>NC_092138.1:17733685-18382018 GCF_043159975.1 Macaca nemestrina | reverse complement strand
TACTTCATACACCCCTTTAAGTAGGAGTGTTACCATTTGGGAGATAACTTGGTGGGATAAATTTGTATTACTCCAGACTTTAGAAGTACGTATTGTAAAAAGGCAAAGGCATAAAATAACAGAAAGGTAGACTAAAAAGGGGGGAATCAGTGAAATCCACAAAACACTAAAGAGTGTTTAAGCAAACAAAACAGTCATGGACTTTTGGTATCTTCTATTTTCACCTCCGTAATCAATAATCTGAGAAGAGAAGTTGTCTAACTGAGGGCTGCAGCACTTCAGCATATCCACTGTAACCTAGGGGAAAATGAAGTGGGTCCACAGTGTCCACTCAATCCTGCTGATCTCCTCTGAGCAGCCCCCACTGAATGTATAGCTTGTAGGTTAGATTTTGCCGGTGAAGGTAGGTGTTATGCTTACCGTTATTTCATACATGAGGAAAGGTTTAGAAGTGTGAAGGCCTGTCAAAGGTCACATAGCCAGTGCCGTCCTCAAAGGAAAGCCCTTTGGGTGACCCAGTTTCATTTTAAGTTATTAAAAATCTGAAACATACTACAAAGTACAAATAACTCCCCCATATACCCAGCAACTAGGTATAAGAGCTATCAATATGTAGCTATATTTCTGTTCTTTTTCTTTGCTGAAGTATTTGTGTGCTCATTTTGCTCCTGTGTACTTCAATATGCAAAATGAACACATTTTCTGAATAGTGGGCCCTTTTTTTTAAAGATAACCATAATGCCTTTAATCACTTAGTAAAATAATTCTTTGATATCTTCTAATACCCAGCTTATAATCCAGCTTCTTTGATTATTTCAAATAATTGGTTTACTTGAAATGGGATTCGAATAGGATTCATTTTATTTTGTTGTGATCTCTGTTAGGTCTCTTTAAGTCTTTCTCATTAAAAAATTTTTTGTTTTTTGCCGCTCCCTAACTCATAATTTCTTTCTCATACTAATCTTCGATTTGTCCTCTTACACAATTCCACAAAGCAGATTAAGATTCTTTCCCTCAAGAAGCTAAAACTTTAGGGGAAGAGAACTTTACTTAGGTAGGTCATGGGGAATCAGGGATACCACCTAATAAGGAAATAGAAGTACTTAATGTATTTTTAAAATCATATTTTAAAATATGTTTTAAAAAGCCTATCTTGAGCAATACTTATCTAGACAGTGGATTTGTATTTCAAATACATCATAGCCTGTGTTTCAAGGTTAAAGAATAGAAATAGAACTCTACGTTTTTATGGTCAGCATACATTTCTAGATATCTTACTCCCTTGATTATTGGTAAAATCCATTTCATTGTTCATCACCAGTGTATGCAGGCAAACCTAGACTTCATTCTCCTATCCCATTCTCCCATTATAAGGAAAAGGCTTTTCCTGGTGTAATTCACCATGAAGTATTCTTGACACCACAAGGAAGCACACTGAAACATTTAGAATATGAGCCATTCTATAAGAAGTCTATGACAGGTGCTTCAACAATCCTCTCTACCACTAGGTAAGCTGAATATCATTGGACAAGTCACTTAACCTCCATGGATCTCAAGGCTGTAACTCAAAGCATTCTTCCAAGTATTTGGAATGTAGCTATTTTCTTATTTGTTATTTAGGCCTGTCCTAGAAACAAATTTTAAAATAAAAATCTTATACCATAGGTTATGTTTCAGCAATAAAGTTGGCCATATGATTACCCAAGTAGACACGATGGTTAGCAGTTGAGGAAATCATTTGAGGGGTTGGGTGGTAGGGTGATAAAGTATGCCTTTCAAGCATTTAATGTTATAACTCTTTCAGTTTCCCAAAATAAGATGGTAATTTGAAATTAAGTGTTTTAGCATTGCTATTGCTTTTTAATTATTTGTTTACAATACTTTTAGGTATTTATTTCTACCATGTATTTTACTATTTACAGTTATCAAGGAACAATTAAGAAGTTTTGTTCTATGAATCTATGATGCAGTAATTTGTTCAGTATTAATTGATACCTGCCTCTAGGCATGTAAACTGCATGAAATGTAACAGGTGTCCTAATTCTAGAAAATGTGTGGTAATTGTTTGTTTGTCAAACAGATGAATAAATGTCTTGAGGGCATAGCTGGTCCTCAGGTGGTGAGCATAAATGGATTAATGATGTGACTCTGGGGGACAGGCTTGTTTTGCAGCACCCTCCTCCACTGATTGCTGAAGCAGAACAAATATTAATTAACAGGGGCGGGCTGTTTGGCAGGTTGGCTTTCTCCAGCTGATTTGGCAAAATGGTTTAATCCTTTCCCTCCATAAACCAACCGTCTTAGTTATGAGACAGACATTTTCATACTGATGTTTAATTTCTAATTTTCTTAATTAGGATGAATTTCATTTCTTGCAAAAATATTACAACGTTTATAGTTAACAGGTTTAAAACTTTAGAGGGGCCTAAGATTTAAGTGTTAATAGTTGGCACTTGAATTTCAAAAACATTTGTTTCTCAAAATGTAGATAATTCTTCCAGTGGAATTATTCAAAAGAATTGTTCACCATCTTTTTTTGTATTCTTACAGTAACACTAACCCCCCTCTGGAAAAATTATAAAATCACTCATGGGGTAGTTTAATACTCTTACTTCTTGCTTTCTTGAATTATTTCTTCAACACTTTCCTCTGTCCAACTTAGGTATTTTGTTCTATGGTGGTTTGAAGTAGCTCAGCTATCTTCTGGGTTCAAAGACTCTCCACTTGGGAGCCACCACTACTAAGGGCTGTAATTTTGGACTTAAGAGAGTCATGTCTGATTACTACCATGGCAACTGCCTTGTGAAAGCATTGAAGAGAATTCAGTCTTCACGAAAGAGTAATAGAAAGGAAGTTTGCTGAGGGGCTGAGTAGTACTTTCTGAAAGAGTTTTTGATTCTTTTGAATAAGGTTGCTGTTAAATGAAGATAATACAGTTATTTCAAAACTCAGTCATGCTGCTAAGACTTGGCAAATCAAAACTTGAAATTTAGAATTTAATACTTTGTTGTTTTTCTTTGAATCTAAATATTGAATAAAATAAGTCACATTGCTTTAACTTTATCAGATTATTCATTATTTAGAACCAATCCAATTATTTTTGTATGTGATAAATTATACTGCTTTAAAAACATTTTAAGCTGAGCGTACTGGTACCGTAATGTAAGAAATTCGCTTATTTGTGATAGTTGCAATTGGTGGTTAAGTACCCTCCTCCTCCCAACCCCTGGGTTCAGTTTTGCCTCTAGTTTTACTTCACTAGAAACTGGAGAACAACACACACATACATGTAATCCGCTCACGTGCGGTCCACCTTTCTTCCCTCACACTGTTTAATATTCCATCCCCTCTGCAACCACTAAATGTTCATGAAAAGCTTACACTTTCCCTCACCTCCCTCCGCCTTTACAGAAATGCAGGCAGTGAGGTGGAAGTTAAAATGTCTTAAGTATTCTTGTCGTAAGTGAACTTTCTAAGATATGGTGATAAGGGTGAGCATGAGGAATTCTTTTTCATGGAAATGGACTCATTATTTAATTGTGTCATATCCTGAAGGATTCTTGAATCTTCTTTTTTAAATTGCTACTTTTCAAGATGCTGACTTCAAATTTGAGAAGAGGGCTGGGGGAGGGGAGGTAAACAAGTTTGTGATGCCACCCAGTGAGAGAAGCCAGTAGGCGTATGTAATAAGATCTCCTTTTTATTTATTGCTGGTTATGGCCATTTTAATTATTCTGGAGAATTTTGAGAATTCTATTCACTTACCGTTTTTTAAACTTCTGTTTTCATGAGCGACATTTGGCCTTTTGAACAACAAAATAAAATTGGAAATGCTAATGTTTTGAGCCAACTAAAGGAGGAAAATAAAAATGTCACCATGGTAACAAAGCTGCTTTCTAGATGGTTTCCTAAGATATGCCTGAACTAGAAGCAGATGTCTGATTTGAGAATCTTGCCTCCTTCAATGTAAACAAATAACTTCTGGGCAGGTGTTGGAAATAATATGGAAATCCTATTAAGGGGCCCCGGGTTCCTGTCAGTCAGGAAGCCCGTGCCACAAAAGGGCGGGTTGTCGCATAAAGGAGCAGAGTAAATTCTCATTAGGCTTGAGCTTTTCCCAGGAAATGATTGTCTCCGTGTGTTCTTTCTCCTGTGAATCTGAATGTAAGCTGTTGCTTCTATTGATCTATTCACTGGCTTTATTTTTCTCCTCTTCATTCCAGATCCTCCCTCGCCCCCACAAGCCTGTGTTCTCCCCCTCACCCACCCCTTCCCTTTAGATTAACACTTGATCTGTGCTACTGCTCTGAGAGTTGTGACATTTGTGATTTTAACCTCCCAACCTGGGTGGGGGTGGGGGTGGAGAAGGAGGAGAAAGTTAGCCTTGTTCCCTCGGCCTTTTTCACAAAGACTCTGGCTGATTTGAACTGGCACAGCTAGCAGCAGCAGCAATCATGAAGGCCATTCTGTGTACATTTACCTGAAGTTATATTTTTTATGAATTAAGCAGAAACTAAAAGCTTGAAGAGACAGCTTTTTAGGAACTTTTAAAAACATCCATAGTTGTCTGGTAAGCTTTTGAGGCTGCCCTGTCCAATGTGGTGTAGCCACTAGTCACATGAAGCTATTTAAATTAGTTAAAATGAAATGGAATTTTTAAATCCATTTTCCCAGTTGCATTAGCCACATATCGAGTCCTTAGTAGCCACACGTGGAAACTGCCAAAAACGGCAGAGATACAGAACCTTCCCACTGCTGCAGAGAGTTCTATTGGATAATGCTGCGTTTCTGACAGACTCTGATGAGGCTTGCTGGTGCTATGTTCCTTCTGGCTAAAACTGACTCCTGATACTCAAAAGCAAGGTTCCCCTGGTTTCATAGAAAACAAGGCATGTATGTATTCGGTTTTGAGTGGTTGATATGGTTAGCAGCACTAATATAGTAGTGATCTTTAAATGGTTGTAGATTTTTTTTTTGTCACGGAACTGGTTGAGCAATATAAACATAGGTCTTCCCAAAATGGACCCCTAAGAGATGCAATTTAATGTTTCTAGATAGAAAGTTGTGGCAGTTTTGGGGGAAAGGGAGGAGTGCTTGAAAGCTATGCATAAGGGTGCTCTTTATAATACTCAGAAGGTTAAATGTGGATAAACACAAAACAAGGCTTCAGAAAAGCCACACTATTATTATGCAGCGTTTCTCGGACTATAGTCCCCGAGACGCACTTCATAAAGCCAATAAAGCGCGCACTGGTGGTCTCCCGTTGCCCTAGCAACGGGCCATGGGGCACAGTGTATGTGAAATGCATGAACATCTGTGAATTAATCTTTTTTAGTTTGTTCTTTTCTTGGCACTGATTGGACCACTCGGGCTTGTGCCTGTGACACTGCGTGCAGAGGGGTAATCTGGAGCAGTCCCCAGGGCCTTGCCCTAAAGTGGATGGTGGAATGGAAAGTGAAGGGAGATTTATCCCGGCAGTGCATTCAGCAGTGCAGGGATTTAACCTGACAGCACTCTCGGCGGGATGTGATTAGCTTACTTTCTGGTGCATGGGGAAACGAATAAAAAATTTTCTAGTAAATCTGGGCATTATTGGGTTTATTGGGTTGCCCTGAAAAAATAATCTGCAGAGAAAATTGAAATAATCACTTGTGTTTGTACCACAGTTATCAGGACTTGAAAGCTGAGTTATTCCACATCCTTGGCCCAGCCCCCGCCTCAGGGATTATAACCAAACCATATTGGACTGTCATTGCTCTGAATGAGACTCCTGAATTGGATGCGTAGGCTGGAATCTGTTTTGATGATAAAATCTGGTAGTAACCTAGTCTGACCTTATTTAGGGAAATTTTAAACTAAGCTGGTGACATTTTTGCCTTTGGGAGAATAGAGCAAATAATGACTAAATACGTAAGCATCCGGGAACAATACTTTGGTTAGTTAGTTACTCCCCCACCCCTGACCTCTTCTGTTCTTTCCCTCCTCCCGCCTCCTGCTGCCACTTCTTCCCTCCCTTTTCTCAAATTGCCATCCTCCTAAACTTCAGCGTGACTGTACAGACTGTGTTCAGTTCCTCCTGTCAATACCAGATGTTCACTTGTAAACTGTTTTGCTCACCCTCGTCGTTTTCAATTCCCTTCTCTTTTCTTCCTTTTTTCTCTTTGTGCCTCCCTGTTTTTTCTCTCTCTCCATTCTTCCTTCTGGGTCAACCCTCTTTCCTGGGGAGAAATGAAAGAAGAATATTACACATGAAATGTTTCACCATGGATGTAGTCTATTTAGTTAATATTTAGGGTGAAAATTTCCTTTATAACAAATGTAATAAAACAAAAGTCTCTGCTACGTAATAGTCCATTTGATTTGTTCGATTGCATTAGCACTGAAAGGTATTTAGGTGGGAAGAACTCCTTGTCAATTCTGTATATGTTTCCCTCTGTAGCTGAGAGATTTTTCTAATTTTTTTTTTTTTGTTAGACAACTGACTAAAAATTATTTTAATGGTTCCTGACTTTGAAACCTGTTGGTATTGATAGATGAACTTGCAATCTAAATAAAATATTTAAAGTTAGTCAGGACGTATTGATTCAGCAGCTGGAGGGCAAACAGGCCTGTACTGCACTGGGGGTGCGTGGTAAAGATTAGATACAATCCGTTCCTTCAAATCATTTTCCTATTAAAATACGGAACTGCGATATGCTGCCTTCTGAGTAGAATAAAATATATTAATGGATCGTTCCTCTTCATTTCTCAGAGCTTCTGGTGAGTCCTGAATTCTTTAAAATGTGCATATAAAGCCAGTTTATGATGATTGGAGGACTAGCTCTGAAGGCAGTCTTCCCAGGAAGCTGCCAGGGCTGATGGGCAAATACATGCAAACGTGAACCTTTAGCAAACACTGACAGTAATGCCAGTGGCAACATTCTGTCGACTCCCAATCTGGATGTGGGCCTTTTACTCGAATTCAGAAAGTGTTTTGTAGGAATCAGCAAAACAATTGGACTATTGAGCTAAAATATTTATCATCTGATTTTTTGGCATTTGAATACCCTCACTTGCTTTTCAGGTAGTTTCTCTGTTTTAAAAAGAAGTACATAAATTTGATTTATTTTTTTGCTGCTCCCATTTAGCTCTGATGGTATTTTCTTCTTTCAAGAGTATTTTTAAAAATTGCCAGCTTTCTAGTTTTGTTACTCGAAGCCAGCTTCAGAAGTAGGACAGCTACGCAGATTATTAGAGACCTTTTAAAGGAAGTAAAATTCTCACATTGTGTTTTCTGTGTCTTGGACTAGTATTTGGTTTTTGAAAGCAGAATTATTTATGCCAAGAACTAAAAATCTGTAAACACTGGTGGTAAAAAGTAAAGATTCCACAATTACAAGTGGCAGTGAGTAAACTGGCTATAGTGAGAAGTGAGAATGAGGTGGAATGAGTATGAATCTCTGCTGTTTCCTTCATTTGTGTGTTTGTGTGTGTGTGTGTGTGTGTGTGTGTGTGTTTGATGGAGTCTTCCTCTGTCACCCAAGCTGCTGGAGTGCAGTGGCACGATCTTGGCTCACTGCAACCTCTGCCTCCTGGGTTCAAGTGATTCTCCTGCCTCAGCCTCCCAAGTAACTGAGATTATAGGCACGTGTCACCACACAGCTGGATAATTTTTTTTTTGGCATTTTTTAGTAAAGACGTGGTTTCACCATGTCGGCCAGGCTGATCTCAAACTTCTGACCTCAAGTGATCCACCTGCCTCAGCCTCCCAGAGTGTTGAGATTACAGGCGTGAGCCATCATGCCCGATTCCTTCATCTGTGTTTAACAGTTTCTTAAAATCTCTATCATATTTCTATGTATTAGGCTGAAATAGCCATAATTCTTGAATTTTATTTTTAACTTTTAGACTCTTACTGTGTTTTAAAAGCAATAATAGAAATAAAATCAGCACTTTAATTAGTGTTGTAGATATGTGGATCTGTAAAAGTGAAAATGTTTAGGGGAAAAAAATGTTGCTTGTTTTCTTAGACACACAACATTACATGGAAACATTTGGTGATTGTAGTGGCTTCAGCATTTTAAGACTGGGCTACCAAAAACTGTACCTGATACTTACCTGTTGGGCCTACCCAGGGCCAGTGAAAGAGTCCAAATGGAGGCACTTATACCATATACCGAAGTATTTAAAAGTTATAAATCCAGTAAATAAATACAGTTTAGTGATGACCTGAAAGACCAGTTTGGAATTTAAAATTCTCAGGCACTTTGTTCATTGCTTTAACCATGTGCGCCCTCACATATTGTCTTGTACGCACCCTAGTTCTCACTTCATAGCTTCGTCGAACCCCCACAGCTGCCCCCAGATCTAGACACACTCAAACCAGCAGCTTGATCTAACCCTGGGAGACCTCAGGAAGAGGACTAAGTAAACCCTGAAAGTGGGCCTGGGGTGTTTGGGCAGGGAATTTCAGGGTCCTGAGTACCCAGCTCATGGTATAGAGGCCACAGACAAAGGCTATGTGTGGGCATGTCCCCTTGGTCTTACAGGGTGGGGCTCAGCCAACTGAGGGCCAGGGCCCACGTCAGGGGCCCCTCTCGCCAGGCTGCTTGGTTTGTACCTGATTTCATAAGCCATACACTTAAGAGGAAAGAAAGGGAACTTAGAACTGTTGTATCTTAAAATAATTTTTTGTTAAATAAATGGCAACATTTTTAATCAAAATTCATCCAGGGAGTTCTAAAATATTACATACACACACACACACACACATATATATATAAAATATAAAAGATAATCTCTAGGAACAGCTGCTTTGACACTGTGTTTTGTAGTCTGTTTACATATGTCTATGTTTTTAAAATACTCCATTAAAAACCCTAAATGCATATCATACCTATTGGAAGTGCTTGTGAAAGGAAGGTCGGTGGGGGGCTACCTTTTAAAGTTGAGCAAGGTAAAGATAGTGGAGCTTCGAGGTCAGGACTTTCTACACGACCCCCACCGTCAATCTGGTCCACATAGTAAAGATTGGACGCTGGTGAAAATGCCAGGCAAGGGTTAGTCCTAAAAGGATTAGTCATGAAGATTCGAGATTCTTAGACTAAAGATTATCACTGGGAACTAACTCGGGTCATGATTTCTCTTTTCATCTGGCGTTGTCCCTTTTATGCACTTCCGCAGTTGGACAGCTGGAAGTGCCGCAGAAATATTTGAAGAGCCCTGTTTAGTAGTTTACGTGAAAAGTCGTTGAATAATTCACATAACAAATGATTAGACAAGCACTTGTCCATCTGACTGAATTATTCTACATGTTTGCCCAAGCAACAAAGGAGAACAGCGTTTCCTCCTACAGAGGGTATACAGTGGCGGTATTGACCCATCTAGTTATTGGGTGGGTTTCAGTCTTTTGTTGACATTGTTGTTAATGAAAGCAGCCCAGACGAGCTGTGAGCAGCTGGGCTGGATAATTGTGAAGGATTCATGCTTGTTGCTGTTACCCCCAGTGTTTGCAGTGGGTTGTTTGCTTTGACTTTTGTTGAACTGTTGACAAAAGCATTAGATACAAATGGGAACAAATAAAGTGGTGAGATGCCAGGAGGGCTTGGCAGGAGTAGTGGTTTTCTTTCTGACTTAAGTGGAGGATGTCGGAACGTTTCTAGATGGGAAACGGAAGGTGTATTCGGTGTGTGTGTTTAGCAGTTTACCCTTCCGATACCAAACTGGAAAATTGTGTTGCTTATGTACCTTGGCTCACAGAGGTGAGAGAATCAAGGAGGTCACCATATCTTGTAACCCTCAAAAAGCCACACTCTTTACCATGCCAGTCAGGTGGCTTGCAGGCCAAGAGTGTTACAACAGAAATAGTGTCCAGATTCCCCCTCCTCAACTTAAAACACGATTTTAATAATGGAAGTATTTTGGACTGGGGAGATGACAGGCATGACGTTGAGGTTGGGAGGATTAAGAAGAACAGTATATGCTAAAATAGTATAGCTAGCAAAATGGAAGTCATCTACTGGAACGCTTTTAATTTGGTTTAAACAAAATACTCTTTTGTATATTCAAATGGGGAGTAGCTCAGCTGTTGTGAAGCCAGAAAATTAATGGTATTTTTAGTGAAATAGCAAAAGCATGTCAACAATGTAGCTGCAGATGATAATGCTGGCATTTTATTCATGAGGAATTATCAATGCAGGTTACTGGACAACATAGTGTGACTGAAAATGATTGAGTGTCGGAGAAGCCTGCCGTCCTTCTGCTCGATTATTTCGTTTTGCATTTAGGCTTCCCCAGGCTTCATTTGTGCATACATTTTCCCTATCACAAACCAAAATATAAAGTCTCCCTGGTTTAGGATTGTGTGCGTATTTCTCCCTTTAAAATGTCTCCAAATGAAAGTTCCCCTTGAGTATTGACTCAGAAGCTGAGGAGTTCATTCTCAGTGTACACGTGGTCAGTGGAGGTGGTTAGGCTTCAGAGATAGGTCCCTCTGAACAGTTTCTCTAAATAGGTCTATGGCAGTTGTCTAAAAGCCAGCAAAACTCACCACAGTTTGATAGATGGAAATTGTCACAGAATATGCCTTCTCTGACAAGTGGAAGATTTGCAATAAGTATTGAGGCCAGAAAAATGTTTTAAAAACATAGGGAAGAGTAGGCAGAAACTGTATTTAAGCAATTATAATGCCTTTTGGGAGAGTGCATTTCAGTGATAAGATAATTGAAGAGTTACTAAAAATATATTTGAATGGTCAGGAAAATTAAGCTGTGTCTTTTTGTTTGGTCTGCAGTTTTGGTCTAAGGCTCTCTGGGCACCATCACTCACTTTGTTTTGTTGGTATTATTTCACCCAGTGTCTGAGCAAGGAAGAGGCTAAGGCTTCCTCTCAACGTTCTGTTCTCCAACCACATTGATTAGATTCCCCTCCGCTGCTGGTGACAGAAAGAATGGATTATACCTTTGTGTAATTGTGCTTGTTCCAGTACTTCATGTGACCAAATCTAGGAAAGAAGAGGAATTTACTGAGTTTGTTAAAAGTGGGAATGGCCGAATGTTTTAGTCTTTGCAGCATCTTAATCCTAGAGTGCAGTGACCAGTGAGAAGAGGTCAGGATTTTTCAGAAATGGGGGCATGCATTACATGGCTGTGTTCCACTTTAAAAAGTTACATGAATGCTCCCCACATTTCAGCTCTCAGAAGATATTTTGCTTGTTTCAGTACTAGATGGTCAAGTGTAAAAGCCAAGATCTGAAGTTCATGAGGAAGAAACCCCTGAAATGACAGACACTGAATGGGGATAAATGCATCTGTGTGATTAAGCAGTTGGTAGTTTTTCCAGGGTTTAGTACTCAAGAGAGGAGGTAGGGGAATCGTGCAAGTAGAAAACTTGAAAAGACTCACCTTAGAGGGGATATCTAAAGACTAAAATAAGTAATAGTTAAATAAGAAAAAAACTTAAAAAAAAAAAAAAAGAAAATCTTGAGAAGACAATAAGGCAAGAAGTTTATCACCAAGCCAGAAGAAAGAGAGACTGAGACTACACCGACTTGACTCAGCATGACTCCAAAATTATGAGACCCTGGGTAAAAGCACAACAAAAGGTTTACAAATGAAAAGAACGAGTTCAAGAGAAATTTACTTAGGCCACGTCAAAAAAATTGGTACACTGCACCCTCAGGCAGTGACCAGAGATGCAAGGGTAAGCATATTTTGGAAAAGACCTGTTTTACAGACAGATATGCCTCAGTCTTTCCTCCCCCTCCTTTCCCACTGCTCAAGCAGGTATTCATGTTTGCTGTGCTTTTAAAGCAAAAATAGCACCCTTGTAAACGGTGACTCAAGGTGACTCTACATACTCTGTTAAACTGCATTTCTTAAGGTTGGGAAGCTGGTGTGTGTTGGGACCTGTCTACTTCTGTGCATGTGTCATGCTGTGAACTCTAGACAGCCAGTAGGCAGGAAACCAGCTAGACACTCATCCTCTGGAACCAGGTGGTCTGGGTTCAAATCCTGCCTTATGCCGTTTACTTGTGATTTTTGGCAAGTCCTTCTCTATCTGTGTAACGTGGGAGTGGTAAAGGGGCCCAATACAGTAGGTCCTCGTTTTTTTATTTTGTTTGTTTTTTTAGTGTACAGTATGAGTAATTTGAAAGTGACCCTGGTTTTGTTTATTCTTTGGAGGGTTAATATTTAAATTAACTTGCATTCCACAAACAAACCCTAAACTAACAGCAGAAAGGAGCAAACTAGAAATGTGCCAAGCCACGGGGAAATTATTCTGAGATTAAATTTTGCCTTAAAAAAAAAAAATCTACAAAACGGATCTTGTACATGCAGATGGTTGAGAATTAACTTTAGCTGATCCTAGCACATATTTAATTCCATTGGGGATTTTGTGTTTAGGGATAGTTCAACCTTGGCTGAGAATGTGACTTTTATGTATTTTACAGCCAAACTACTCGCTGCTCATAATGGATGAAATTGGACACCAAAGAGGGAGAACCCTGTGGGTTCCTGTCAGTCTAAATCCTGGTATTAAAAGACATTCACCTGCTGTGCTAGTGCTGTGTGCTTCTGCTGGTAGGAAAAGCTAATAACTACCCCGATGAGCTGAACGAGTGGCCCGAGGACTGCGATCTCACAGTTTAGCGTTTTTACAGAGAGCCTCTTTTATTTTCATGTCAGATTATCTGTAAAATGGACTTCTCCCTCCAGTGTTGTAAACCATAACAATTCTGGCGTTCCTCTAATTGTGTGGGGAGAGGGAGTATACCCAACAGATGCTTGTCGAGCAGGAGCGAGTCTTGCTGCTTTTCATTATTTTACTACTTACTCATACACCTAATCCCTGTCAATAAGGTTGGCTGTTTGGGGAAAGAACACACGTCCCAGCACTGTAATACTGATTTATTTGCAGCTTCTTTTCTTCAGGCTGAGTTAACTGAGGAGTCTCACAAGGCAGTGAGTCAGCCTTGGTATCGACTTTGACAGAGGTACGTCTGAAGGGAAAGGAGTGATTGCAGGATTCGGGGTGCTGGGGAACGGCAGACCTGGTTCAGCAGGGGAGGTTAAGGACTATACTCCCACCTCTATTCAAGACGTGAACGCCTCTCATAGTGTGATCACTGGTTGCTTTGCTTTCAGTGAAGATTAGCCTTAGTCTCTGTTAAAAAAAAAAAAAAAGAATGTCAGTCTGGAAGATTTTATATGGCCTTTGCTCTTTAGGCCATTGAAATAACACTTTTCTTTTTTTGCAGGAGCGGTGTGGGGGAGGGGGTGCCCTTTCAGTGATTAGTGCCCTGCTACGGAGTTGTCTTCCAGAGCTACAATGTGAAGGTGCCCTCCTGTCCTGGGGAGGGAGGGTGCTCAGAATGGAAATTCAGCTTGCTCAAAGAGTCATACCAACAGGGCTGTAGCAGATTTCATATTTTCTTAATAAGAATGACAAAGGGGCCAGAGTCCTGGAAAGCAAGATGCACACTGGGCATAAGATGGTGTTTGCCCTCATGGGAAGAGTGTGGTTTTCCCACGGGAGAATCCAGAATAACCAGCCAACGTGGCCAAGTTTCCCACTGTGGGCGGGCAGCGAGGGGCACCTGAGCAGACAGGATTTCAGCTTCCCACACGAGCCAGGGTGGGTCTGGCAAAGGTTTAGGAGATGTCTTTCCAGTGGATCTGTTTTTCTGCATGTTTTCTACCTCTGGATGTATCGTCAGCTTCCTGCGTGACCTGTTTTTTGGAGACAGAGGACCTGGGAAACATGAGGCCATATTTGAGGCAGTTCATTCTTACCAACCGCCAGACCTTTCCTTTTAGAGAAGTGGAATCTTTACCAAAGGCCCAAGAAGCCTTTGTGGGGTCAGCTATGCCTGAGAATTCTTGAATCTTTGTTACTCTTCACTTTCTCACCTACCTGAGATGCCACTTTTGCTTGCTTAGCTCAGGTTTGGAATTTGATTAAGAGGGATTCACATTTCTCTGGTTATCAGAACTTAGCATCAATTGTGTTTCTTTGTAGAGATATATTTTACTTAAAAGATAAGGGAAAGGAATATGTGTTTCTGTAGCTCAGAAAACCCTAAGAGGAAGGATCAGATTAAGTGGAAATTTTGTACACTGACAATTAGAGTTCTGTTAAAGAAACAAGTGCGAGTGAGGGCAGGTGGAGCATAGAAAACTGTCAGCACAGGGACTCAATTAAAAATGCTTTTAAAATGTAATTCCAATCAATGTGGATAGTCTTAGAACATTGCAAGATGTGTGAAAACATGCTTTAAATGCCAGCAACCAGTGAAAAGGGCACGGTTTTAGAAACCCTGCTATAAATTATGTGCCTTTGGCTTTCAGGAACGTGGAGGATACACCACTGAAATATTCAGAATAAATATCAGAGAGAATTGTACAGTCTTTTCATTCTACAAGGAATGAGATTTTTAAAGAGCTAGTTGTGTTTGGCCTAAGATCCTGAAATTTTTTTATAGTGTCACAACATTTGTTTTGGGAGATGTACAAATCAAATCTGAGTATAACAAATATTATAACAAAAATATCCCTCTAACCAAACAATTTCTAGACCCCAACCAGTGGTCCACTTACTTAAAACAATATTGAATGTAACCCAATTCCATTAAGGCAATTTAATGTGTGTTAGTCTTGGAGTTTTTCTTTCATGAGTTCCTTACCTCTTGGAATTCATATAGACAATTGGCAGTGATTCCAAAAATGTTTATTTACCTTTGGGACTATATGATTTTAAAAGTATAGTTTACCTTTCAAATTATTTTCTGCATAGTTCCATATTACAGTATTTGTTTTTGTGGGAAGAGACTACAAATGAAATTCTGGTTTCCGATTGGTTTCCTCCTTGCCTATTTTAGTTTCTCATAATTTTATACCTAGAAAGTTTTTCATGCATTTAACAGAATAATTTCCCCCTAAAAACTATGAAGTAGTAGCATAATTTACATTTTACTTCTTGTCAGCCACCAAAACCACAGGCTACAACCTGATCAAATATAGTAAATGTGAAACAAAACACAGGCTCAAAATAGAGTGGATGGCCATTGCTGCATATGAGGGGTTTTTGCCCCGACCCCTGGTGGCAATTGGTTCCAGTCATGCCTGTCCATTCTCTCCTGGACAGTGATTTTGTAGGGCTGTTCTGATTAGTGTTTCCTGACTCTGCCTGTCCCTGGATTCAGAACCCAGGGATCTTCTTCCTCCTAATTACCCTTGCTCTCTTTAGTCCTCCCAGGTGACACATGCCTCAGGCTTCCCTCCTCAGTGGGGATCCCTTCCCAGATAAAAGAGTTGAGAGGTGGCTTATTGCTTTTCTCAATGTTTAAGGAAAATCACTAGAAGGCTGCTCAGTGTAGAGTGAAAAGCATGTGCTTTGTAGCCATTGCCATGGACTCTGGAGACAGTTCTGCCCCTGCTAGCTTTACGACCGTGGACGTGAATAATAGCACCGTGGGTGCCTATACTCTGTGCTGTCATCAGAATAGCCCATTAAAGTGGAGTTTGCTATTATCTCTGTGTTGCAGATGAGGAAAGTGAGACTAAGTAAGTTGCCAATGGTTCACCCAGAACATAGGTGATGAGCTGACTAGGATTCAGTTAGTCTTCAGAGCCCATGCTCGTTATCTCTACTCTAAGGTCAGTTTTAAACCCTCATCTGGATGTACCTTACTTGGTGTAGACAAAATGCAAAGATTAGAGATAGGAGGAGCCCCAGCAAGGGGCCTGCCACTTAGGAAAATACTTAAGATTATAGGAGCTTCCTCCTTTCCCTGCAGATCAGCAAAAATCCTAAGTATCGACTTTGTATCTGTGTATTTTAATGGTGCTGTTGTGATGTGTTCTTTTCATGTGACTTGTCCGTCATATGCCATTAGAGTGTAAACTTGTCACGTGGGGCGGGATGTTTAATACTTCACATTTTGTGGACCTTCAAAATGGTGGTTCAAGGCCAGAGCATTTTGGAATGTCATCATACAGTCCCATGCATGTTTTTATGTTAAATTTCTCATATCCAACAGATGTATCCTCCTCTTCCACCAGCTCAGAATCTGCTATCTGATTAAAATGTATGCAGATGAAAAATCTGACAAAGATTTTAACTTGTAGCCTCATCAGTTTGCTGGAGGTTCATAGGAATATTCTTACAGTAACAGAATCCCCCAATTTGGGTTTTCTAGCTTGATGTCATTTTTATTTCATGAAGAAAAAAGGGTAGTTTTTGTTTGTTTGGTTTTTTTTTTATAACAACTAACCAGATGTAGTGATAATACTTTATAACTTAAGCGTCTTTATTTTTTAAATCTCTTTATCCTTTCTGCCCTTCCCTAATTGATGAACAAGCACTCATACTTGCAATGTTTTGGCTCCTGTTTCCTGTCAGCTGACTTTTGGAAATTTACGGCATGGATTAAGTAGGAACCACTTCCATATCCTACTTTTCTTTATTTTTCTTTCCAGCCTTCCATTCCCTTTTTCCCTGCCATTTCCTCCTGACCCTCCAGAAAAGGACATCTTAGTACCTTAGTTGGGTGGCAGTCACAGAAGAAAACGATTCCAGTGCTATATCACATTGTTGGGGCAGCCTAAGGAATTAAGTTGAGGGCTGCATATCATAGTGATTTATACCTTAAGAGTACCAAACTGGAGCCCATGGCTTCACAAAGGCATTTTCTTGTATTAATTTGTGAATCTACATGAAAACAATCAACACATGGAAATTAAATTTCATGTATTCTTCATTTAACCAACCACTTTAAAACAAACATAAAATCCTGAAATCAGGATATCCTTAGAATCCGGAATGTGTAGTCATTAACAGCTATTTGTGATATTTTCAAGATTCTTCTTTGGTTCACTAAGCACTGTCACTGCCACTGTGGTGGTCATTTTGCTTCTCTTTTAAATACAGTCCTCAGCTTTACATTAGGGAGCTAAAGTGAGGTGAGAGATGATGTCTTAGAATCTTATACCAGTTGAGTATCCCTTATCCGAAATGCTTGGGACCAGAAGTGTTTTGGATTTGGGTTTTCTTCAGATTTGGTAATATTTGCATTATACTCACTGGCTGAGCATCCCAAAGCTAAAAAAATTTGAAATTTTAAATGTGCCAATGAGCATTTCCCTTGAACGTCAGGTTGGTGCTCCAAAAATTTTGGATTTTGGATTTCAGATTTTCAGGTGTGGGCTGTTCAACTTGTACTGGCCACTATGAACTGATTAGTTAACAGGCATCACACAAGATGCTTGAAGCTAGATTGCCCTGGTAGAGTGACAATAAGGGATGACTACTTTTCACTCATTTTATACTACTGCCATATTTGATGATCTGTTAATTGCCAGTCACGTTTGTTTAGATATTGTTTAGTCACTGTTTGTGCCTCTTCAAGGCCTTTCTGGCAAAGGGCACAACAGATTAGAGTAAATAAATTATTGCTTTTGTTACCGCTGAAACTATTTTGGTTAAGTACTCTAACTTATTGAATGTATTGTATTTTATTTTTTAAATAAAATATGTGGAAAGAGAGAAAAGCCAACCAGGAATATGGTAGAAAGAGCACTAGACTAGATTCAGGGGGGGCGTGGCCATCGTCTAGCCTTATCTATGACGTCTATTCCCTCTGAGCCTCAGTTTCCTCGACTGCATAATAACCACTTAGGTTCTTCTGATGTATGATGAACCCTATGATTTATTTTATCTGATACTTAATAGCAGTGCTTTATTATTTTAAAAACACCTCAAATTATTAGTTTGAGCTAAATGTTATTCTATATAGATATTCTCAGAAAAATGTTGGAGCTGCCTCAGACATGTAAATCAAGATTTGTTCAATATTTTAATTTATTTCATATGTTTGAAGATGCATTTCCCATGCATCCATGATTTTAGCCATGAGTAAAACATGGTATTATGGAAAGTATAATGGTATAAAATCCAGAAGGATAGATCTGGGCTCAAATTGCAAACTAGAGATAGATGACTTAGCAAGTTACTCAGTTTTCCCCAACTAGATTCTTTTTAATAGTAACAATAGCAGCACTAGTAATATCTATCTTATTGGGTTATTGAAAGATTAAATGAGACAGTGTGTATAATTGCAAAGTGCCTGGCATTTTACTCAATTCTCAGTAAATGTATCATGTATTCAAAATAGTGATTCTGGCTAATTCAAAAACACTATTTGCATGCTAAAAGTTGTAGTGCCTAGTATTAATTTCGTTCGTGGCCTCTTTATGATTTTCTGTCCTTTTGAAGATGTGTCCATGACAGAAGTAATAATAACCAGACTGCTAGAGCATCCTGAGCATGTGTCATGGGCCAGGCATTGGGCTGTGTGCTTTATGTATGTTGTCTCATTCTAAGATTTCCTTTCCTTTTTCTTCAGAATGTTAACTCTCCTTACTTGAAAGTATTGGACTATCATAACAGCAGAGACAAGATGCCGTGGTAGAAACTTTTAAAATTTTTTTTGAATTGGTAATCATGGGTCCTGATAACTTGTTATAGTTATTTCTTCATTATTTTTTTGTAAAACAACAGTTCTGCGTTTTGAATTTATATATAATCTGAGATGGATTCAATTTTTTTCTTTTGTGGAAACAAACTTAATTGAGCTTATACTATTCCAGGAGTTTTAAGATGTAGTATCTTCACAACTATCCTGCTTGTGAATTTTGTAGGCTTGTCATTGTTTTCGCATCTATAAAAATGCGGTCAATTTGTGAATGCTCTTTTGCTTATAGAATCAGAAGTGGGTGGTGTAAGAGGTTCTACACATTTATCAAACTATGGAACTTTAGAAGGAAGAGTACTGAAAGGTTAACCTTACCAGGTACTTCTGGCATAATTTCTCTCTTCTATTTTGAATGCTTGTTTATGTATAAAGATGAATATCAAACTCAGTGCTTGTTAACAAAGCAACTAGTGAGTGATGTAATTGCTAAACAAATTCAGTACACTGTTTGATACTGTATGCTGTCTCTGTGTCAGTTAAAGAAATTAGTAGGTATGTGAACTGTAAATATATTAAATGAGGCAGAAAAAAATCATGCACAGCCTCATCAAGCATCTAGATGCATAGGTCCGCAGATAATGATCCTCGTCAAGTTATGTACGTGAATCTGCCTGTTCAATACTTAGTTTCTTTCATCATCATCCTGACTTTCGTCATAATCCTGACTTTATGATGAACTTAATGCAGTAAGGCCAAAAAAATTTGTTGGTGTACATTGTATTTGAGTAAATGTCCTTGTCTGTCAGCAGATTTTCATTGCAAGCTTGAATTGGAAACCACATACAGACCTTTTCCTAATCCCAACTTCACCTCTTACTAACTGCAGGACCTCAGACAAGTCCCTTCACCTGTATTTTTATTAATACTTAGTATTTAACACCAAAATATTTGGACTAGGAGTTCTCTAAGTCTGTGAATACATTTAAAAATTAAGATTCAGTCTGGGGGAAATTATATATTGATGAATTAAAATGAGTCTTGGATATACTTAATCTGCTGTGGTTGAGGGAAGTCACTATCAGCCAACTCAGTAGTGTTACTTTGTTTTTTATGTTTAGACGTACAAATAAAAATAGCTGTTATATATTTGTTAATAGATTTTGATAAAGAGCTTGCTTCATATGGTAAAGAGCTCTTCACATACGTTGTTGTAGCAGAAGTGAAGGTCCATTGGACATAGGCTCTTTCCTTTTAAAGTGACAGCATACATACCTAGAAAGTCGGAAGATCTCTAACTTTCATGTTACTGGCTGTTAGGACATTTCTCTTAGGAACTGAAGATCAAATATCCACATTAAGGACTTTCTAGACATTCTAAGTCCTTATTCTAAGGATACACTGACTTTTCTGGATACATGGATACAGATCTGTACAGTGATTCCATGGATAACTCTTTAAGAAAAATATGCTACGTATTTTCCAAGGATTCCTTAACTACTTCCTGGAGGGAGGGAGGGAAGGAGGGAGAGAAAGAGGGAGGGAGGGAGACAGAGAAAGAGAGAGAGAGAGAGTATATGTGTGTGTGTGTATGTGTAATTTGGTATATAATATAGTTATATATAATTTGATTTTTTAAAATGACTCTTGGATAGCATAAGAAAATGTTACCAAAAGAGTGAAATCTTGATTAGTTTGAACTTACCTCTCTGGTGTCTCAGGTAACCTGTTGTTATTGTTAAGATGTGGTGCCCTAAAGAAGGCCACTCAGATTCAGCACATTGGCAGTTGGTTGGAGTTTGGATCTGGGAGCATCCTATTTTGTGGTTTTCTTAAGTTAAAACTTTATTTTAAAAGAGAAAATAAATATACAGGCTCTTTTTAAGATCAGGCAGGCCCACAGTCTCTTATCCACTATTCTGAAATCCAGAAAGCTCTGAAAACTGAAAGTTTTTTTTTTGTTGTTGTTGTTGTTGTTTTTTGCATCTCATTCAGTAACAAAACTGAACCTGGCCTGAAGTGATATAAAAGTGTATTAATGTTTGATTATAAACTGTTATTCCAGCCGCTGTTAGAGTATATGCATCATATTGCCTTTAGGAAATTCCCCAAATACTGAATTGTAAAGCACATCTGGCCGTCAAGGATTTCCTGACATGCCTTTTCCAAGTCCAGCCTTGGAACTTGTGTGCTTACCTTATCTCTAACTCTTTCATTGAAAAGAGGCAAAGGGGTCAAAAACCTTGTCTTTTTCAGCTTTGAGCCTTTCTGCATTCCTGTGAGGGGCCTGCGTTGTAGTAGTCATTTGTCACACTCTTGAATAAATCAGTGAAGGGAGGGAGAAGTGTTCAGGCAGCTGTTCCAAACCAGTCAGCCAGCAATTTCCTGTCCAGTGTCCTAGGCATAAATTAAGCCGAGAAACTCAGTTGCCTGATAACTGAAGTTATCAAGTAACAATTTAGGACCTTTCCCCTGCGTTTAAAATCATGAGAATGAAAATGCTCAAGCATCTCGGTGGTAAAGTGATTCTTGGTTGGGGTTGCAGATCACACTATGCCCACAGCCATTATCTCACCTCCTGGATTCTATTGAGAGCATCCTAAGAAGAGAATGCCAGAAACTTGTTATGATTGTTGTAGTGACAGACTTCAGATTATAAAAACATGTAGGAATATACCACATTCTCTTGCTCTTATAGACAAAGGGATGAGTAAACTATGGCCCACAGGCCAAATCTACTTCCCAGTTTGTTTTTGTGTGGCCTGTGAGGGAAGAATCGTTTTTACATTTTTGACAGGGCATAAACAAGTAAACAAAGAAAAAATATACAAGATCTCCTGTGGGTTGCAGAGCCTAAAATGATCATTGTAAAGCTGTCAAACACTTTACAGAAAAACATGTGCCGACCTTTGATGTAGACCGTCAGTTTAACTCCCAACCTTACTGCTCCTATTTTTAAGATTGATTCTTTCCTTCTCCATTCCTATTCTCCTTTGTCTTCAAGAGTCGGCTGACTCTGTGGTCATTCTTACAGGGCTTGTAGTTACTTTTTTGCATGAAATGAAAATCCTAAAAGATGGTTTATATCCCCTTTTGGAAATGTGCACAGGAGGAAACCCTTAGGTAGAATTAAATTGAGCGTATACATGAAGTTGAAACTTATTTTGATATTCAGATGTGGAGAGAACCAATTAAAGAGTTTACATGGCACCTATGCCAATTTTACGAAGGCAACATTACTGTGGTCCCTTCATCGACAATGATCCATGTCTAAATTATGTAATTCTGGAATATCAGTATAATTTAGGAATCATACTGTGAGCCATTCTATTTTTTTCTAAATTATGTAAATTATATCAGCATACAGCTTTTTATATCTTGCCTTTTAATCCATGAACTGATAAGGTGTGGGTAATCTCACCGATCTTGAAATAGTCTCCGTATTTTGTATTAGGAGATTAGTAAAAATCAGTTGAGATCTAGAGTCAGAAATATTACATTCTAATACTAGCTTCACTCCTCTAGCTTTGTGACCTTAAGCAGTCACCTAATCTCACAGGAGTTCTGTTTGCTCATCACTAACATGGTAGTAATAGTACTATCCAAATAAAGTTTTGTGGAGGGCATATACAGTGATGATATGTGCAGAAATGGTGTTGGTGAAGCTGTAATGAACTTGTTATGACAGTTTATCATTTATACATATACTGACTCATTTCTTAAGATATCAGAAACCATAATTCCACAGAAAGGCTGAGAACCAAAATGAGTGAGGTTGCCTTTTAATTTACATTATTTTCATCTATTCCTAATATGGATGTCTTAAAAATGAGGAGTATTTATTCCTATAATGCATATCCTCAATTAAATGGTTATATTGGTTAGCAATTACTACCTAATAACTTTTTCCAAAACATACTGGTATGAAGTGGAAAGCATTTGTTATATTTCATTAGTTTCTGTGTTGGCTGCAGTGGAAGCTTTTCTCTCTAGGCCAGACTTGAATTTGTGTATAAGTCTACAGTCAGCTGGGTGGTCTAGAACAGGGATCCCCAAACCCCAGGCCACGGACTGGTACTGACCTCTGGCCTGTTAGAACCCAGGCTGCACAGCAGGAGGTGAGTGACAGGTGAGTGAGCATTACCACCTGAGCTCCATCTCCTGTCACATCAGCAGGGGTGTTAGATTCTCATAGGCATGCGTACCCTATCGTGAACTGTGCAATGCAGGGATCTAGGTTGTACGCTCCTTATGAGAGTCTTAACTGTTGCCTGATGATCTGAAATGGAACAGTTTCATCCCAAAACCAAACCACCACCGCCACCCCACCTCCGTCCATGGAAAAATTGTCTTCCAGAAAACCATTCCTTGGTGCCAAAAAGATTGGGGATCGCTGGTCTATAAAGTCTTCAGCTCAACTGACCTGGCTCTCCCTCATGTATCTGTGGCATCCCTCTAGCAGGCTAGCCAAGGCTTGTTCTTTTGGCACTAGTGCAGAGTCTAGGAGAGCCTCTCTTTGCATCGTGTGTGCTACTGTGCCGTTGGCCAAAGCAAGTCATATGGCTGAATCTAGCATCAGTGTGACAGAGCCCTACCAAATGTAGATACAGGGAGGTGTGAAAAATTGCAGCCACTATTGCAGTTAGTCTCACACAGTAGTTTTAGAGGTAAAGGAAAGTCTGCCCAAGTGGGAACTGGCTTGTAGCCTGGCACATGTGTCATGGTTGTGCCCGTGTGCATGCGAACGGCTTGTGTAACTTCAGTGCTTCCCTTCTCATTTCTCATCTCTGCGCCAGAACCTTGGCAGCCTTACCATCTGACTGCTTCACAACAAATAGCCCACGCCCAAATACACACCTCTTGTGTTTGAAATAACACAAAGAGTATTGTTTCCAAGACAACTTTGATGAAATGTCAGCTTTCTCTGGGTTCTAAACCCATATAAGAAGCATTGTTATTCTCATTCCTGCTGGGTAATTTGTATACTGCAATAGTTTGTTTGAAAACATGCCTGTTGTTCTTTAAAATATGCTTAATGCTAGATTAGAGAACAGATTTTTTTATTTCTGTTTATGCAAGCTCATTTCTAAAGCATTTAAAATAAAGAGCTTGGGCATGTATGGTATTTAAAAACCCTTCACATGATGTTTTTAAAACAGATCAATTTCAGCATTAAAATGTTAGGAATTCAGCCAAGGAAAATTCAGCTTGGATTGTATAGCTGTAATGATAATGTATTATAACCATCTTCTTTGAAAGTGATTGTAGCAACAGAATTGAACCTGGTGAATTATATAATTTAAGTGTTTGCCAGAATACTACTGTAGGGGGATTATTCAAGCCTTTCCTAAAGCAAAATGAAACATGAATTTTATTATGAGGTACTTAAATCACAAGAATAGTCATCACAAAATATCTAAAGATAACTCATTTGGATTGAACAGAAGGTCATATGTCTGCACATCACTTATCATACTTAACTACTTGGCAGAATATTAGTATGTAAGAGTGCATGGTTTTTGTTTTTTAGCTACTTTGGCTTGAGTTAAAAATGTCTTGAGTTTGCTTATTACTTACCCAAAAAGTATTTTCATGTCAGAAGTAACTTCATAATTGAGACATTACTGATTTCACAAATTGACTCCCAAGTACAGATGGCCCTCTATATTCCTGAGTTCCACATCCTCAGATTCAATTAACCACAGATTGAAAGTATTTGGGGAAAAAAAAAAAAAACAATAAAAAGTTCAAATAAAAAATACAGTGTAAGAACTCTTTATACAACATTTACTTTGTATTATAAATAATAGAGATGATTTAGATATTATAAAGAGGTATTATAAATAATACTGTGAATAGGCATTATAAACTAGAGATGATTTAAAATATACAGGGGGATGTGTCTAGGTTATATGCAGATACCATCTCATTTTCTATCAGGGACTTGTGTGCCCTCTGATTTTGGTATCTGCAGGGGAGAGGAAGGAGGGTCCTGGAGCCAAACCCCCATGGACACCTAAGGATGACTGTAATGTAGAAAGTTTATATATCAATCACATTATTTAGGCGTATTAATATTTTTAGAACTTTTTAAAAAGCTTTGAACCAACCGGTTTCTAAACATTATCAAAACATCTGTAATGTTGGTTTCTCTTCCGGGTTGAATTGTGTCTCAAAAAGATGTAATAAAATTCTGATCCCCGGTACCTGTGACTGTGAGTTTATTTAGAAATAGGGTCTTGGCAGATGTCATCGAATTAAGATGAGGTCATCCGGGAATGAAGTTGGCCCTGCATCCAGTGACTCATGTCCTTATAAGGAGAGAGAGGTTTGACAATACAGAGGAGACGCAGAAAGGAAGGCTACGAGAAAGCAAAGAGGAAAGACTGGAGTTGTGCTGCCACAAACCGAGGAATGCCAAGGATTGCCAGCAACCACCAGAAGCTGGAAGAGGCAAAGAAGCATTCTTCCCTGGAGCCTTTGGAGGGAGCATGGTCCTGCCAATGCCTTGATTTCAGACTTGCAGGCTCCAGAACCGCAAGAAATAAATGTCTGTTGCTGTAAGCCACCTAGTTTGTGGTGGTTTGTTGTGGCAGCCCCAGGAAACTAATGATGGCTCCCAAGAGCGAAGTTTATCTGTCACTTGTGTTTCATCATCAGTGAAGTACTTGCTGTATGATGCTAAATTCAGTGAGCATCTACATTTAATAAGCCCCAGAACCGTGCATGTTAAAAGCTTTTAAAATTTTGTCATTTGGCGTCATCTAGTCAGGTGCAGGCACTGCACTTAGGCTCTGGGGATACTGTGGTGAAAACCCTGAAGAAATTTTCTGCCCACATGCAGCTCACATTTCACTGGGAAGACACACATTAATTATAGATTAACAATAATGATAGTATTGCCTCAGTTTGCGTTTATGTAACCTACATTCTTCTTCTCCCCCGAATCCTAATTGCCCTTGGATCCAGCCGTGGGTGATGCAACGAGCTCACCATGCTCCTCACTTGTTCATGGGCTTGGGTTAGTGTTGCCATGGCCACATACAAGTTATGCAGAAGTGCAATTCACATGAATCTATGATATTCTGGTGTTTCCCGGAGTTATACCATCTGCATCCTGTGTGGTCATATGTGGTGGCCCCGTGGGTGCCAAATTTTCTTCCTTGTCTCTCACTTCAAAAAAATATCTCAAGTGGAGACCTCAGAGCTTTTCCTTCTCTGATTTTTTCAGAAAGCAAAACAAAGCATTGTAACATTCTTTTTTCCTCATTTTTATAGAACTTAACTAGTTTTCACTTCTTACATGTTTGAAAGAGTTCTCAGCCTACATCAAATATATTTGAATCCAGAATTGTCAACCCTAATGAAGCAAGTCCCTTGTCATTCCTTGGCCCCATCCTTGCCCTGTTTTCTTGATGTTGCCTCGCTACTCTTTGTACAGGTTGGTTTCTTTTCACAGGCATGGTGGCTCATGCCTGTAATCCCAGCACTTTGGGAGGCCGAGGCGGGTGGATCACAAGGTCAGGAGATCAAGACCATCCTGGCTAATACGGTGAAACCCCATCTCTACTAAAAAATACAAAAAAATTAGCCAGGCATGGTGTTGGACACCTGTAGTCCCAGCTACTCGGGAGGCTGAGGCAGGAGAACCGTATGAACCCGGGACGCAGAGCTTGCAGTGAGCCAAGATCGCGCCACTGCACTCCAGCCTGGGCGACAGAGCGAAGACTCCGTCTCAAAAAAAACAAAAACAAACAAAATCAGAGACCTGTCTTCAACTATCAGCCCTTTGGGACCTTGCCTGAGTTACTTCGTCCCTTAGGATTCAAGTTTCCTCCTGTTCAAAATGAAGAGGTTGAAGTAGACAAGTGCTTCTCAAACTTGTAATGAGCGTTAAAAGCACACGATTCAGTAGGTCTGGGAGTGAGGCTGGGATTCTACGTTTCTAACAAGCTCTCAGGAGATGCTGTTGGACAGTGGACCACACTTTTTTGAGGAGCAAGGGGCTAGATGATTTCTCTGGTCCCTCCCACCTAAAGATGAGAACTTTCTTCCCTTGTTGCACATTGAGAAGGCCCATCTTGCTGGTCTTCACATTTTAATAGTCTCACCATCTCTACACACTGTGTACCAAAGGCAAGGTCACAGTATACTTGGTGCTGTCCAATAGTGCTTATAAGGACCTGCCATCTGCAGTTCTTATTTTATAGCTTGGCCTTCCCCCCCTCAAACCCCAAAAGACTGAAGCTAAACCCACTATCTAATGCCTAATTAGAATTAGCCTTCAGATTACATAGTTCCTGTGATGTTTCCCTTGGGTATCCACCATTCCTTCATTTCACAGTGATGGTAAATTTATAACAGTCCTCATAACTGATTAAATGTCTCAATTCTTTTGCTTTATGTGGCGTTCTTGGGCACTTAATTAGACTACATTAAATGGTGTCTTGTTGCTGTCAGTGCAGTTGGATTGCAGTATGGATAGCATCTTTCAATATTTTTAAAAATGTTCCTATCGTACACTTTGAACTTGTAAATAGAAGTGCTGAGCATGCATAAATGTGTTTTAAGAAATCATTTCTTTATTACTGTTTAGCTGAACTGATGGTGACACTAAACACCAAGGCTTTGATGTTTTATACGGTATTCTTCCCCACTAATTAACTGCACTAATGAAGTTAATTGTGGGGAAGAATGCCGTATAAAACATCAAAGCCTCGATGTTTAATCACAACTTAAAAAGAAGTTTTATACTCTTCGATTGCCAAATACGTTCCAATTAGCTGAAGGAAGGTCAAAAATTCTGTTTTCTTCTATCTCATCTTCAGAGCTTTTCTGGTTGACCATTGGTTACTTGAGCTGCGTGAGTGTTAATCTAGACAAGCTGACAGTGGCATGTGGAGGACAACATATCTTCCCACAAGCTATAAACCAGCATAACTGACAGACTCAGTTTCTGTAAAAGGCAATGATGACCTCTTCTGTAATGTATTGATGAAAAATGAATGAACTCACAGAGTAATGGATTTCTCTACCCTCTAATTTTTTTATTAGCTTGACCCACTACTCAATTTTCCTGTGTGTTTCCATATGTTACTCTTCTAAGCCTCTTCTCTAATTTCTGATAGGCATATTTCCTTGATGAATTCAGACTGAAAGACTAAGGAAATGTGTGTGTGTATATATTTAAAGGCATAGGGCGTATATAAGTGGAGGCTTCGCAAAGTTGATAAGAATTCTTAAGTGACCAGTAGTAGAACAAGAACTCCTTCTCAGGTCATTTCCCCGTGGTATGTGTTACATCAGTTTTTATTGGTTGTGTTTTTTTTTTTTTCTTAATCAGGCAGGGTTTACAATAGCAATAATGTAATTCAAATAAGCAATTATTGTAATTGACCTTGGCGATGAGTATCCTTGGCTTTTGCCACAGTTTGCTTAATACCTGAGGATGGGCAATTATCTCATAATGCCCACTTTATTGGGATTATTGTTTTAATTATGGCACTCAAAATACGTCACTTTGTCAGCATTGTAGAGTCAAGCATGGAAGCACTGCATTCGGTATTCAGAAATGTGTAAAGAGCATCTTGCCTCATCTTATGACATGGTTATGATTGCGTTTCTTCTCTCTCCCAACTGTGGTTTTGAAATGTGGTTCGTCCTGACGTGATCAGCTGCAGGAAGAGAAAGTCTGGGATTTGTTGCTGAGCTAATTGTGCTCTCAGAAAGGATGAAGGTGGCTTGTGCTGATAGGTAAGCAGGTCTAGTTGATTAGGAGTGGTAATTGATAGCAATCACAGTGGCTTGCGGATTATCTGAATATGCCTTAGGTCAGAGGTTGTCAAGTGTAGAATCACCTGGGAGCTTTTAAGATTGCCTGTATCCAGGCCACTCACTTAAGCCTACCTTCTCTGGAGAGAGTCTGATTTAATTGTTCTGGGGTGGGGTCTAGGTGGGGCGTTTTGAAAGCTCCACAGGTGATTCTGATCCCCAGCCAAACCTTAGAACCACTGCCCAGTCCTTTGAATTATTTACTCCTTGCCGATTTGTCTCATCCCAACCATGACCCCATCCCAGATTATAAGACTCCTTTTGGAGGTCCTTGTTGCTCTATACCTTACTCTTCCCCTCCTTCTTTCCAGACTTAGCCTAAGCCTAGCCACCTCACATGCACATGCACATGCTTGAAAGAGCCTCGGTGCAGGCTTGGGTCCTGGTAATGCTTATTCTTCCCAAGCAGTTCCAGGTCTACCCCTTCCATAGGAAGTGTCAGTGGGTAAATTTCACCCCTTCATAAACCTGAAGCGTCATTTCTTACTAATGCCTCATTATGCTCTTATCATTCAGTTTTCTCTTGGTCACATAAATATGGCTTAGCTTTTATCTAAGTTTTTTGAGTAAGGATCAGAATTTGTTCTTTAACATCTGTCTTAAGTACTGGGTACCACTTTGTGGAAATTTAATTCTGGTTGATTAGATCAGTAGTTATGAAATTCCTATTGTTTCTCCCCTTCTGTGATAAACCTGGAGGATGTGTTTACATGCATCTCGCAGTCCCTTGATACCCCTAAGGATAGGAATATTCTTGTAGGGTACCTAAGACTCCTGCTTTTTTTTTTTTCTTTTTTCAAATTTTGAGACAGGATCTCATTCTCACTCAGGCTGAAGTACAGTGGCACCATCTCTGCTCACTGCAGCCTGCACCTCCCAGGCTTGATATCTTCCCACCTTAACCCTCCCACAAGGTAGTTTGAACTATAGGAATGTGCCACCACTCCTGGCTTTTATTATTATTATTATTATTTTATTTTTTTATTTTTTTTATTTTTTGTAGAGACAGGGTTTCGCCATGCTGCCCAGTCTGGTCTCGAACTCCTGGACTGAAGCAGTCCACCTGCCTCAGCCTCCCAAAGCAATGAGATTATAGTCATGAGCCACCATGCCTGGTGATTCCTGCCGTTTTTAGACTAAGAACCTGTATCTTAGTGCAAATGCATGAAGAAGGCATTATTATATTGACAAACTTGATTCCATTCTAATTTTGTATTCACATAGAAACACACATTTGTGTGAAGCGAGTCACATATTTATATCCTAACGTCTCAGATTCGTCTTCTTCCCACTTCCCCATTAGCCCTCCAGTCTAAATCACCAGCATTTCCCCCTGGACCACAGCAACAGCTCCTTACTGGCCCCCTGTTTCCCCTCCAAGGCTCTATTACCTGCCAGGTCCACTTTAGCCCACACAAACAGCATGAGTAAAGTAGGGGCACCAAAAGTGGTAAAAGCTCAGCTTTGATAGTCTGATTCAAAATTTTGAAACCAGAATTCTACTATTTAATTTTAGCATACATGGAAGGTTTATATTATACACTTAGTGTTGTTTTTAATTGCAAAGAATGGCAGTAGGCAATGTAATCTTTTCTTAAGGGCTTTAAAAATTCTTACTGTGATTCTAGCCTCCTCTCTGAAAGATTTTTAGGATTTGTGTGTCATCTCAACAGTCCTCTCCAGTGGCCCTTAGAATAAAACACAGACCTCACCGTGTGCTGGGCCGGCACACTCTGGACTCCCTTTCTCCCAGCATTGTCCCTCTGTGCTGTCTCACCTGCTTCCTCCATGTCAGCACCCAGCCCTCCTGTGTGCTCCAGTGCCACTGCCAGCTTTCCTCTTCTTCAGCGCTATGCATGTGTTATTCCTTCTTTCTAGAACAGTCTTCTGGCTGTCAGCAGGGTTGGCTCCAGCTTTTGCTTCAGGTGTCAGCCAGAATGTCATCTTTTTGCAGAAGCCTTTCCTGACCACCTGGCTGCTAGTTATTCTCAGTCTCAGCATCTTATGTCCTTTGTAACACATTGTCATTCGCATTTATTTTATTTTTTATTAATGTTATTAGCAGCTTGTTTTACTTAATTTTTAATGTCCCTTAACTAAAACCAGTGCTCTGTGAGAACAGGGCCCCCATTCGCCCTCTTAATTGTATTTCTAATGCCTTAGGACCCAGCAGAATGTCTGGCAAATAGTGGGGACTCAACATAATAACCCTCGTGCTTTGTTATTAATAAGGGATTATGTGTCTGCATGCCCCCCTCCTCCATGTTAGTTTTGAGGCCCCACTCACTTTAGTGCACTTTAGAGTCATTTGTCAAATTCCAGTGAAGTCAAGGATGCAAGTCTGGTCTTCACTTAGCATTGTAACTCAAGGTTGCCCTGGAAAGCACATGTGACATGAATTCCGCAAGTTGGAGGAAGAGCACAACTTCTGAAGAGAACGCCAATCCAAGAGGGCAGGAAGATACCCAGACTTGAGAATGTGCTGTCTGAAATTTTGACTGTGGAGAAATGGAGTGGCTTTTCCTCAGAGTCCGGAGGCTTGAAAAAATGTCCATTACCGTCTTTCAAAGGCTTAGAGGAGACATTCACAGCGGCTCTCCCGGCCTTCTGCTGCCCAGATTGGTTTGCTGGTGGAGACTTGGCCATTGGCTTTTAGGACAGATTCCAGAAACAAACATGAAAGGAAGGGTGGTATGCCTCCACTTCATGTAGTTATCTCATTTAATTGTCATGACTATCTTAGTTTGTTCGGGTTGCTATGATAAACTACCATAAACTGGGTAGCTTAAATAGAAATTTATTTCTCACAGTTCTGGGGGCTGGGAAGTCTAAAAACAAGGAGCGTCTGTTAGATGCTTGATGAGTGCCTGATTCATAAATGATGCCTTCTTGCTGTCCTTACATGGTGGAAGGGGCAGAGGAGCTTCTCTAGGCCTATTTTATAAGGGTACTAATCCTATTCCTGAGGCTCTACCCTCCTGACTCAATCACTTCTTAAAGGCACAACCTCCAAATACCATCACCTCGGGGGTTAGGTTTCACCATATGACTTTTGATGGGACACAGACATTCAGACTATAGCAGTGACAATCCTGTGGGCGAAATATCCTTATCTCCGTTTTACAGGTATGACAAAGCCCCAAGGGGTTAACTTGCTAGGAGTCACACAGTTGATAAATGCTGGAGCTGAGGATTGAAACCTCATGAGCGTGCGTGTCTTCCCTTCCCTTCCCTTTAGACTCTACTCTCTAATCTCAGTGCTGGCTGTAAGGCTGGTGCCTTTTTCACTGTTGTGTTTCCAATGTCTAAAACATTACCAACACAGAATAGCTATTCAGCTTATGTCGCAGGATTCTTCTGGTATTACAACAGGAATCTCTCCTTGTGAAGTCGTTATTCTTCTTCAGATAGAGGAATAAAGACTCATTTTTCCATCTACCTGCTAGCATTGAAAACCCTTAGGCAGAATCTCCCCCACCCAACCTCCGTGGTCTAGCTGGCCCTGTCAAGGCTGCTAATAACCTCTCCCATCTACTCTCTATTCTCAGTGGAGGAAGGTCAGTGGGTGTCTGTTTTAGAGATGTTGTCAGTGGCTCAAATGTCTGTGACATGACATTTGATTAATCCCATGCTCCTGGGTACTTTCTTGCACACATTAGGTTGTGGGATCTTCTGCATTTTGATTACTATACCCTGGAAGCTTACAAACCATAAGACTTGCCAGATAGCAGACTGTTGGCTGTGTTAGCAGAGAGCTGTCCTGTGGTGGGACGTGCATGCACACATGCCACACATGTGCATGCGTGGAAAGAGAGAGAGAAACTCGACCACAAAAGTTGTACCTCTGCTTTGAGTTATTTTGATCTTCCTTCATTCGTTCAGCAAACGCTTATGAATTGTCCTTGCATTAAAAAGTGCATCATGTCCTTCGAGCCATATTTAGTATTAAATAGCAAAAATGCACCACTGAGCTAGCATTCTTTCTTTTTAATAAAATAGTGATTGATCGAATGGCATTCACCTCATTTCTCTGTGTGGTGAGTGAGAGTATTTTCTTGCAGTCCATTTTCAGCATGCTGCTATTACTGCACCATTTAGCTTGATGCCAAATTGCAGTTGGCTCCATTCATTTCTGTTTACTGAGTAGCGCTGTAGTGATTAAATGTCACTGGGTACACCGAGTATACAAAAGTAATTAACCTAAAAGGACATGTTAGAATAAGGGTCAACAACCTCTTTAGCCCACAGTGCCACCAGCAAGACAGAGTATTGACAGAGGTATTGCTGGCAGGGCAAGGGCGGAGCGGGGAGTGTGGAGAACGGAAAAGAGAGAAGCAAATGGAAGGAGGAAAAGGGAGAGGGAAAGGTCAGAGAAGCAGGAGCGATGGACCAGGACTCACAGTTGTCTGAAACGGCAAGTAGGGTGGGGCTAAGATATTTTTCATCAGTCCCTTATAATTCAGCTCTCTGACATGTGATCTTTTGCAGGGGGAGGGTGAGAGATTAGATCACAACTTGACTTACCTTTCAACATTTCAGCACTGGTTAGTGGAGTGCTCTTGCCTGGTTAGACCAGAGTAATTCTGGCACATGCTTGGTGAATCAACCTGTTCTTCCAGTGTTTTTTATGTTTCCTCAAAGTCACCTGCATCTTTAGGTCTTCTTGTCATATGAAAGCTTGAAATCATTCCTGTAGAATGAACTGAAATTGTATCTCTTAAGTATCTATGTCTCATTTGTTTTCATTCCTCAGCATACTGAAGTCACTGTCAGTCACAACTGATACTAATAATGCCTTATGCTGCTTTACATAATAAAAATTTACATAAAGCACCAGGTAGTCATCTATGACTTAAATATCAACCAATATAAACCTCTTCCTTAAAAAATAAGTATTGTATCTGTCTGCCTTATATTTGGCTTTTTCTTTCATCGTCTGTTTGTGGTGACTTACTACCCAGAAAAAAAAAAGCAAGGGGAGGACTAAGGATGTTTTTCCTTTTCCCACATACCTCCTTGGGGGATAAACATTTCAAGGAGCTCCCCAGGGTCACTGTTCTCTAAATGAGCATCACAGAAAAACTGCTGATGCCTGCATTCTTCCCTGAGTCTGTCAGGCAGGATTCCTTTAAATCCTGTCTTTTCAATGGTCAGACTTAAGTAAGATTTGTTTCCCTGTGGTCACAGACAGCTGAGGATTGTGTGATGAGAGACAAGGAAAGGGAAAACCTGTTGAAAACTTTCTTTCTTATAGGAAGCATTAATTTCTATTAGAATTTTTAAAAAGATGGCCTTCATACATTTGTCCAACAATGAATATTCATTGCATGCCCACCCAGAGGCCAGGGCTGGGCACTGACTTTGCGGGAGGGGCCTGCATCCTTGTTTGGTGAGGAGAGCAGCAGTGAAAGGGCACCAGCTTTAACTGTCTTTTCAACATAGTTCTGAAAATTATCTTGTCACCCTATTACTTTCCAAATTACTATTTTTGAAGGCTGCCTCCCTCTTTTGGTGTGCCTACACACACATATATCTCACACACACACACACACACACACACACACACTACTCTTCTTCTATTACAGGCATTATATTAAGCACTGAGGATGCAAAGAAATAAGACACAATAGTGCATGACCTTTAGGAATGCATAATCTCCTATGTTAATATAACGAAAATAATATGGTAACATGAAGCATACATGAGCAGAACCAAGTTTTCTGCCCCTTCATTTGTTCAGCAGCTGTCAATTAAAACACCGAAGTCCTGGATTTTCATGGTGATCAAAACAGGCGTGGTCCTTGCCTTCGTGGAACTTCTAGTCAAGTAGATGAGATAAATAATCAAAAGAATAGCCACAGTCACAGTGCCAGGAAGGAAGCACATAAGGAGCTGTGTTAGAGACCGGCCGGAAGGAGCTCCTTGGATAGCATTACAGATAAGACCTTTCCAAAGATGTGACATTTAAGCTGAGACATAAAAGATGAAAAGATGCTAGCCACTCAGGCTAGGAAAGGGAGTTCTTGGCAGAAGTCTGCACAAAGGCTCTGAAGGATGAAAACGTTTGGGTTGTCCAGTGCTCTGAGAAGGAAATTTTCAGATCAGATTGGAGAAGGTAGGCAGGGGCTAGATGACACCTGCTACTTATAACAAGTGCGAGACATTTGTCTTAATGGGTGTTGATTTCTGTTGGGACTCTGAGAACTTTTAAACCTGTGTTGTCTGACCTGGTAACCACAAGCCACATGTGGCTTTTCAGCAGCAGCAATGTGGCCAGTCCAAATTGAGATGTACTGTCATCAGTATAAAATGCACATCAGATTTTGAAGACTTAGTACTAAAAAAAGAATTTAAAATGTCGCATAATTTTCATATTAGTATGTGTATTGACGTGGTATTTTTTGAAGTATTGGGTTAAATAGATGACCAAAATTAATTTTACTGTAAAACATTTTTTAAAAATCTATCTGAAAAATGTAAAATACATAGGTGGTTCACATTATATTTCTGTCTGTCAGCGCCATTCTAAAGAATAACTTACTTTAATATTTTAATGAAGGCCCTTAAGACCAGTCAGTTAAGCAATCATTGAAAACTGTTTAGCCATTTTGTGGTGATATGAAGAACACCAGGAGTTCCTTATTAGCAACCTTAAAACTTACTAGGCAGCCTTCCTTTAAATTCATGTATTGTCATTTCTTTGTTCCTGTCATATTACCCTCAGACATTGTATAGAGTGTATTTGCATACATAATACATAAGAATATATATGAGAATCTGTGGAGTTAACACTCTTTGGGAAAAAAAGCGTAGCCTTTCAAATAGATTAAAGCAGTTTATTGAAAAAAAAGTAGCAACGTGAAAATACTTTCTTTTCTAATAAATGTTAATAGTTACTAAAATGAAGATTGTGGTCCATTAAGATACAGCTTGCCAAGTCCTAAAGCTTAGTAACTTATTTCTCTGAGCTGCTACCCTACTTCAGCTTTGTCAAAGCAGCTGTTATGATTGTGTTGATATTTTCATTCAAACACAGAGCACAGTACAGAAATAGGTATGAAGCCAGTGCACCTTCCGTGAACATCCGGGGAAGAGATTTTTGCCAGCCCTCCCACTTTTGTTTTTAGGGCAGTCAAACTCATGTACCACATGAGATTTGCCAGTGAGACTTAAGTAACGTTGGTTATAAGGCAGTAGGTGAATGAGTGGTTTAGGAAATGTTTTATAGGTCATATACTGAAAAAAAATAATCCCAGAAGAAAGTGGCCAGTGCATGTGACTGTAATTTACACAGAGTTGGCATACAAGATTTATAGAATCTGTGTTAAGGAGAGCAGAGTATTCTTGCTGGAGAACAAATGCAGACAGGAACATTAGACTTTGCAAACTTTGAGGAGGTCCATTGGATTGAAAAGCGTGAAATGACTTTGGGGTGATAGGTAGTTGAAACGATGAACACAATACAAAGTTGTATGCACTTGGCAATTTTTTTTACAGTTTCTGATAGACTGTTGATACTGTGCCATCTCTAATGATCAGGAAAGGGATTACTTGATTAATTCAGCTTGTACTTTGGATTCTTCTCTCCATCAGTGGTGAGGGGTTATACTTGTTCCAACTCATTCATCCACTTGTTTCCTTGTGTGGCCCAACACTTGTAGCACATGCAGACTAGCTTTCAAGAGAGGGCAGCTAAGCTCCCTGCATCAGAATCAACCCTGTGTCTTTGGCGTCAAAGCATCGTGTCCCAGCAGCTCAGTTTGTCAGCTAAAGTCACTGTGTTTAATGACATTTCTGGGGTGGAGCCAACAGCTTTATTCCAGGAAGAGGAAGCAACAGTGCAGAAACCCCGAGAGGACATTAAGATAATGTTCTAATTTAAAATCAATTTTATTGATACCTTATAAATTATTAGGGCATTTTATACTGACCAAGTAATACATAATGCTGAGACCATGAAAACAGAACATGAAAGAATGAATGTTGAAGTGCTGTATTTTCTACTACACATGAAGAAATAAAAACATAAGACTTTTATATCCTAAGTATTTTGACGAAGGAGCTCTACTGAAAAACAAGGTGTATATTTCATTCTTCAAGGTGTGTATTAATATTTTATTCAAGATGTTTCATGTGTTTCTGTACTTAATGTGTTGAATACTTGTTGAATGAGTCCATAAGTAGACAAAAATTACGCGGCTGTTTCCACATTTGCCAAAAGGGAATAGCTGTCTATGGGAGCTTACTAGATGCTAGGGTGAATCTTCTTTATCTTATGGCAACTTACAAGGAAGTGCTGCTAACACCCTGATCTTACCTACTAGAGAAATGGAAGCTTAAAGAGGTTCATTAGTTTTCCCAAGGTCACATAGCAAGTGTTACAGCCTGGTCTTGAACCGAAGGCTGTCTGACTTTTATACCTATAGCATAACCGTTGTAGAAAACTACCTCTCTTCTCAGTTATTCTTCTGACTGTTGCTTCCTCTGGTTTGGTAATATTTTGATTACCTGCAAAAGAAATTTACCTTGATCCAGGTTTCTCTTACCAGGAGAGAAGCAGAGATAAAAACAACAATAGAACATTTTAAAGAATATATTGTTCATGAAATGTTATACAAGGTGAAACATTTGTTAAGAATAGACTCATTACTTTATATGGAGATTATATTAATCTTCTTTTAACAAGGGCAGGTCTTTAGAAAGTCCCAGTCATTTTTGAAGGTGAGTTTTGATTTATGTTAATTTGAAAAAAGCAAGTTCTGTGAGAGTTTTATACAGATTGTGCTTTTAATGACTTCCTTAATCAAGCAGGTTATTAAAAAAAAAAAACTTCTTACTGTGATGAGCAGTAAACTGACACCAGTGACTGGGTCAGTCAGAGCTCTGCTATATTCAAGTTTTTACCACTCGCATGCTATAAATTTTAAGTTCATTTACATAAATTTGCATGTGTTATATGTTAGTATGTGAGACTTGTGCATTTTGATCAAATAATTTTCATTTTAAAGGTTTTATATTTACTTTTTCCCTATTGAGGATTATTTCCTCTTATATATCCTGGTGGTTTCCCTGTAAATGAGATAAGAATATGTTAAAATGTTTTATCAGTTATAAAGAGCTCAATGAATAGGAAAATAAACATTTTGTGTAATTCTGTACAATAAAATCCAAGCAGAAACTAGCTGGGTTATGGTACTACAGCAGTTTGATGTACCTGTGTTTATTCAGGATATTACTTTCCAAACTTACTCAAAGTGTAGTTCTAAAATGCAGAAATACAGTGCTTCGAGGTCTGGTGAACATGATCAATTCTTTGGATGATTCATGACTATAGAGTCACCAGTGTCCATTTTTATTTTTGACATGGGTCTTTTGCTTTTCTAACGGGTTGCAGAGGGAAATATGATTGAGGACTTTGATTATGGCATCAGTAAAGGATCTACAGGGGCCTTCTTCAGCTTTCTGTCTCTGTGCCCCCAACGCTGTCCCCATCACCAAAAACAAACTCAACTTGAATTGTCCCTGACTCCGATTAACGTTTGAGAATTCCTATAGTGACTGAACTATAGTTAGAGTAACTATAATTTATCATCTAAACTTGGCCGTTTTTGAGAGTGAAGGGAAGTCTGGACAACAGGCATAGAAAGGACAAACCAGGACTTGCAATTACCCTTGACAGATTTTAATGGTGCCTTCTGACTCCTCATTATCCCATGTATCTGTTTGCAAACTGATTTACCCTTTGGTACCATGTGGATAGGATTTTTGAAGGCCATAGCTGATGAGCAAACAAGCCATAACGAATGAGTTTTAGGCTTCTTGATCATGGTTGTCCGTGTGACCTATAGCATGTTCTTTCTGGTTGTTATCCTCTATGGGCAGGGAAGTCTAAGCACTGCACCTACGTGAATGGAAAGCAAAATTGGCATGGTGTGCATTAGAAATCAAATTAGAAAGTCCATTGTAGAGATAGTATTTGCAGTCTTGCCTCTGTGCAATATTGAACCAAAACCTTATTGTGATTGTTGAAAGGAGAAGAGTTTTGGTGAATAGTAGCATATTAAAACCCTATAATTACAGTGCATCAGAATATCTATGCTGGGGGAAGTGCTACACAAATGTCTACAAAAGACCTAACATAAGGTTTAAAATAGAAGATCCACACTAGGTCACCATCCCAATCTCTAAAGTAAGTAGAATCAACTGGAGTCCAGTATACAGTGATGGGACTAAGTTGCCCTGTTGAGGGGCTGGGCTATGTGCCTGGAACTGCACATTGTACTTTATGTGGATTATTTTTCTTGGTCCTCAAAGCAGCCTTGTGGGGCTGAGGATGGTGTGTTGTTACCCCCGGACTAAAGAGAGACGGAGAATAAGCAACATCCCTTACGGCTACACAGCTATTAAGTGAAGACTCTAGACTCACACCAGGCAGTCTGACTCCAGAGAGATGCTCTTGCCTGCTATTAAAATCTGTGCTCCCTGTTATTAAAATTAGCTAATTATAACAACAGCATCTTATTTTGGGGTGGGAGTTACTTTATAGAAGTCTTTCACATACAATTGTCATCTTTGATCTTGAAGTGGCAGAGGAGTAAAGGTGGAGGGGTGGGGCCATCCCTTTCAAGTTGCTGGAGGTGTCAGTTTTCCATCTGACTTGGTCAACAGCCTTAGTAAAGTCTGGGGTGGACTTTAAACTAGGAACTAGAATCTTCTCATAGTGAAATAAGAACCTGATTTGTGATGTTAGCAATAGCTTTCTAAAGCTTACCTTTTGCTGCCAAAGCAATTGGGGTTTCCATGTAATAAGTCTTTTAATCCTTTATTATTTTCTTCTTGATTTCTCCTTGTTTTCCTGCTCTTTTTCTTAAACAGATCTACCCTGTTCTTTTTAAATATCCCAGTATAAGTGTTTACTTTTAAAATCCAGAGCTTTACTAAACATTCACATTCAGGGTATTTTGCTTTCTCTGGATCAGCCATTGCTTCTGACTGTGACTCTCCAATCATAACAGATTTGCTGAGATACACACACACACACACACACACACACACACACACACACTCAAACTGTAGTGAGAAAGACTTGTGTTTAATCCTTCTAAATTTGTAGATTTATAGGGTCACAATGCAGCTTCAATAAGTTACGTGGTAAGCTTGAGAAATATCTAAATTGAGCTTTTAAAATAATAATAGAGAAATAAAAAAGCTTTTCTAGTAAAAGCATGACTTTATCGGTATTTATTTAATTCCTCTTATTCACATTCCTAGCAAAGATCCAAGTGGCATTCCTGTGGCAGAATGGTGGACTTACAAGATTCATGATGAGAGTCTGTGCCAAGTCCAATTTGATTCCAGAGTAATTATGTTATTAGAACATTGCTGATTGCCCCGGTGCCCATTGTGCAGCTTAACCTTTAAATGCTAGTGATAATTAACTACTTTATCATTCTACCAGGAAACTCCAACATGTAACTCTGTTCTACAAATTCAAAAATATAACGCTGCCTGCACAACCAGAAACAGCTAGCTTAAGAAAAATATGAAGTATTTGGTTGTACATATAAGCCAATAAATGAACATAAAAATCTAAATAGGCATTACCTTTTAGTATTTTTTTTTTTTTGAGATGGAGTCTCGCTACCTTTTAGTATTTTTAAGAAATTGTTTTGTTTAGAAATTTTTCCTCTTAATGTGGAAACAACCTTCAATAGAATATAGCAGAATCTGAATGCTCAGAGAATTATTAATAAAAGATGCATACACTCCACTTTTCTTCTTTTTGTGAAATATCAGATTAGCCAGATTTAGTGCATCTAAAGGGTAGGTAAAATAGCAAAGGTGAGGAAGGGGCTGAATTGCCATATTACCGATTTCAGGGACACCACCACACAAATCTTACTCTAGTGAATGGTCTCCCGTGGAATTGTTCATCCTAGTGATGCTCAGAAAAGAAATGTATCATAAGAGATTTGGACTGAGATTGAGGTGTGCAGAGGGGATGTTCAGCCATTTGTGTTAGAAATATTTCTGGGCAGTTCTCTTCTGCTCGTGATGCTAGGTGCTCCCACCCTCAGGGAGCCCACAGCCTGAAGTGGGAAGTGGCCTTGTAAACACAGCAATAAATTTATTGTGAGTGCTTTACTCATCGGAGGAACAAAATGTTAAGGGAACAAAGAGGAATGAATGATTAATTCTGCCTGACAGCATCCGAGGAAGCTTTGAAAAGTGACATTAGAGCTGATTCTTAAGGATAGTGGGGGATTTCAAAAGATAGATCTTGAGAAAATAGGCATTGCCATAAGCCAGGAAAAAAGGCTACAGATGTAATGAAAATACACAGAGCCCAGGGGAACGCTGGCTTATAGTGCTGATGGTAGGATACAAGGCCGGGACTCTGGATTGGGGTGTGGAGTGAAGACTTTTGGAAAACAACCATACTCAGAAATTTGGAATTTTTTTTTCCCCTGTAAACAGTAGGAAACTGTCCTTTTAAAAAAGAAGTAAGAACAGGCTGAACCTCTCTTTGAGTAGTATGAATTCCAGAAGTGAGGTAGTTACAGTGGAGAGGGGAAAACTAGAAACGGGGTTGAGGCATGAAGTACGGTACATAGTAACCCACAGATGATGGTTGCATGCATGGTTTCGGCGGTCTGAAAACCTGCTGAGTGCGCTGAGTTGTGTGAAAGCAAAGCAGAAGTGCTGAGCCAAGTCTCATGGCTTGGGAGTGAGGTTTGGAACTCAGCAGACATGCCCAAAAGTCAAGAAATAGTCCACTTTAAAAAATCGTTTGGCTCGTAATGTTTTGTGTCGATCTTCAGCCTTACTGAACAATGCCTGCAGTCTTTTCTGCCACTAAGCTTAAAGTTGAATGTTTGATAGGGATAGAGTATTCATATATAAAACCTCAAGAGGGGCTGGCACAGCAGGGAAGGATTTAGAGGTCCCCAGCCCCTCCCAGTGGGTACCCACTCACTGGTCCCATCTCTCTCCCCCACCAAACTCCCACCTGCACACCTGTGGAGCTCGTAATAGAGTTGCCATCACCACAGGTATGAAGAAGGCCTATCTGTCTTCTAACAATGTGCTTTGAAAGTTCAGAAGTGCCACAAAAGAGATTGTGACATTATGGCTCAGTGGAAATAAGATGGAACATAGACCCAAAAGTTCTGGATAACACACTTTCTCCCGTAGTTAATTAAAAGGCCCTCGTAAATGTTGTATGTTTTTATAAATGTCAGTTATTACCAACAGACTTAAAGCAACAACAACAAAAAAAGTTCAAAGAGTTAGTCTTACATGAAATGAATTTATAAATGAGGAAGAGCCTTCCTGGCCAGTTTTCTGAATTGATTTGCATGCCAGACAGAGACGTTCCACTGGTGATTGTTTTTCCTATAACTTTTTTTCCATAGAGATTTTCAGATAGTCTTTCTACTACCCTCCAAGATCAGCCCTTTCTTACCCTGGGTTAGGGTCATTCACAGTTGGGAGCCCTGCCCTGGTGCCCTGCCAAGGGACTGTGCTACTCAGGTTTTTGCCATTCACCACTCAGCAGGATAGCACGACCCTCAGCCCAGCTCCCACTCTCCCACCTCGCCTGCATTTAGATCTTTTTTTTTGGTCTGTCTGAAGCATAGGCACTAGGTAATTGTTAAGATTAGATCCAGTTTTCATTGGCACTTTTTTCACTGCTTCATCCATGATTTTAAGGTCTCATATTATCTAAATGTGCCCAGTAACCACCTGACCTTCATCGCAGATAGAGTCATTCCCTGCTTTGGATCTTGTCACCCATGTCTCTCATGTGTGTAGGAGACTTCTCCAGTTGAGAGCTCCTTGAAAGCAGAGATGGAACATAGAGGCTGAGCCTAAGTGTGATCCCAAGAGGCGTGGAGGATCTTTCTCCATTCCCCGGCCCCAGCGGCATTGCTAGGTTTCCAGACATTAAAAGGAGTGGGTTAATGAAAACTATAGGAGTGAGAAAGGAATAATATGCATTTTTGCAGGTGGTGTTTTTCCTGCCACTCTGCATCTTCCAAGCCCTAATATGTGGCGCTGAGCAAAATTTCATAAATACGACCTATATGTCACATGACCGCCATCTTTGGTTGCTCAAATCCCCCAAAATTACTTCCCCCTTTTTTTTCATTGACTTACTACCTCTTAAAAGCTCTGCTTTATAGTTTCTCTGTAGAAGCTTGAAATGCTGGCTTCCCATTAGCCAGCAAACTTTAAAAAAATAAAATAAATTTTTAAAAAAGCCTGACTTTTTCTCTTTCCCTTTTCTCTCATATATGCTTCTTTTCCCAACTTTCTTTCTTTCTCTTTTTTCGAGACAGAGTCTCACTCTGTTGCCCAGGCTGGAGTGCAGTGGCTCCATCTCAGCTCACTGCAGCATCTGCCTCCTGGGTTCAAGCGATTCTCCTGCCTCAGCCTCCTGAGTAGCTGGGACTACAGGTGCCAGCCACCACAGCTGGCTAATTTTTTTGTCTTTTCGGTAACGACGGGGTTTCACATGTTGGCCAGGGATGGTCTCTACCTCCTGACCTCGTGATCCGCCCACCTCAGCCTCCCAAAGTACTTGGATTACAGGTGTGAGCCACCATGCCCAGCCCCTTTCCCAACTTTCTAAAGACACTTCAACAGTACAATATATCCGTAAAACCCAACCCATTCTCTGTTTTGAGTTGACACTAACTCCTGCCACCCTTTTTAATTCCTCTCCTCCTTCTGTCCCATCTCTCTGCCTCTTCTCTCTTCTTCTTTCTTTCCCATTATCTTTCCCCCTTGTCTTTTGCTACTTGTCTTTCCCTTTAGATCCCTGTTTTCCTCCTTTCGTCTCCTCTGCTCTCTCCTGTTTCCTCTTAACAGCTTTGCAAGTATGTACTAAAGAACAAAAAGAAAAGAAAGTCTCAAGTGACTTAAAAATCATTTGACTAAATGGATGATAATTTCTCAACCATGCTTCCTCTCCTTCTAATTCCAGAGCTCTTCAGTATCCCCATCAGCCAGTTTCCGAGGTGCTGAGAAGCACAGAAACTCCACAGACTACTCCTCAGAGAGCAAAAAACAGAAAACTGAAGAAAAGGAAATTGCAGCTCGTTATGTAAGTTCATTCACCCTTGCTTTAGGGGAGACCTGCTTGCCTTTTTATCTGCAGCCATTTTACCCTTTGACTGTTTCCAGCCAACACAGGAACACAGGATAACATCCTTTAGGAGACAAAAAACATTTGTTGCTTTTATAGCTCTGTAGCCATTGGCTAACTGAAGTCCTGTGTGTGTACAGGTGCATGTGAGGATAGACTGCTTCATTTGGGCAGCTAACAGAAGACCTGAATGATCCATATTATTGTTTCTCTAGGTATATTTGCTTCCCCATTTATTTCAGAGTGGTTGGATTTTCTGTGGTTAGCTCGAATTGTTAAGGAAAAAATATAAAATCATAAAAAAGGTGTTTAAATGCCTAGATGGATTCATGTGCTGAAGGATATACCAAATCTTGTGGAATAAAACATGGAGAGACATCCAAGATCATCCCTAGCCTGGAATGAAGCTCACTTTCCTCTAGTGGCTGGGCAGGTCACAGGAGTGAAAGCGGGGAGCAAGCTGGATGGAGCAGTGTGGAGGCAGGCGGCCCCTGCTCTCCTTCCCTGCTAGTGTCCTACAGGGCTTCAGGCCTCATGAAAAGCTGAAAATCTAGATTTTTACCTCCCAATATGCAGTTTTTTAAAATACTGACAAACCAGACCACACCTGTGTGTAGGTTGGATTTAGCCTGGGCCTGTCAGTTTGCAGCCTCTACTCTAGAGTAATAAGCCAACCATCAGCTTCAGTTTTGTAAACTGAAAAATATAATCAGATCACCCTGTTGGTGCAGTGGGCAGTGCATCAGTCTCATAATCTGAAGAATATAATCATATTACCCACCTTTATAGCATCATCATGAGGATTAAAGAAAATAGGACATTATCAAGTATTTAACACTCTTTGGTTCAGCTCATCTTTATAAGATCTGAGGAATTAGCCTGGACTTATTTAGGGTAAATGTGGTATATTTTGTGGGGGGAGAAGATAATGCTTCTTACTTGTCAATGCAGGACAGCGATGGTGAGAAAAGTGATGACAACTTGGTGGTTGACGTTTCCAATGAGGTATGTTAGCGGCTACTTTAATTTTCTGCTCTTGTCCAGCCATATCAAAGACTAGTTGTCCAAACAATTAGTATCCAAAATATTTTGAGATTTGTCATTTTGTTGTTGTTGTTGTTGTTTTTTGAGGCAGGGTCTTGTTCTGTTGCCCAGGCTAAAGTACAGTATTGCGACCACAGTTCACCGCAGCCTTGAACTCCTACGCGAAAGTGATTCTCCCTGCTCAGCCTCCCGAGTAGCTGGAACTACAGGCACATGCCACCATGCCTGGCTAATATTTAAATTTTTTGTGGAGATGAGGTCTCATTATGTTACCTAGGCTGGGCTCAAACTCCTGGGCTAGGATTAATTACAGGTGTGAGCCACTGCACCCGGCCCAAAACATATTCTTGATTTCTAAAGGGACCCACTTTTTATTTACATAAAAATTATATACTACTGATTTTATGTTATTGATCTTTTATTTTTTATTTTTATTTATTTATTTATTTTGGTCGCTGTTCTTTTCTATGAAGAGGAAAGTGTCTTCTCTACCACAGTGAAGGCACACCAGAGCTCTGTGGTCAGCCTGCAGGTCTTATTGACCTGCAATTGGCAGATGGGTGGGGTTTTGACTTTTCTTTGGGTTTTAAATAAGTACTATAAATACTATAATTTTGGGGCCCTCAATACTGAATTTTTTTGTTAGTAGTTTCGGTGAGTATTGTTATCTGTTCTAGCACATTTGTGCTTCTAAGCATGCATTAAATGCTTTTGGCTAGAAATGTCCACACCCAACAACCCCAGTGTTGTAAATGGGCTGTGCTTGCATTACTCTCCATGATGTTCCTTGGTAGGATCCATCTTCCCCGCGAGGGAGCCCAGCACATTCCCCGAGAGAGAATGGCCTGGACAAGACACGCCTGCTCAAGAAAGATGCCCCGATTAGTCCAGCCTCTATTGCATCTTCCAGCAGTACTCCCTCCTCCAAATCCAAAGAACTTAGCCTTGTAAGTAGCTGCTTACCATCTCTCTGAGTGTGGCCTCTGCCAATTTGATGTTTGAATTTGATGTTTTTATCTTTATATTTCTCACATTTTTTACAGGACTTTTATTTCCAAGTGTATATATGTGTTCAGTATTTACGTTTAATTGGCAAAAGTATGTAGAGCAGAATAAGTTTACTAACTTGTTGGTGATTAGTGTTTATTTTGTGATTCTTTTTGCAAGGATAGAAGAGGGATATGGGGAAATTGAGTGAAACACGTCTTAGCGAAGATGAAAAATGCACACTGGGGTTACAGAGATGGTTTTGTCGCCTGTGGTTTATGGTAAATTTAGTTTGGGGCTTGAATGTGATTTTGTTGCTAGCTTTGTTTGAATTACCAAGCTACATATGACTGCAATAATTTTCCCTTCCTATCTAAAAAGTAATCTGTCATTTACAAAAGTCTACCTTGACTCACATCACAAATCACAAATGCAAAAATGAACTGCTCACCCATCAGGATAATCTCCCTGCACCCTATTCTTCTGTGGCTGTGTAGTTAATTGCAATTTTGTGTGGCGTGTCTTTTTTCCTCACCAGTTATTTCCTTGTAACATAACATTTAAAGAATAAAAAGACAAAGAATAAAAAGACAAATTTTCTAATAACCTCCGGAATTCACAGCTAAAGGAAAGGAAATTCTTCAGTTGCTCTGCAAATTAGGGGGAATATGTCTGACCGAGGGCTAGATTGTTGGGTTTTTTAAATTTTATTTTATTTTCTCTTGGCCTTCTGGCATTCTTTTAATGGCACCTGCTCTCTGCTTAGTCTCTATGACAGTTCAGACTTGGATCTGTTTTCTAATGTGACCTGTTCACCAGGAAGCCTCTTATGACATGAACATTCTGCCAGGAGCCCTGAGTTACCCCAGTCTTTACCAAAGCCACCGGCAAGTGGCCACAGTTAGGACATCCTGGTTTGTGAGCCTCATCTGACTCAGACCAATTTCCTAGAAATGAGCTACTCTCCTCAAAATTCAGCTTTAGTTTATGTCTTCCCAAATATTAGGTCTGCGGTCTCAAGGAACTCTTTTGTTTCTTTGTTAACGTTTCTATTAATGAAAATCAAGGCCCAAGCTGAAGAACCTCTTTCATTTTTTTTCTCCCTTCCTTTTCTTTACCTTTTTAATGTTTAAAGTCATTGTTAAAACCATGTTCTAATTGCCAGTACATGTCATTTCATCTCGTTAGAATGAAAAATCTACTACTCCTGTTTCAAAGTCCAATACCCCTACTCCACGAACTGATGCGCCCACCCCAGGCAGTAACTCTACTCCCGGATTGAGGCCTGTACCTGGAAAACCACCAGGAGTTGACCCTTTGGGTTAGTAAGAAAAAAGTGTTTTCTATATTCTTATGGTTGTTTTTAAATAATGTAAAGAGTACAGTACATTGAAAGTGCTAATGACCAGCACTGAATGGCTGTTAGACAAAGTTACTTAACCTGAACTGAGCACCTGGGACCAGCCTTGTCTGGCACATGGTAAGTGTTCAGTAGAACAGAGTGAATGAGTGAACTCTGAAGGCTTGAATGACTTTTGAGAATATTAAAATAAGCTCATTTGAACCATAGATTCTATTTTTTGACATGTTTACAAATGTCTTCACTGTTGTTTCCTGTGTTCTTCATTTTTCTTCCATCCATTTTGGTTTGCAGCCTCAAGCCTAAGGACCCCAATGGCAGTACCCTGTCCATATCCCACTCCATTTGGGATCGTGCCCCATGCTGGAATGAACGGAGAGCTGACCAGCCCCGGAGCGGCCTATGCTGGGCTCCACAACATCTCCCCTCAGATGAGCGCAGCTGCCGCTGCCGCCGCTGCTGCTGCTGCCTATGGGAGATCACCAGTGGTGCGTTTGTGAGCTTCACAAAATAATATTTTAGCACACAGAGGATTGTCATGCTTGATTGATTACTTGATTGATTGAGACAGGGTCTCACTCTGTCACCCAGGCTGGAGTGCAGTGGCATGATCTTGGCTTACTGCAGCCTCCGCCTCCCAGGCTCAAGTGAACCTCCCACCTCAGCCTCCCAAGTAGCTCAGACTACAGCATGCGCCACCATGCCCAGCTAATTTTTAAAATTTTCCGTAGAGGCGGGGTTTCACCATGTTGCCCAGTCTGGTCTCGAACTCCTGGCCTCATGTGATCTGCCTGCCACAGTCTCCCAAACTGCTAGGATTACAGGCATGAGCCACCATGCCTGGCCTATGTATTTTTTAATGTAATTTATATAATCTAAGGTATTTAGAGATCTGTGGGTATTTATAAATTAAGCTACATGTAATCATATCTTGAGATCCATTTTCTTTTGTAAGGTGAGGAAGTTTCTTTTTTTTTTTTTATATGTCTTTTTTAAAGAATCCTAATTTTAAATTTTCCAAAATGATACTAATTTTGGAAATTTCAGACCTACAGAATTAGATCACATAGTATAATGAATGTAATGACTCTTTGGTTTTACCATGAGCTTCAGTAATCATTAGTATAATTTTTTAATCTATGTTCCACCCTCAAGTATAATACCATTAAATCCTAAACATTTTATCATTTCATCAGTGAATACTTCTGTATATACATCTCTAAAACCTTATTTTTTAAGGATCTATTCGCCCAGGTTTTAGAATAGATTTTGAGAAGGATAAAACAAGTCGCATGTAACTGTGCTTATTTGTGTTGTTTGCTTGGGAAAAATTATAGGTGGGATTTGATCCACACCATCACATGCGTGTGCCAGCAATACCTCCAAACCTGACAGGCATTCCAGGAGGAAAACCGTGAGTACCTTTTTGCCTCTGTACTCATTGTGTGTCAAACTCAGGTCCCTTGCTGACCCCTTGGACTTTGAGTATCACTCGACAGTGTTGAGGGAGTTCCCATGACTTGTATTTTTTGCCTTGCAAGGTATTTTTCATTTTCTCTTAGCACAAGAAGAGAAGTAATGAAGTGGGGTTTTGCAGTGTAAAATTTTGAGCTTTAATATGTAAATGCAAATTGCAGAAGCATCTCCAGTAGTCAGGTCTTCTCTACATCTGTTGCGGATTTCAAGGCAATTCTTTGTTCCAAAAGTCTGATTATTATGTGCAAACCTGGATGTTCAAAATTTGAATATGTTGGGAAAAGAGATGCCAAACTTCAAAAGCTGAAAGGAAATAAGGGCACTCTTACGCTAAGTTCTGTTTTCAGAAAAGGTGACTTGCTCAGTTGGCTTCTTATACTGTGCTGTGGGCATCTGGAGCCTCTGTATTCACAGATTCCTTGAGTTAGGAAAGACAAAACACAACACACCAGTTGTTCTAGCCTCCTCTTGTACATTGTGATCTCTCACCAGATCTCATTCCAAATACTTTATTTAATCTAATGCACCTTTTTATTACTACCTAGTCACAGTTGTCTCTGCTAATTGGCTTCATCTTCCCAGAAACAAAGATTTTACTATAAAGTAGCACTGGCTCTTTCTTTAAAATCCCAGCTGGCTGCTTTCTCTCTCCTCTCCTTTGGGAAGCCTCCCCCGCAGATCCTCCGTGGCCTTGTTAGTCACCTGTGTGTGTGCATTTATTCTCATCACTCTGTCCGTGGGCATCCCCTCTGTCACTACACATGCTGTATATGTGCTGCCTCCCCAGTCTCCAGGGCTATCCAGACCTGACCCTCAGTAGCAGCTCAAAGCCCCTTCTCCCAGAGGCTTCCCTGGTAGCTTGCCTGCCTTGAGGCATTTTGTTCTTACTGTCCTTCTTCCTGCAAAACTTTCTGTGGCTTAGTGTCTCATTTAGTTATCTAAGATGTCATTATGTCAGAGCGTTCTGCCCTGACAGCCCTATTATCCCTCTCTCCCTTCCTCCATATTATTCTCTCCTGTTCTACTACCTTTTTAATGCTTATTTATAGCCATTTTCTGCCTCTCCCTCTTGCCTATAAGTTCCATGAAAGCAGAACAGAGCTTTCTGTTGTTCGGTTATAGAAGTAGTCTCACTGCCTAGAATGGCACCTGGTTCGTAGTGGTGCTCACAGTATGGGTTTGCTCAGGGAACGGATATGTGCTGGTCTCTCTTCTCGGACCTCCCATTGCTTGTTTATTCACTCCCTCACACTCGGGCACCTAGTTTTCACCCTGGTGTTAATTGCGTGCCCTCTTCTCCCCACATCCCTTCAGTGTTGCCTAACCTAGACCCTTTCTTTACTTTCCATCTGAGGAATCCGAATCTCAGTTCTTCCTTTTGTAACATATTAATACTTCTCCACAGACTCTACCCTAACCTTCCTTGTTGCATCAAACACAGTGCTGGCTCCATAGCCAAGTTGCTTGGTAAATATTTGACTGATTAATAGGGGAGAAAAGACAAATTAGAGTTCCTCAAGAGTTGAAGGTATGAATATCAGTTACCATAAAATTCTGTGTACCTGTGCGTGTTTTGCAAATAGTTGTTGACTGACTGACAACTCTTATTGACCAAGAACTCTGAGGTATTTGAAGGTGAAAATTGGGTCTATTTCAAGCAATGCTAAATAACAAGGTAGTACGATTAATCAAATAATGACCCAGTTACCTACAAGTTCCATATGAACTTGTGGGGAAAGTGGAAGGGTTCCTTTAGGGAATAAGTACTATCTCTTTTTTATGGTCACTTGTTAGGTAACCAACAGTTGTACCCAGAGCTACAGCATGACCACTAGAGTGAATGAGATGATGCCTCTTGCCTCAGCTGCTGCTTTGAGGCGCAAGGGGTGTAAGTGTCTTTAAGGAAACACCTTGGCTAGGGGATTTGGACCAGTTAAACCACTGTGGAGTCACAGCTGCTCTGACTCAGGTCGTGCTTCTGAGTCTTAAGCTGACTTCCCTTCATCAGTTTTGACTTTTGGTTTTATAAAATGTTTAAACATTATAAAATGTTTAAATGTTTAAGATCATTTTGGGTGGGTTAATGGATTAGAGGATTGTTGAGAATTTGTGTTTATGAGAGTAACAGTCACATCTACTGCAATTGGCAAATGACACTTTACCAGGAAAATGACACTTTACCAGGAAAATGACACTTTACCAAAAGCATGTGGTGCAGTCAACAGAGTATGGTTTTGGGAGTGTGACAGATCCCAGTTTGAATTTAGACTCCACCAGTTGAATTTAGACTCTTCTCTCCACTGAGAGGAGTGGCTTTATGCACAGTTTCTTTGTGAGCTTCAGTCGGCTCACTGAATCAGGGATGGCACCTCCTCAACAAGAAGAATGTGAAGATAGGAAGTAAGATAATATGTTGTGTGTTCATTGAGTGCCACATTTGTTACATGGTGGCTGTTTAGTCAACCCCAGCCTTATTTCCCTTTCAGCTTTGTCCCAGCATATTATCCATTTTTCAGCTGGCTATGTAATAGGAGGTACAGTGTGTTTTAGAGGCACAAGTGACCCAAGAAGATGGGTCATTGGTGTGTCTTTATGTAACAGAGCATGAAGGCATATAAAGTTATATTGACTTATATGCACATAGAGATAATATACTTTTATTATAGATTTTTATAGCAGAAATGAATGTAACAGTTATGTGGCTCTCCAGATCATAAGATATAGAATTGTGCAACGTTGTCTTGTGCATATTTTTCAAAACAAAACTTTAAGTGTGCTAGAAAATAAAACAAAAAATCATCCATCCTCCTCCATCACACATACCCACAATGTAACTACCTTTCTCCAGAAAGACTTATAAAAGTTGTGCATCTCTGTTCTAATTATTTCACACAATGAATTGCTAGATATTATCAGAAATTATAATTAGATGCATGTTCCAAACTAATAAAATGGTGTTTAATTATATAATTCTCATTGAGTACTCTTGTCCAGGTGAATTAGCAGAGGTTCTACTCCATATATAGTTGGAATGACAACATAGTTTAATTTCAACATAAGCCAAAAATGGCCTTTCTCCTTCACCTGCTACTCAAATGAGACTTATATGGCTAGTGTATAAGTATTTGATTAAAATCACGGTACTAATTGTATGGGATATGACATGTGAACAGAGCAAAAATAAAAGATCTCAGGTTAGTGGATTATAGGCTGCTCACAATTCAGAAATCTGACTCTTTTGCATTGGTTTATTTTTATAAAGCAAGATTTTCAAATGAGAATAATGCCTGATACATGGTAAAAACCTTCAACAAGTGTTTGTTGGCTAACTCTGGTCTGTGTGCTACTTAGAACCAAGGTTTTCTATCATACGTCAATGTAAAATACAATAACTGGTCTGTGTGCTACTTAGAACCAAGGTTTTCTATCATACGTCAATGTAAAATACAATAACCAGACCTCGTTGTGACCTCAAGGTCGAATCCCATCTTGTGACACATTGGAAATGTGGAGAAGGTGTTGTGCACGTGAGAGATGAGCACAGCACAGCAGAACTGGGCCTCAGAAAGGAGAATGAGGGGAAGGTGGGAAAGCCAGCAACCTTCTTTAAATATGCAGGGTCTTTGTCAAGATGACAATCCATATATAATGAGTTTGATACACATGTTTTTAAAAAAGCAAATTGCATGTGTCTGGATTGTTCAAAGTGTAATTATGTCAGAAAGTCCAAGCCTAGCATTTTCTTCAACTGTCTCTTATTCTCCTCGCCATGTTTGTTGGAGAGCCACTCTTTGCTCGTAGCAGCTTAACCTGTGGGGTGTATGTTTATGTTGAGAGGAGTTCAGGTCACTCTTATTTCTCTCCCTCCAGCCCTGTATTTCTAGTTATTTGTTGGGCATCTTAGCTAGGGATCTTCAGTGTATGTTACTTGCACCACAAATTCATTATATCCAGAAAGTACTTTTGTAAATTAGGTCCTCTTCCCAGTTTGCCACTTTTTTGGTAACTACAAGTACCACGTTTCTTTTTTCCTGAGCTCAGAAACTCAGTTACTGTAGCTCCTCTTCACATCTCATCAATTTAGTCCTATAGGATTTTATGTCCACTGTACCTTCTAACTTGTCATCCTTGCCCTTGCCTAGGTCAGGCCCCCCAGTACCTCTTATTTCAATTGTTGGAATAATTGTGGTGGTTGTTGTTTGAGAGAGAGTCTCGATCTGTCGCCCAGGCTGGAGTGTAGTGGCTTAATCTCAGCCTACTGCAACCTCTGCCTGCTGGGTTCAAATGATTCACATGCCTCAGCCTCCCAAGTAGGTGGGATTACAGGCACATACGCCACCATGCCTGGCTAATTTTTATGTATTTTTAGTAGACATGAGGTTTCACTGACTGGTCTCCGACCTCCTGACCTCAAGTGATCCATCCCCCTTGGCCTCCCAAAATGCTGGGATTACAGACGTGAGCTACCATGCCCAACAGGAATAATTGTTTTTAATTCCTCCTGTCCATCCTAATCCTTGCTACTAAGTTGATTTTATGAATAGCTTTGCCCAGTAATGGCACACTCCCTCTATCCCTCAAAAATCCCTTCAGTCAATTCTGGAAAGGTCTCAGGCTGGCATTCTGGTCCTTCCCTTTTATAGCATTACATTGATTTAATTATATAGAGATATAGATCTGGTATGTTTTTTCAGACTATGCTTGGCCAGTTCCTCTATCCACCTACTGTGTGGTTATTATTGAATGAATTCCTGGATTAAAACCAGCTCATTTCACCTCATCCTTTTGGGACTTTTGTTCTCTGCTATTCTTGCTATCTGGAATATTTTTTCCATCTTTGTCTTTACTTGATGATATCTTTTCACTCTTTAAAAACCCATTTCTATTACCATGTCTCTCTCTCATGCAACATAAGCTCTATCTTTCCTTTTCAAAACACTTCAGAATACTTTCCGTTAGAATGTGACCTGATATTGTAGTCACTTCTGTACTTTTCTCTCATCATGCTAACTAGATTGTTAGTCACTTGTGGGCAAGACCAGGTGCATTACCTAATTTTGTATCCTTAGCATGACATTGGCGTCAGAGTATATGGATGGGAGATACTTATTATATTGTTGCATTAAATTAGTTAGAAACAGAATCGTCCTTTGCGCCTGGGTTTCTCTGATTCCTAGCTGTATTGACTTCCCTCATACCTTCCAGGAGTCTTTGCTAGTTACAGTCAAAGAGTCTATCGAAATCTGATATTTAATAAGTATGTACTAGAGCTTTATTGTTGCCAGTTCTGAGTGCCTTCTATGTATATTAATAGCGAACAGAGGGCCACATGAATGAAAGCAGGCTCTTGGAATTCATCTGGACTCTTGAAAGGACTCTTCCCGGGAACATAGTAGGTGCTCACAGAGTAGTTGTGATTGAGGTGAAGGCTGTCCTGTTGAAGACCTTGAAGGAAATGGTGTGCCTGGGTTCTTAACTATTTAAAATCTCAGTGCTCTTTAAAAACCATTTAGTGATTCTAGACTAGAGAATGAGATGACTTTCCTAATAAATTATCATTAAGAATGTATAACACCATCTAAACTTGGAATAATCTTCCTTTCCCTTCCTTTAAGATTTAGTCTTCATGACCTCCTAATTGCTAAATCAATTAGCCTTTTTCTCGGTCGTCATCCCTCAGAACCTCCGCCTTTAAGGAGCATTACTGCCGCCTTCTCCTTGTCTGAACTGAAATCTGGCCATCTCCTGAGGCCACCCCTTCACCTGCAGCTCTATACGGGGTGACCTTTCCATTTCATTCGCTGACCTCAGCACCAGCAGTGGGGTTAATAACAGCTGTGGTTGCCACCCCTTCCCCAGCCTTGCCAAGAACAGAACTTTTCTGCCTGTTTATGAAAACTTTGCTCCTTTCAGGCTCTTGCCATCGGACTACCTCCTCCTCCACCTTGGTGGAAGTATTTCCCCAGTGTATTAAAGACTTGATACACGGCTGAGAGTCTGCCACCACCCAGAGGCTGCCGTAATCCTGGTTGACTCTGGTATCTACAAAGACAACCCCCCAACATCTTCATCGTGGTCTTGGACCCCCTCATCTCTAGTGAACATCTGCCCTCCTCACCTTCAGTTACCTGTATTGACATGTTCACAAAGAAGAACTTGTCATCACCCCTGTGTCCCCTCCAAATTCTAATCATCCCATCCACACAACCTACTGTGGCTCCAGTCAGCCAGAGTGCTCCACGTTCTATTTCCAACTTACCACTGTCTCCCAAGCTCTAGCCACTTCTTCTCCCCTGGATTACTGTGTAGTCCCCAGACTAGTTGTCTTTTCATTTTGCCACCTACACTCCATTCTTCATCCAACAATCAGAAGACCATTTGAAGACGTTAACTGAATCGTGTCACTTTTTTTTGCACAAGTCTCCAGATTCATATTCGTACTCATCACAGCCTACATGGCCCTTTTTAGTTTGGCCTTACCTGTCCCTTCATATCCTATATGCTCTCCATCAAATGCACTCTGGCCTCCTGGCTTATTTCTGGTCAAGGCCTTTACATTTGCCGTTCCCTCTGCCTGGCACATTCCCCGTTACTTATTTGTAAGGCCTGTGTCGTTCCTTCAGCTCTCAGCCCATATGCTGCCTCTTCAGAGAGGGCCACCTGATGGCCACTCTGTGCACCCCTACTCTCTTTTATCTGAAACTGTGTGTGTATATTTAATGCTATTTTCCACTGTTTGAGGTTACTTATTTATATTTATCTGTTACCTGTTTTCCCCTCTAGGATGTATATTAGTGTAAGGATAGGGACTTTGTCAGTATTGTTCACCTCTGATTTCCCAGCACCTGATGGTAACTAGAACATACGAGGCATTTAGGAAGTATTTGCTGAATAAATGAATAATTAGCATGCGCTCTTGCTCTGGCCTTTGAATTTGCCATACTCCTAATCATCATACTATCTTCAGACAATTTGTACCCATTCTTAATATTGCAGCCCCATTGCCATTTCCTCTGTCCTTTTCACTCTGTCAAATTCCTAGACTACCATGCATTGTTCATCACACTGACCATCTGACATTTTGATAGTTATTTATGTGCATATCTCACTAATGAATGTGCCCCTCAGGCTGTAACTTCAGGAGAACAAGGTGTGTGCATTTCTTTCTTATTCCATTCTTACCATAGTGCTTGGCACACTGGGATACTCAAGAAACGTGTGTTAAGTGAATGTATATTAGTAAATTGTCATGTGATTGAACATCTTCTCCCCCTTTCTGTTTTATTATCTCTACTAATAATTTAATTCCATGACTACTCTGGCTGGAGATTCCTTAAATGTCCACATTCTTTGGGATTCTGTATCTGGTCTGCTTCTCACTGCATAATCTGCTCTGGGATTCTTATTTCTGTCCCCTTAGCTTCAGACATCACTTCTTTATGGATGATTTCTAACCTGACCTCTCTCCTGAATCATAGCTGTTTGGATTTCTGCCCTGAAGTTCAAGAAAACCAATTCCTTCACCTCCCTGTAGGTGTACCCTTGAGTTATGCTTCCCTGTCATCTTCACTAGGTAATGCAGTCTACGTGGTCACCCAGGTTCTAAGCCCTGGGTCCTCTTCAGCATCTCTCTCTCAGGTCACCCATCCAGTGTATCTCCAAGTCCTGTTGATTTGATGCAAGAAACGTCTTCTGTCCATTGGCTTCCTAGCTTCCCACATCCTTCCCCTCCAGCAAGTCTCACGTACTATGTTCTACAACACTCTGTCATCTGCAGAGGAAGTAAGCCTGCCACTGTCTGGTGCCTTCATCTTCCACAGCCTCAATGCATGCTTCATTTTTTCTGGGAACATTCAGGTAGTTGAGGACCATTCGATAACGGACTGAATTTTGATGAATGTGGCCGGCCTGTAAATGTTTGCATTAAGGAACGATAAACTTTTAATTTAATTCTACAGCTTCCGCAGTTTGGTCCAGCCTCCTGTCCTTTGTGCACCCACAATGCTTTCCCTTGGTGTGTCTTTTGTGAACTACTTTCCATAAGCAGAGCAGATTCCCAAGCTCCGTGCCCAAGTAGAATAGCATTGTTTCTAAAATGGGCTGTTGCCTGTGATAGTCCCCAGTATAGGCCCAGCTGCCGCCTGCCTGCCTCTGGTGTCTTCTGCTTCCAGAAACATGCATCACAATAGCCTCACTCGCCCCTTCCTGACTTCAGTGCCCTAAAAATAAAAATGAGTGTGTTGAGGGAGATGCTCTTACTTAAGTTGCATTTTAGAACCAAATGCTTTCACCACCTGAGGGCTTTCCCTGGAAACGAACTGGAGATGGAACTGCTGAGAGATACTCACAGGCGGGCCTTTGGGGCTGTCAGGACGCTTTTGTAGGTTCTCATTCCATTTGGATTTTTTAGAATTTGTGATTGTCAAGTCTGATCAAGGTTTTAAACTAGGGCTTTATCATTTTGTTTTTCTTTTCACATCTGTCATTTCAACATCTAAGCCTAGAGGCTCTCAACTCCTTAAGCTTCCTGATTTTGGCCTACTCATCTCCCTTAGTAAGTCCCTTGCCTGAAGTGAATTGATCTGTAGGCAAGGCCTCATCACAGGCCTCTGATTCATCCAAAGGAGAAGGCAATGCAGGTTTATAGAGAATCCCTGAAGGTGGCTGCTGCACTTGACATTGGTTATCTCATTGAATTCTGTGAGGTATAGGTAGCATTCTCTTCATTTTAGAGATTAGAACTGCAGTTTAGAGATTCTAAGTAACTACTGATGTCTCACAGCAGTTTGTACAGAGTCAGCCTGAGATCTAGCTCTGTAGCAGCCTAGCTGTATGATTCTGGAAATTATGTTCTTTACACTGTATGGGTACATTCGATTTGTTCGTAAATCACAAGTGGCACTGAAGGTGTTTTGTTTCTATCTCATTACACTGAACAGTTAAGGGACATTTTTTACATTCCCCTCTTTCTTTTTTCCTCTCCATTGCCTTAGAGCATACTCCTTCCATGTTAGCGCAGACGGTCAGATGCAGCCTGTCCCTTTTCCCCCCGATGCCCTCATCGGACCCGGAATCCCCCGGCATGCTCGCCAGATCAACACCCTCAACCACGGGGAGGTGGTGTGCGCGGTGACCATCAGCAACCCCACGAGACACGTGTACACAGGCGGGAAGGGCTGCGTCAAGGTCTGGGACATCAGCCACCCTGGCAATAAGAGTCCTGTCTCCCAGCTCGACTGTCTGGTGAGTGAACATGGATGAACAAGACTTAGACTTTCATTCAGAAAACAGGAGGAGCTGATGAGAGAACTGTATGTATGAGCAACACCACACAGTATTGATCCCAGGTGGATAGTTGCTCTTCAGGGGATTGCGATCTTTCACTTAGAGTATGTCTTTCGTTTCCTAGAGACACAGTGATCTAGTTCTTCGTGTGTGGCATGTGCACCATACTGATTTCATTAACTCTGCCTCCCATGGGAAAAGACAAACCTCTTGTTTTCCCCTCCGATGGTTAAGCAAACTAAGAGCCCATACAGTGACTTTATGAGCGTGCACCTAAATATCATCTGTCACATGTAAAGAGTAACTTACTGCCTCATGTGGCAAATACTAGATAGCCCCTCAGCTGCTACATTGGCCTTAGCCCTTGAGTTCTTTAGGAAATGTCAGTTTAGTAGAATTTTTGCTATAGCATGAGGCTACATCAGTTGAACATAATTAAATATACATAAGATTCCCGTAACCTCATGAGCTAGGAGGAACTTTTTTTTTTTCTGTTACTTAACACTCCATGATCAAGTCTTACCTCTGGTGCAGCTTCATCAAACGCATGATGCCCTTTAGTCACGTAATGCAGGCCCAGGCAAAAGGAACAGACTGCCAGGGAGATATCCCTGAAACTTTCTTGCCATCAGTAGCAGGACCTTTCAGCAGCAGAACTGAGCCTGAGTCTACAAAGGTTCCAGGTTTGGATACTCCAAGACTGTAAGAGCTCCTGCATTAGTGTACGTGTGTATCTGTGTGTGCAGATGATGCAAGCAGTTGGTTAATTTGGTGGTGGTGGGAGTGGGTTTAGAGCTTTGCATTTTGATGCTAATTAAGATTAAATATCTCAGTACTACATTTTGTAGATCAAGTTTAAGTACTTCCCTAATATCATGTAATTTTCTAGCATTAATCCACTTTATCATTGTCATAAGTATAAATGGCTCATTAAACCAGGAGGGAACACAATACTTTTATGGATTTCTGCTCTCATGTTAATGCTGTTTTCCTTTCCTCATGAGTAATCTCTTGATGGTTTTTGTCTCTACAGAACAGGGATAACTACATCCGTTCCTGCAGATTGCTCCCTGATGGTCGCACCCTAATTGTCGGAGGGGAAGCCAGTACTTTGTCCATTTGGGACCTGGCGGCTCCAACCCCACGCATCAAGGCAGAGCTGACATCCTCGGCCCCCGCCTGCTATGCCCTGGCCATCAGCCCCGATTCCAAGGTCTGCTTCTCATGCTGCAGCGATGGCAACATCGCTGTGTGGGATCTGCACAACCAGACCTTGGTGAGGTAGGTTAGCAGGATCTGTTACCAGGTTGTGAGGAGGAGCCGATTTTACCATATTTTGCCAAAGTACTGTGTATGTAGGTATGGGGTGTGTGTGTGTGTGTGTGTGTGTGTGTGTGTGAAGGGATATCTTACTAAAAATTGTTCAGAACAGGTCCATTTTAAGATGTTAAAAACAAATTATCAGTATAAAAATCTGGTTTTCTATAGTACTTGAACTTCATAAAATGAGGTTTTTTTCTTCCTTGACATTATACTAAAGCATCACCAATTTGTTTTAACAAAATGAGGTCAGTTTGACATAATTAATATACATAAGGTTTCCATGACCTCATGAGCTCCTTAGACATCTGTAATTTGCCATCTGTGTTTGCTAACAAACCATTACTGTTGATAGAGCCTCACTGAGAAGATTTACAGTATATGGTACTGTCTTGGGTGCCATAGACATCAGTGTATGGTACTGGCTTGAGTGCCATAGACATCTAACAGGTTCATTCCTTCAGCAGGTATTTAGCAACTCCCATGGGCCTATGCACTGTATTGGGTGCAACTCATTCTGAAATGGTCTAGATTATCTGTTGTCCCACCTTTGAGGTTGGATAGATAAAACTTTACAAGTGAGATTATAAAGGGTTGGTGTTGGTAGATGGGAAAAGCTCTGAAACGATTCTCTAGGTGTCAATACCTAAGAGATTAGCAAGCAAGTAGAATGATCAGCTACAGAGTATGAAAAGGTTGTAATCAGAGGTAGCTACAAGTCATGTGTGTGAAAGAAGAGGACTTTACTATCTGTTATTTCAAAGGACTGAAACCTATAGATTCCAAAACAAATCATCACTTTCATTGCTTATCAGGCAGGCTCTTATGTGAAGCTGCTTCTAACCCTTTTTTCTCCTGGTGACCTTGGTACATTTTGCCATGAGTGATTCCTGGGCCAGTAGTTCACACTGAGTATCTTTTCCAGGTGCCTTACTTGAGAGCCTCGCCTTCCGTCTTGCACAGCCACCCACAGACACATTGCTGCTCATTGGCAGGACTAGTTCTGTCGCTCCCTGTGCCATCCCCAGTCCTTTCTAAAAGGGAAAATTAAATTCTCTCTCCCTCACAGCACAGTGTTAGAATAGGTCTCAGAATATATCTTTGATTAGTTCATATTACGTGTAGGCGTGTTTCCTTTTGTTAATTTCAAATTTTTTTTTTCATTAGTAATATCAATCATGTTTTCATGAAAAAGTAATTAGAAGAATTCCTAAGTATTCAAAATCAAGCAAAAAGTGCAGGACATTTGGCATCTCCGTTAAACTTTAATCTCTTCATATATGCTTTGTTACTACTTTGAATAATTAGAAACCATAATAAACCAAAATGAAATCTACAAATAAGGCCTGGATTGAAATTGAATCATCAAGGAATTCTAAATTGAGTTTAACTAAAAGCTAACTTTTCAAGGGCTTTCCCTCCATTTTGACATTTTCAGGCAATTCCAGGGCCACACGGACGGAGCCAGCTGTATTGACATTTCTAATGATGGCACCAAGCTCTGGACGGGCGGTTTGGACAACACGGTGAGGTCCTGGGACCTGCGTGAGGGGCGGCAGCTGCAGCAGCACGACTTCACCTCCCAGGTATGATCTGTGGCTGAGGCATTTCAAAGATAGGGTTTTAGGCTGAGGTGGGCATATCACCAGGTTGGGAAATCAAGACCATCCTGGCCAACATGGTGAAACCCCATCTCTACTAAAAGTACAAAACTTAGCTGGGCATAGTGGCATGCGCCTGTAAATCCTGACTACTCAGGAGGCTGTGGCAGGAGAATCGCTTGAACCTAGGAGGCTGAGATTGCGCCACTGCATTCCAGCCTGGCGACAGAGCAAGACTCTGTCTCAAAATAAAAAAAATAAAAAAGATACAGTTTTATGAAACATACCACCTACTGAAAGAAGAGGCAGTTCACTTACCGTGTGATGTCACTTTTGATTCTGGATTAACCACTTTGAAATCTCATTACTTTGAAATCATCCATTTGACTTTGGTTTTCCACTGTACAATTCAAATTATCTTGATTTTCTTCATAATGTAAGTAGTATCTGTAGAAGGGATAGTACCTCCCAGATGAAAGAAGTGTGTCCACTGTGGCCACTGTCACCATCACCTGTTTTAATTCTAGATCTTTTCTCTGGGCTACTGCCCAACTGGAGAGTGGCTTGCAGTGGGGATGGAGAACAGCAATGTGGAAGTTTTACATGTCACCAAGCCAGACAAATACCAACTACATCTTCATGAGAGCTGTGTGCTGTCGCTCAAGTTTGCCCATTGTGGTAAGCAAGCACCTTTTGTCCATTTTCTGTCAACCAGAATTGTTCCTTCCCCCTTCCTGTGTTATTTCCAAGTCGAATCCTTGAGTTCATTACCATGCCCCTCTTCAGAATTCTGTTACTTCCTGATACATGCCTGCTTCCCCAACACCATGTAATTTTCTGGCATTAATCCACTTTAACCTTAAGGATTAATGACTCATTAAATCCAGAAAGATAGACTTTATTTTTGAAGCGAAAGTTACTTTTTTACAAATGAATGAGTTTTCTGTGAATAGTTTGATGTTCTATAAAGCACATCTTGGTGTCTGACAAAGTAACACAAACATTGCCTTTTTCAAAACCCTTTACCTGTAGGCAAATGGTTTGTAAGCACTGGAAAGGACAACCTTCTGAATGCCTGGAGAACACCTTATGGGGCCAGTATATTCCAGGTAACATGGAACTTGTTAACTACCACTTATGTTTGTTTAATCAAGCTCTCTGTGCATTCTCTCAGATTAATAATGTGCAGAAGTGTCCTGGCAGGTCAGAGCTAGTATTATGCACATTGTACAGAGAAGGAAACTGTGTCCAAGGGGAGGTTAAGTGTCACAGCAAAGCCATGGAGCTGGGGATAGTCCCCAGTGTTCTGCGCTCAGAGCCAGTGCTGTGCCTGATTCAGTGCTCACTGTTGCTTCATCATGAATTCCTTTTTGGAGTAGAGGTTTTATGTCTTCTGGGAATTTTGCACATGTATGTCTTTTTTAATTTTTAATTTTAAAAGTCGAGCATTTTGCTTAAATACGCTCTTGTTAGTAGTAGTAGTTTTTTTATTTTTCCAAAGAAGAGTGCTATGAAAACGTTTGATAAAAATCAGTTTTATAAACTTTTACTTTTCCTGTTGACTCAGTGGAACTTTGTATAGCTTGTGAAATTATTTGTAGAAGGACCAAATTGTAGACATAGTACCCATATATGCACGTGTACACACACACTCTCTCCTCCTCTCTCCTACTGGTACGTGAGAATTTCATAGGCAAGGTGAAAGACTTGCCTTTATTAACCTTCTATATTTAGGATGTTATTTCCTAGTGTTCTTTTCTAGAAGTAATATAATAGACTTGCAGTTTTCTTGACCAAGTGGTATTAAGTCATCATAAAGTAGATTAATTCCATCGAATCCAAAATAGTATGCAAGATAATAAGTAGGGCAAAAAAAGCCAATTGTTGCAGTCATGAAGCTTCTAATTTATTTTTTTTAATTTATTTTTCTTTTTTATTATATTTTAAGTTCTAGGGTACATGTGCACAACATGCAGGTTTATTACATATGTGTACATGTACCATGTTGGTGTGCTGCACCCATTAACTCGTCATTTACATTAGGTATATCTCCTAATGCTATCCTTCCCCACTCCCCCCACCCCACAACAGACTTCAGTGTGTGATGAAGTGACATCACTTCCTGTGTCCAAGTGATCTCATTGTTCAACTCCCACCTATGAGTGAGAACGTGCAGTGTTTGGTTTTCTGTTCTTGCAATAGTTTGCTGAGAATGATGGTTTCCAGCTGCATCCATGTCCCTACAAAGGACACAAACTCATCCTTTTTTATGGCTGCATAGTATTGCATGGTGTATATGTGCCACATTTTTTTAATCCAGTTTGTCACTGATGGGCATTTGGGTTGGTTCTAAGTCTTTGCTGTTGTGAATAGTGCCGCAATAAACATACATGTGCATGTGTCTTTATAGCAACATGATTTATAATCCTTTGGGTATATCCCCAGTAATGGGATGGCTGGGTCAAATGGTATTTCTAGTTCTAGATCCTTGAGGAATCGCCACACTGTCTTCCACAATGATTGAACTCGTTTACAGTCCCACCAGCAGTGTAAAAGTGTTCCTATTTCTCCACATCCTCTGCAGCACCTGTTGTTTCCTCACTTTTTAATGATCGCCATTCTAAGTGGTGTGAGACGGTATCTCATTGTGGTTTTGATTTGCATTTCTCTGATGGCCAGTGATGATGAGTGAGCATTTTTTCATGTGTCTGTTGGCTGTATGAATGTCTTCTTTAGAGAAGTGTCTGTTCATATCCTTTGCCCACTTGTTGATGGGGTTTTTTTTCCTTGTAAATTTGTTTGAGTTCTTTGTAGGTTCTGGATATTAGCCCTTTGTCAGATGAGTAGATTGCAAAAGTTTTCTCCCATTCTGTAGGTTGCCTGTTCACTCTGATGGTAGTTTCTTTTGCTGTGCAGAAGCTCTTTAGTTTAATTAGATCCCATTTGTCAATTTTGGCTTTCATTGCCATTGCTTTTGGTGTTTTAGACATGAAGTCCTTGCCCATGCCTATGTCCTGAATGGTATTACCTAGGTTTTCTTCTAGAGTTTTTATGATTTTAGGTCTAACATTTAAGTCTCTAACCCATCTTGAATTAATTTTTGTATAAGGCATAAGAAAAGGATCCAGTTTCAGCTTTCTACATATGGCTAGCCAGTTTTCCCAGCACCATTTATTAAATAGGGAATCCGTTCCCCATTTCTTGTTATTGTCAGGTTTGTCAAAGATCAGATGGTTGTAGATGTGTGGTGTTATTTCTGAGGGCTCTGTTCTGTTCCATTGGTCTATATCTCTGTTTTGGTACCAGTACCATGCTGTTTTGGTTACTGTACCCTTGTGGTAAAATTTGAAGTCAGGTAGCATGGTGCCTCCAGCTTTGTTCTTTTGGCTTAAGGTTGTCTTGGCAATGAGGGTTCTCTTTTGGTTCCATATGAACTTTAAAGTAGTTTTTTCCAATTCTGTGAAGAAAGTCATTGGTAGCTTAATGGGGATGGTATTGAATCTATAAATTACCTTGGGCAGTATGGCCATTTTCACAATATTGATTCTTCCTGTCCATGAACATGGAATGTTCTTCCATTTATTTGTGTCCTCTTTTATTTCATTGAGCAGTGATTTGTAGTTCTCCTTGAAGAGGTCCTTCACATCCCTTGTAAGTTGGATTCCTAGGTATTTTATTCTCTTTGAAGCAATTGTGTATGGGAGTTCACTCATGATTTGGCTCTCTGTTTGTCTGCTACTGGTGTATAAGAATGCTAGTGACTTTTGCGCATTGCTTTTGTATCCTGAGACTTTGCTGAAGTTGCTTATCAGCCTAAGGATATTTTGGGCTGAGACAATGGGGTTTTCTAAATATACAATCATGTCATCTGCAAACAGGAACAATTTGACTTCCTCTTCTCCTAATTGAATACCTTTTATTTCTTTCTCTTGTCTGATTGCCCTGGCGAGAACTTCCAACACTATGTTGAATAGGAATGATGAGAGAGGGCATCCCTGTCTTGTGCCAGTTTTCAAGGGGAATGCTTCCAGTTTTTTCCCATTGAGTATGATATTGGCTGTGGGTTTGTCATAAATAGCTCTTATTATTTTGAAGTATGTTCCATCAATACCGAATTTATTGAGAGTTTTTATCATGAAGGGCTGTTGAATTTTGTCAAAGGCCTTTTCTGCATCTATTGAGATAATCTATGTGGTTTTTGTCTTTGGTTCTGTTTATATGCTGGATTACGTTAATTGATTTGCGTAGGTTGAACCAGCCTTGCATCCCAGGGATGAAGCCCACTTGATCATAGTGTATACGCTTTTTGATGTACTGCTGGATTCAGTTTGCAAGTATTTTACTGAGGATTTTTGCATCGATGTTTCATCAGGGATATTGGTCTAAAATTCTCTTTTTTTGTTCTGTCTCTGCCAGACTTTGGTATCAGGATGATGTTGGCCTCATAAAATGAGTTAGGGAGGATTTCCTCTTTTTCTATTGATTGGAATAATTTCAGAAGGAATGCTACCAGCTCCTCCTTGTACTCTAGTAGAATTCGGCTGTGAATCCGTGTGGTCCTGGACTTTTTTTTGGTTGGTAGGCTATTATTGCCTCAATTTCAGAGCCTGTTATTGGTCTATTTACGGATTCAAATTCTTCCTGGTTTAGTCTTGGGAGAGTATGTGTGTCCAGGAATGTATCCATTTCTTCTAGGTTTTCTAGTTTATTTGCATAGAGGTGTTTATAGTATTCTTTGATGGTGGTTTGTATATCCATGGGGTCGGTGGTGATATCCCCTTTATCATTTTTTATTGTGTCTGTTTGATTCTTTTCTCTTTTCTTCTTTATTAGTCTTGCTAGCGGTCTGTCAATTTTGTTGGTCTTTTCAAAAAACCAGTTCCTGGATTCATTGATTTTTTTTGAAGGGTTTTTTTTTGTGCGTCTCTATCTTCTTCAGTTCTGCTCTGATCTTAGTTATTTCTTGCCTTCTGCTAGCTTTTGAATGTGTTTGCTCTTGCTTCTCTGGTTCTTTTAATTGTGATGTTAGGGTGTCTATTTTTGATCTTTTCTGCTTTCTCTTGTGGGCATTTAGTGCTATAAATTTCCCTCTACATACTGCTTTAAATGTGTCCCAGAGATTCTGGTATGTTGTATCTTTGTTCTCATTGGTTTCAAAGAACATCTTTATTTCTGCCCTCATTTCATTATGTACCCAGTAGTCATTCAGGAGCAGGTTGTTCAGTTTCCATGTAGTTGGGCAGTTTTGATTGAGTTTCTTAGTCCTGAGTTCTAGTTTGATTGCACTGTGGTCTGAGAGACAGTTTGTTATAATTTCTGTTCTTTTACATTTGCTGAGGAGTGCTTTACTTCCAACTATGTGGTCAATTTTGGAATAAGTGCGATGTGGTGCTGAGAAGAATGTATATTCTGTTGATTTTGGGTGGAGAGTTCTGTAGATGTCTATCAGGTCCGCTTGGTGCAGAGTTGAGTTCAATTCCTGGATATCCTTGTTAACTTTCTGTCTCATTGATCTGTCTAATGTTGACAGTGGGCTGTTAAAGTCTCCCATTATTATTGTGTGGGAGTCTAAGTCTCTTTGTAAGTCTCTAAGGACTTGCTTTATGAATCTAGGTGCTCCTGTATTGGGTGCATATATATTTAGGATAGTTAGCTCTTCCTGATGAATTGATCCCTTTACCATTATGTAATGGCCTTCTTTGTCTCTTTTGATCTTTGTTGGTTTAAAGTCTGTTTTATCAGAGACTAGGATTGCAACCCCTGCCCTTTTTTGTTTTCCATTTGCTTGGTAGATCTTCCTCCATCCCTTTATTTATTTTGAACCTATGTGTGTCTCTGCACGTGAGATGGGTCTCCTGGATACAGCAAACTGACGAGTGTTGACTCCTTATCCAATTTGCCAGTCTGTGTCTTTTAATTGGAGCATTTAGTCCATTTACATTTAAGGTTAATATTGTTATGTGTGAACTTGATCCTGTCATTATGATGTTAACTGGTTATTTTGCTTGTTAGTTGATGCAGTTTCTTCCTAGCATTGATGGTCTTTACATTTTGGCATGTTTTTGCAGTGGCTGCTACCAGTTGTTCCTTTCCATGTTTAGTGTTTCCTTCAGAATCTCTTGTAGGGCAGGCCTGGTGGTGACAAAATCTCTCAGCATTTGCTTGTCTGTAAAGGATTTTATTTCTCCTTCACTTATGAAACTTAGTTTGACTGGATATGAAATTCTGTGTTGAAAATTCTTTTCTTTAAGAATGTTGAATACTGGCCCCCACTCTCTTCTGGCTTGTAGGGTTTCTGCCAAGAGATCCGATGTTAGTCTGATGGGCTTCCCTTTGTGGGTAACCTGACCTTTCTCTCTGGCTGCCCTTAACATTTTTTTCCTTCATTTCAACTTTGGTGAATCTGACAATTATGTTTCTTGGAGTTGCTCTTCTCAAGGAGTATCTTTGTGGTGTTCTCTGTATTTCCTGAATTTCAGTGTTGGCCTGCCTTGCTAAGTTGGGGAAGTTCTCCTGAATAATATCCTGCAGAGTGTTTTCCAACTTGGTTCCATTCTCCCCTTCACTTTCAGGTACACCAATCAGACGTAGATTTGGTCTTTTCACATGGTCCCATATTTCTTGGAATCTTTGTTCATTTCTTTTTACTCTTTTTTTCTCTAAACTTCTCTTCTCGCTTCATTTCATTCATTTGATCTTCAATCACTGATACCCTTTCTTCCAGTTGATCGAGTCGGTTACTGAAGCTTGTACATTTGACACGTAGTTCTTATGTCATGGTTTTCATCTCTATCAGGTTGTTTAAGGACTTCTCTGCATTGGTTATTCTAGTTAGCCATTCATCAGATCTTTTTACAAGGTTTTTAGTTTCTTTCCACTGGGATCGTAATTCCTCCTTTAGCTCAGAGAAGTTTGATTGTCTGAAGTCTTCTTCTCTCAACTCATCAAAGTCATTCTCCGTCCAGCTTTGTTCCATTGCTGGAGAGGAGCTACATTCCTTTTGAAGGGGAGAGGCACTCTGATTTTTAGAATTTCCAGCTTTTCTGTTCTGCTTTTTCCCCATCTTTGTGGTTTTATCTACCTTTGGTCTTTGATGAGGGTGACATACAGAGGGAGTTTTGGTGTGGATGTCCTTTCTGTTAGTTTTCCTTCTAACAGTCAGGACCCTCAGCTGCAGATCTGTTGGAGTTTGCTCGAGGTCCACTCCAGACCCTGTTTGCCTGGGTATCAGCAGCGGAGGCTGCAGAAGAGTGAATATTGCTGAACTGCATATGTTGCTGTCTGATCGTTCCTTCGGAAGCTTTGTCTCAGAGGTGTACCCAGCCGTGTGAGGTGTGAGGTGTGAGGTGTCAGTCTGCCCCTAGTGTGGGAGGCCCCTAGCCTCCCAGTTAGGCTACTCGGGGGTCAGGGACCCACTTGAGCAGACAATCTGTCCGTTCTCAGATCTCAAACTCCGTGCTGGGAAAACCATTACTCTCTTCAATGCTCTCAGACAGGGACATTTATATCTGCAGAGGTTTCTGCTGTCTTTTGTTTGGCTATGCCCTGTCCCCAGAGGTGGAGTCTACAGAGGCAGGCAGGCAGGCAGACTTCCTTGAGCTGCGGTGGGCTCCACCCAGTTTGAGCTTCCAGGTAACTTTGTTTACCTACTTAAGCCTCAACAATGGTGGGCACCCCTCCCCCAGCCTCCCTGCCACCTTGCAGTTAGATCTCAGACTGCTGTGCTAGCAATGAGGGAGGCTCCATGGGTGTGGGACCCTCCAAGCCAGGTGCGGGATATAATCTCTTGATGTGCCATTTGCTAAGACCCTTGGAAAAGCGCAGTATTAGGGTGGGAGTGACCCGATTTTCCATGTGTTGTATGTCACGGTTTCCCTTGGCTAGGAAAGGGATTTCCCTTCCCCCTTGCGCTTCCCGGGTGAGGCGATGCCTCGCCCTGCTTTGGCTCTTGCTTGTTGGGCTGCACCCACTGTCCTGCACTGACTGTGTGACACGCCCCAGTGTGAGGAACCTGGTACCTCAATTGGAAATGCAGAAATCTCCCATCTTCTGTATTGCTCACCCAGGGAGCTGGAGTCTGGAGCTCTTCCTATTCGGCCATCTTGGTGCGGATCTCGAAACCTATAATTTAATACAGCATTTTTCATATCATGGATTATCACTTGTTAGATAGTCCCAACTGCACTTAAAAAAGTACATGTTTTATAGTAAGCCTAAGTACTGTCTTTAAGTGTTAAAGTATTCAGAGTCCTGGTTAAAATCCTGTGTTGTTTTCATTTTCAGTGAGCACAGTTTAGTTAAAAGTTAACATTGAATCCTTCATACTACAGTTGAATATAGTATATACAAAACTGTATGGTATGTTTTTCTTTTTAACTGTTGAACCTCTCCCCTCTTGCAAATTTGTGTTACATTTTAACAGTGGGAGCATTAGGCATTTCACTAGAAATAATTTTACATTCTTTTTTTTTTTTAATGTGTTTTCAGTGCCATTTCTCGTATCTGATCTCACTGAACTCTGCTGCATCCCTCTGAGGTGGTAGACAGGTAAAATGTCTACCTATTTGCTATTGTAAGGAAACTGAGGTGCAGACAGGTTAAGTGACCTGTGCCATGTTCCACAGCTCAACCTAACTCCAAGCCATCTGTTTGAAGTTGAGGGTTTTTCATGCCAATAACACCCCCCTCTTAACGGTAGAATAGGGCTTGAAATAAGGTCTTGCTTTGCCAGCAGAGGTGCTCAAACCATTGGCTTGCCTGCCTACCTGATGTCCCCAGGGCAGAAGCCTCCTGACTGACCCGGTGAGGTGTTGCCAAGGGTGGATCCGATCCACCTCTGCCATTTTAAGAAAGTGCCACGTGGTGGCTCATGCCTGTAATCTCATGCATAATTTGGGAGGTCAAAGCAAGAGGATCGCTTGAGCCCAGGAGTTTGAGACCAGCCTGGGCAACTTAGTGAGACCCTGTCTCTAGAAAAAGAAAGTTAAAAAATTAGGTGTAATGGGACACACCAATGTCATAGTCCCAGCAGTTCAGGAGACTGAGGTGGTAGGACTGCTTGAGCTCAGAAGGTCAAGGCTGCAGTGAGCTGTGGTCACACCACTGCAGTCCATCCTGAGTGACCGAGGGAGACCCTGTCTCGTTAAAAAATAAATAAATAAATAAATAAATAAATAAATAAATAAATAGGCAGCAACACTCTCTGTGACCACCTTTCACCTTTCCTTGACTGGGCTCCTGTTTGGTGAAGGAGCACGTTACATTTGCATTTGCTCCGAGTCCTCCATACTCATGGGATTTTCTTTCGGTATTTAACATTTTTGATTATATGTTTCTTTCCTAGTCCAAAGAATCCTCATCGGTGCTTAGCTGTGACATCTCCGTGGATGACAAATACATTGTCACTGGCTCTGGGGATAAGAAGGCCACGGTTTATGAAGTTATTTATTAAGGACAAATCTTCATGCAGACTGGACTCCTCCTGGTAGCACTTTGCTCTGTCATCCTTTTTGTTCACCCCCATCCCCGCATCTAAAAACCAAGGATTTCAGATACTCATTGCAGTTGTGGAGTTTAAATCCCCTTTCTTAACCTCACTTCCCACTTGCTATTGAATTGTGAATAGTCATTAAAAACCTGTGATACCAAATCTTCAGCTATCTACTTGGAAGAACATGGAATAAGCATACTTAACAGTGAACAGAATCTTTAATTATGTATTATATCTGTAATATATTTATTTTGTTTAAAGAAGGCTTTCTAACAATGACTGACTAAATAAAGCTGTCTGCTCCTGCATTGATAATGAAGGTGCGTTGTATTTGATACCCCTCCCCCCCTTTTTTTGGCAAAGGAGGGGAAAGGAAGGTTTAAAATAATTGATTTAAAATGTCACTAAATGTAGACTGATGACTGTATAGAGATGTGAAATGTATAATTACACATGGAAGCAATATGTTGCTGTGTTGTTATTAGGTTTTTTTGTTTTTGTTTTCTACATCTTTCAAAGACCTTTGGAAATTTGGCTGAACAATTAGAACACAACAGGCCATCTCATACTCATTTGGATCTATTTAGACGACGTTAACCAATATATCTATAGCTTTAGATTATATTCGATAAAAGTAATTGGACTTTTTTTCTTTTTTTGACTCGTTGACAAGTGTCTTTGTAATATGTTTTTAGTTCCCTTTTTTGTTGTATTATAGACAGATGAACAAATTAAATTTGGCCTCAAAGAGAGAACTTAATCCCTTCTGGATATTTTTGCCACATTTCTTTGCAAAAGGGAGATATATATATATATATCTTTAGTCAGTTTTGTTGTTATGAGAAATTATGGGTTATTTTGTGGCATGCTCTTTGGGAGCTGCACAGTTACGGGGAGGACTCCCACTGCTGTGCAAGTTAAGTCTTTCACAAAACAAGGACAGCAGAGGAGGGTTTGCAGAGACTCCCTCTGAAAAACACAAAGAATGGACTCTCTCCTGGGATGAGGACTTGCTTTCTTTACCTCCGGTTCTTTCCATGTCTTAGTTGGATGTCCCTGACATGGACACAGGCTGTGCCATTGTGCCAGAAACATGGTGTTATCTTTTATGTTGTTGTTGTTGCTGTTAAACTATAATATGTGACTTCTTTTTTTATTATTATTTTTTGTTTGAATGCTTTAAAAATCTTTTAAGTCTGTGGATCTGCTGATGTACAGTGCCTTTGCTGCTATGGATCAAAATCAAAAGAACCGTGTAGATATACTTTATTGTATAAGTAGAAAATTACTTAATTTCATACTAGAAATGGATGGATGCTGCAAGTTGAAATGGACTGTCCATTGACGTTCCTAATGTGGTAGCAGAAAAAAAAATGGTGTCTTAAGTGCTTAGTGTTTGATGTCATTAACAGTTTCGTAAAACTCTACAGTGTAGAAAGATTTTGATACTAAACTGTGCATTGTACATAGTTCTAATGCATTGTATTGACCACCAGTACTTCTATAATGGTAGATTGTTTGTGCATTCAGACTTTTAAGCATTAAACATAAATAACTTCTAGTATGCTTATTTTTCTAATTCTTTGTCTTGATGACATTAGTTTATTTTTTATCTTTGGCTGTGCCACTCCTATATATTAAAAATGCCTAGTTTTTTCAAGGGAGTTTGTTGTTAAGGTAATGTGGTTTTTTTGTTGTTGTTAAAGTAGTGTGGGTTTTTTCATTATTGCTACTTTTGTTTTGGTTTTGTCTTTACTTAAAAGGAGCTAGGAAAGGTAGGTGATAAAAGTTAACAGTGACCAGTTGGTGCTAAATATTTATTGAGTACCTCTTTGATTTGTAAAAGTACTGCCTATCAAAAGGTTATCATGTCCCTCAAACCCTTGATGCTTTAGAGGTATGCTGTTCAATATGGTTACCCTAGGCATATGTGGCTCTTTAAATTTATTAAAGTTAAATAAAACTAGAAATCCAATTTACCAGTCACACAAACTACATTTCAAGTGTCAAGTAGCCACATTTGGCTAATGGCTACCATATTGGACTGGACACATGAACGCGGCCTTTAAGTTAGCCCACGTAAACCATTGCCAGCCATTTGGGTTTGGGAAGCATTTCTAGCACACCACACTGAGATCTTTACACCAGGCTTCTTGGGCTGCTACTGGTTGGGTGGATGAAGATTCAGTATGAGGAGGAGTTTAAATTAAGAATTCTAAAGTCCTGGGACTCAAAAATCTGACATTTTAAGGTTCTACTAAGTAGGAAGATTGGAAGCCCCACACTATTCTGGAAGGATCGTCCGTAACAGAGATACTGACTTTGGTTGCTGAGTTAAGTACAGTATTCATCAATTGGACTGGAAGCCGCACTTCCAGTGTGATACCATGTGCGTTGTTACATCGAATGATGACACACAAGTCAGTCAAGGCTGGCTGAAAAATTAAAAACCATGAATAACACGGGGGTAAGTGATCATCTTCAAAGGTGTGTCACCTAGACAGGATGGTGGAGTTTATGTTGGACTGGGAAGGAATAATCTTCAATATCTGCTATGTACAGAGCACTGTACTGGCTTATATTACATATATATGTATAATGTGTATATAATACATACATACAATATTAGCCACCTACACATTATCTCAGGTTTTTCACAGCTCGTGTACCTGTATGATCCAAAGATTTAGCCTCAGGGAAGAGCGAGTCTGAGGAAGGTACTAATGCATCGAGTGTATCTGTACACACTGGAAGACTGGGGGCATCTGGAGTAAGGGAGGTGGTTATCCAGGTAAGGCACAGAGCAGAGTTGTCCATTGGACTGACACAGTGGACCATACATTGTCCTAATAACATCTGAACTCTGGGTGGCTTTGGAGAGGAGAAGCTGGCGATCCCTCGTAGAGTGGCAACCCCAGGGTCTGGACGGCAGCACCACATGGCCTCCACTGAGAGCTTGGATTCGCCTCGCCACATAAGACACTGCATCCACTTCCCCACAGCAGGGATTATGTGAACTTTCTCCTCTAGTGCCCAGCTTAGTACCAGGTTTATATAGTAGTAATCTTTGCTGAGTTGGGCAGATTAGGAGGGTAGTGAGCATGGAAATGTAAGTTCTTCCCACTTTTAAAGTATTCCTCCGTAAATTCATGTGTAACCTTATTAAAAATGTTTAAAAGATGAGAGAGCTTTGGAGTAAAATAGCTTTGGCACAAAAAATATGACACATGCATAGTGTGCACCTCTAGAAGGTGGAACGTGCCTGCCTCAAGGGGTTGGAATTCCTACTGGGTATCTGATGGGTGAAGCCTGTGATGCCTTTAATTGTCTTAAAGAAATCCAAAACATTGGCTGTTGAATGGAATGAAAAACTGAGACGAATGCATAGATTTAACTTTTTTAAACAAGTGGGCATCTGTTTCCTCTCATTGCTAATGTATTATCAAATTAAATTTTTATGTCTATATATTAATCTCAGCCCTGGCTTCATGTGCACAGAGTCTTGATGTTCTTGATATTGTAATTCTAATGTTAAAAGTAATTGCTTAAACTTGGTTTTTAAGTTAACCATCGTTTTTGCTTCAAATGTAGTCTTGCAGAGTCTGAAGAACAACAAAGACAGGAATCACCCTGAACCAGGGAAAACTTAGTTTCAATGAGAGGAGAGCAGAACTCTCAAGACACTACAAGCAAAACCAGAGTAAAGAAGGCATCATGAGCTTCCTAAGACTGGCAGGTCAAATGAGAGTGACAGACCCTAAGTCCTTAGAGTATGGATACATACCTCGCTTTGGGCCACTCTAGCAATATGGCTTCATAGTCTCAGCTGCAAGAGATCCAGCCTTGTCCTAAAACAGTATATGTTGGAACCTTAGCTGCAGCCTCAGAATACCTGCAAGTGGTTGAAAATTACACAGCCTTGGGATATCCAAAAACTTGGTTTCAAACCATCACACACAGCCATGAAATTCTGGGTTCCTGCAGCCAAAAGCAGGGGAAATGGATGTTCTTCAGCCAGGGGTAGCGTTCTCGTTAGAGGTGCTGTGCGCATGCTAGCCTCGTGAACATGTCCTCAACTGTCACCTCATCTACTTCTAGACATGCCTCAATCTGGACAGTTTTACAGTTATGCTGTCCTAGAAGCAAAATGTCCAACTTAAGGTATTTGTCGATTGATATTTTTGACAGTTTTATGGAAATTTGTTCTGAGATTCCGTGTCCAGCGTTGAGTGAGCAATTACAAAATTATGAAGATGTCAGTGCCAAAAAAATTATTTCTTTGATATTCTTGGATGCTCATATCCAAAACTACCTAGCTGCTGCAACTTGCAAAGAGGCGTTCAACAAGCTCTAAGGTCCTGCATCCAACAGTTTCTCACTGGGGCAGCAGCTCATAACCACCCCCGTTCTTTTGAGCTAATTGCATTTATCTGCCTTTAGGTTCAAACTTACATTCAGAACTAACAATGAAAATGGCTTATTTTTGATGACCTGAGCACATTAGAAAACCTCTCATGTATGAGAGCATTTTAAGAGTAATGCTATCAAGATAGAACTTTTACCTTACAAGCAGTTTAGTTTACATTTGTGGCAGCCTGTGATAGAATCTTGTGGATCCCAGAAAGGAATTCACGGGAAGACTCTAGTTTACCTGTCCTCAGGGAAATAAAATTCTCAGCTAAGACTTCATATATTTGGCCTGCAGAGACTTTCCACAGGGCTGTTTTTAGTCCAGAGGCAAATGATGAGCACAAGTGTTTTCATGAAAGTTGTCCCATTTGATCTCAATGCAGGCCTAGCCAGGGTGGACACTAGAATCCTGAATTTACACACAAGAGCACCAAGGATTGGAGTGTTTACCCAAATCCGTATCTTCTGGGGATACAAGCCCAAGGGTCCTGACTTGGCAGTCCAGAATTCTGTACTGTCTGTCCAGCATGGAGGTTGGAACACAGATGGAAATGAAGGAAGGGTTCAAGACACTTCATTGCTCTTTGTCCCTCAGTTTCACACAAATTAACTGGCTTCTGGTTTCAGCATCACAGAACCTCTTGACAACTCCTGAAACCAATCACAAATTGTCGTCTTTTGTCATGTGCTGTGTGTTCCCACTGTGGACTGAATGTGGTACGTACAATGCAGATACCCACTCGTGTGTGAGTAGATGTCTCGTGTATGTGCGACCCTTGGCATCTGACTGTCTCAGGGAACCCATTAACTTCACCCTGTGGAGTGATGAGAACATTGGGAAGGTTGTTTTGGAAGAAGATTTAAAGTCACATAAATGTCGTGTTTTATTTGACTTGGGTGTAGTAAAATACATGAAGCTACTTGTGAAGTAGTTGAGTTTTGAGAATTTAGGCAGCAAAATTTTGAGACTCCGTTTAGGTAGGATCTAACGAAACTCATGCCCTAGTGTTTCTGGATGGCCCTGCATTTCTCCCTAGACTTAAGGAACAGTTGGCCATTACCCAGTCTTCACTAGACACCCCCACTGCCTCTTCCAAGAGGAGCTACCATACTTGGTACCCTGGCCGTATCTTATGTGGCAGAAAGTATGAGTTGAGCTAGGGAATTTTTTGTTCTCAGGAGGCTGGGAAGTTGCAGGAGAATGAGTGACTGGTGGGAACTGAGTCAAGGGTGAAATGCAGGCATTGTGACCATGAGGGCTCCAGGCAGGAAGACTGTCAGACCAAGCTTGTGCCTTTCTCCTCATCCCAGCAGCACAGGGACTGGGAGAGATACTAGCAGGATGTACCACAAGGGCAGGAGTGAGCCTCCAGGACCACTGTGCTGCAAGCCGTTCCTTAAGATGACTTCCCATTACTTGAAGAACTTCAGTTGGATGCCTCTTTGCCCTAGAAGAGTTGAGTTTAAACAAATACCTATTCACTTAAACACCTGTTGGGGTCAACTTTGGGTAATGTACCAAATGCAGAGAAGCCTGTTAGTGCCGAGAATAAAGCATCCCTCTCAGAAGTCAGCTAGTCCTTCCCAGATAACGTGAAAACAAGGCTTTGTTTCTGGAGTAATTGAAGAAATCAACTGTTAAACCTTGTTCTTAAATCTCCGTCAGAGATTCATAGCCCCTTTCATGTTTCCTCTGAGTAGGCAATCAGTGTTAATGAAATGTGATTTCAGGTTTTACGGCTGAGTCAGGAAATTCAAAGTTAGGGTTTCCACGCTGATGGTTATCCCACCACTACCAGTGCAGCTGTAGGCATCCAGATTTTAGTATGGGCAACAACAGCCTCCTGGGCACAAGAAGGTTGTAAAGGTTACTTTGAGAACAAAGGCCTTGATTTGCAGACATGTGTTCCTGAGTGATGGTCTTAAAAACAAAGCATAAAGTGCCCCTAATAAGAAGGTTAGTGGTGACTCAAGCTGACGACAAGTGAAAGGATTTAACTGCAATCCCTGAGGGGTAGACTTACACATTTTTGAGTCACCTTTGCATTTACCTTGAGAGGCTCTGCGTGAGGTGGTTGGCTTGTGCTTTGCAGACATCCTGCTTCGTATGCAGCATAGACTTTGAGCAGGAGACTTAGCAACCAGACTTCCAGCTCAGCTCTTCCAACTTCAGCACGCGGCATTTGCAGTGTATGTGTGTGTGTGTGTGTGTGTGTGTGTGTTTGTGCACTTTTCTTGCCAAAGATTTGCTTGTGCACAAATTATAGAGCACAGCATTATGGTGTCTTTTTCGTATTTCATACCACTAGGTTTTTAAAACTCATTGAGTTTATAATCTGACCGCAGACCTGCAGGAGAGAATAAGATAAGGCAATTTGGTGTTGTCCAAGCTTACAAAGTTTCTTCTATTTAAATTGTTACAAATTTTTCTTATTTTTGTGGTGACAATTGTCACATCATAATTTACCTCTGTCGTCTGACATTTTCAGGAAGTGAAAAATTCCATGTTACTTACTTTTTTAGATAACTGACGTTTACTCCTTGAAAAACCATAACAAACTTTTTGATTGAAAAATGTTCAGATGTATTGAACTCTCTTCTACCTTTACTCCCCTTCAAAAGGTGCTATAAAGGTTCCTGATGGTAGAAAGTCAAGGTAACAATGTTTTGGTTGTGCTCTGTAGCAGCTATACTTTCCTTAGTGTTTTCATTACTAATGATCAAAACAAATGGATGCATCACTTTCCACATGCCAGCTGCAATGCCAAGTGCTTTATTCACATAATCTCGTTTTTGCCGTCACAACTACCCTGTAAAATAAAAGTGCGGGTTCTCAAAACTCACTTGAAATATTTGAGCCCATATGTATTTAGGAAGGCAGATTGTTTTTATTGTTTCTATTTTTTGAGACAGAGTCTCACTCTGTCGCTCAGGCTGGAGTGCAGTGGCAGATTTCGGCTCACTGCAACCCCTACCTCCCAGACTCAAGCGATTCTGCCTCAGCCTCCCAAGTAGCTGGGATTACAGGCACCTGCCACCACACCCAGCTAATTTTTTCTATTTTTAGTAGAGACGGGGTTTCACTGTGTTGGGTCAGACTGGTCTCAAACTCCTGGCCCCAAGTGATCCGCCCACCTTGGCCTCCCAAAGTGCTGGGATTACAGGCCTGAGCCACTGCGCCCAGCCGAGGAATGCAGATTGTGTGTGCACCAAACATGTCCCATTTACTAGCACCCCATAATGAAGCACATTCATCTTTCTGGGGCAAAGCATCTGAATGTTCATGTTCAGTGGAGTAGGTAATGACTATAAACATATACAGCTCTGTTCAGGTTGGTTCTGTCCCCAAATGCATCATGAAAACACTTCTGGCTTTCTCTGAATTTTTTATTTTGGAATTGAAAAGAAGGAGTTTGTGGATCTATGTTTTTGATCTCATTTTGAAGATGAGGAATCAGATTCACAGAGGTTAAGTGACTTCATCAAGGGACAATGACAGAAGCTTGCTCTAATGCCAGAGCTGGTGTCTCAGCATCTGCCCACTGTCAGTGTGTGCTCTCGTTCTCAGGGACTGGGACGACCCTATCCAGAATGTTCTTTTGGTTCCCTGTTTTGTATTGTCTCCCACATACTACTTACATATGTTCTCTGCATCTTTTTTTTTCGTTGTTTGTTTGTTTTTGAGACGGAGTCTCACTCTGTTGCCCAGGCTGGAGTGCAGTGGCGCGATCTCCGCTCACTGCAAGCTCCGTCTCCCGGGTTCACGCCATTCTCCTGCCTCAGCCTCCCGGGTAGCTGGGACTACAGGTGCCCACTATCACACCTGGCTAGTTTTTTGTATTTTTAGTAGAAATGGGGTTTCACCGTGTTAGCCAAGATGGTCTTGATCTCCGGACCTCGTGATCCACCCACCTCGGCCTCCCAAAGTGCTGGGATTACAGGCGTGAGCCACCGCGCCCGGCCCTCTGCATTTCTTCTAATCAGTCACTGAAAATTACTTTTTCACTATGCCCAAGAAAAAGTCCATACTTCTTTAAAACATAATAATAATAAAGTAAGGCATGGGCTTTGTTACAGACAGTGTGTCCTTGGCCCTGCGAAAGTTGGTTTTTAATGTGATGCTATATGTGACTCATCTAATCGTTAGATGAGAGGCATTATTAAAAGCTGGCTGGACACGGTGGCTCACGCCTGTAATCCCAGTACTTTGGGAGGCTGAGGTGGGTGGATCACCTGTGGTCAAAAGTTCAAGACCAGCCTGGTCAACATGGTGAAACCCGGTCTCTATTAAAAATACAAAAAATTAGCCAGGCATGGTGGCAGGCATCTGTAATCCCAGCTACTTGGGATGCTGAGGCAGGAGACTCGCTTGAATCCAGGAGATGGAGGTTGCAGTGAGCCAAGATTGCACCATTCCACTCCAGCCTGGGCAACAAGAGTGAGACTCTGTCTCAAAAAAAAAAAAAAAAAAAAAAAAAAAAAAGTGTGTGTGTATATATATTTATTTTATTTTATTTTATTATTTGCTTTTTGAGATGGAGTCTCTCTTTGTTGCCCATGCTGGAGTACAGTAGCACCATCTTGGCTCACTGCAACCTCCAACTCCCGGATTCAAGCTATTCTCCGGCCTCAGCCTCGAAAGTAGCTGGGACTACAGACAGGCACTACCACGTTCAGCTAATTTTTATATTTTGTATTTTGGGTTTTGCCACATTGGCCAGACTGGTCTCGAACTCCTGACCTCAAGTGATCTCCCTGCCTTGGCCTCCCAAAGCGCTGGGATTACAGACATGAGCCACTGTACCCAGCCGCTGTATATTTTAATGGTAATGAAAACATCAACCAAAAAAAATGTAGCATCAAAAATGTCTTTAAAATTTTCTGATTGGAGATGTCTCAATCCATGTTTTATTTTTTTTCTCCTCCCAACTTAGATCAATGAGACAGAAAATTAACAAGGATATTCAGGACTTGAACTCAGCTCTGGACCAAGCAGACCTAATGGACATCTATAGAACTCTCCACCCCAAATCAATAAAATATACATTCTTCTCAGCACCACATCACACTTATTCCAAAACTGACCATATAATTGGAAGTAAAACACTCCGGCAAATGCAAAAGAATGGCAATCATAAACAGTCTCTCAGACTACAGTGCAATCAAATTGGAACTCAGGATTAAGAAACTCACTCAAAAGCACACAACTACATGGAAACTGAACAACCTGCTCCTGAATGACTACTGGGTAAATAACGAAATTAAGGCAAAAATAAATAAGTTCTTCAAAACCAATACAACGTATTAGTCTGGTATAAACAACGTACCAGAATCTTGGGGACACAGCTAAAGCAGTGTTTGAAGGGAAATGTATAGCACTAAATGCCCACAGGAGAAAGCAGCGAAGATCTAAAATCGACACCCTAACATCATACTTAAAAGAACTAGAGAAGCAAGAGCAAACAAATTCAAAAGCCAGCAGAAGACAAGAAATAACTAAGATCAGAGCAGAACTGAAGGAGATAGAAACACACACAAAAAAAAACCCTTCAAAAAAGCAATGAATCCAGGAGCTGGTTCTTTTGAAAAGATCAAAAAAATAGACTGCTAGCCAGACTAATAAAGAAGAAAAGACAGAAGAATCAAACAGACACAATAAAAAATGATAAGGGGATATCATCCCTGATCCCACAGAAATACAAACTACCATCAGAGAATACTATAAACACCTCCACGCAGAGAAACTAGAAAATCCAGAAGAAATGGATAAACTCCTGGCAACGTACATCCTCCCAAGACAAACCAGGAAGAAGTCGAATCCCTAAATAGACCAATAACAAGTTCTGAAATTGAGGCAGTAATAAATAGCCTACCAAACAAACAAACAAAAAGGCCAGGACCAGATGGATTCACAGCTGAATTCTACCAGAGGTACAAAGAGGAGCTGGTACCATTCCTTCTGAAACTATTCCAAACAATAGAAAAAGAGGGAATCCTCCCTAACTCATTTTACGAGGCCAGCATCATCCTGATACCAAAGCCTGGCAGAGACATAACAAAAAAAGAAAATTTGAGGCCAATATCCCTGATGAACATCGATGTGAAAATCCTCAATGAAATGTAGTTAGCTTTTTAAAATATACACAACTTTGTGTTAATTTTTTTTCTTTCTTTTTTTTTCTTTTTTTTTTTTTTAGAAAATGGTGCATTTGGTTCTGGCCTAGTTTCTTTCCTTTCCTTTTCTGTTTTTTTATTTTTTTTATTATTATTTTTTTTCTTAAAAACAAGTACTTTGTAGTATGTACAACATTCTTGTATGATAGATGGGTCATAAGGGAAGCTTTTCCTTGATTACTTTTGTGTGTTTTGATTCATGAGCTCATAAAGGCCCAACCATGGTGGTTAAACAATTGTTTACAGTCATGTTAAAATTACACTAAGACAACAGGAGGCCCTGTTCACAGGCTAGATTGATGAGCTTCAAGGCAAAGGACACAGGTTGCTTGAAATCTTGATTGCCACAATTATGGGTGCACAAAGGCATTTTAAACTGTTGCTCAAGTCTGAGGGCCGTCTGATTATGTGGCCTGAGGGCTCAGTGTCACATACCCGTATTAAAGAAGGCTGACTCTCTCCCCATTGCCAAGAACTTAGGGAATTCAGAGAGATGACTGTAGAGTTTTAATTAAGATCTCATCACAGAACTTGGACCAGTTAAGTTACTGTCTGAATTGCTTTCCTGTGAAAAACAAGGGCTGCCAGAGCCACTGCAGGATTCATAGCTATTTAGATGAGTGCATAATTGGCTCCCTAGAGGAGAATTGGGCAGCTATGAGTGTTTTAAGTGAGATCATCTTTTCGGGACGTTGCAAAACTATAATCCTATTCATCTGTAGTTCCTGAAAAATCTTTCCTGAAACCTCCACTGTCCAGGGAGGTATGGCTAATATCAGAATGGAAAGTTGACCCCTTGCTCCCTCCATCCTTGCTTCGGACATAGCAATCGCATGCGATGCCAGTGGCGGGCACAGAGGCAGTAATAAACGTGAGGTCTCCCCTCGATTCATTCCTCTCAAGCTAAGACTGAATTCTTAGTGAATTCTTGTTCTTGGAACTGTTACTTGACTAATATGTATAAAAGTTGTCATATAAAATGTGATAATGATCAAGCAGATTGGTTAGAAAAGTTGCACAACTTTTTACAATGCAGATTGTGGGCAGATAAACATTTTTAAAAGGCAAATTCTGTTTTTACTGTAATGCTTTCTAAGAAAGACCATATTTTAATGTCTAAGTAAATACACAAAGCATCAGATGTGTATGACCACCCATGTTAAAGTCAAGCATTAGGTCCAGGTGTCTGGCTTGGGCAATTGAGTGGCTGGCAGTGTCATCCTCTGAGATAAGTGAGGGGTGGGGAATGGCATTTACCATGAGACATATACATGAACGGCATCGGAGGAAAGTGAAAGTGTAAGTTGGGAGCCATGAGAAGAACATCTAGGCAGAGGTGATATTTGTCAGTATCTCCATAGAAATACTGCTGTGAGGATGAAGGAGATGGCCTCACAGTATGTAGTGAGGGGAGGAAAGGCCTGGATAGAATCCTGAGAATTAAGATAGGCAGATCTAAGAGAAGAGAAAACAGAGTGAAAATAAGTGGGCCACTGGTTGTAGTCGCCAGCCTATAAGATGGCTGCTAGGCCGGGTGTGGTGGCTCATGCCTGTAATCCTAGTATTTTGGGAGGCCAAGGCGGCTGAATAACCTGAGGTCAGGAGTTTGAGACCAGCCTGGCCAACATGGCGAAACCCCATCTCTACTAAAAATACAAAAATTAGCTGGGCATGGTGGTGAGTGCCTGTAATCCCAGCTACTTGGGAGGCTGAGGCAGCAGAATCACTTGAACCCAGGAGGCAGAGGTTGCAGTGAGCTGCGGTCAGGCTACTGCACTCTAGCATAGGCGACAAGAGCAAAACTTAGTCTCAAAAAAAAAAAAAAAGAAAGATGGCTGCTACAGACTCCGCCTCAGGACTTACCTCTGTGTGCAGCCCTCCTCCATTGTACCAGGATTGAGCTGTGTCACCAGTGGGATGTGGCAAAAGTTATGGCATATTAGGTTATACCAGATTATAAAAGACACTGCAGTTTCGGCTTTGCTGTGTCTTTCTCACCCCTCCTGTCACTCACCCTGGGGAAGCCACCTGCCATGTTGTGAGCATCCTGGGGAGAGTCTCCTGTGATGAGGAGCCTGGGCTTGGCCAACTGCCCTGTGGGTGAGCTTGGAAGTGGAGCCTCCAGCCCCAGCTCACAAACTGCACGTTCATTGGAAACCCTGAGCCACAACCACCTGGCTAAACTGTTCCTGGATTTCTGCCTCACAGTAACTGTGAGATAATTTTTACTGTTTTAAGTCACTAAGTGTTGAGGTAATTTGTTTTACAGCAATAGATAACTAATACCCAGGTTACCTGTAATTCAGGTCTAGTTGACATTTTCCCCCAACACTGAAAGAGAAATCCATCATCTAGGGCTCTCTTCATCACAGGTTTGGTTCTGATCTCCCTCCAAGTTGTTATTAAACAGACAATGGCTTTCAGGGTCACTTAAAATCATTTCTAGCCATACACAGAAATTTTAGATATTTTTTAGTAGTCTTGTAACTGTAACTTCTTGGGACTGATTACATCGTTTTTTGTTTTTTGTGTTTTTTTGAGACAGGGTCTCGCTGTGTCACCCAAGCTGGAGTGCAATGGTGCAATCTCAGCTCACTGCAGTCTTGACCGCCTGGGCTCAATCAAGCCTCTCACCTCAGCCTCCCAAGCAGTTAGGACTACAGGTGTGCACCACTACACCGGGCTAATTTTTGTATTTTTTGTAGAGACAGGATTTTGCCATGTTCCCCAGGCTGGTCTTGAACCCTTGGGCTCAACTGATCTGCTTTGGCCTCCCAATGTGCTGGGAATATAGATGTGAGCCACTGTGCCCGGCCAGATTTTTTAACACCTAAGGAGTAAACTATACGAAGAAGACTTTCTTAAGTTATCGTGGAGAAAAGAAAGGACCAGGGAAATTGACTGGTCAGAAGGAAGGAAGAAAAGTTGACAAGATGGAGAGATACCAAGATGTCAAGATTGAGCAGAGCTGCTAATAGTACTTGAGCTTTTCCTCCAAGCAAAAATGGTCAGCTCTTTAAGGACAGCTGCAACATTTTTCCCTGGCAGGGTGGAAAGTTAAATAAAATCTAAGGTTTTGAATAGTTAAGAAAACTTTAAAGTGTTGATTATGTTCTGATTATATTCAGATAATTCAGTGATACTTAAGAATCACTGGGTATTATCGGTCTGGAGAATTCACTAAGAAAGCAACTGTAGTAATATTTCTGGAAAAAAGTATGGGAATTATAGTTCTTTATTTGACCTTCAACAGACTGTTATGTAGAAGAGCACAGCAACCATGCAGATAACAAAACTGCATGAAATATTTGCAGCATATATGACAAGCAAAGTTTTAATATTTTTATGTAAAAGTGGCTTTTACAAACTAATAGTAAAATGTACCAAATGACACAACTGGACTATTCAGCAAAGATGAAAAATGTTATTAGAATTTATAACTGAATGAGTACAAATTCAAGATAGCATTTTTCACCTATCAAAGTAGCCACAACAATTATTTTTAATCCAGTGTTAGGGAAGAGTGGATAACAGACATTCTCAATTCTCATATATTGTAAATGAAAGTTGAAACTGATAAAATTTCCGTGAAAGGATTTTTTTTTTTTTGAAACAGAGTCGCACTTTATTGCCCAGGCTGGAGTGCCGTGGTGTGATCTGCAACCTCCGTCTCCTGGGTTCAAGCGATTCTTGTGTGTGCCTAAGCCTCCTCAGTAGGTGGGGTTGCAGGTGTGCACCACCACACCTGACTAATTTTTGTATTTTTTTTCCAGTGGAGATGGGCTTTTGCCATGTTGGCCAGGTGGGTCTCTAACTCCTGGCTTCAAGGGATCCACCCGCCTCAGCCTCCCAAAGTGCTGGGATTACAGACATGAGCTACTGTGCCTGGCCAGAAAGACTTTTTGGAAATGTGTTTCAATCATCTTAATGCACATAAGCTTTGACTCAATACAGTGTCTATCATTTCACTCTAAATATTTCAGGGTACGTTTAACGATTTTTTTTAAAAAAGGGATCTTAATTGAATTCTTTTTTTTTTTTTTTTTTGAAATCTGCAAATAACAGAAACCCAATGTGAAAAGGCTTAAACAAAAACAAAGAGTTGATTGGCTAGGGGAATTGAAAGGTTTGAAGAACTGAGCTACAGAAGAGCAGGAATGCAGCTGGGCTTCAGGAACAAGGGCCACGGGTTCCAAGGTTTTCAGGCCGTACCCTCACGCTTATCTGCTGCTCTCTGAGCAGTGTTTTATATTTCCTACAGACTGCCTTTTTCTCATGGTGGGAAACATCACCATTGGTCCAACGGACTGTATCAACGAAGGAAAGGCTGACACCTCTTAAATTCTCTGAGTTCTAGTTCAAAAACAATTCTATGAAGAGACGCTGAAGGCCGAGTCTGGAGGATCAGATGACCACCCATGGAACAGTCGATTGTGATGCTGATGATTGGCCTAAATTGTCTCAGGTGCCCTCTTCAGATGACTTGACTTGTGGCCCTGATGTCGAAGATACCAGAAAATGCAGAGCCATGCATCTGGGAGGAGGGGAAGGGTCTAGCAACTGGGCAGGCAACCCCCTAGATACCCACAGGAAAAGTTTGCTTTTTCCCATGATAAGCCATACGCTAGATGCAGTATGGTGTTTAAATTATGAAAACTGGGATGGGGGGTGAGAAACATGGTGAACAGCAGAGAGCCATCCATGACTTCAGAATGATGGCAGAAGATAAGAACTTGGTAGCTGTGTCACTGAATCTACTGATAGGTCACTTTCTTGAGGAAGATTTAGTCAAATTCAGTTGGCATACTGGAGTCATGTAATTAATATCACCTAATTAACATGTGGGTGTGAATGGAAGTGAAGAATCTGATATTTATTACATGCTTACGGTATGTCTGAGTCTGGGGGAGGTACCTATCTAACTAGTTACCTAAATATATGTATTTCATATATTTCTGACTTCAACTCTATAAGACTTTGGAAGCCCCCTATACATACAAGGACACAAAAGTTAAATAACTTTTCCAAAGTCACACAACTGGTAAGTGGCCAAGCCTTTGAGATTCTGACTGTGATGTGCTGGTTCCTTGTATCTCCTGACCTTTCTCAAAATTTTCACTCCAAGATGTCTTAAAGATATAGCATAGCTTTCACTTAACCAGCATTTCATATACCATTCATTTTGCATTTTATAATGCTTGAGTTTATGTCATTTGATTTTCTCCAATATAAACTTCACATCATTATTTCTGCATATTTGTAAAACCTGTCCCAAACAATGTAAATCCCTTACCCAGTAGAGTCTCCAGTAACCATAGTGAGCTGGCTCTTCATAGAGGAAGGACAAATACGCCTCCACAAAATGCTGATCTATCCATCCATTTTATTTTATTTTATTTTTTTGGAGAAGGAGTCTCCCTCTGTTGCCCAGACTGGAGTGCAGTGCTGCAGTCTTGGTTCATTGCCACCTCCACCTCCTGGGTTCAAGTGATTCTCCTGCCTCAGCCTCCTGAGTAGCTGGAATTACGGGTGTCTGCCACCATGCCTAGCTAATTTTTTTATTTTTAGTAGAGATGGGGTTTCACTATGTTGGCCAGGCTGGTCTGAAACTCCTGACCTTGGGTGATCCACCTGCCTCGGCCTCCCAAAGTGCTGGGATTACAGGCATTAGCCACTGCACCTGCCTATCCATTCATTTTAGAGTCATGATGGTTCAGCAAGCAGCTGCCGTCTGATCAATCATTCTTTCATTGAACGAGTGTTGACTGAGGACATAGCATGTGCTAGGACTATATTTGGGGCTGATGGGCATGTTAAAGTGTTCAGGAGCCACTCATTCCTGTGCCAAGTAGTATCACACCAAATATCCTCCTATCCAAGTCCCCACCTGCCAATTTAATGCTGAAACACTGAGAGCTCTGCTTTTTAGTAAACCTTTTCAGCAAATTTCTTCTGGTCTGAAGTCATCTGTTGATGAGCGTATCATGGAAGAGAGAATCAAGAGCTTTGTAAAATTCAAGCTCTGTTACATCTATTTAATCCCTCTGATCTACTAGACTTGTCACTCTGTTTTAGAAGGAAATTAGATGGTTCTGACAAGACTGTTCTTCACAAAGCAATGTTGATTATTACCTAGTATTCTGTGATCTTATGGGTGTTTGCAAATTGATTTTTTGATGATTTGTTCTAGTATTTTCCAAGTATGAAAACTAAACTGACTGCTCTATGATTTTCAGGGCTGTCCCTTTCTCTCTTTCAAATATAGATCTCTCTACTTTTTACTGGTTTTTAGTGTCCTTGCTGATCCCTGTCGAATTTTTTAAATTGCTTTTGTAAAACACTGTTAGCCTTGCTTCAAAGTTCGGTAAGAGAAAACACTTAAAGGAAACGATGACTGGAACATCTACAGTCCATTTTAGAAAAGAAAACGTGATAATAAGCATTGTGATACAGAGCTTCTTACAAATTGACAAACTTCCAGAGGATTTGCTAGGCCACCATTCACAGAGCTAAGGCTGGCCTTAAATACTAGCTAGAAGGTGGAAGATTGCCTTTCTGTTTAGGGGCGTAACAACAAGTAAATGTTTAGTGAAATGCTTACAGGTGTTTAAGGCAAATTGATTCAAATATGTCTTCCCCTTGGCAAGCCTGCTTTGTAAAAGACATAAACAGATTACAGGATAATATATACTTTTGAGATGTAAAGAGATTTGTTTAGTCCTCTGAAGAGGATAATCATCAATGGAGATAGCTTACTTGCTTTTTCCTGCCATTCGAGTAAGTTCAATACTGTATTGTACTAGAAGCATAGGTGAAAAATCTCCTTCTAACTAACTGAATTTGAAAATGTAGTCCACAACCAGTTTAGACTCTTACTGTGTGGAAATTACGTCAAGACGACAACCTTTGAGGTTGTACTAGGCTCACTGTGTGAAAACCAGAGAATAGCTGTGAAATTCCCTCCTCCAAAACATCTGGGAGAGAAAACTAGGTGAATACACCCAGATGTGCTCCAGACACAGAACTGATGGGATTTTATTCATTCTCTAGTTTCTTTCTTGGCACCATCGTAGGCTCATTGGTACACTTAGCTTTGGAATCTTAGCAATAGTTCAGTAAAGAGAGCTTTGTGGCTCCAAGGCAGACAGAACCATTTTTCAATTGCAGAAGCACTTAATTCTTTCTCACTTTAAGTGTGAAAGCCATTTGGGTGATAGCCCAGGCAGGGTATTGCAGACCGAGAGTGAAAAACTCTTGGCCTCTGAAAAGAAACAGTAGGGGGAAAAATTCAGTTACCATTTACTAGGAGACCAAGAAAAAAAAAAAAAAAAAAAAGGATTGCATTTCAAAAAAAAAAAATTGCTTTTGGCAACTGTGCTTAAGACTCTCCAATTTGGAAGTTAAACATGGGAAAATGTTCTAAACGGGTTGCAGCGTATTTGTCTATCACTCTCTTTTTGAAGTGGCAATCTGGGTGACTGGAAAGTATGAACACATCTCTATTCTGGTGCAGCTTGCTGAGAACTGCAAGTTACAGAACGAAGCCTGCCTGTTGGGCTGCTGCTTATAAATAGAAGGAATCTGGTTCATGCCATAGAGGGGGAGCTTCCATTGGAGTTTTTCATGTGTGTGAAGGAAGCTAGTGTGTATTTGACAGGACAGCTCAGCTCTCATGAGCCAGCAAGTAATGACAGAAGAAGGGGGCCCAGCAAATAGCCATTCTCTGAATGTGCTCCTTGAGGAGTTGGGATAGTTCCTGCAGCAGGAATCGTCATGCCAGGATCAGGACTTGGGGGCTGGCGAGTGGCTCAGGGTTCCATCAGGGAGGCCTAGGGAGTTCTGTAATGCCCACAGCTATTCCGCAATGACTCATCCTCCCCAGTGACAAGCATTCTCTTCCTCTTCCTCCCTTTTTGATAACGGTAGTCATTTTATAAGATGATAGGGCTGTGGAAAATTTGAAAGGCTTATGGGATATTCATATTCAGATAGGAAAATAATATTTGAAAAGAGATAACAGTACAACCACTAAGGAAAACAGTGTAAAGTTTCCTTAACATTTTTAAAATAACACGTGGTACTGTGTGCCTGTAGTCTCAGCTGCTTAGGAGGCTGAGGTGGCAGGATCACTTGAGCCTAGGAAGTTCATGACCAGCCTGGACAACATAGCCAAATCTTGCCTCTAAAAGAAAAATCCTTTAAAAAATAAAAATAGAACTACCATAGGATTCAGGAATCCCACTGCTGGGTATATATGCAAAGGAAATGAAATCAGTATGTCAAAGAAATATTGGCACTCATATATTCATTGCAATGTAAATCACGATCGGCAGGAAATGGTACCAATCTATGTGCCCATGAATGATGAATGAATAAAGAAAATGTGGCATATATAATAAATTATATATAATATATATTATATATATAATACTATTCAGCTCTAAAAAAAAGGAAATCCTGTCATTTGCAACAACATGGATGAACCTGGAGGACATTACGCTAAACGAAATAATCCAGGCACAGAAAGGCAAATACTGTATGATCTCACTTACAGGGAATCTAAAACAGTTGAACTCAAAGAAGCAGAGAGTGGAATGATGGTTACCAGGCACTGGGGGTGACGCTGGGATTGAGAGATGTTGGCTAAAGGGTACAAAATTTCAATTAGAAAGGAGAAGTTCAAGAGATCTATTACACAACATTCTGACTATAGTTAACAATATTGTACACTTGAAAATTGCTAAGAGAATGGATTTTAAGTGTTCTCACCGCAAAAAAAGATAAGTGTATGAGGCAACACGTATATTATGAGCTCAATTTAGCCATTCTACAATACATGTTGTACACCCTAAATAGATAAAATTTTTGTCAATTTGAAAAGTAAATTTTAAGAAAAGAGAAAAAGAAAAGGGATAACTATCTGCTGAGTAGGTTATGCACTTACAACATTTTTTCAAAGCCCCATAGTAACACAATTATGTAGGTGGTGCTGGCCCCACTTAAATGCACGGGAATGGAGGCTCCAGGAAGCAAAGTGATGGGTCCAGAGTTCATAACTAGTAAGTGATGTGACTAGTTTACTCAGCTGATCTTCACCGCCCATCATCAGCTGCTCCACCTTTTCCTCCCATGAGGAAGAGCCCACCTGTGAATTGCACCAAGAGCCTGATTATCCAAGGGGGAAAATGAGTCCTTGTCCTGTGGCCTGGCTGTCACTTATGTCTTTGCACTTCTACTGAGGAGCAGTGGGAGCAGCAGCGGCCAGCCACTCTTGGGCAGTTCTTTTGAGAGACCACATGTGATAGTTCAGCACCAGGTCTGCTTTACAGCAGGGATTATCAGCCATTTGTCAGCGCCCTGTAAGCCCTTCAATTTTCCGGGCTAGCAAAAAGTCCTTATTCATTCCTCTGAGGATTGTTGTCATCCAGCTGTCATTTGGGCATTTAGAGCGCAAGAGTTTGTGCTGTTCATCTGGCCATATTTCTCACGGTGACATCTGTGTTTCTCCCTCTCTTCTTTCCTAGACTCTGGTTCAATTTAGAGGTATATACTACTGTTTTTCTTATGCTTAATGTCTAAATAAACAAAAATATGTTGATGGTTTGATGTGTTCAGGGCCACCATCTTAGGGATGTTTTAAAATCAATGCAATGAGTGATATTGATTGATATTCAATGATTTGAATTCAATATAGCTGCACATTCATTGATATTCAATGATTTCTAGACTTCTATCAAGTTTGGAAACAAGGTCCTCACCAACTGTTCACACACACACACAGACACACACACAGACACACACAATGTGTTCTCAGTATCAAAACTCTTGCCATGTCATTCAGTGGAGAACTTGTAAGAGCTTCATTGGTTCTGCTTGGGTGAACACAACTAGGCACTGGATCCCAAAAGAGAAACCAAAGACAGGGTCATATTTTTCATAAAACTTTCAACAGATTGTGGCAACAAATGCATGAACAAACACATGAATAAATAAGTGTAATAAGTAAGTTTTCATTTAAAAAAACTACACATTCAAATAGTCTTTAGTCTAAGTGTGTATTTTCATGATTGTCTGTAGGTGCATTAGAAGTGTCTTTTTCAAGAATTGATGGAGATTTCAGATGCTTGATGTTTGTTTTCAACCTATTTTGCCCTCTCCCTTCTGCAAATGGTCAATTCCACATGGATACCCAAAATTATCAAAAAATGTCCACTGCTGCCTGAAATTCTAAATGTAGTAACCAGTAATGTGAAATATGATGTTTATTGTCCCTACCATCCTACACCTGCACCCCGCAAACTCATCCCTGGAGAGATTCTAAGAAGAGTAAAGCAAAAGGAATTGGGAAGAAGAAAATGATCTTATTTGCACTAGAAAAAAAACTGAAGAGGACATAGATATATTTAACCAATATATTTTATTAAAGAATTTTAGTAAATATGTATTTCATGGTTACATATTTAAGTATATTTGTAGACACTCTTTGAATGCAGGTGAGCTGAATCTGTTTCATAGGTGCACCAGTGCTGAAGGTTTGTTTATGTTTTAAAGAGATCATTAAGGTTAGAGGTTTTAATTTCTTGGAGGTGTAGGAGATAGCTTCAGGTTCTTTCTCAGCCACTTTCCTTTTTTCTCTCTCCTCTTTCCCTCTCTTCATTCTCACTTTTCCTTCTGAGTACTCAGCTAGACTAGGCAAGAGGGGCCCAGCCCTTGCCCCATAGTTTACAGAGCCCTACACATCACATAGAGACACAGATTAATTAAAGAACATGTGGGCACCTCTGTCACTTGGGATCCAGTGTTCAGTGCTGAGACAGTGTGACCCTAAATACCCACCCTCATGACTAACACCATTCAGGCCCCAGGCAAATACTTCTCTATCCTTGTCCTCTATCCAAATGCCTTAAAGATGTATGGACTGTCCTGCTGCTACTCACATTAGAGATGAAACTACTTTAGAGTCTGTGAAAAGATTTTGAGTGGCAGAAGCACTTAGGTAAGAGAAAAGACAAATTAATTAACTTGTCAAATCATTTTTCTCCGATAGCATGAATGCAATAGAGCCTCGCGTGATCGAGTACCATTTCCCAGTTGTGCTGAGCATCTACTTTCTTACTTCTCTTTGTGGTTCCACAGGTATTTACAAATTAGAGCAGCATTCAGAACACTAGCACATGGAGTCTGAGGAGCATATTCTGAAATGAAATCATCCAAATTACTCCTACGTCTTTATAGCTGCACATCCAGACATTTCGTGAGTAGTAGTCATTTTTCATATACGGCTCTAGATGTTGCTTTAAGAGATGGTGAAAATTGTGATATGACTATATATATTAAAATGAAAATATATGGTAATATTGTCTGTGGTAAAAATAATCTATGATGGACAATCCAAATACAATGTTTGAACATGATATATAAAGGGAATTCTATTGACAACTCCAGTTGCTACTGTGTTAGCAGAGTAAATGTTCTCCAAATAGAAATTAGTAATAAAAAAACTACCTTAGGACAATAATATTTTAAGGAAAGCATCTATTTTGGCATTACTGTCAATAGAATACAAAATAAGTGAAAGTGTTGATTACAACATAATTAGTGTTTTGCTGAAACAATGGCAAGAAAAACCAACTTTGTGAACTGTATTTGTGATTTAATGACACCTATTTTATTACTTATCAAACACAACTGGCCTATCAAGAAAACACCCAGACACACAATGTAATTAAATCCAGTCATATTTGAGTTTGTTGACTTTCAGTCATGCAAAAGCCATAGCTTTAAAACAATTTTTTTTCATTTTATCATTATGAACATGTATTTGTCCAAGAAAAGGATAGAATAGCCATTATTTGGTAGTTTGGTAGCTCATAATTATTTAGCTCTGTGGTACGTGGCATCCATTCATACCTGTGCCACATTCCACCATCTTTCTTCCCTCATTATCCCTTCTTTTTGTCCTTATAAATCTTACTGCACAATCTCAATTAATTAATTTTTTAATTTAATTAATTAATTACTCAATTAATTAAGTAATTTTTTATTTTTAAAAATCAACTTAAATTAATCTCGGAGTCTCCATCTCTCTCCAATGGCAAAAATATGTCAATTTCAGTCATTACGGAGGAGGGCATAAGAATGGGATTCTCTTCCTCTTTCTCTTTCTCTAGGGCCATATAAAAAATCCGAAAGCTTACACTGAAATCAGAAGAAGGCTCTTTCACTCAGGACATCAGACTGAACACTGAAATCCTGGGTCCCAAAGCCAGGTAACTCACTGAAGATGGGCAGTTCTCCAGCTTTTTTGTGAAGCTGGGACTCGGTCTGTCATTGTTGCTATTGGGAACCTGGTGGTGGGAATCCAGATTCTCCCAGACCCCACATCCATAGCCTCCTGAGGTCCTGCCACCCTCCATGGTGCAGCAGGGAGGTGAGTGTGGGTCATACTGTTTGAAGAATTTGACAACCCCAACCCATTCCCAGTCTGGGGGCAATATCTCTGCTTCCATTACTATCTTCAAATCCCTCCTGCCTCACCATCCCTAGCATAATTCCTTCAGGAGTCCTATGATTCTGGTAAAACAAGCCAGAGTCAAATTATCTAAATGCAATTCCTGCTTTTATGGATCACAAACAAGAAAGTGAACACAAAGGTCTGGCTATGTTCTTGGAAGAGGGGAAAGAAAAATACAACAAGTGCAAAACAAATCTATGTTTTGGATAATTATCTCTTACATTTGGACTTTGGGCATGTGGGTGAAACACTCTTGAACAGTGTCTGCTTATTTCTGGAGATCTGAGGGGGTTGGAACATAAAAGCAAGGGCCCAGATAATTATGACTGATTTTAGATTTTAAGTGAAATTTCAGGTTTTGATCTAGGCTATTCATTCAGGTCAGTAAAAAAGCAATGGAGATAGTGACTCAAGTTTCTTCTTCTGGCCAAGAATGAAGTCAGTGCATTTGGTTGGTACCTACCCTAAGGTGTATCTCTTGGGAATTAGTGTTTCCTACAAACTCCAGCCTCTGGCCCCTGGAAGATCTGCTTTGCTGCTCCAGACACACTTAACATATTGACAAAATTAAACATGCTCACAGGTGAGTTTCCTCCTTCCTTCACATAGTCACTTATTCATTCAACAAATATTTGTTGAGTGCCAGGCACTGTATTAGGTGCTGGATGTATACTGGTGCATAAAATAGACATAGTATTTTCCTTTGGAACCTACAGTCTAGCGGGGAAGATATCCAATAAACAAGAAAACAATATAAATTACAAATTGTGCTAAGAGAGTGAACACAGAGAATGAGACAGAAACTGAAAGAACCTAAAACACAATTGTGTACAGAAAGGCTAAAGGAATTAGGAAGATAGTTGTCTTTTTCATAGAAGGCTCAGAAGAAGTTCTTACCGCTATGTAAATTTCAGAGGATGTCACACGAAAAAAAGTACTTTTATTTCATTAATACTAAGAAGTTGAGCTAGCATCAAAACCTGCAAGTCTTAGGGAGATCCATGTTGGGTTGACCGGATGAAGAAATTTTTTTGCTGTGAAAGAATGGAATGAACTGTTGATGGGGTCAGGCATCAGTTCCCTTGATTAAAAATAGACACAATTACTGCTCAGTAGTAAAAAGATGTAAATACACAACATGAATGAGTCTCAAAAACATAATGCTGAGTGAAAGATGCCTTACACAAAAGGCTACATATTGTATGATTCCATTTACTTGAAACTCCAGATTAGGCTTAATTAATCTATGGAGGGAAACTGGGACAATCATTGCCTGGTGGGGGGGCAGGCAGTGCAGTGGGGCTGGAATTAACAAGGAAGGCGTGTGAGGGAACTGTCTAGATAATGGGCCTGTTCTATACCTTCATAGAGATTTGGCTCACACAGATAAGCACATTGACAGTACTTAGCCAGTGGTTCATTTAATATATTTGCATTTCACTAGACACACATTTGATTTAAAAGTAAATAAGGAAAGCATGAGAGAGGGAAGGAAGGAAGGAAGTAAGCAAAGAGAGAGAAGGAAAGAAGAAAACAAGGAAGAAAAAAGTAAAGTAAAGAAAAGAAAGGATAAACAAAAGGAAGGAAGGAAAGAAGAAAGGAAGAGAAAGAACCAAAACCAAATATTAAACTTTAGTTAATGATACACATGCTGGAGTTTTAGAGGTGAAGTGTACTGATGTCTGTAGTTTACTCTGAAATACATGAAAAAGTTAAGATGAACTGATGAATGGATATTTAGATACATAATAAGGCAAATATAACAAAATGTTAACAATTGTAGAATCTAGGAAATTAGTGTATAGGCATTCATTGTATAATTCTTTAGCTTTAGTGGTGTTTCAGTTTTGTTCTTAAAATATTAAGTAAAAAATAGTCACTATTTATTGAGGACTTACTAAAATCTGTTAGTTGTTGTGCTATGCAGAGTTGATACATTACCTTACATACTGAAGAGAATAATTCATGGCGGATATATATTTTTTGTGGATTAGTACATTTGTAAATTGTAAATTAGGAAATCGGGACTAAGACAATTCCATTAACATGTCCAAGACCATATGATTAAATGGCAAGCCTATCTGTTTGCAAAGATACTATCTAATATGGAACTATACTATCTAATATGGAACCCACAGCCACATGTTGCTCTTGTTTAAATGTGACTAGTTTGACTGAATAACTGAATTTATAATTTAATTTAATTTAAATTAGAAAACCAATGTTCAATTCAGTTATTGAAAAATTCAATTTAGTTACTGCAAAATTTCAAGTATGTTTGCAACAACTTGGGTAAGTGAATCTACATTTTCAATGGTAAGTTTTATGAAATCTAAGTACTCACTAAATATATATATTTTTTGATGCAGGGCCTTGCTCTGTTGCCCAGTCCGGCATGCAATGGCATGATCTTGGCTCACTGCAGCCTCGACCTCTTGGGTTCAAGCAATTGTCCTGCCTCAACCTCCTGTGTAGCTGGGACCACAGGTGTGTGCCACCAGACCTGGCTAATTTAAAAAAAGTTTTTGTAAGACAAGTTCTCACTTTGTTGCCCAGGCTGGTCTCAAACACCTGGGCTCAAACCATTCTCCAGCCTCGGCCTCCCAAAGTACTGGGATTATAGGTGTGAACTACTGCACCTGGCCGCATCAAGTAGTTCTTAAAAAAAAAAAATTTTTTTTTGACACAGGGTCTCACTCTGTTGCCCAAACTGGAGTGCAGAGTTGTGATCATAGCTCACTGCAGCCTTGACCTCCCAGCCTCAAGCAATTCTCCTGCCTCAGCCTCCCAAGTAGCTGGGACTCCAGGTACATGCCACCACACCCAGCTATTTTTTTTTAATAGAGACAAGGTCTCACTACATTGCCCAAGATGGTCTTGAATTCCTGAGTTCAAGGGATCCTCCCACCTTTGCCAAAATGCTGAGTTCAGGCATGAGTCCACTGCATCCAACCTCTCATCAAGTATTTCTAATGAAAACTTAGCATCTAAACCATAATGTGTCTTACATGTAAAATAAACACATTTTGAAGACTTATTGTGAAAAAAGAATGTAAAATAATGTTGAAATGATATATTTTGGATATATTGGGTTAAAATTTAAAATATTGAAATTAGTTTTGCCTCTTTTCACTTTAAAAATATTTAACATTTTACATGTGACTGTATTAGTCTATTCTCACACTGCTAATAAGAAATATACCCAAGGCTGGGTAATTTATAAAGGAAACAGGTTTAATTGACTCACAGTTTCACATGATTGGGGAGGCCTCACAATCATGGTGGAAGGTGAATGAGGAGCAAAGTAATGTCTTACAGGGTGGCAGGCAAGAGAGTGTGTTCAAGGGAACTTCCATTTATAAAACCTTCAGATCTCATGAGACTTATTTGCTACCATGAGAACAGTATTGGGAAAACCACCCCCATGATTCAATTATCTCCATCTGGCCCCGCCCTTGACATATGGGTATTATTACAATTCAAGGTGAGATTTGGGTGGGGACAGTACCAAACCCTATTATTCTGCTCCTGGCCCCTCCCAAATCTCATTTCCTCACATTTCAAAACAATCACGGCTTCCCAACAGTACCCCAAAGTCTTAACTCATTTTAGCATTAATTCAGAAGTCTACAGTCCAAAGTCTGGTCTAAGACAAGACAAGTCCCTTCTGCCTAGGAGCCTGTAAAATCAAAAGCAAGTTCAAGTTGGTTACTTCCCAGATGCAATGGGGGTACAGGAATTGGGTAAATATACCTGCTCCAAATGGAAGAAACCGTCCCGAACAAAGGGGCTACAGGCCCCATGCAAGTCTGAAGTCCAATAGGGCAGTCATGAAACCTTAAAGTTCCAAAATGAACTCTTTTGATTCCATCCTCACATCCAGGGTGTGTTGATGCAAGAGATGGGCTCCCACGGCCTTGTGCAGCTCTGCCCCTATGACTTTCTCCTGCCTGCTTTCACAGGCTGGCATTGAGTGTCTGCAACTTTTCCAGGTGCACAGTGCAGGCTGTTAGTGAATATACCATTCTAGGGTCTGGAGGACAGTAGCCCTCTTCTCACAGCTCCACTAGGCAGTGCCCCAGTAGGGATTCTGTGTGGGCGCACCAACCCCACATTTCCCTTCTACATTGCCCTTGTAGAAGTTCTCCATGAGGGGCCCACCCCGAAGCAAACTTCTGCCTGGACATCCAGGCATTTTTATACATCCTCTGAAATCTATGCAGAAGTTCCCAAACCTCAATTTTTCACTTCTGTGCACTCATAGGCCCAACACCACATGTAAGCCACCAAGACTTGGGCCTTGCACACTTTGAAGCAATGGCCTGAGCTGTATGTTGGCCCCTTTTAGCCACAGCTGGAGCTAAAGCAGCTGGGACACAGGGCACCATGTCCCAATGCTGTATAGAGCAGGGGGGCCCTGGGCCTGGCCTACAAAATCATTTTTCCCTCCCAGGCCTCCAGGCCTGTGATGATAGGGGCTGCTGTGAAGGTCTCTGACATGCCCTGGAGACATATTTGCCCTTGTCTTGGTGATTAACATTTGGTTCCCCATTACTTACGTAAATTTCTGCAGCTGGCTTGAATTTCTCCCCCAAAAATCAGTTTTTCTTTACTATCATATTGTCAGGCTGCCAATTTTATAAACTTTTTTGTGCTGCTTCCTCTTGAAGGTTTTGCCACTTAGAAATTTCTTCTGCCAATCTCTTAAAGTCAGGAGTTCAAGACCAGCCTGGCCAACATGGTGAAACCGCATCTCAACCAAAAAGTACAAAAATTAGCTGGGCGTGGTGGCATGTGCCTGTAGTTCCAGCTACTCAGGAGGCTGAGGCAGGAGAATTGCCTGAACCTGGGAGACAGAGGTTGCAGTGAGCTGAGATAATGTTACTGAACTCCAGCCTGGGCAACAGAGCGAGACTTGGTCTTGGTTTAAAAAAAAGCTACATGTGGTGGCTCTCACCTGTCATCCCAGTACTTTGGGAGGCTGAGGCGAGCAGATTGCTTGAGGTCAGGAGTTCAAGAACAACCCGGCCAATGTAGCGAAACCCCATCTCTACTAAAAATGCAAAAATAAGCTGGGCATGGTGGTGCATGCCTATAATCCCAGCTACTCGGGAAGCTGAGGCATGAGAATCACTTGCGCTGGGGAGGAGGAGGTTGCAGTGAGCCAAGATTGCAGCACTGCACTCCAGCCTGGGTGACAGAGTGAAACTTTGTCTCAAAAATAAAACAAAAACAGTAAATTTCTTCTGCCAGATACCCTAAATCATCTCTCTCAAGTTCAAAGTTCCATGGATCTCTAGGGCAGGAGCAAAAAGCCTCCAGTATCTTTGTGTAGCAAGAGTGACTTTTATTCCAGTTCCCAACAATTTCCTCATCTTTACATGAGACCACATCAGCCTGAATTTTATTGTCCATATCACTATTAGCATTTTGGTCAAAGCCGTTCAATAAGTCTCTAGGAAGTTCCAAACTTTCCCACATCTTCCTGTCTTTTGAGCCCTTCAAGTTTCTAGGAAGTTCCAAAGTTTCTCACATTTTTCTGTCTTCTTCTGAGTCCTCCCAACTGTTCTAACCTCTGCCTGTTACCTGGTCCCAAAGTTGCCTTCACATTTTCAGGTATCTTTACAGCAACACCCCATTCCTGGTACCAATTTACTGTATTAGTCTGTTCTAACATTGCTAATAAAGACATACCTGAGACTGGGTAATTTATAAAGTAAAGAGATTTAATTGACTCAGTTCCACATGGCTGGGGAGGCCTCATAATCACGTCAGAAGGTGAATGAGGAGCAAAGTTGTGTCTTACATGGCGGCAGGCAGGAGACTGTGTTCAGGGGAACTCCCATTTACAAAACCATCAGATCTCATAAGACTTATTCACTACCATGAGAACATTACTGGGAAAACCACTCCACCTGGCCCTGCCCTCAACACTTGGGGATTATTACAAGTCAAGGTGAGATTTGGGTGGGGACACAGCCAAAACATATCATTGACTCACATTGTATTTCTATAATTTGACAGAGCTGGTCTACACTCTTTCCACTGTACTCAGCGTGGATTGTGTTCATACACAGGCTAGGCATGCCAATTACCAGGTGTGTGTATGGGGTGAGGTCAGGGTGCACTAAGTCATAAAACTCTTCATAACTTACATCCTCGGAAATTTTGTATCATACTTATTATGTACCAGGAATGTTTTTCAAGACTTGACATTTATTATTTCATCTAACCTTACCACAATCCTATAAAGTAGGTACAATTATCTGCATTTTACAGATGAGGAAACTGAGGCATAGAGGCATGTACACAGATATTTAGTAGCCGCTAAATCAAATTAAAGGAACAACTGCAATTGAGATATACACAGAATTTAAAACTTAGTCTTTCAGAACTTTATTTAAATGGCTTTGATTTAGAGATTTGATTTCAATTATTTGGACTTCTGAGAATGTTTTCATCCTCTTAGGACACTGGCCTCGTTTTTGTGTGCAAGCTGCTTTCTGAATTGTACATCCCTTCCCAGAATTCTAAGGCATTTATTCAAACTATGTAGATGAAACCAGATAATTGGCCAACAGGAGTACATTGTATCTGAGCAAATGGATTATTAGAGGGGTCCCATTTGAGAATTCATCATTTTCTTTCAGTAGAAAGGGCAGTTTAATCTCTTTTAAAAGCCTGCCACACCCTGTGGTAATTGACCTAGCAATGGAATTGCTCTGGAAGAAAGTTCCTGCTTTTCTATGCCAGAGACACTGATGGAAGACTTGAAGTCTCGGGAACAGCTGGGTTGCACTTCCTAGATATCTGTTCACATAGGAGAGAAGGTGACCATTGCATCCTGAGGCAGTTAATTTTCTTTTCTTTTTCTTTTTTTTTTTTTCTGAGATGGAGTTTTGCTCTTGTTGCCCAGGGTGGAGTGCAACGGTGCAATCTTGATTCACCTGCAACCTCCACCTCCCAAGTTCAAGTGATTCTCCTGCCTCAGCCTCCCGGGTAGCTAAAATTACAGGCATGGGCCACCACACCCGGCTAATTTTGTATTTTTAATAGAGATGGGGTTTCTCCATGTTGGTCAGGCTGGTCTCGAACTCCAGACCTCAGGTGATTCATCCGCCTCAGCCTCTCAAAGTGCTGGGATTACAGGCGTGAGCCGCTGGGATTACAGGCGTGAGCTGCCATGCCTGGCCGAGGCAGTTAATTTTCTAAGTGCTAAGCTTTGTTCATTTTGAAGGGAACCTCGATTGGCTGGTGTTCTAGAAACCATAGCAAAGAAACTCAGAGAAGACATCCTAAATTACTTGAGCATTTTGGATAGGCAGGCACAACTGGTTTTCTGTGTGAGAGATCAACCCCCACCCTTCTTTTATGAGTATGTCTTAAAAGTTCAGGTCAGTGCTGATGCCAGTTATAATCTATGTCTATTGCATGAAGGCAATGCCTGCTATGGTCATTAGACCCAGCATGCTCTATGCTGCTAACACATTGGCAAATCTTTCAAATACTAATAATAAAACAGGGAGCTTTATAAATTCTGAAAAATGCCACCATAGCGTCAATTCTGTGAGGGTAGAAGGTGACAACACAGAAAAATCTTGAAGAGCAGAACACTCTGAGGATAACAAATGTTAATTCCTGCATTCTCCTAAAAGCACAGAAGGTGGCAAATATAAATGTCTAAAAGGTGTTATGTTCTGAAACCACAAAATTAAAATGTCCAGGTTTGTTAATCATCAGTGACAAATGGTGGGGAGCACCTTGCATTTTGTTTACTCTAGACCAGTGCTGCTCAGAGCGTGGCCCCCACTAGAAGCATCACCTGGGATCCTGTTAGAAATGCAAATTCACAACCGGGTGCAGTGGCTCACGCCTGTAATCCCAGCACTTTGGGAGGCCAAGGCGGGTGGATCATCTGAGGTCTGGAGTTCAATACCAGCCTGACCAACATGGTGAAACCCCGTCTCTACTAAAAATACAAAATTAGCCGGGCATGGTGTCGCATACCTGTAATCCCAGCTACTTGGGAGGCTGAGGCAGGAGACTTGCTTGAACCCGGGAGGCAGAGGTTGTAGTGAGCTGAGATTGCGCCATTTCACTATAGCCTGGGCAACAACAGTGAAACTCCGTCTTGAACAAACAAACAAAAAAATAAATTCAAATTCACAAGCTTCCCTCCAAATCTAGTGAATCAGAATTACTGGGGTTGGTGATTTTAAAGAAAAAAAAAATCTGCATTTTGAAGAGATATATGAGCTCTTATGTTCACCATTGCAGCATTTTTCACAATAGCCAAGATATAAAATCAAGCTAAGTGTGCATCAACAGATAAATGGTAAAGAAAATGTGTACATGGTTTATATACACAATGGAATTCTATTAAGCTCTAAAAAAGAAAGAACTTCTTCTTTGTCATTGGCAACAACACAGATTAGCCTAGAGGACATTACGTTAAGTGAAATGAGCCAGGCACAGAAAGACAAATACTGTGTGATCTTACTTACATGCAGAATCTGAAAAAAGTCGAGCTGGTAAAAGTAGACAGTAGAATGATAGTTACCAGAACTGTGGGCTAGGGAGGGAGGGATAGGGAGGGAAAGAAGTGATTCAGTTAGACAGGAGGAGTAAGTTTTAGAGATCTAAACTTCGAGTCATGATTTCAGAATCATCACAGCATGACGATTTTAGTTATAATAATGCATATTTCAAAATTGCTAGAAGAGTAGATTTTAAAAGTTCTAATCACAAAAAATAAGTATGTGAAGTTATAGATATGCTAATTAGCTTGATTTAATCATTCCACAATGTAAACATTTATCAAAACATCACATTGTACCCCATAAAACCCCACAAATATATACAATTATTATTTGTCAAGTAAAGAATCTGCATTTTGACAAGATCCCTAGATGAGTCAGACCAGTGCTTTCTAAACCATCTGTGGAGAAGGAGCTAAATTTCTTGTTTTTGTTTTAAGTTTGTCACTGACCCATTCTTTTAGAAAATTTCTTATTCAGCAAGACAAATCCAGTGATCCCTCACTGGCCTGCTGCAGGAATGTCCAACTGCTACAACAGTTTTTTAAAAAACTTACTCTAACTTGTGTACATTTCTTATTGGACACTGGTAACAAGAGTCCCTGGGCTGGTACCAGTCCATGGACCACATTAGAGTAGCATTCATCCAGACCATACCTCTCCAGTTCACTGGCCTTTCTAATCCAGAATAGTCACTGTTGCTGCCTAGAACTCAAAGATCTTTGCCAGGGAAACACCACGAGCCTTACAGAGAATAAAGGCATGGACATGCAAGTTAATCAGAAGCCACCTCTTCTATCTAGATTGGTCAAACAGTTACTAAACACACTTTCAAATGACCCTTTTCAGCTTAAATAGATCAGGTGGATGGTTTGTCTTCTATTGCATTAGGATGATGAATTACAAAGATTTGCTCCTCATGTATTACTGTTGTGGTTCATGAAACTTACAGTTCCCATGAGTATGTAGATATCATGGAGCAAAGCAAATTTACTTTCATGTCTCTCTTCCAAACCGGGCTGAGTTTATAATTTTCTGCTAAAAGGTTGTGTTGTGAAATTTGGCTGGTCAGATGACATTTGGAGGCCATCAAATTATAATTGATGAATAAACACAGGAGACTATTTTTCTCCCAGGCTTAAATTATGGAGCTGTCTTTGTCATAAGAGATGGAAGTATTATACAACTTTTGTTTTAGTCTGTACTCCATTTGGCTATTCTCATCCCAAGGCCACATCCTTTTAAATCTTGTTAAAATACATTAGGGCTTAATGTATTTAAATCTTGTTAAAATATACCCCTTGTTTATATAAGGGATTCACTAAGAGAAGGTGTCAATGATGTAAACATTACATAAAAGTAAAGACTGTAGAGATGAAAACAGTGCTTAATGGAGCTGCTTTGCTAGTGGGAAATGAGTTCTGATATTAACCAGAACAGGTTCTTACTCTGAGATGTTCCCCACTTACAAAGAGTGTCAAACAGCCTTTTAGCAACCTTCAGGGAAAAAAATCTAGGATTGTTTACATGAAAGTGTTTCAAACTCTTCCTCTGCTATAAATTGTCTACAGCCAAGTGGGTGCATTAGGATTTATACTAAATCTCTTTATCTGGTAAGATAAAAGGAATGTTTATGATTTCCCTGAAATGTATTTGCTTTTCTCACAGCTTTTGATAATACCCCCTAGGATGAGCCATTTAAGAAATAGCTGTTTAACCTACAACACAAACAGTAGCATAAGCCCTTTGGTATTTTCTAATATCCAGAAAATGAATAACTGTGCTTTTTCCAGTTATTCAGCCTCTCCTCTAAGAAGGGGCCTAATTTGTGAAGTTTTTCTGGTTTTTAGGGATACAGGTGGTAAAATGTTTCAAATGTTTCTCATTTTGGTTTCTTCAATTCATATATGATGAAAGGTATGCCCTAAAGAAAATACAAATTAAAACCACAACGAGATACCATTTTGCAGCCACCACAGTGCCAAAAAGAGAAAAAGGCCAACAATACCAAGTGTTGGTGAGGGTGTTTTGCAAAGACACTTATACAAGCTGGTGGAAGTGTGAATTGGCACAGCCACTTTGGAAAACAATTTCATCTTATCTCATAAAGTAGAGCATCTGAATACTACACAATTCAGCATTTCCCCTCCTGGGTGTATACCCTAAGGAGGTTATTGTTTATATGCACTAGAATATATGCAAGAATATTCTTATTAGTGTAGTTTTTAATAGCAAAAATCCCAAACAGTAAACCCAAATGACCATCTAATAAGAGAAAGAGTAAATTCATTTTCTTATGCTCACACAATATAGTATTCTGCTACATGCATCAGCATGGATGAATCTTAATATTAGATTGAAAAGTAAGTTTGAGAAGAATACATACAGGAAGATTCCATTTGCATAAAGTTAAACAATGTGTAAAACACAGAGATTCTAGATGTGAGATAAAATGATTAAGAAATGCAAGTGAATTATTAACACAAAGTGAGATAGTGGTCATCTTTTGGGAAGAGGCAATCAGTCGAGGTTAGTCACCAGTGGAGCTTGAAGGAACTGATCATGTTCTATTTCTGAAAGTGGGTTGTAGGTTCATGTGTGCATTTTAAAAATTAGGCAGGTATGTTATATATAATTTGCAAGTGTGAAATTTTTATAACAAAATATGAGTACATGGAAGAGTATGACTAAAAACAAATCACATGGGACCTATATGTCTCATTGGCTTATTCTTCAAATTCTCAGTGACTTAATGAAGTAAAATTTTTTTCTCTCTCATGCTACATGTCCATTGAGAGTCATTAGGGACCTCTGATTATGGTGGTAACTTGGGGACCCAGACTCAAGGGTTTCTATGGAAAAGAGATTCTGTGATTACTGCCTGTGGGAAAGTTATCACCAGATCATGACAGAGTTGGGGCAGGGAAGGAGGACAGGAACATGATGAGTCAAGCACTGGCTCTTCAGGTTTCTATCTGGATATGACATGTCACTTCCACTCACATTGCATTGGCCAAGTCAAGTCCTAAGGCCCTGCTAACTTCAAAGATGTCAGAAAAGTACAATCTCACTTTGTCTGTAGAAAGAGAACCTGAGTATTTGTGGACAGACTTAAAGGCCATAATGACTACCGTATAACCATAGCTAAATTTTGAGTTCATTGCTGCTGCTTCTATCCCATGCTCTAGAAGAACACACATTTGTGCTTATTTTCCATTACAACTCTAATAAAGATACAAAGTGCTGACTTAAAAAAGGCTTCTTTCTTGATGATCTTGATGGTCTTAGGAGAGAATTCCTTCTGAAGAAGACAGGATACTCAGTCCAAACAAAAGTCATCCTCATGGAGTAAAAGCCTCTTATCTGGATAAAGGTTCATGGATTTTGTCTGTTATCTGCAGGGGTGAAAGGCTCACTGTTCTACTTCCCAGAACTGTAGAATGTCATGTTGGGGTGGCACTAAAGATGGGTAGGGAATGGCGGGCAGGGATATCAACAGAAATCCAAGCTTATTGGAAAACATGACCACTGGGGGTTGCATATTTATGCCCAGGACCTCCCCTTTTCTTTGTGTTTCACAGAGGATGCTGGCCAATCATTTTTGTTGGACATACCTGCATCCAGGCAATTGAGGGCATGAGAAAACACATGCCAATCATCTGACGTGGTTGGTGAAGCCAACCTCTACAGTGTTGTCCTCAAACGTGGGGCAGAAACTGGCTCTTTGTTCTCCAGCCCCATTTCCTTGTCCAGTGCACACTGCAAGGCTACTTAGGTTAGGGCTATGGGGTCTAAGTTCTGGATAATGGAACATGTTACACAGGATGTGATGTCCAAGCCTGATGGTGGAACAGCAGCCGAATATTTCATAGTTTCTTACATCTCTTTCTTTTAGCCAAATGCAGAGGAACCACTCTGAGGAGCCAACAGATGTTAGGAGCCTGTGTTCCCAAATCACCACATTGAAGGCTGACCACTGAAAACCCAATTGGATGATGATGTGAGCAAGAAATGAGCCTTTATTTTATGAAGTCAGTGAGATTTGGAGGTTGTTAGTTTCATGAGCTAGTGTTAGTAACCATCAAAAAAAATAAAAGATCATAGTTCCTTTCTTCAAAGATACTTCTGACCAGGAACTCTGCTGGGTTGAATTCAGATAATGCTCTAGGACAAGTCTTTCAGACTGGTGTAAAAAAGAGGCTTGTCATCTTTTCTCACTACCTTTAAAGTGGCTAGGCAAGTCAGGCTCTGCCCATGTGTTGAGTGATCATTCAGAATTGGTATTATAATTTGGCACACAAAAATGCTTTGATTGATTAAAACAATGGATCCCATTTAGACTTTTTTGGGTGTCTGGAATTTTGAACATTGGTTTACCTTTGCAAATGGTAAAATAATTGCTGGGTATTTTTAGCAGAAGGTGTGATATGATTTAGGAGATGGCATAATAATTCTGCAAAAGTCTGGACAGGCTACTTTTTATGCTTCAGGGTAGATTACACATAATAAACCCATTGGATGAGGGGAAATACAGGCCACAAACGCTATTTTGTGTGTGTGGAATGTGGGGAGAGAAATGAGCCAAGGGAAAAAGGCTAGAAACCAAAGTGAATGAGCAGGCAAAAATGATAGTCAGAAGGGGAGTTTTCCAGTGATTTTTTTTTGGCAGACATTAAAAAATATATAAAATTACAGATTGTAGTCATAGTAATGGAACCTGTAAGGTGACACTTTTGTGTCCATGATGTAGGCATGGTGATCCTACATGAGTTTATTCTTCTCTACAGAGTGGGTAGGAATAAGACTATACTTGCTTGATGTAAGACACATAGTGACATTGGAAAAACTATGATATCTGAGTGGCCTCTCAGAGGAGTTAGTTACACATCAGCTAAGGCATTTGATGTGTTGGGCACTTGTCACATGGAGTCACGTATTCTTGTTTTTCCTGTACATGTCCATGAAGCAGCCTGGTGCAGTCGTTGACTCATGAGTCAGAAATCTGAACTTAAATTTTGACTCCATCCCTTATTCTAGGTGTAACCCTGGGCAAATTCTATAACCTCTTGGAGCTTTAAAGTCCACTTCTATCAGATGAGGATCACACAGACATTTTATGAGAAGCAAATGCAAAAAAAAAACCAAAAAAACAAAACAACAACAACAACAAAAAAACAACAACTATGTGAAAACCATGACAGCAGTACCTGGCATATCGCTATCATTCAATCCATTAATCCCTTCTTTCTGTCTTCCATTTGCTATGAAGTTCCTTGAGGGATGGGATGAGGGCACTCTCATTTTGCATCACCTTAAGGGCCTGGCACATTGCAGATACTAGATAAATGTGTATTAAATGCACAAATGAAAAGGGCCAGTGGTCAGATTATTGGGCTAACCACTGGACTCAAGTAAATTAAAATGCCGATTTTTCTCCTCTCATGAAATTTCCCTTAAGATGGGTGTATTAGATAAGATTTAGTTCCACAGCATTCAACAGAGACTCAAAGGACAGTGGCTAAAAAGATAGAAGTTCATTTCATGCGTAAGCAAAAGCCTTACTATAGGCAGAGTGGGGCTGGTGTCCTGGCTCCAGTGAAGGTCCCAGGGGACTTTGACCTCATTGTCCAAGATGGAGGAAAGGGAGGGAGAAGCCCCCTGCAGACACTGCCTTTAATGAAACAGCCAGGAAACTCCCTCATGTCCCCTTAGCCAGAAGTTCTAGTTGCAGCACCGGGAATGTGATTTTTAGTTCAGATGGCCACGTAGCTTCCACTAGCTTGGGAAAGGAGAACAGATATAACGGTATGAAGTTCCTCCCATAGACTGTCTTATGCAACATTGCTTCGAAAGTGGAATGATTGCTGGTATCACATCCTGGGCCATGAGGGTGGCAATCATGTCCCAGCAACAGAGGAGAGAAAGGACAGAGGCACCCTGAGTCCCAGATAAAGGAGGAGCCACCCAACAGTCTTGAATTGCCCGTTTATGTGTGAGAAATAAATTCCTTTCTGAAAGCTTCTTTTTGGATCTGTGTTGCCCGCAGCTAAATTTCTACTGAGCACTACAATCCGGCTGGTGCGCATGTGCGCCTATGCGACTCTAGGTGAGCCCGGAGCCCTTTAACCCTTTCGCGCATGCTCAGCCTTAGCCATTGCCCAGGATGCTCCGGTCCGGTCCGTTTTCATCCTGCCTGGGCAGCCCCATGGACTGGCAGGAAACCGTCTTCTCTCCACCCAGCTGTGATTTCATTCCATTAGGCTGGAATATAAATCAGGGGTGAGTTAATATACCGAATTGTACCCCAGTGGCCTCCAATTTATTCTCTGCTCGCTTATGGGGTCAGGCCCCGTGTAGTTATGTTTTATACTAGCAGTACAAATTGTACAAGACTCTTACAAAAATCAAGCCAATCAGAAGTAATAAGATGATAAAACTCAGGCCTACCTCGCTGTAGGAAATCTCAGTATGTGAAAATTTATATATGTAGAATGATAATGCCTCTACAAAAAGACGGATCCCATTACAAAATAATTACTGAAAACCTAATAATTTGCCGAATACCTAAATACACATAAATAGGAGCATTTCCTTACAAATTTGCGGTACTGTGTCCAAATTTTGTTCACTTAAAATGTTCCCTTACTCCATCCATTACACAAAGATAGACCAGCTCAAACACCCATCCTGGGTCTGGATGAAATAGATGGAATTTTATCAGTGTAACTTTTTTTTTTTCAGTGTTGCTGCTTTGACATTAAATAGGCAGGATGAATAACCTGAAGGAATAGTAAATAAATATTTTCTAAAGAAATAGTAAAGGCATTAAAGTAAAGTGGTGTTCTGGTGTTCACACAAGATCAAGCTTTCTACGTTTCTTCTCCATTACATTTTATCATAGTACTGACACACCTTTTTTTTTTTTTTTACATTTTAGAGTTCATGCCTTGTGTACTTTACAGTTTTATACCTTGTATATTTTTAATGTCATTAAAAAAATCCTCAATTCTAGGCATTTTCGCTTCTTATGCCGTGGCTGATACTACAGAAGGTTGGAACTAAAATAATCATGACCCCTTAAGGCAAGTCCTCCAGCTTTTGAAGTGGGCCAGACTTCATGCCTAACAGCTTTAACCTCTAATAACACAGAGGGATAGAAAAAGAGCCTAGGATGAGAAGCCAGCCTTTCATCTGGGCTGTCTTTTCCTTCTGAGTTCTTAAAAAGGACTGTTTTAATTATCTATTCTGTTGCTTTTCTTAGCAGGCAGAAAAATTTCTGGGTTTAAATGTAACATCTTTCTTTACCCATGAATCTATGGAGAAGTCCACTTTTCATGAGCAGTCAATTAAATCACTCATCAGCTCTGCGGCCCCAGTTCCATTTGCAGCTCACACTGCCACTTCATGAGGAGGAGAGGTGCTGGCAGGCAGCCAAGTCCACACACCGGGCTACAAAACCAAAGTTTGGGAAGTGTTGAGTACCATCTCTACAGGATTACGTTGCCACAAGTGTGCCATTGTGAACCGCTGTCAGAGCCCTGGGTTAGGTTTATTATCTCCTCTTCTGTTCCCCGGGAATGCCTGTTCCAGATAGGCAGGGATTGGCAAATCTTTTATTGGCATTTGAAGTACAAGTTTATGGAACAAAATTCAGTTAGCAGAGGGAGAGGCATGCACAGATAGAGACCATGCATTATTGTCATGATTGTACAAACATCTGGCTTCCACCCAGAATATCCGCTCTGCGGTCCATCCTCATTGTCTGCCCCCAGAAAGCAGGATGCTCCCTTTCCAGGACTCCTCATCCAAGCCTGCCTTGTCTAGGGGTTCCCCCCTGTGACCAGGGCAGTGAGCGCTGACCTGGCTGGAGTCCCCTGGTACTTCTCCAAGATTCCAATGCAGCGTGCTCATTAGGAGTTTTGCTTTTATTGTTTCCAGGTTCCCCACGTTGGTTGTTGATCTATGGTCACTCCACTTGGAGAAAGAAAGCAGAGAGAACCCTTTGGGGTTCATTCCTAAAGCACTGACTCACTTTGTCTTCTTGCCACTGTTGCTGGCCTATCATGTACCTCCATCTGTCTTTATGCCGGACCAAGCAGTCACCAGAGACATTAAAAAAAAGTCTCTCTGCATCAAAAATGATCAGCAGAGCTCCACCTAACCATAGGTCAGGTGCTTCCAGCCTGAATTCGTCTCCATGACAGACCCCTGCAGACGAACTCTGGTGACCACTTTCTGTTCTGCCTTTTGTTTTGTTCCTGTGTGAACCACAGTTGCTCGGGCGAATGGAGGAGGGAGGAGTGGAAGGAGGACAGTGCTGAACTTGAAGTTGGCAGATGGCAGTTTTGATCCACCTGACTTGTGAGCTTAGCATTGGTGTAACCTTCAGATATTGTTTAACCTAATTGAGACTCAGTTTCTTCACCAGTAAAATGGACACACGAAAGCCCCTGCTGAGTCAGCAGGAGCTAACAGAAACCCCTTCCTCAGTCCCTCAGACTTAATCTCCATATGATTAAGGATTTACTACACATGTTCTGTTTAATAGCCCAAAGCCAGACTCACTTGAGAAAGTACAAATGGAAGCCAACATCAACATCTAGAGACTTTGTTAATTGATAGAAAAAAGCTCAGCAGAGTCTGATATACAGTGGAGATTCAGTGGGATTAGCCCTCTTGGCCTTTACAGCCGTCCCCTGCAGCACCTGATGGATATGCTTTCACTCTAGATTCCAGGCAGAAATCCCTAGGAAATTAGGGAAGAGAAGGTGAAAAGTATTATATCCTCATTGCAAGACATTCGGCATTGTTAGGGTTTCTCTTATGGAGTGAGCTTATTGGTGTGTGTTCTCTTAAAGCAGAAACATAAAGCTAAATAGCACTTATCTGATTCTGTTCAGGAGTGATCACTGAAGGTTTGTAAGTGCCTCGAGGTGAGGCTTCTGTAAACTTCCCAATCTCCTTATTGCTTATGATCTGAGGTGGCAGAGTCTGAGCTTGCCTGAGGTACCTGACCAGCCAAGGAAGGGATTCCTGGGGTGTGTGGTCATTTTAAAAAAAACACACTCGTAGATGAGGCAGTCACAGTGCAGGGGGTCGGTTTGGATGTGAAGGGGAGAGCTGAGGCTATTACCATAGAGGAAGTATTCTTTCTTTAGAAAGGCTTCTCATCTCTCTTCGTGTGTGGTTTTTGGGGCAGAAGAGAGGTGGGAATCAAATTCCGCTCAGCCTCCATCACTCCCACGTCACTCAGATGGGGCAATCTTACCACTGAAATGAATGCCTTTGGTATTAATTCCAATAATACAGCTGCCTTGGAAAGATTAATGGCCGACCTTTTATTCCTTTGCCCTGTGTGCACATTTACTGAGTACTTATTATGTGACACATTTTGTTTTTCAAGTGCTCTGCAGGTCTTAGCTCATTTATTCCTCACAGCATCTCCATGAAGTGGGCACCATTTTTAGCCCCAGTGCACAAAGGAAGAAACTGAGACAGAGAGAGGCAAAGCTTTCTTCGCGCTCTTCTATTGCTAGGGATCCTTTATGTTTTACAGCTATTGACTTGAAGACCTCAGTTTCCAGTGAATTTTTCCTAAATGATCTAGCCTGCACCATTTGCTCACTAAGCAATTAGTATGTTTGTTTCACACAATGACAGACAGTCTGAACAGTGGAGGAGAGTACCACCAGGAGACATCGCTGATAATAGATCCTGTAAGTCGTAGAGCAGATGGCCTAGACGGTTGTGTTTATGGAGGACACCTGTAATTTTAAGAGCTTTTCTCAGTCTCTGACCTCATGCCTGTGGTTCTGTAAAACATCTCACATTTCCTTCCAAAGCAAGGGCACCAACATGCATCTCTTCTCAAATGACTTTTTAAAGCACTCTTGATAGTCTGTTCAGTTTGAATACATTTGTGAAGCAAATTCCAAAATTGCGTATTATATCTTCTGGAATGCTGCTATGGTTTGGATATGGTTTATTGGTCCCCACCAAATCTCATGCTGAAATTTGATCCCTGGAGTGGCAATATTACAGGTGTAGCCTGGTGGGGCATATTTGGATCATGAGAATGGATCCCTCATGAATGGCTTGGTGTCCCCAGGTTTGTCCCTTCTTTGCACATACCTGCTTCTCCTTTGACTTTCTCTGATGTGTTTTGACTCATCACAGAAGACCTTACCAGAAGCCAAGCGGATGTAGGAGCCATGCTTCTTGTACAGCTTACAGAACTGTGAGCTGAATAAACCTCTTTTCTTTATAAATTACTCAGTCTCAGGTATTATTTTATAGCAACACAAAACGGACGAAGACATGTATTACTGTAAAATAAAGGAAGATTTTAAAATTAAACATCAAGTTACTCCATAGGCAATCAGGAATAATTTGGGCAGCATGGTAACAGCCCCTGAACTGCATTTGGGATCTGCTCCTGCTCTTTGAACCCAGAAGAACCTGATTCAAATTTGATTGACAACATGACCAGGGTAGGATGCCTAGAGCTGAGGTCTGGTTGAACTGAGATAGGATGATCAAAGCAGGTGATCTGCTGTAGTAGCATGGTAAACCGAGATTCTTGTTGGGATGCTGGCAGACAATATTGAAAAATTGGAGTAAAGTGAGTAAGAGAGAATGTGGAAGGCAGGTAAAATTGATGAAGGCAAGTGGTTCAAACCCTAGGCTGTTAATCCCAAGTGTTGTCACCATGCTGTTTTTTATAGTAGCTGGCATAGGTGAAGTGCCACCCGGGGGCCAGGCTAGACAGCACTGGATTTGCTCACGTATGAGCCAAAGAATGCTGAGTTATCTGTGACAACTGGCGTTTTTAAGGATGGAAAAGGAGCAGGGTCTGATTCTCTGCTCTGGTCTTACCCCATGACTCTAGTAACAACACATTGTGTGTTTCCAATTTTCCCCCAATGCCATGACCTTTAGGAATTCCATCCATTTAGCCCCTTAGCATGGGTTAGTCCAATGCAGGTTGGCAACATTGGGAATTCACCTATTGTCAGGCAGTCAAACAGGCTCTTCCATCCTCCTTTTTCCTCTCCCACCTCTTGAAATACTTTACACACTTCAAGGTGCGTGTCAGAGGCTACTAGTCTGCAAGGCTTCTCCAATATCGTTTCCTCCTCTCTGGAGCTGGATTTAATCTTTCCTTTGTGCTTCCTGTATTATGGCACACACCAAAGACTATATTGTATTTATCTTTGTTATTTGTGTTCACATCTTACCTGGACTAAAATATCCCTGAGGGTAGGATTCATATTTTCCTCATCATTGCTGCCTCCATATCACCCTTCACAGTGCCTTGTACAAAGTGAATGCCCAATGACCTCTTGTTGAATTGAAGCAGATTAAAAATCTGCCATAGTCCAGGTTGAAGTGAGAACATCAAATATTTTTGAAAATGTGTAGATTTGGGTGGTGGATTGAGGCAGAAATAGACGAGGCCCCCAGGGAGTAGACACATTTGCAAGTTTGATTTCTACATCAAGCCAGTGTAGATCTGTTTCCTTCCTGAGCAATCTATCATTTTCATTGTTTTCTCCTATATGGTCTGTTTGTCCTTCTTGCTTTTTCAGATTAACTGAAGAGCATTCCTTTTTCTGGCATTATCTTTGGGTTATAGCAGAGCTTCTTTTGTCAGTGGAGGGGAGGGGCTCTCTGGGCTCCTGCAGGGCTGCTCTCCTCTGTCTCCTCTCTCTTAGTCTGGAGTGCAGTGCTGACCTCCTTTCCCTGTGAGGGAGAATCTCATCTGGCCACCAGGCTTGGACTTGTTTGGCGCCAGGAGAAGATAAGACAACGTAAGCAACAAGTTTCCTTTCATACCAGCTGGTTGGGGATTAGCCTTACCAACCCCAAGGCAAAGCTTGCCTTTGCTGTTTAAAATAATAATCTGTGCTTGCTTTTGTATATCTTAAGGACTGGGCGCAATAGTTCACAAATGAAAAGCTAATACAGAAATTCTTCTCTTCCTACGTTAATGTTTTCATCTTGTTTTAGACCATTTGTTTTAAAACAGGGGGTGTTCTATATCAGCAGTGGCCCCCTAACTGAAATATTAGACAATTTCTTTCTTGACACTGATTCCCATCTCTACTTTCTTAAGTGGCACCTGGATTTGGGGAAGGGGGAGACAGGAAGAGAGGGAGAGAGAGAGAGAGAGAGGGAGGGAGAGAGAGAGGGAAGTCTGAGGGCTTGGAGAGATAGAAGTCTGAGGGCTTGGGGAAGGAGTTTCTCCTCAGCTCCTGGTGACTCAGCTGGGCCGTCTGGGCTGTGGAAGATGCAGGAGAAAAGAGGCATTTGGAAGCAGATGACTGGAATGATCCAACATATCTCAATCAGGCCACAGGGGCAATAAAGGAGACATGAAATGTCCCCTAGTCCTTCCAATCCATCTTGGATATTTCAGGCCCCAGTGGTCTTTGATCTTTAAGAATTTTCATCCTCTTTAGTCTCTTTCTGATCACAACCAGGATTCAGTAACTGAAAGCACAAGAATTTCACCTGTCCCTAAGTGCTGGCAAGACACCGGAAAACAATAAGTATAAATCAGGAGTAGAAAATACAGCTTCTTGCATATGTAACCAGTGGGTTTTACAAGAATCAGTTGGGTCATAAGCAAAACACAGCATTATAGTATTTCACCCAGCATATCTTGAAGCTCAATTAAGTGTGATTAATTTTCCCCTGGCTTGGGATGTCAGCTCTGTGGATCTTACTGCTTTTGCCTCCATTCTTATACAAAAGGTACTCCAAGGTCACTGCAGTTTGCAAACACAATCTCAATTCAGTAATTAGAATGTCATGGTAAAGATGCTCATCAAAACTTTGAACGTGATAGCACTGAATCATTTCCATCTCTTCAGTGCTGACCTGCATCGGGCTCCATCCTCTGGTTGATTCTTTCTCAACTGCCTCTCCCTGCTCACCTCTTCTTCCTGTACATTTTTTCTTTCTTCTGGTTCCTTGCCAGGGTCAAAGGTGGGAGAAGGAGAGATAAGGGCTCATTGTGGTTTTTACAAGGCTGGATAGCTCTGTTATCTTTGGGCCTGAGGCTGCTGTCTCTAGGTAGGTTGTGGGTTATCTTTGGGCCTGAGGCTGCTGTCTCTAGGTAGGTTGTGGAAAACAAGATGATTAAAACAGACCCTTTCTCCACGGGTGCTTTTTTGGGGTCTTTGAGGTACCCTGCTGAGCTCCTTCTCCTGTGGCTTCCTTTGCCTGTATGGATTTCTCTCTTTTAGGTGGCCACTTCTAACTTCTCAATCAGCCTGTAGGATCCAGCTGTACCCTTTCAACTCCTGCTGAGGTCTTCCCACCCTTCTGTTACCCTCTTGGGCAGGACCCAAGACAAGATGAGCTGGGTCTCTGTCCAGGGGCATGGCTCACCCCAGTCCCCAGGATCTTTTGCCCAACAAGTCCTGGGCGTGCAGGCCGACCCCACGCGGAGCACTCTCTTGGCTTTGTCATGAAAGAGTGAGACAGTTCCTTGTTCCCCACTGGAGGGCAGGCCTTAGACAATGCTTCACTTTGGCTTTCTCAGTCATGAGTCAGGAACCGGTCCTCTACCAACTGCAGGGAACATATTGCAAAAGGTACTGTGGGGTTTTAGACATCTCCTTCACCAGCCTGTCATCCTATACCTTTGTCCCCTCATCATTTCCCAAAAAAAGGAGAATGGAGGTTCACAGTATAGCAACACCTCTCTCAAACAAACAAAAAAGCCCTTGCCAGTTTTCTTCGTCTACCTTCTCTGATGTCCTTTTATCATTTTGATCTGGCTAGAAGGTTGAAGATTCATGGGACAAGGTTTTGAGGCTATGTTCTTTTTCCACTTGTATAAGGAGGTGAAGGTCTTGTTTTATTCACTTTGATATTCTGTATCTGTTGTTTTATCCAAGTCAAAGCTGAGGCTGGAAGAATTCAGTTCTCACATATGGCTGCACATGTTACCCAAAGTAGCTCTGACTAGAAAGTGATGGGCCTTTAAGTCTGTCCTTGCCCAGCAATATTGGGCAAGCCATTTGGGACTGCCAACTTCAGAAGCCACAGAAGAATACACCTATGGTGACCAGTCCTTTTTATTAAGAGCAAAAGGCAGCTGGGCGAGGTGGCTCACACCTGTAATCCCAGCACTCTGGAAGGCAGAGGCAGGCGAATCACCTGAGGTCAAGAGTTTGAGACCAGCCTGGCCAACATGGTAAAACCCCATCTCTACTAAAAATACTAAAAAAAAAAATTAGCCGGTTATAGTGACAGCGCCTGTAATCCCAGCTACTCAGGAGGCTGAGACAGGAGAATCGCTTGAACCCAGGAGGCAGAGGTTGCAGTGAGCTGAGATAGTCCCATTGCACTCCAGTCTCGTGACAGAATGAGACTCCGTCTCAACAACAACAAAGAAGCACAAGGCAATGCCAGTATTTCTACCCAATTCTTGGATGTAGAGGAGGGGAGGGTAATGAGCATGTAGGAAGGGTTTTAGCTCATTGTTGTGAGAGGAGAGATAGAAAACGTGAGGATGTTTTCTCCCTAGTGTTTCAATGTATGGAATGTGGTAGGAAGGGAGAGGAGCATATTCATTGCATTTAGGGGGAAATCACTAGATTCCTTCTCTAATCAATAAGTTCATAAGTTTCACTATCACATATTTCCCTTATGGGCTATTTGGCTATCTTTTAATATAATAATGCTACAATACAAATAACCGCAGGCTTGGTGGCACATAACAGGCAATATGTGTTGCTCATGATTCAGGGGGTCGACTGGGGGTCAGGCAGATGGTTCTGCTGATCTGGCTGGGCTCACTCACTTGAATAAACATTTGATGGGTGATTGAGGCTTACCTTAGTTGTAGCAACAGTGGAGATTTTACTCTGGTCCATAGATATATTTTATTTGTTTATTTATTATTAGTATTATTTGAGACAGAGTCTCACTGTGTTGCCCAGGCTGGAGTGCAGTGGTGCCATCTTGGCTTGCTGCAACCTCTGCTGTCTGGCTTCAAGTGATTCTCCTGCCTCAGCCTCCCAAGTAGCTGGGATTATGGGCATGCACCATCATGCCTGGTTAATTTTTGTGTTTTTAGTAGAGACGGGGTTTCACTGTGTTGGCCAGTCTAGTTTCGAACTCCTGGTCTCAATTGATTCACCCACTTCAGCCTCCCAAAGTGCTGGGATGACAAACTTGAGCCACAGTGCCCAACCTCATATATATCTTTTATAACAGTGTAGCTCAGGCAGATAGAGACATAAAAGTGAATGAAAATATGCAAGGACTCTTGAGGTTTAGGCTTGGAACACACACACCTCATTTCTACCTGGATGTCCTGTATTTTTTATTTGTGAGATCTGGCAACTCTACACTTCATTTTACTGGTTGAAACAAGTCACATGGCTGAGCTCAGAGTGAAGGGGTGAGGGAGATCACCTTGTTCACCATCAGAGGTCGTGCACAGCTACATGGCAAAGGGCAAAGTTCTAGAGACATAGAAATGTGACCAATCTACTACATGGACTGTTTGGTGAGCTTCTGTTTTCTGGTTAAGAACCCACATAATACATAAGAATCTTCTTCACGTTCTTTTCGCTGTGTTACTGGCAGTAATCATTGGAATTTTTTTGAGGACCAGAGTTATTGCCTACGGGATGTGTTGAGGGCCATGCAGAGAAGCTAAGTGAACACAATCCCCTGTTAAACTGAGTTCTGCCCTCACAGTGGCTTTGCAATACATAGGATTCAAATTCCTGCTTTGGCAACATGACAAATTTCTTTGCCTTTTGGCCAGCCCTCCACGGTTCCGAAGAATCAAAACTGTCAGTGTTAACTCTGAGAATATCAGCATGTTATGGTACCTAAATCACACTTGGGAGAAAGACAGAGCGACAAGGTGAGCTGGAAGAACAAGGCAGGTTGCTAAATGGGTGTTAGAGTTTTGGGAAGACAGACAGAAGAAATGGCAGGAAGGAGGTTGGAAATGGAATGTAGCTCAGGCCATGGTTTCCAAGGCTGTTTGATTGTCATGTGGTGACATTGTAAGTTTCTTAGTTCCTGGTGAGGATTGTGAAACTTCTGGTTCATATCAACTTTAGAGACAGCAATCCAGTTCCTCAGCTGGGTTAGTTACAGGTTTAGATATATGTTAGTATGAGTGGGATAGCTCCCCTTGATAGATTGAAAATTGGTTGGAAAACTTTCCTGTGTGAGAACTAATTGCACATAAATATTATTTAATCTCTGTTTTTCTCAATTGCATTTTAATTTTACAACCAACATTTCTTGACATTAGAGAAAATGAGTAAAAACATTGCATTTGATTCATCATATATTCTCTTATATTTTTGAGTTGCAAATCCCCCAGAGAGAAATCAAGCCAATTCTTTATTGCTGTGAATATTCAGAATTTGGTTCTTGCTTTTGTTAAATGCAGTAACCTTAAAAGTTTTATGATCTGTAAGTATTTGTTTTATGAAAATAAGATTTGAGAGTTGGAAGAAGAGAGGGCAGCTATTAGCATGACTTAAATGTTATTGCTTTTGAAGTAAGAAATGTTCATTGACTTGAAGGTGAATTGTTTTATTTCTCTAAAAAGTATAGTTTACAACGAGTGAGGGATGATGATGTATTTTTTGGGACAAGTATTTTCAAGAAGACTATTTCTAAGTGCAAAATGCCAGGCAAAATCCCTAGAAAAGCAATATGCATATTGCTTTAGTACAATCATAGTCATGTACTATACCCCTTCCATTTCCTCTGTGCTTCTTAGTAGTCTTTTCTTTATATACTAGAATTTTTTTCTGCTTTGAAATGAAATACTCCATGGAGAAATTACTTTCTATATCTGTTTTAAACCTTTATTTAGTTAATTAAAATGCATATTTAAGAGTTATAGTCTGTGCAGCTTAGATTTATGACCCTAAACACTTAAAGTCAACAGTGTATGAAGTCTGGTATGGTTGATGTGGCAGAGAAAATATGTAGTGCAAAGTACTGAAATTTCACAAGCTTTGGCAATAAAGGGTAAAGACCTATATTCATTTAGAAACTAATGTTAGAAAACAATGCTTTGTAGTTTCATAGTTTATCATCTCAGTTGATTCTCAGAATAACCTTGTGTGATACAGGCCGGTCAAGTTTTTACATCCCCATGTTAATAATGAGAAAATTGAGGCTCAGAGAGGTTCAGTGAATTTTCCAGCATCATCCTGCTGGTATACTGAAGAACTAGTTTAGGAACCCAGGTATTCTCTACCTGAGTCCTGACTTCTGTGTTACAGCATTATGATTTTCAAGATAGGAGTGATTAGCTAGGCCTAGCCCTGGAGATACAAAGAAAAATGAGATATTATTCTACTCTCTACCTCCTTGAAATCAAGGTTGGTTAATGGGCAAAAACATAGAGTTAGAAGGAATAAATTCTAGTGTCCAATAGCTATGTAGAATGGCTACAGTTAATAGTAATTTGTTGTATATTTCAAAATAGCCAGAAGAGAAGATTTGAAATGTTCCCAACACAAAGAAATGCTAAATAGTTATGATGATAGGTATTCTATTAATAAATATCCTTATTTGATCGCTACACATTGTATGCATGTATCAGATTTATCAAATGTACCCCATAATTATGTGTAATTATTATATACCAATATAAAATATAAATGAGACATCTTCCCTGTTTTCAAGGGCTGTTTGGAAGTTCATCTGGGAGACAGGAAAACCAGGACCTTTGCAATACAATTTGATAAGAACAATCAATCATAAGAGCTACAGAATGAGGCATAAGGGAAGGAGGGCCTATTTCTATTAGGATGGGAGTGAAGGGAGTTCAGGCTCCTGTGTTTAGGAGAAGGAGTTTTGGTCCACGGCAATATTTCACAAGCTCTGGACATGAAAAAGTAATTTTTCTTTCTGTGGTCTGGAGACTGAGTGATTGAGGAATTAAGTTGATGGTTTTGAATACAATTCCAGCTGAGCAAGAAAGTCTGTGGCGATTAAAGAATTCTTACTCTGAAAGTAATAGACATTCCCAGAGAAGGCAGCAGGGTTAAGTCCTGCAGTAAAAGATGGACCCCGAACTTTGACCCTACCTGGAATTTCAGAATGCCATTGTGGCAGATGGCATTTTCCAAAGACAGCTACTACAATCTCTTGTCTCTCATGCTTTTCTGCAATGTGACCTTCTCCTCTCCTATTAAGAGGTTGAGTCTGATTCTCCTCCTCTTGAATCTGGGTGGACTTGTAATAGCTTCAACCAATGGAGTATGCAGAAGGGATGCTGTGTGGTTTCCAAGGCTGGTGATAAAAGGTGAGGCAGCTTCTGCATTGTTGCTAGAAAACTCTTGTTTTATTCAGGGTACTTTCTATGAAAATTAAATTGGTATCATCAAGGATGAGCTAAACCATTTATATATCACATCTATCTGTATAATCCATCTAGTGTCTATGTGCCTATCTATCTATTTACCAAAAAGTACCCAAGACAAGTCTCAATTTAGAGATTTATTTTGCCAAGGTTAAGGACAATGGCCCGTGAGACAGCCTCAGGAGATCCTGAGAACATGTGCCCAAGGTGGCTGGGTTACAGCTTGATTTTATACATTTTAGGGAGACAGAAGATACAGGCAAAGACATAAATCAATACATGTTAGGTATACATTAGTTAAGCCTAGAAAGGTGGGACATCTCGAAATGGGGACTTTCAGGTCATAAGTAGATTCAAAGATTTCCTAATTGGCAATTGGTTGAAAGAGTTAAGCTCGGCCTGAAGAGTTGAAGTCAGCTTGAGTTAAGGTAAGGGGTGGGATTGGTTGTGGAAACCAAGGTTCTTGTCATGTAGATAAAGCCTCTGGGTAGCAGGCTTCAGAGAGAATAGATAGATGGTGAATATCTCTTATTGGACTTCACAAGGTTTCAGACTCTTAGTTAATTCTCTCCTGGATCAGGAAAAGACCAGGAAAGGGAAGGGAATTCTCTACAGAATGTAGATTTCTCTGACAAGAGATAGCTTTGCAGGGCCATTTCAAAATATGTCAAAAAGTAGATCTTAGGGGTAAAATACTTTGATTTCCTTTAGGACTTATTATCTGTCATGTGGTGTTATACTAGGGTCAGGTTGAAGTTGGTGTCTTATTGCTACAAAGAGTCTGTTCTGTTAGTCTTAGAATCTCTATTTTAATGTTAATGTTGGCCAGTTGTGTCTGAAATCCAAAAGGGAGAGGGTATAATGAGGCATGTCTGACCCGTCCTTCCTATCACTTCCTGAGCTAGTTTTTCGGGTTTCTTTAAAATCTCTTTGGCTGAGAGGAAAGTCTGTTCAGTTGGCTGGGGGCAGTCTTGGAATTTTAATTTGGTTTACATATTCATCTATCTATTCTCTCTTTCTCAATGTGAGAGAAAAGTGTTTCCGTCACAATTAATTCTATTTTACTATTTTTTGTTTTCTGTCAGTAGAATTATAGATACGTAACATTTTTTATTACAAAGGATCAAAATAAATTTGAAGTTGAAAATGGGTATATTTGCTTATTTAGAAGACACTAGAGAAAGGAAAAGGCTAGTTAAAAGGGAGGAAATATTGTACACTTCCCTAAAAGAGTCTAATGTTACTCTTCCACAACGTCTTGTATTTTGGGGGTTTTCTCCATCTGTTGGGCTTCCCTTACTCAGTTTGTTTGGTAGTCTCTTTTTGCTCTAACTTACTTTTTGGTGGTTTCCATGGTTACTTTGAAGGCCCTATTTTCCTTCCTTTGTCTTCCTTTTTATTACCATATTTCCCTTCCTTTCTCTTTCCCTACACTCTCCAAGGGTGAGCTTATCCCCTCATTTGGCTTAATTACTATTTATTGCCAGCAACCATTAACACTGCAAACATTTATTGAATGCCTTCTGTGTGCCAGGCATTCTTCTAAGAGCTAAGGATACAGTTATAGCTTAAATTATTTAGTGGTTTTATGCTTGTGAAATTTATTTTCAACTGGCAGTCATCACCAGAGAAATTCAAGTATTATTGTATAAATTTATATTAACATAAAATATGTGTTCTGAAGATGAGTGTTTAGGAGAGAGTGAGTAACTATTAGCAGCTGGAGCCACAGACATTCCCCACCTCTCTTGACTTGGCGAGAGTAGCTCTTTGTTCTTGGAATTAAGGTAGCACAATTGATGAGAAAATAATTTTCCCTTTTGATACATATTGCACTGAGTAGGTTGCAATTGGGAAGTCCTCTATGATGACAGCTATTAATGGCAGAAAATCTGCTTGAAGCAGATGCCAAGATAAAATAACCAGGAAGTATCACATTACTTTGTTTGGTCTCCTTGGCTCTCATACATGCATTGTTGATTAAACTGGATCGCTGTGAGCCAGGTTCCTAGATTTTAGATTAATTTTGATAGACTTTTTTCTTGGTCTGGGGTTGTTTGGTAATGTTAATAGAGACTTTCTAGAGGAATAACTGGAAAAAATACCATGAAGCCATTCATACACTTGAAAGCAGACACCTTTGGTGTTATTTATATTGAGTACATACTATTCCTTATTTTGGGTTATGTACGAGGACATTTTTGGCCTCCAGCGAATTCTAACCCTAGTGTAATTTGTAAAATTATTTGGCTTGGAAAAATACAGAAAGTCACATTTTAAATTGTTATGTAGCTTTTATTTCCAATCCATTGAAGAACTTAAAAATCAACATAAAGCCACACCCCACCAGTGTTTATTATTTTGACTATGTGACTTTTCCTTTTGGAAAAGTCCATCTAAACCAAAATAAACAGCCAACGTCTTTTCATAGACTGTTTGCTTCTAGACTTTCTGCATATTTGATATGTTTTGTTGTCATGCTGTTTAGGACTCTTTTTCCTTTTGAATTCAAGACACCCAAGGGTAGGTTCTGAAACTACCCTCCATGAAAGTGAAAGCAGCTGATGGTCTGTTGCACACACAAAGCGTCATTAACTTTGCAAAGCTCAGCCTCCTCTTCTTACATCCATGTTCTCCACTGTTCTCAAATGCCAGTCATTACTAATTGTCTTCAACTGTGTCACTGTCTCTTGAGGGCCCTTTGGTATTAAAACCAACAGAAAAATTTCTCAATCAGACCCAACCCTGGTGATGGGTTTTGTTATGGGCAATTAGTTTGAGTTCTCTTTTGTTTTCCTTGGTCAAGAAGTTGCCAGCTAACCTGAGGAGAAATACAGATGCATCTGTGATAGGAATGGGATAGAAAACAGGAGAAATTAATAATGTAGTGGAGTGCATCTTTGGGTAATGGCAATATGCAAACTTATAAAATTTCTCTGAAGCATAATAACTTCTGAGTATAGTAGAATAGCAAGAGAGAGAAGGAGCATACTCTTATTGAAATACCTACCATGTACTTGGGGAGGCTGAGGCAGGTAGATCGCTTGAGCTTGGGAGCTTGAGACCAGCCTGGGCAACATGGTAAAACCCTGTCCCTACAAGAAAAACAAAAATTGACCAGGCATGGTGGTGTGCACCTGTAGTCCCAGCTACTTTGGAGGCTGAGGTTGGAGGATCACCTCAGCCCAGGGAGGTTGAAGCTACAGTGAGCTGTGATCCTACCACTGCACTCTAGCCTGAGTGTCAAAGTAAGACCCTATCTCAACAAACAAATGAACAAACAAACAAAGAAATATCTACCATATAACAGTCTCTGTGGTAAGATTTTCCTAATTTTTCTCATTTATATCTCACAATAAAACTAAGAAGTTATCATTGTCCCTAACTCACAGATGAGAAAACTAAAGTTCAAAGATATGAAATGGCAGAGCCAGGATTTGAACCCAAATTCAAATCTAAAAGCTTAACTTGTTTCCAGTTTACTAATGTGAGGGCTCAGAAAAAAAATGCCCCAAAGTATGGTGCTTTGGCATCCTGAATACATTGAAAGCAGATTGGAGGGCCTCAGAAGCAGCCTGAGAAGAAAAGTTCTCTTGAAACTTCTCTTGCTTTCCTATCTTCCACTGTGTTTCTTCTCCAAAACAAGACATGGAAACCAAAATTCCTCTTCCCCAAGGAGGTCATAGAAGATAGAACCTCTCTCTCACAAAGCAAGTCATAAAACCTAGAAAGGTCACTCTCTCTCTTCTCCCTTGAAGACTCTTTTTCCAGAGGGGACCTGCCCCATACCCTGGGGGAAGGAATGCTAACCAGAGAGGCCAAGAAGAGTCTGAACAGACAGGCCTGGCCAGACTTCCTTCCTCAGTCTATTTTCATTAGATTATACCCTCTGTCCAATCACATTTCTACACGCTGTTCATTCTTCTTCGAATCTAAGCTTAAAAACAGATAGATTCTGCGCCGCCGCCGTCCCCACCCCGCCCCCCAACCTCCTTTGATCTCTGGGTCTTCACTTTCTTTTTTTTTTTTGAGACCAAGTCTCACTCTGTCGCCTACCCTGGAGCAATCTTGGCTCACTGCAACCTCCACCTCCCAGGTTCAAGCAATTCTCCTGCCTCAGTCTCCCCAGTAGCTGGGATTACAGGCGCCCACCACCACGCCCAGCTAATTTTTGTAATTTTTAGTAGAGACAGGGTTTCACCATGTTGGCCAGGTTGATCTTAAACTCCTGCCCTCAGGTGATCTACCCGCCTCAGCCTCCCAAAGTGCTGGGATTACAGGTGTGAGCCACCATGCCCTGCCTGGGTCTTCATTTCTAAAGGCTCCCATGCTACGTAAAATTTGGATTAAATATATTTGTTATGCTTTTCTTGTGTTAATCTATTTTTTCTTATAGAAGTGTCAGCTGTGACCCTTTTGATGGGAAAAGAAAGTCACCATACCTTTCTGCCACTGTACTATAAACACCATACTTTATATGGTATCCCCTGATTATTTCATGATGACTCAAGAAAGAGTGGGGCAAGACATTCCCACAAGCACTTTAAATGTGACATTTGACCTCCCTAAGTGAAAATAACCAGAGGAAACACCCTCACAGAAAACCAGGAAAGCAAGTTAAGGTTTTCAAATGTCAGCCCAAGATACAGTCTTGACATTCAGATTGAGAGTCCCTATTTGCACTATAAAATAATTGCCTCAAAATCCGTATCTTTCATTCTCCTGTTATAACCATAATAATAAATAATAACAATATTAACAATAATAGTAATTTTAGAAGGGAATCACTATGCTGGTTTTTCTGTGTGTTGAAAGAAAGGTGAAAATGCTGCACCTTGATGATGTGGGTCTCCCCTCGCCTTACACTAATTGGCTTCCGGATGCTTTTTCTCTTAAGTCTTCATTAGAAACACGCTACCTGGTGCTTTAGAAATGTGAAGATTCTTTTTGTTGTTGTTAAGCAGTTCTTAAAAAAAAAAAAAAAAAAAGGAAAGAAAGAAACTTAATTCAAAGTTTAGTTTCAATATGCTTGAATTTTAATCTCACATTTCTTAGCTGAGGCACATTTTTTCTTTTGGATCAGAAAGCACTCCTGGCTGCTATCGATAGTAAGAAATACCGTCCTGAGACAGATGTCTGTTTCCTCTGCCAGGCTGGTGTGGAAGCCGACCCGTGCCTCCTCCCTCTTCTGAATATCGGAGGAAGCAGAAAGGAGGTATCAAGCTTTCCACCCAAAACATTTTTTCTCACCCTAATGCTCTTGCCATATCCAATGTCTTTTAAAATAGCAGCAAAATGGCTCTGAAAGTCTATGACGTCAGCCCGAGGTCGGTTCCTACGAGCTCAGCTCTCTATTTATGAATCGTGCCTATACTGAGAGCGGGACAAGCTTTGAATTAGGTCAGACCTGGATTTGAATCTCAGTCCTAATACCTTAATTAAGCAGCTTTACCTTTGCATAGTTATGGAACGTAGTGTAGCATAAGACCTTTCCCGAGATCTAGGAATTTCAGTGAAGTCTCATAAACTGTAACAATGGGTGGTAAGTGCCCATACTTTGCAAGAAGTGCTGACATTTCTATGTAGACTTCCTTAGAAAGCGGCCAGACTCATCGTTTCACAATTTGTCCCCATTGCCCAGCTTCATTCTAGATAAGGAAAAGTTAGCGGATACGGTAGAGAAGAGGAGGATTCATTGAAGGGCATAACAGGCTTAGGAAATGCCAGCGTTTTTCTCCTGTACTCCCTTCTTGGCCTCAATCTCTCAAAAACCATTGTTAGAGACAAGGGCCATCTGACACAAAGAACAACGGACATTTCACAATCCTGTTAGCTTTATGGACTAGAGCAGATATCAGCAAACTTTTTTGCAAAGAGCCAAATAGTAAATATTTCAGGTATTGTGGGCCATAGGTCCTCGTTGCAACTATTCATCTCTGCTGTTGTAGAGTGAAAGGCATCATAGATAATACATAAATATGGCTGTATTCCAATACAATTTTGTCTTCAAAAATAGACTGGTCAGATTTGGCCTGTGGGTCATAGTTTGCTGACCCCTGACTTACAGATTTATCCTTTAGTTCTTTTGGTTGGATCACAAATGAACTCCTGGAAGAATGTCTGATGGGTATATGGGAAAATAAAGACCAGAGTATCTTATGACGGCCTTGTTGGGAAAAATTGTAAAAGGTTTTGAAAGGAGCAAAAAAGATAACTGGGTCTTTTTAAATAGAAAGCTAGGCATTTCCTAGAACATTCTCCATAGTTGTGTGATTTCATGGGGTCTCTTCCATCTGCTTTGAGTAACTTTACAATGCTGTAACTTATAGAAAACTGAGTCATGCACATTGGTCCTGTCCATAGACATGCAAGTGAACTTTGTCTAATGGAGAGGTGCTTGATTTCCCTCCCTTCTCCAAAGAAACCAGTTTTATATCTAAGGAAATTATTTTTACTTCAGCATTATTAAGGGCCTAAGTATAAATCTGCATTTTGGATTCTTTTTTGAAGTGATTCTAACATCTTACTGGTTCCCTCATTAATTAATGACTTGCAGATAATCTTTATGCATGTTCTTTTTTTTTTCTTTTTTTGAGATAGAGTCCATCCTCTTGCCCAGGCTGGAGTGCAATGATGCCACCTTGGTTCACAGCAACCTCTGCCTCCCGGGTTCAGGTGATTCTCCCTCCTCAGGCTCCTCAGTAGCTGGGAATACAGGCACCCACCATCATGTCCAGCTAATTTTTGCATTTTTGTAGAGATGAGGTTTCACCATGTTGGCCAGGTTGGTATCAAACTCCTGACCTCAGGTGATCTGCCTACCTCAGCTTCCCAAATTGCTGGGATTACAGGCAAGAGTCACTGCGCCTGGCCTATGCATGTTCATTTTATATTTATGTGAGAGTCATGATATCATCCTTTTATTTATTATTTAATTTTTTTTTTGAGACATTTCATCCAGGCTGGAATGCAGTAGTGTGATCTTGACTCACTGCAACCTCTGCATCCCAGGCTCAAGCTATCCTCCCACCTCAGCCTCCCAAGTAGCTGGGACTACAGGTGCACACTATCACACTCAGCTAACTTTTTAAATAGTTTTTGTAGAGATGGGTTCTCTCTATGTTGCCTAGGCTGGTCTTCAACTCCTGGGCTCAAGCAATCCACCCACCTTGGCCTCTCAAAGTGCTGGGATCTCAGGTGTAAACCACTGTACCTGACAATTTTATCCTTTTGAAAGCAATTATTCTTTAACAGCCAGGAAAGGAGAGAGGACTTAGAGAAAATGTGTTGGGCATCTCTTGTGCATCACTTCAAAGGTTTCTTGGCCACCTACCTCTCATTCCAGTCACTGCTTGTGTTTCCTACAGGTTCAGTGAGACAGGTCCTGGCCTCAGGCCCAAACTGCATAGCCTTCCCTTCCTGGCCTTTGGTTTCTCTGATATAGTGACCCTCAACTCATTTATACGCAACTTGGAATTGTGGAGGGTTAATACCAGTGGGGCCACATGTGGTCAACCAAGAATGAGAGACGATAGATACATGTTTTCTGCTTTCCTCAGCTTACCTGCCACCCCCCAACCCCGGCCACCATCCGCTCAGCTCCAAGGTGCATTTCATAAAGGTCCATAGTCAGCCATGACAGGATGACTACCCCTGTCCTTCACTGGGCTCAACTTCATAAAGCATAACTGCTGTGGCTCTGCCTCATTCTGTCTCTTTCTAGCTCACCTGCTCTCTTGCTTTCTAGAATCATAATCCCAGGTGAACTACCTGCATGCAAGCCTCTGTCTCAGGCCCTACTTTTAGGGAACTCAGACAAAGTCATGCAGAGGCCTGCACTTGAATTGTTTGTTTGTTGGGACAAGGATTCGCAGTGTTTCCTGGAGGCTAATTGACCCTGAGCAGGACAGCCAAGAGTGAACTCTGTTGGAAAAAGCTGTCCAGGAGAAACGTTTTCTGGGACGATGGGGTCCCCACAGAAAGAGATTGTATACGGTGTACAAATAGAGGGTAGGAATTAAGGTGGAGTAAAAGAGACAAGCTTGAAATTGCATTCCTTGCCCTGGGGAAATGGGGTGGTGGGGAGATCTCTGAGGAGGAGCTGAAAACATTTACAGTGAACCCCACAGAAGAGCCAGAGTTTGAATGACTGCTTTGCAAGAGCTATTAGGCATATAAAAAAGAGCTATAAAAAGCATCAGCTAAGAAAAAAAGCTTTTGCTCCTTTAACACTTATTCCATTTACTGCTCTTGACTGTGGAGGAGCTACAGCCAACAGGATGAGTAGGTGAGGAGTTGGATTAAGGATAGGCAGAGAAGAGACCATGTGTCCTCTACTGTCCACTCATGGTCTGAGAAATGGTGGGTTCAGATTAAGGGTGCAGGATGGGAGAAATTCTTAATTGCTAAAGAGATTGAAGTTTTGATTTGGACTGGATTGAACTTTTCCTTTTTTTTTTTTTTTGTTTTTTGTTTTTTGAGATGGAGTCTTGCTGTCACCAGGCTGGAGTGCAATGGCGCGATCACGGCTCACTACAATCTCCACCTCCCAGGTTCAAGCGATTTCCCTGCTTCAGCCTCCCGAGTAGCTGGGACTACGGGCTTGCACCACCATGCCTGGCTAATTTTTTGTATTTTAGTAGAGACAGAGTTTCACCACGTTGGACAGGCTGGTCTCAACCTCCTGACCTCGTGATCCACCTGCCTCGGCCTCCCAAAGTGCTGGGATTACAGGCATGAGCCACCACACCTGGCTGGATTGGACTTTTTAATACCTGAAAATGAAATTCTTTCATTGCCCAAAAATGACTGAAAATCTGTAAAATCTACCTCAGGTATTGTCAAGGGACAGGGAATGAAAAGCTGATAGCATTTAAGGTAGTCTTTCTTGAGTTTGTTCTATTCGAGAAACGACTTACAGCAGTTCTTTAACATCTCTGGTTTTATTTTTCTTGTCTTTAAGATGGGGATACCAAACCTATAGTTTATTCTTAAAGGTTCAGATTCTTGATGTGGTGTATGTTGACTGACTGATTCACTAAAAGAGAGAATGAAGGCACATATTGTCCAAGCTGTGGCTGTTTTTAACTTCATGATTAGACTCCACTGGGCAGATATTTTTACTCTTCGAGTGATCTCAACTCAAATGATCATCATCAAATGTTGCCACCTTCCAACTCTTACAGACTCTCTTGGTTTAAATACTGTCTTAATCACGAGTGTCCCTTTCTCAGGTAACTCAGTTGGATAGATAGGATATTTTGATTGTGGCTTGGATGACATTGTTTCAGTTTCTGTATTATTCTATCAGGGTAGCCCAATGGTTTTCCCATCATTTTTTCCTGATGCTCCTCTGTGTAATTTCCCCATTGTTACCTAAGAACATCAAGGAACATTTCTGCCAAACTTAGCAACAGTATTAGTAAGGAGCAAGGGGCTGCAATGGAAAATTTTTATTCTCAAATGCTCTACCCTGAAGAATTGACTGCTGGGAGCATATACATAAATTTCTGCTTAAAGTCATAAGATGTTATTTGTCACTCAATCAAAATAAAGATGTCATTTTTAGGATGAATTTACAGAATTGCCAGAACCTAATTTTTCTGAGTGAAGCAGGAGATGCCTCCCTCTTTGCTCTACTGTGCTTCTGACTTACGCTTTGTTCTTGCGTTTTTACCTTGCTGAGAGATGCGTATGACAAAGGATTTTGTCTGAGGACTGTGGCCAAGTATGATTTGAGAACATTTTCCAAAAACTCGACTATCAGCAGGAGAGTCTCTCCTCACCCCCACCTCTGCCATTGTCTCTTCCATCTGAATTTACTTTGTACATTTTTTTTTTTTCCACAAGACAGAATAGTCTCATTTGGGGAATCATAAGAAAAAAATTCCTTCTGTGATGTTGGTGCTTGTACCAATTGCCCATAAAGCATTTACAGAGGAGCTATGCATATCCTGTCTTTAATTCCTGGAATGTGCAGAGTCTCACTGACACCAGCAATAGCACATCTCCCACCAGGCTTGATCCAAATATGTGCCTGTCTCCTTTGAGGCAGAGAGGAAGTCTAGAAAATGACATGTCTATTTGGGTGACTGGTGACTGTGTGGAAGCATATATAGCAGCAAGTCTCCAGTAGGGTTGGCTTTCAGCAAAATATCCAAGTCACAAACACTTGGCACAGGTACGTTTTGGTTATTATTTTAGCTTGCTTTTTTCTAAACCCAATCCAGACCTCACTTCCATGTGTCCCAAGCTGCTCGCGGTGCCTTGCTGTCTTCTCAGTCCTACTATCTTAAAGAGGATGGTGGCTGGCCACACAGTCGTATACACTTTGTTGGAAATTGCTGACAATATATTCTAATGTTATTGTTTATACAGGTAATTAACTTAAAAAGGTAATTATTTTTTCATATACCCCCTTCTTTTTCTTTATATTATTTTAAATTATAGAAAATACATGCCTTTTGTAAAATGTTACATTGATATAGAGGAAGATACAATAGAAATTGAACATCCTCTTTTATCTTCTCTCCCACTCTTCAGTCACGCACTCTTCCCCAGAAGCAACCACATTTAAGAATTGGTGTCAGTGATCTATCCTTCCTTTTCAGCTATTGTTTTTGACCGTCTTTTACTTAATTGAATGTTTATTAGCATGCCTATGGGAAAATAGATGAACACATTTAGAATGATATCTCTTGAATTCAGGTATTTATGTGAATATTAGCGCAGGTTTGGTGGAGGGTAAAGAGCTATACTGTACCTGAATTCCAGCTTCTTTTGAGAGCTTTCCATTAATTAGGACAGGTCAATGTTTCCCCAGTTACCATGGCTAACTCAATGCTGACTATCATACAGATTGGTTTTACAGATTATAACATTGGGTATCAGATTTTAAGAAAAATTATTTTAAAGAGTTTCCTTGTATTCTACAGCAAGAAAAAGATCCAATTGGGAGAATAAGAATGAGATAAAGAATCTGAGCTGACACCAAAATGAAAGCCTGTGTGCTGTGAGAAGCATTCAAATAATTTTTTAATGAACTGGTTCCTTTGACTTATTTTAAGATCTATATGTAGGGGGTAATAAATGCATGACAGGAATAGAATAGATGGGAAAAAATTAAACAAGATTCTGCCCCATTAGTTCTGACTGACAAGGAAAAGATAATAGCCAAAACGCAAATGGAGTTTGTTAGCAGAGGGAGATAGTGATAATGGGACTTTCACAAATATATCAGGGAAGAAATAGATAAAAGTTTTTGAAAAGTTCAATAATCAGCAGAGATGGACATAACATGAATGACTCTAAAATGGCTGATCTTCTAGTGTTTAAATTCGGTAATTATGAAAGAAAATAAAGGAGAGTTTAGACCACCAATGAAGAATGAAGAAAATTGCAAACATGGCTACTAAAAATGCAGATAAATGACAGTCTGTACTTGGAACTTAGATATATCAGCACATCTGGTTGGTATGCCTCCTCTCTTGGGTAATACAAGAATTAGCTAATGTGTTTACCAAACTACTTATGATGCATAATTTTTATAAGATAATTGTGCTGATTTAACATGAACTAAATATCTAAATGCATTGAACTCTGGAGCTGCCAATTTTCAAAGAAAGAAAGGAGGGAAATTTCAGTAACAAATATTTGAAGGCACCAGCTCTATGGTTTTATTCTTTAAGTTGACCCCTCTCCACTTTAGCTCAGAAGGCCAATAGTTGAAAAGGATTATGCATAATCCCTTATCTGATGTGAATTTAAGCTAAGAAAATGTAGGCACATTCTTCATCTCATTTCCTTCTCACTCTTGTTTGCAAAAAGGGAAAAAAGCTGTGTTAGTTTATCAAACTCAGGGAAATAATATGGAGGACTGTCTAGACTCCAAAGCATGTCTCCACAGAGGGATCAATTGAAATACGGGAGAAAAGCAGTAGCACTTCCCTTTATCTCTTAATCTTCTACTTCTATTAATATATTCTCCAAAATGAGAAATGAACTAAATTTACTGAAATTTAATGTATTGGTTGGCTTGGATATATTTATTTCAGTGTTCCACAACAGGACATGTTGGTAGACGATTGATGACTTGCTTGCTTTCAGCATCTTGCAACATTTTATAGCCAATCTGTTAAGTGGCTCTATTTTGTAAAAGTAAGCAATTAATTTTTTAGAAATGGGGGTCTCACTCTGTTGTCCAGGCTGGGCTGCAGTGGTACAATCATAGCTCACTGCAGCCTCAAACTCCTGGGCTCAAGTGATCCTCTCACCTCAGCTTCCCAAATAGGACTGCAAGCATGTGCCACCATGCTTGGCTAACTTTTTCTTTTTGAATTTTGTAGAGATGGGGTCTTGCTATCTTGTCCAGGCTGGTCTCAAACTCCTAGGCTCAAGCTATCCTCCTGCCTTGGCCTTCCAAAATGCAGGGATTATAGGTATGAGCCACCTCTCCTGGCCTTATATGGTTTTATAGACAATTTTATCCTGTGTGCATCTCAACCTTTATATGGCAAGTGGACTAAAAGATTCTTGCAAAGATACCAAAGATGAAATATATTAAAAACGATGTAAACAACAGACAAGGGTCAGAAAAAAAAAAGCAGAGCTGACATTTTTGCTACCCCCTACAATATGAGTTCATGGTTCGTCACTTAAGAAGTAAAAGCAATGACAATCTAATGATCTAATTCTTGGACATAAAGCTTGAAAATGTTCTAGAAGACTTTTTGACATGTGAATTGATACCCATAACAAAGGTATTAGCTACTAATAGTATGAAGTCATCATAATTTGCAGAATGTTTACAAGTAGTTTTATTTAACTTTGGTATAGTTTGTTTTGTTTCAGTCCTCTAAGTCTCATGTTAAAGTTTGATCCCCAGTGTTGTAGGTGAGGCCTAATGTGATGTGTTTGGGTCACAAGGGTGGATCTTTCACTTATGGCTTGGTACTGTCCTTGAGGTTGATGAGTGAGTTCTTGCTGTATTAGTCCCCCAGAGAGCTGGTTGTTAAAAAGAGGCCCCACCTTCTCTTGCTTCCTCTTTCTTGCTGTGTGATCTCTGCACATGCCTGCTCCTGTTTGCTTTCTGTCATAAAAGAAAGCAGCCTGAAACCCTCATGAGAAGCAGATGCAGGTACCATGCTTCTTGTACAGCCTGCAGAATGGTGAGCCAAATAAACCTCTTTTCTTTATGAATTACACAGCCTCAGGTATTTATAGCAACACACAAGTGAACTAACACACACTTTATTTCATCTTTTAAATTTTCTAAATTTGCTATGTGTGTAAGATGTATAAATAAGTATCTATATTTCTGGAATGCTTGCTAAACATTTATTGATGGCATACTGAATTAAAAATGCTTGAAGATCACTGTATGTGAGAATGCATTTTAAAAAGAGATGCTGTAGTGATTCCCCAAGGAGTGCTCTATGAAGTGTACGTGTGTTTATTACCTTGTATGTCATATTTAGGTGTAAATTTCATGTACACAATTTGCAGTTGCTAAATTCTTGTGCCTTTCAATGAATTCTTCTACAAGTTGGTCATGGAATTTTCTGTTCTTCCATGGTGTGGAAATATATGAAGACCAACCAAAAGTAGAGACTGTTTATTCAGAGATTGTTATAGCAAGGGAGTCAGCTACCATTGCTTGCATTTTAGCAAAGACTGAAAGGCAAGCAGAAGGGTAGGAAAGCTCTATAGTGGAAAAAAGGGAAGGTTTCAGGTATATTCTGACTGAAGGTTGTTGGCATGGGGAAGCTGGTAGGCAGGGTAACTAGAAGTGGGGCATCCTACGTGATTGGTTAGGGGTACATATTTGGCTTTGTCTGATTGGTCTTAAATTAGAAATGGGGACAAAAATGAGGGAAGCTGTCAGGTTAACCAAATCCTTGCCATTTTGTGCTGTTATTGAAGTTATCATTAAGCTTCTTGGATTGTTACTAGAGATAGGAGTCTGACTTTCTACAAGTCTGATTTCTATTAGGCTGGTTTCCTGGGCTGCTTATGGTAGGTAAAGAGTTGGTTTCCTGGGCAGGTTGCTTCAGGTTGTGGGTCAGCATTCTACTTTTACATATGGTCCAGCCATTGTCCATTTGTATATTTATCTCTCAGTGCCTGTTTAGTTTTATGATGCTCCCTCTACGACTGTGCTTAAAAATGCCTTCCAAGATTTTGCATTAGTACTTTCTGTTTTGACAGTTTGCTAAAAATTATACAAAATGATTTAACATCGTTTCCACCTTCTGAATGTTGCACAACAAAGACAATAGCGCTGAAATCACTGCTCTGGATACTGCTGGGTGCATGTTAATTCTTTTCAGCCTTTGGGGAGGTAGATCTACAGCATCTATAAAGCTCTGTTCCAGAGGGTCTCTGGAGTCTTTCTAATGCTGGGCCTAAGTAGAAAAACTGTGCTAAAAGTAGTTAAGTATATTCCACGCACAGGTGCCCAGCTTCAACTATAAAGATGTTTGTTCCAAGAGGCAAAGTTCTTCTCATTTTCTTAGGATAAATGTATCAAATTGAGATAAAAATTATATTGCTTGTTAAGAAAAAAGAACATTTTAAAATTACCAGTTTTAAAATCTATTGAAATCACCATATACCTTGGTTCTTAAACAAGTATTTCTTAAATTTTATTAAATATATTAAAAGTTTTAGCAATACTTGCTCATGAAAGGGAATTTGGAACAAACAGAACAGTGAAAAGAAGACAAAAAGAGTTATGAAACCCAAAGGAATTATTTTGAAAGTATTTCCTTCTAGTCTTTTTTTTTTTCCTAGATAAAGAATTTAAAAATAATATGTAGCAGTTCCCTCCAGCTGCAGAGAGCTTCAGTTTGCCTTTTTTTTTTAAACTAAAATGGAGGCTGGTTTCTTGCCTTAAGGAGCCCATTGCCTTTCCCGCTGAAGTCTAGATGTTGACATGTAATAAAGCGGGCAGCAGGATGGTGGTGGATGCGGCCAACTCCAATGGGCCTTTCCAGCCCGTGGCCCTTCTCCATATTCGAGATGTTCCTCCTGCTGATCAAGAGAAGCTTTTTATCCAGAAGTTACGTCAGTGTTGCGTCCTCTTTGACTTTGTTTCTGATCCACTAAGTGACCTAAAGTGGAAGGAGGTAAAACGAGCTGCTTTAAGTGAAATGGTGGAATATATCACCTATAATCGGAATGTGATCACAGAGCCTATTTACCCAGAAGTAGTCCATATGTTTGCAGTTAACATGTTTCGAACATTACCACCTTCCTCCAATCCTACGGGAGCAGAATTTGACCCAGAGGAAGACAAACCAACGTTAGAAGCAGCCTGGCCTCATCTACAGCTTGTTTATGAATTTTTCTTAAGATTTTTAGAGTCTCCAGATTTCCAACCTAATATAGCAAAGAAATATATTGATCAGAAGTTTGTATTGCAGCTTTTAGAGCTCTTTGACAGTGAAGATCCTTGGGAGAGAGATTTTCTTAAAACCACCCTTCACAGAATCTATGGGAAATTCCTAGGCTTGAGAGCTTACATCAGAAAACAGATAATAATATATTTTATAGGTTTATTTATGAAACAGAGCATCATAATGGCATAGCAGAGTTACTGGAAATATTGGGAAGTATAATTAATGGATTTGCCTTACCACTCAAAGAAGAGCACAAGATTTTCTTATTGAAGGTGTTACTACCTTTGCACAAAGTGAAATCTCTGAGTGTCTACCATCCCCAGCTGGCATACTGTGTAGTGCAGTTTTTAGAAAAGGACAGCACCCTCACGGAACCAGTGGTGATGGCACTTCTCAAATACTGGCCAAAGACTCACAGTCCAAAAGAAGTAATGTTCTTAAATGAATTAGAAGAGATTTTAGATGTCATTGAACCATCAGAATTTGTGAAGATCATGGAGCCCCTCTTCCGGCAGTTGGCCAAATGTGTCTCCAGCCCACACTTCCAGGTGGCAGAGCGAGCTCTCTATTACTGGAATAATGAATACATCATGAGTTTAATCAGTGACAACGCAGCGAAGATTCTGCCCATCGTGTTTCCTTCCTTGTACCGCAACTCAAAGACCCATTGGAACAAGACAATACATGGCTTGATATACAACGCCCTGAAGCTCTTCATGGAGATGGACCAAAAGCTATTTGATGACTGTACACAACAGTTCAAAGCAAAGAAACTAAAAGAGAAGCTAAAAATGAAAGAACGGGAAGAAGCATGGGTTAAAATAGAAAATCTAGCCAAAGCCAATCCCCAGGTACTAAAAAAGAGTAACATGAAAACGCCCAGGGTTACTTGAATGTTTTTATAAGATAGGAATATATGTCTTCACCATGGCGGGGGGACGTGATTTCACTAACGTTGTATATGAAAATGTCTGCAATAAAAAGTACTTTTAAACTTTGTAAAAATAATAATAATAATAATAATATGTAAATAGAGCTATTGTTTTCCAAGTTTTTTTTTTTTTTTTTTTGGTCTTCTTGCTCACTTCAACATATAGAGCATTCTGTTCTTACAAAAAGTTCTGCAAAGCATTCCCTGTAATTCTGCCCCATTCATCTTATACTCCTTATCTGGCTTAAGTGAGAAAATAAGAGGAGGAGGTAGCAGCTCACTTGCTAGAAAACCACATTGAATTGTGTCATTGTGTTTCTATTCTCCAACCTGTAGACTCAGGAGGAATTAAGGGAAAATGATGTGATTAACCACTTTTCTATATAAGCCAATAAAGATACATGCATATTCTATTATGATTTCCCTGCTCTATTCTTCCCCTCTCCTACTGTTTCCACAGCAGCATGGACCCTGAGGCTGACTTGTCTGACTACACAAAAGGAAAGAGGGTGTTGTACATTGATTCAAAAAGGGTGTGAAAATACCTGTATTATATGGGAAGACATAATATGCTTATAAGTAGGCCGAGTGCCGTGGCTCACGCCTGTAATCCCAGCACTTTGGGACGCCAACGCAGGCGGATCCCTTGATGTCAGGAATTTGAGACCAGCCTGGCTAACATGGTGAAGTCCTGTCTCTACTAAAAATATAAAAATTAGCCTGGCATGGTGGTGTCTGCCTGTTGTTCCAGCTACACTGGAGGCTGAGGCAGGAAAATTGCTTTAACCTGGGAGGTGGAGGTTGCAGTGAGCCAAGATCACATCACTGCACTCCAGCCTGGGCAACAGAATGAAACTCTGTCTCATAAACAAACAAACAAACAACAACAACAACAAAAATAATATGCTTATAAGTAAACATATTTTGCTATTTAATTTGAACATGATGTCATTAAACACAGTATGAATTTTGTTTTTGCTGGTATTTTCAACGCATGTGCTCCCTAACCTCTTTTATCCCTGAGGGTTATTTTTACTTACTCTGGGATATGAAGGAGTGGTAAAAAAGAATTTAGCAATGTTGGATTTACTGTAGTTGCTGTGAGTTTGTCCTGACTTCTCAACACTCGCGGGTCCATAGCTTTTCACAGATGGATATCCTTAACCAACTCTAAGGAGGTGGTCAATATCTATCAACAGCCATGGAGAAAGGGAACCATTCTTCTCCATGGGCCAGGTAATTCTTTACCAGCACGTCTCTGAAAGAAGGGGTTTAGGTAGTGATTGTCAATGCCCCTTGGAGATAGGGTGTGGCAGTATGAGGGTGGGTTGGTAGATCAAGTATTGCACTCTAATCTGGTTACCTTGTATAACACAGGAGACCTCACTACCAAAGTATTAGGTGAGAAGACAGGATTCTAAAAATTGTAGAAGGGAATTTCATGGAAATTTTGATCTTTTGTTATGCACAGATTAAAAAGGAACTTCAGAGTTATGTTTGTCACCCGGAGTCAATAAACATCTGGCCTCTATTTAGTCTTGGTAATCAGTCTTAACACCAAAAGGCAAATGTCAACGTAAGGCAACAACTCGGGAGATCAAGACCATCCTGGCTAACACAGTGAAACCCCGTCTCTACTAAAAATACAAAAAATTAGCCGGGCATGGTGGAAGGCAGCTATAATCCCAGCTACTTGGGAGGCTGAGGCAGGAGAATGGCATGAACCTGGCAGGCGGAGCTTGCAGTGAACCAAGATCATGCCACTGCACTCCAGCCTGGGCAACAGAGTGAGACTCCATCCAAAAAAAAAAAAGCATTCCACAGTTCTCTGCACTACCTTTCTTCTCTGACATCCATCCTTTCTCGCCTTCCTTTTCCACAGCCCATAGCTACCTCCTTTATAGGAATCCTCTCCCCCACTTCAATTCTCTTTCCTCCCCATCTCTTGCATTTCACAGAATAGGCTACTCCTCAATACGGAAATAATGATATTCAGAGAACTCTTTGCACTTTGCCAATTTTACACTGTATCTGCTCAGTGAATGCCAAAGCTTCTCTACCTCCTGATTTCTGCTGCCTCTGCAGAGGTCTTGAGGGGTGAGATGATAAAAGGGGAGTCAAACTTTTAACTCTGGCCTGTAGTTAGAGTTTATCTAATTTTTGCTACTTTCCTTATGGTCTGTTTGATAATTTTTCTTTTCTCTTTCTCAATATTTTCATCTTATGCAATGGGAACTAATAATCTTGACTTTTATCATATGATAAGAGCATTATTCATTCTTCTTGCTTGCTCTAGGAATGTATAGAACAAAGCTTTCCTACAGTGACGGAACATGAAGGGCACCTGCCCAAATCATTTCTCATTTTATTAATCCATAGGAGTTTCTAGAATGCTGCTCTAGTCTGTTAATTCTGAAAAGAGTTTCCATGAATATTCAAGAAGATTATCCTACTAGTATAATAGTAATCGTAAGTATTTTCTATATTAGAATATTATTAACATCTTTGTTTCAGATTATATCCCATTCCATCCATGTTAAATAATTTGCTAAACATTTCAAATCATAGCTAATATTTAGGTTGTGGTTGATTAAATTGTTACATGTAAGACTGCTCTGAACATCTTGGCACATCGTTTATCTGAAGTTTAGATTAAAATAGCATCCCAAAACAAAAAGCTTTCTAATAAAAAGAGACTCTGGAAACACATAGTTCTTTTATTTTTTCCTTTATATTGATCTTTAAAAATCTACATAATACATTTTTTGGTATTATGTTATTAAAAATAATCCAATTAATATATGTTTCATTATAATACCAAAGGTCAGTGAATACTTATTTCCTCCATTGTGTCTTTCTATTTGTGTATTGTGTTAGTATTTAATAGGACACGTTAGTGAAACTTAATTTCTTATTTATTAAATTAAAAGTACATTCTTTTAATTGAAAATTAGTTAATGTGGCAGTTAAATAGTGAAATGTTAATTTGAAGAAATAGACTGAATTATGTGGTTACTTTCTCAAATATATTTTCTGAATTGCTTACAAACTGAAAGATATTATATTAAATTCTTCTCCAAAGGATTACACCTAACGGGTAATTTCAAAATCTGAACCAATTTATATAAAAATAGAAATAAATTAAGATTCTCTTTTGAATCATCTATAAAATAAAAAGGAATTATTATTACTTCAAAATTTTTATACCCATTAACACTTCCAGTAAAAGTGCTTAATCTCTGCATATTTCTTTATAAAACTTAGTTTAATTTTTGGGAAACCTGGCCATTAAATATAATGAGTAGAAAAGTAAATCATTTTTAGGTTTTAATTTGACATCTAATCAAATATGTAATGATCATCTGGGTTGTGCAGTGTAAATAGAAATACCAGGTAAACTCATTGCATTCAAAGAATAATCAAAATGAAAGAGGCAAAACATAGACTTATACAATGTTGATTAATTTATCTAAACCTCATTTTAATTGGAGAATTGGACCATCTGAGTGTCACAAGTAATACTATATAAATACCAAAATTGTAATCAAACTTTTATGATGAAGTATAATTTGATAAACAGGCTAACTGTTTTGGGAGTGGGCTAGGGAGTGTGTCAGGGAGAACTCCTGAGACACAAGGGATTTTTATTCTATCCAAACCTCCCTAACCAGTGGCTATGTGGAGAACCCATGGAAGGTGTGTAAAGAACAAAGCTTTCCTACATGGACAAACTGTGAAGCATGTCCAACCCAAATCACTGTTCTTTTTATCAAGCCATAGGATGGCAATTGTGCAAGGAGGTTCCGCAACTATTTAGGAAGGTTATCCTGCAAATATAACACTGACCATAAGTATTTCATGATCCGCAGTTTCTCCAAATCAGTTTGGAGCACGTGAGTCCTGGTGAGGGAGTAATAACAATGGAAGACTAGCTTCAGAGAAATACAGAAAATCTGACAGAGGTTATTGCAATTTAAGCAAAAGTACCATGAAATTTATATGACAAAGATGAACAAGCATAAGGAGCAAACTTCATTTTCACTGAGTGTAATGGGTTGAATGGGCCAGATGCCAAGACAGATATATTAAGAAATATTGGGGAAAGTGTCTGGAATGATAAAAAGCATAGGGAACAGATACAGGTGGAGAAAGCCTTCAGATCATAATAAAGGTTTGACACCTATGAAAGGAGAAAGGGAGGAAAAGAACATCACTTTGAAAGAGACTCAGACTGCAGGACACATGGCATTGGAGAAAATCTCAACCAGGCATACAGCCAAATCAAGGCAGAGGCTGACTGTGCCAACTCCAACCATAAAGAATGAAGACATTTTAAGTAAGATCAAAAGTAAATTACACACGAAAGGGTGCTTGAATTTGTAGTAGCAGAAGATTACAAAGGGAAAGGAAATACATTTTAAAGACAGATGATTGGGATTTCAGTTTCTGGCAATATATGGCAGACTAGATGGCATAAAAATAACAATAGCAAGAAAATCTTGGGCTATAAAACAGCTGAAACTGTTTGATAAAGTATAGCAAAGGCATTTCTAAATGAAGATCTGACCATTGCAGAAAGTCAAAGGAGTCCTAGGGACCAAAGACGAAAAGGAGCCTGAGGAACTGAGCTGAATGTGAGAGTTAACTTTTGACTGCTTTGGGATGGAGGTGGAGTGCTGATTCTGAAAACTATGGGCATATATTTTAATGACCATCAGAAGGACAAGAGGAGCTGAATCTCTGGTCTGTGTAAGGAGTGGAATTAGAAGAGAAAAGGACTTTATCTTAAATCTCCACATATAGGAACCTAACAAATGAAAACGGTGTAGGAGAAGACAACTAAGCAAATATGAAGAAGTAAATACCAAACTACAAAGCTACCTTCCAGCCCAAGGAGAGGGGGAAAACAATCTTGTTTTTTTGACTTGTGTTCTGGGTGGGGGAAAAAGTGTGATATCATAATTATGGCTCTACACTCAAGTACGTTGTTACACTACTTTTATAATTTTGTAATCTGCAAGTCAAGAATTTATGGTCAACATCAGTCTGGGTCTGATAATATCCCTTGGTGGTCTGACAGAGGCAAACACAAAGGATTTGTAGGGGAATGTAGGATTGAGGAATGCTGAATGGAAAGGAATGGGATAATATATGCAACAGAAACATTAACTTGGAGTAAGCTGGTATAGCTACATTTGATTCTGGCCAAGAAGGTCTTTAGGGTTAAAAGGATTACTAGACCTGGTGCAATGGCTCATGCCTGTAATTCCAACACTTTGGGAAGCTAAGGCAAGAGGATTGCTTGAGGCCAGGAGTTGGAAACCAGCCTGGACAATACAGTGAGACACCATCTCTAAATAATAATAATAATAATAATAATAATAATAATAATAATAAATTAGCTGGGTGCTGTGGCATGTACCTGAAGTCCTAGCTGCTTAGGAGGCTGAGGCGAGAGATCACTTGAGCCCAGGAATTCAAGATTACAGTGAGCTATGATCTTGTTGCTGTACTCTAACTTGGTTAACAGTTCAAGACCCCATCTCAAAGAAAAATTTTCAGGAGGTAATATGTGCTATGAAAAATAATGAAATAGTGTGAGAGGAGAAAGAAAAACAATACAGGGGTACTACTTTTCATAGGGTGGTGAAAGAAAGTTTTAAAAATACGATGACATTTGAGCTAAGGCCCAAAGGAAGAGCAGGCATAAGCAATGTAAACATATGAGGGAAGATCTTTCACAGCATAGGGATTAGCAAGTGCAATGTCCTTCAGGTAAGAGTATGCCTAATGTGTTCATGGGACAGGGAGGAAGTCAGTATGATAGGAGGGGAGTGTATCATGCAGTAAGTGGCAAGAAATAATATCCAAAAAGTCACAGGGGGTCAGATTACTGAGACCTTGATGGCCATTGTAGCAATTTTGGATGTTTTTTTTTTTTCAGAGTGAGATAGAAAGTCTTTGAGCAAAGGTGTGTTTTGTTTTAAAAGACTTACTTGGGCTGTAGTACAGAGTTTGGACTGTTCCGAGGGCAAGGAAAGAAACAGAAAGACCAGTATGAGTGCTATTGCAATAGTCCAGATGACACACGTTTGTGACTTGGACCACTGGAGGTGAGGAGAAGGAATCAGGTTTTGGTAAATTTCAAAATAGAGTCCATGGGATTTGATGTGAGAGAAAAAGAGGAATGCAGACAATAACCTCACACATTCTAGTTTGAGCACCGGAAAAACAAGAGTTGTCAGTTACTGAGAAGGAGAACAGCAGAGAAGTAGCAGGTATGGGTGGGAAAATTAAAAGTTGGACATGAATACCTAATAAAGAAAATGATGTAAATTTCAAGGAGCAGAGGATAATTTAATGGTCATAGTGTGGATTGTAATATACTTTTCCCTTTAATGGACTGATCAAGTAGACAAAACTTCAAGTATAAAAGATTTGAGCAGTGTTATTAAGAGGTTTTATTTAATGGAAATACATAGACTCCTGCAAAATGGTGTCCTTTAAAACATGTGTACAACATTTATAAAAACTATCCATGTACTGGACCAGAAAACAAGACTCAACAAATTTCAAAGGATTGGTAATCCACAGATTACTTTAACCACAACACAATCAAGGAATAAATCAACAACAAAAGAGAACTGAGGGATAATTAAAAGAAAGATAGCAGGCTGGAAAGAAAAGGACTTTAGAGAAATGAAGTATCACTAACAGTATTTCCAAGAAGCTGTATCTGTATCTGAACAAGCTCAATGTATTTGGTTACATCTGGGGGTGGGATAGGCTATTCATCTCGCCTGCTTTGTGATTAGGAGTTCCCTTGAACGAGGCTAATTTTGGTTCTCTTCAGGAACAACTCAGGGATCCCTATAACTTGGGTAGTTCACTTCAGGGTGATTCATTTCTTGGAATTTGTAAATCTCTTAAGAATTTTTTTCTTTTTAAACTTGTACTAAAATCCACATCATTTTAGCTTTCCAAAAGTAGCTATGGTCGCTGGACCCGCCAACCTTGTTCTGTACAGGCTTGAGTGTCTGGATGGTTCTTGGAATGCTAAAGCTGTCCTGAATTCAAAGATATGAGAGAAGACAGGGGCCTCCTTTGGTGTTTCTGCTGTAGGTGTCAAGGACTTATCCTTCCCTGCTGCATAACTGGCACACATGGTAGTTGGTAGTGTTAGGAAACCAGCCATGAGCTGGTCCTGACTTGCATAGCTCCCTTAAGCTACCATGACCATCTTAGAAACATGCACCAGCAGTCCATCCAGGGAAGCTCTGTAGCTTCCTGTGATACCTGGTCCTCTTTCCGAACTTACCCCTGCTCGGCTCCAGCTCTCCACTTCTGCTTCTGGTCTTTCTGGTTTTGGACTTTCCTCCTCATACCCCATAGGGCAGATGCTGTTGTGTTTCCACATATGACATTGAAACATCTGTTGATTGACTTCATGTGTTTGATTTTTATTGTTCCTTTATACTATGTTTTTCTTCAGTTAAACATCCCTCTCTAGGTACTTTCAGTCCAGTTTAAGAATCTGTCTCCAGTACTCCCGGGACCTGGGCTGAGAAGGTGCAGAGCTCGCAGTAGTCAGTCTGGAATCAGGGCCTGTGTAGATTGGGATAGTTATTCTATCGTTTTCTAATTAGGGTTTTTTTTTCTGACAAAAAGTAATAAGTAATTGAGGAAATTGAAAAATGAAAAGAATATAAAGAAGAAAATACGCACTCTTCTAAGTCAGTGGGTATCCCTTGTTCAGTGGGTATTCCACTTCTAACACTCAGGGGTATCCTTTGTTAGCATTTTGGTGCATGGTGTTACCAGTTCCCACTTAAGCTTTCTATGCATATAAATTACTAAATGAATGGATTTTTAGAAGAATTTAATTATACTCTGTGTACAGAGCTTTAGGCTACTTTTTTCTTTAACATAAATGCATATTACCCCAACTTTATAAAAATCTTCATAAACACAATTTTAAATGCTTGTTTAATATTTAAACATATGTATAGCCTTTACACTTAATATTTTATTGAAAATTTTAAAATTTGTGTTATTTTTTTCCTGGGAGGCTTGTATTTTTCCTAATGAAACAATGACATTTGCTAGTATTATTTATTTTTTATCGTATTTTCTAAAGTCGATGTCTTACATATCTAATTATTTTCCTTTCAAAAAAAGATGATAAACACTGGGATTCTTAAAGGAAATGTAATTTTACCTTTGTGAAAGAATTCAATTATTTGAGTTTCCTATCATGAGTAAATTAGCTTTGGATATTTTTAAAGATTCAGGATCTTATTAACTTAACAGAGTAACAACTAAATCTCCGGATCCTTTAGGAATGAGACATAATATCTCAGGAAGGCCAGAAAAGCAAAATTTCACTTTTTGCTTTCCATTTCTAGGGATAGTAAAAATCACACTTCTAAAAATGTTCCCAATGCTTCCAGACCAACAAATATCTCCTTTTATAAACGATTATAAACTTGAACAGAAAAAATTTTCATTTCATCTCTTTATCTCCACAGTATTCAGCCCAAGCTCCACCACTTGCTGGTTGTGAGTTTTTGGACAAATTATTGAATCTCCCGAATACTCAGTTTCCTCATGTATAAATGGAGTAATAATTGTACCTTCCTCATTGGGCTGTGGTAAGGATTCAGCATACTCTGCACAGTGGCTAGCCTGGATCATTGCATTTTAGATATTATTAATATTGTTGCTATTTTATTGGTGGACATAGCAAAACATGATAGTTAATATTGTGGACTCTGGTGTAAGAGTTGTTGGTTCAAACTTGGCCTGCAACTTACTAGTTCTGTGGCCTTGGGAAGGCATGTAACCTCTTATGCCTCAGTTTCTCATTTGCAAAAAGGATACAATAGTATCTACCCCATGGCATTTTTATGAGGATATATACACACACACACACATATACACACACATATATATATGTATATATAGGTATAGATAGATTGATAGATAGCACTGAGAACAATGTCTACTAATTGCTATCTAAGTGATTGTTTGACTGAAATAAAATGCATAATACATTTTTAAAGCAAAAAGTGAATGGTGTAATTACAAAGCAAACTAAATCGTGTCGCTCCATCTTCTTACATATGCCAATATTTCTTTTTCTCTGAAGTATTCAGTAACCAGCTGAACTGCAAAATCTGAGATTGTTAGCCTGAAGGGTCCTCAACTTGACCAATATCCAAGGAAGCACTTGTAGTACTGGTAGGGTGTGAGGTTACTGCTTCAGAATCATCAACATCTGAGATGAGTCAGCTGATGCCTACTCATAGATTCTTCAGTAGAGCCCAAGAATAGTAGAGAAGTATCATGAATAGGTGGCCTTCTCTCTATATGTTCATGGGACTATTGCCATCCTTTCAAGTACAGAAAGGTAGTTGTGGATTAGAGAGATGAATTTGCTTTTAGAGATTCAATGTCTTGGACTGTTCCTGGGCAAAAAGGAGTTCATGTAGGAATGAAAATTAAACAGTGCAATTCCATTACTCTTATACTAAGACTCTTCATAAAGTATGACCCAATAGAGTAGAAGACTTTCAAACAAAGGAAAATTATTTTTCACAAGGCAAAGGAGCATTTGGATTATTTCCCTATGTTGTAGACATCTTAAGAGTTCTTCAGATGAGGTCCGAAGTGCAGCAGAACATAATCATTCCACTTGGAAGACAGCCATGGAATGGGATGACTGAATAAATACTACCATCTAGCATCATTTCTCTCAGGCTTTAGTAGGACGTGGGCAAGGTTGGGGAGGGATTTCTTGCCAAATTCTAAATTTAAACCCAGAGAGAAGGCAGTCCAGTCCAGGGGCCACTGTGCCTCCATTATGAACCTTCATAGACTATTATTTATTTATTTATTTTAATGATAGATTTAGGGAGTAAAAGTGCAGTTTTGTTACATGGATATATTGCTTAGTGGTGAAGTCTGGGCTTCTAGCCAGAATCGTGTACATTGTACCCAATGCTAGTATTTCATCCCTCACCTCCACCATCCCACCATCACACGCTGCCAAGTCTCCAATGTCTATGATTCCACCCTCTGGGTCCATGTAATTTCATTGATTACTTTAAAATTGTATTTTGATTGTTAGGAGGCAGAGTTGGTTTTGAACATCTATAATTTGAAAATGTGACTGGAAATGTGATAGTCAGTTTGCATGGATAGGAATATACTTTTGCTGCTGGCCTTTTCTTCAATATATTATTCTGCCGACAAATTAGGGCCATTAAAAATTCCTTGCAGTAGAGGCAGTTGATTATTTAAGGTAAGACTGTGGATACCTCTGTCAGCCTTTGACAGAAGACACAAACCATAATTCAGAACCTGTAATGTAAACCTTGAAACAACTGAGTAACTTAACAGACTTGAATCAAGCATAAACAATGAAGTGGTTTGAAAGGGTTGGTCTCCCCAAAATGTCACGTTCCACGGAAGAATGCTTTCTCTATTTGATCTGTCACTAGAGCTCTCAAAACATGACACTCCTTGAACACAATATACTTTGATGATAAACTAGATTAACTTTCCCAGTACAAGTGAAAGGCCACCTGTTGCCAGAATGGCCATATTCCTCGTTGGCTGTCTTGTAGCTGTCATCACTTCAATGCAATCTGCAGCCGACATGCTGGAATATAATGAATATGTCAGAAGTTGGAGGTCAGCCATCCAAGTACATGAAAACTTGGCTCGCCTACAGTGTCAGCATGGAGGCCTCCCTATCATCTTGTGCAAAGGATTTCTGCACCACTTGATTTGTTTGCACAGGGTTTGTTGCTGTTGGATGGGGCGTATTTCTGAGAGGCTTTTTGACAGCCCATTCAAATATTTTCAGTGTGGAAAAACAGGGCTTCTGGTTTCAAGCTCTTCAAATAATAGGTGTTGTGAAATGCTGTGGAAGCTGATGGTGGTGGGGATCTGTTGTTGGTTTTAGTGTAAAAACACCCATAGAGACTGTTAGAAGTGTTTTGGTTGGAGTGGAGAGGAAGATGGGTTGGAAGATCAGAGCTACTGAGGGGATCTCAGTGGTGCTCAGTTCCTACCTTCTCCTGCCCATCCTTCACTTTCAATGGTATTGGGTCATGTGGACCACAAGTTCTAGGCACTGGAAGGTGTAAAATAGCACATCAGTTGTAGTTATATGCTATACATTTATCATAGAGAAAGTGCAATATGCATCTATGTTCCCAGGCCACAATGCTGAGGAATAATGAAAGGCTTTTGTTCACTCATGGCATGTCTATTTGTTCCCTGTTTTTTCTCCCAGTAAAATCTGATTTGGCTAACAGCACCCACCAAAAAGAGGTCCTCTGAAGTCTTGGTCAGTGTAATGAAAGGATCATGAGTAATTCCACTGGCTGAAAGTAAGAGAGTTTAAAAGCAGTCTTAGCTGTTGTGAAATGTTTGCCCCAAACCTTTAAAGACGTTGTGAAATGTTTGCCCCAAACATAAAAGAATTCTGTCCTTGGCTGTAGCTAGGGCAGAATTTCTCAGCCTTGGTACTCTTGACATTTTGGATCAGATCACTCTTTGTTATTGGGGGCAGTTCTGTGCATTTTAGGATGTTTGGTACCTCCCCAGTCATGACAATGAAAATCTCTCCACATGTCCCAAACTGAATATCCCAAAAATTGGATATCCCAAAATTGCCCCCAGTGGAGAACCACTGAGTTAGGGGCATACACAGGTCCTAGAAGGATATTACATTGAAATATCATAAAGAAGCAAATTGTACGCATAAACCCATCCTCCCAACTTTACCTCCTCAGTTTTAACATCAAAATATCAACTGAATAGGAGGAGGATGCTTCTTGTACTCTACACCATAATTCACATTCATACATCCTAAGCATGTGAGTTTGGGTGGCCAAGGATGCAAGATCATGTTTGTTTTGGTAATAGCAACAATATTAGTTCTCATTTACTGAGAAACCGAGCCATGTACTAAGTCACCTATGTGTGTTATTTCACTTGCTCCTCACGACAAATGTAGAGGTTAACTATATTATTACCTTGCTTTCTTATCAGATGAGTACACTGAAGTTTTGAGCATTTAAACTGCTTTCCCAAGCTCGTACCCTTTGCGGGTGGCAGTGGTTTCAGCCAGAGCCTGTATGTTGAAGTCTTTCTGCATAGTTCTCCCTCTGTGGCTGAATCACAGTGGAAGGAAGCCTGCTCCCGGGCTCTGAACTGTTATTGGTCCTCAACAGCCGATGCTCAGCAGATTTCTTTCTAGCACTTTCACATAATTTAGACCTCAATGAGTCACATCCTATAATCGTTTTATGAGAACAAAGTGGCAAATAGCTAATTTAAAATTATCCCTGTCAAGAGAAGATAAGAAAATTACGTGTGGGTTTGATAAAAAACATTTTACATCTCTTCTAAAACACTTGTTAAATTTTATCGAGCTGTGACCTTATAAACTTAGACCTATAATGTATCAGCAAGCTACATGCTCACTAGGAATCCAAATCCCCACTCAATATTCACTTTGAATTAATTAACTCAGTGTTTAATTTTGCTATTTGTTTCCATCATCTTTAACATTTCCTACATGTGGTGACAAGGAGAAATATCTGACTACCGCTCACCTTTTTTTCTCTCTCTCTTGTTCTGCTAGTGGAGGTTTAAAAACTAGTGAAATGGTCGAGTCAAAAACATTGAGCAAAACAAAACAAAATAAAAACAGAGACACCAAATAATCCACAGCCTGAAAAATGAACTAACAAATTTGCCCTTATTTGTGTTATCTTAGTCCAATGCTGGAGTTCCTTTCCTCCTTTATTTATACATTTTTAAAATCTTCCCTTCAGTTTATCTCCATTTATCCTGCTACAATTCCCCAAATTTGATATAAAAGTAATATAAGAAGAATCTTTCCTCTTCTTTTCTATTTTAATCTGTGCATTAGGCCATTTCTTTGTTAGTAGTTATTAGACACTCAGCAAATGTTTACTGTCATACAGAGCTCAGTTGACAAATCAGAGTAGAAAACACATCAAAACAGAAGAGATAGACAAAACTTAGCTATATGGAAAAGAACTCTACTGCCATTAAATGGTACAGGACAGAAAGAATGGTGAATTGTTAATCCCATATTTCACGGATTCCTTTTTAAGAACTCTTTTCATGGAGAATTTCAAACATATACGAAAGTAGAAAGAATAGTAAATGAACATATACTTGTCACTCAGCCCCAAAAGCCAACCATCCGTGGCCTTGTCTAGACTGTATTAATTACCTATTAAGATGAAATGAGTCATCCCATATTGTAGCAGCTTAAAACAAAATACATCTATTATTTCACAGTTTCTGTGGATTTGGTCTTTGCATCAGGCTTATTTGGGTCCTTTGCCTGTGGTTCTCTCACAGGCTGCAGTCGTCTCAAGACTCACCTGGAAAGGATCCATTTCCTAGACCCGATTCAGTTCCTCATTAGTTGTTGGCTGTAGACCTCCCTCTGTTCCCTTTCACGTGGGCAGCTCTACAGAGAGCATCTTACAATATGGAGTTTGCTTCATCAGAGTGCCAGCAAGAAAGAGAGAGCAAAGGAGAGCGAGCAAGAGAGGAAGATTCAGTCTCACGAAAGAGGTACCTGACCGCCCTTGCCATATCTATTCCTTAGAAAAACGTCACTAGGTCCAGCCCACACCCAGGGGGAGGGGATCACGTGCCAGGAGGCAGGAATCCTTGGAGGCCACTTCCGAAGTCGGCCTACCATGCCTCCATTCATCTCTACTCTCCAACATTATTTTAAAGCAAATCCCAGATTTCATGTCGTCTCTTCTGTAAATATTTCAACATACATGCCTAAAAGATAAGAGCTCCTTCAAAAAATACATAACCAAATATGTCAAAAATATTCTCAAATATCCAGTGTTGAAGTTTTCAATTGTCTCATGAATATCATGATGCATTGAAATTGATTATGTTTTAAAAGTATATGTTAAGTCACTTTTAATCTATTGTTTCTCTCTTCTCTCTTGCAATTTTCTTGTTGAAGAAGACAGCTTGTTTGACCTGCAGTTTCCTGTAGTCTGGGTTTTGCCAGTTGGATCCCTGTGGTGTTCATTCATCATGTCCTTTATATTTCCTTATAAATTGATAATCATTTATTTTTAAGATAGCATTTTTCACAAATTGAAATTAGGACACATCTTATCATCAAAGACATTATATTATAATTTCTCAGGTGACAGTTATGATACTCTTGTCATTGCCCAGCCTGTGTAAACTTGTCTTGGCTATTTATATTGTTATTGCATCAATTGAGTTGTGTGGTATTACGTGTGCTGAGTTTATTGGCCATACATTTTTTTTTCAAAAAGACTACGCTATGATTATGTATTGAAAGGAAAAATTACTGTGTGTGCAGAAACACAGAAACAGAACAGAGGGGTATAAATTTGATATATTCACGACTAGACCTCAATAACTCCTTGATATTGGTGACAGCAAGCCAAGTAAGAACATTTGAGAAAGGAATGTGTGTCCTGATATTGCCTGAAAAGATCAAGGAAGTACCAGTATCAACACTTGCCAACTGGTTGTCAGTCCTTTGGAAGAAAATTCCATAGTCAATAGAGGAGTATTCTATTGTGGTATATTCAAGGTATGTATTATCTTTCAATAAATAGTATAGAAAAACATAGATAGACTATTTAAAAAATCATAGAGGCCAGGCACGGTGGCTCACGCCTATAATCCCAGCATTTTGGGAGGCTGAGGCGGGTGGATCATGAGGTCAGGAGTTTAAGACCAGCCTGGCCAACATTGTGAAACTTCATTTCTACTAAAAATACAAAAATTAGTTGGGCATGGTGGTGTGTACCTGTAATGCCAGCTACTCAGGAGGATGAGGCAGGAGAATCACTTGAACATGGGAGGCAGAGGTTGAAGTGAGCCAAGATAGTGCCACTGCACTCCAGCCTGGCCACAGAGCAAGACTCCATCGCAAAAAAAAAAAAAAAAAAAAAAAAAAAAAAAAAAAAGAGAAGAAAAAGAAAACATAGAAAGACTAATTTCAAGGCATATAATTGATGACTTTGTGTATAAAAGTGATTCCTGCTGAATTTTTTTCTTAGAATTTTTTTCAGAATATTTATTAGCTTTGGGAAATATTAAATGAAAATGATAAGAAACAGCACTGCAAAATCAATATTATCCTAATTGACACCCAGGGAGAAGATTGGAAAGAAATATATCAAATTGCTACCAATGATGAGATTCTGGGACACTTATTTTTTCATTTATATTTTATTTTTGTTTTTCTGGATTCTTTACAATAAACAAGGATCCTTTTCAAAACCAGAAGAAAACCCCACAAAACCCAGTAAATATTATTTTTGTAAAGGCGTCGTGTCAGAAGACTGATATGCCGGGTTGTGGGATGGCATTTGTAAGAGAAGCTCTGGATGTCCTCAGGCTCACTGACTGGGGGTGAATTATATTTCTTGACTGTGGAGTCCCTCGACAGTCTTTGTGTCAATGGACCCTGCTTCTTCCTGCTTGTGAAGCAAGCAACCCATCCACCCCTGACTCTGGCAGTCTTTGATGCTGACTCATGGGGGATTTTCTCTAATCCTTATTGGTTGTTCTCCAGATTACCCAGGTATAATATTCTCAAGATGAGCTTGGAAAGGCCTTTTGGGTTCTTTCCATGAAGAATTTTTTTTTTTTTTTTTTTTTTGTAGTGTCTTAACTGGTAGCATTTTAGCTAACACTTTCATTGTTTTGGATACAGAGGAGTCTGGAAAAATAAGTGTTAAATAATTTCAATAAGTATAAAATAAAATCTAAATAATACAAAGGCATTTTTATCAGTTTAATTGGTAAGTTTTTTTTCGTTGGTGGCTATTAAAATAACTGTGTTCTTCAGCTAAGTTATCGGGTTTGATGAAACATATTAATAATAACAAAACTAAAAAAAAAAAGAAAAAAAACTGAATAAATTCTCTCCTCTAGAGCTAAGATTAGGAGATTTGGGGATTTATCTCTTTCTTCTCTCATCATATGTCTTTTCTTGTTGATAATCCCACATTTCCTTGACAGCAGACACCATAAGTTGCTAAATACATCATGAACTGAATAACAGCTTTTCAGAAAAAATAGGTACCTATGAAATCATACAACTTTCTTTTTCCTGACAGATATATATTCTTCAGTTCATAAGTTTGGTTTGAGCATAAGCTTTTTTGCATTTAAAGTCCAAATATTGTCCTGAGTCTATTTGGACACTGTCCGTGGGATCATGGTGACTCCACTTCTCAGAACTTGAGTTTTATAATCTATTCCTCTTTAGCATGGTTAGGAACAAAAGACTAATTTCAAGGCATATCGCAGCATTTCAGACTTCATGAACAGTTCCCATGTGGTTAAAATCATCATTACATTTTTTTCCCTTTTAATTGAATCACATATTGATGGACATTAAACAGTTCTTAAGAGTCAGCTGGGAATTTCTGATGGATGCATGATGGTATCAGATTGATAGTCATTTAGAATTCAAGAACAGACATCATCAAATCCTCATAGTTTTGAGAAACACATGCCCATCCTAAGAGATTTGGCAATTGCTATTGCATGTAATTGTACTACATAGAGCACGACAATTCTGCAAAGACAATACTCATTTGTTTCTCTGTAAAATTTTCATATGTTCTTTTCGAAGACATTTTAAATGACAATTGGAATCCAAATTTAAAAAAAGGTTCAACAACATGCCATACTAACAAGGCTTATATCTCAGCTTAGGTGAGACTCAGATGAATCTCTAACCTTCTACACACATGCTAAATTTGCACATGTGCAGGCATTGACATCTATGTCACAACTCCCTCCCCTGCCAAGTTTCTTTTGGCACTGGTTATAAATTACATGCGAATTTGAGATATGTTAAAATGTGAAAAGTTCTGCATCTTAGACTTGATGAAATTCAGTAATAAATAACATTTATTGAGTATGTATAATATGCTTGATGCTTTACTTATTTCACTTAGTCTTCATAATTACTATAATTACTTTATGAAGACTTGCTGTTATTGTCCCCATTATACTGATGAAGAAAACTGAGACTTAGGGGATTTAAACTTAACATTCACTCAAGTGAAAGGCAGAATTGAGTCAAAGTTTGAATTTGAAGGCACATAGTATATTTCCTTCCCCAGTTTGATCCCAGTAAAGCCTTACTTTTTAAAGCCTTACGTGTGCTGTCCAATAGAACGTTCTCTGATGAAAATGTTCTCCATCTGAGCTGTCTGCTGTGATATAGCCAGTAGCTACCTGGGACTATTGAGTACTTGAAATGTGGTTAGTGTGACTCAGCAACTAACATTTTAATTTTATTTAATTTTAATTAATTTAATTTTAAACAGGCATATGTGGCTGCTGGCTCCCTTACTGCATAGGCCAGCACTGGAATGAAGGTAACTATATTTTCAGGAAAATACCAAAGAATTAAGGGAATACACTTAAGTGAACAGAATTCACTTTTTGCTCTTGCAAAAAGTCATGTCTATACAAGTGCAAATATTCTGAAGTAATTACTTCTCTGGGACAGTTTGACTATTTTTGTGGCCTTTTGGAAGCTGGTCAGGAGATCTCTGCTTAAACAAAAAGGAGCAGCTAGAAAAATTATCTTATTATTGCAAGGAGTATTTACGTATGATGTAGAAATGTCCCTTATGGGATTCTTCTTAAGTTTACTTAGGTTTACTGTGACCATATTTTTGTTGATATTTTTATTAATATTTTATATTGGTAAAATAATTTATATTTTACCTATCAGTTTCCAATTAGCTTATAAAACTTTTCTAGACATCCTATAAGGTAAGCAGAGTTGGTATTAGCGTTCCCATTTTATAGATGAAGAAATTGAGACTCAGGGAGTTTGTATAACTTGCTTGGGGCCACATAGGTAAGGAGTGACTTACCTGGAACTGGTACCTAGATTTTGTGACTTTCAGTCTTCTGTGTTTTCCATTACAAGGGGTTGTTTCTATACAATTGGATTCAACCATATTTCACCAAAAAAACTCTGCTGATAGAAACTCAGACTGAGGGCATGGTGCCTCACGCCTGTAATCCCAGTACTTTGGGAGACTGAGAAGGACGGATCATGAGGTCAGGAGATCGAGACCAGCCTGGCCAGTATGGTGAAAGCCCATCTCTACTAAAATGCAAAAAATTAGTGGGGCGTGGTGGAGCATGCCTGTAGTCCCAGCTATACAGAAGGCTGAGGCAGAAGAAGCGCTTTAACCCGGGAGGAGGAGGTTGCAGTAAGCCAAGATAGCGCCACTGCACTCCAGTCTGGGTGACAGAGTGAGACTCTGTCAAGAAAGAAAGAGAGGGAGGGAGGTAGGGAGGGAGGGAGGAAGGAAGAGAGGGAGGGAGGGAGGAAGGGAGGGAGGGAGGGAAGGAAGGGAAGGAAGGAGAAAGGGAAAGGAAAGGAAAAGAGAGAAAGAAAAGAAAAGGAAAGAAAAGAAAAGGGAAAGACAAGAAACTCAGACCTTGAGTGGAGATGACCCCATGCAAGCAGGTGAAATAAGATGTTATCCAGTGGAACATTTGTTCTTCCCAAGGGGAGGCTTTACCAATGGTTTGGGTGCCCTTCAATGTGCTTACATTGAGTGGCGTCAGGTTTTCAGGTTAACTAACTTCAGTCCCAGTGGCTGTGGTGGGAGATCAGCTGCAGCTGCGCTAATTCTGCTCCCCTTCAATGTGGCCATATGAGCAAGTGTTAGGTTTGCACTTTGCAGAGAAAATGAATATGTCATAATCCCAATTCCTCCCTGGGTATTTGGTTGGCTTCAAGTACCATTCCTTTTGTAATTAAATGGGAAAGAGAAAACAGATGGTCACCTTGTCAAATCTTGTTTTCAAGTTAAATACACACAGCCTTTTTTTCTAAGTAGGATAATTCCTTTTTAATGGTAACGCTTTAAGACAGGGAAACACCGGTGGCTGTGTCTAGAGTGCAATGAATCTGCATGTATTGTCTACCTGCTTGAACAGTGAGCTTGGAAAAAGTCCTTGATTTTTATGAACATGCCACCTGAAATCTTCTGTGTTGTCTATAACAGTGATTATTTAGCTTCTCTCTTCTTCAGTCTTCTCAGGGTCACACCTTCTCCACGTATGGTTAAAGCACATGCATGGAGCAATGATATTTACCTGGAGACTAGACAGTGCCATTCAACTGGATATTAAAGGAACAGTGGGGAGAGTTCCTCCGGTGGTCCCATTATCTCTGCATTTTATTTACTTTGGATATCGAGAAGGATCTGGAGAGGTGAAAGAATTGAATGACTCAATAATTTCCCCCAAACTGGAAGCAATCTCTTATCTATTAACTTCCTGGAACAATGAGGACCAATTGATTAGGGAGCTCTTAGGTCCTTGTTAGATCTTTCTCCATGCTATGAGGAACATAGAGAAAATACCATCATTTTTTTCAAAAAATTATAAAATAATATAGTGAGAATCGATTGAATGATGTCTACTGGGCAGTTTACAGCCCTCTATAGAATACATCTAGATCAATTCCTTTATTACAATGATGAGATAACTAGTCCCCCTCCCCAACTGTTTTGAAGGGATAGGGAAATGAGAAACGGATCTTGTCTTTGTTAATTCCAAAGTCTCTTCACTCCCTTAAGTGCTTCTTTCTTACTTTCTTGTCCTTTCACTGTTACACTCTCTGGAACATCCAAACTATGCAGACAGAGAGAAAGCCTTGATTCAGCCTCTATTCTAGAAAAACATAAGATTTTTGTCACTGCTTTGCTAGCAATCAACAATGATTTCTTGAATGCCTACTGTGTGCTTACAAGTGTGTTGGAGTCTTCCCTCTTTCCCTTAAGGAGAACACATTGATTTTTTAGAACCACTTTTAGTTAAGACTTTAATTGAAAATCCAATGTTATTTAAAAAATGTTTGTCATTGCTCCTGGATTTCTGAAGTCTTTTCCTGTCTATGTGTTGGCTTGGGGGAAATTTCCTTTGGCCCTGTTTATTTCATTTTGCTACGAGTAAAGGAGACAATTGAAGCTTGGTGTTTTTGTGAAGTTTCCTTGAAAGTGTTTTGACATTGTGGTTGGTGGTCTGATTACTTCAGAAAGGATTTGTATTTAGTATAAGTGTTTTTTATCTAAACATATATAGCTTGAGAGACCAGCTAATACTGTGTACTCACCTTAAAATATGCCTATGTACATATTTAAGCTCAGTTTGGCTAAAAGAGCCTTTGAACTAGAATATCACACACCACTCCCCAACTCCCATGCTCAAATGTTGGCCAACAGAGAGGACAGTAAAAGATAAAGATCCTCTGAACATGCAGAATCTATATAAGTCTAAATTTAAACAAATAACAACCGGACTTTAAGCACTGCTGGACAAATATTATCAGCTCAGAAATGGAGACCTAAATACTGATTCGTTGGTTGTTTAATTAAATTTATTATTAATAAATTAATTGTCCAAAAAAACCCCAAGAGTCTGGGTAGTATGAATTCCACTCCGAACGGGGCTACAAGGCCAGAACAAATGACTTTTGCACAGGATCTTGCTTTCCTCTATGGTTCTTAAGGAAGGTCTTCTTTGCATTATTCAATGTTCTTGGCTTATTTATTATTCCTGGAGGAAAGGCTGCACAAAACCACAAATATTTCAAATGTCATTGTTATCACTGAAATTACTCATTCAGACTGCAAATGAAACCAGGAATGTTTTTGCCATTTAAAACTTCCAGAAGAAGAGTGAACAAAATACAGAGTCTTCAAGGTTAAGCAGATGTGGTAAAAGCACATTCATTCAGTGTTTGTTTTGCTAATGAAAGTGAAAGTTTAATGCATGCTACAGATTTCTCCTCTGCCTTTTGTTAAACTGTTAGTTGATTATGAAGTTGAAAAAGGAAATTGTAAGAACATAATTTTCTTTAAGATCTGAAAGCTCAAGAATTTTGATTGAGTTAAATATATCTTTTATTTTTTAATTAATGCACTGATCTGTGTGATATTGTAATTTAGAAGTTATATTTTATTGAAAAGTGTTTTTAATAATGTTAACCGGTTTGTTCATCTGGGACAGTTTAATGAGTTCGACTTTTTGTTTTTTTATATATATATATAGATGTTTTGAGACAGGCTCTCGCTCTGCTGCCCAGGCTGCAGTGCATGGCATGATTATGGCTCACTGCCACCTGGAGCTCCTGGGCCCAAGCAATCCTCCTACCTCATCCTATTGAGTAGGTGGGACTACAGGCAAGTGCCACCAGGTCTAGCTAGGTGTTTTGTTTTTTTTTTAAATAATCTTTTGTAGAGATAGGGTCTTCCTATGTTGCTCAGGCTGATCTCCAACTCCTAGGCTCAAGTGATCCTCTTACCTCAGCCTCCTAAAGGGCTGGAATTATCCGCCTCAGCCTCCCAAAGTGCTAGAATTACAGGCATGAGCCACCGCGCCCGGCCAAGTTCAACTTTGTGAGAAAACCATGTTCAAGTTCCTCAGAACTGGTTTCTAAGACTTCGGTCTCTTTAAGGATGCCTTTTTCACCCTTGGCCTAGGTACTTGATCTTGAAGTTCTAAAATTGGATTTTTCTCTTGGCTTGTATCCCAGCTTCCTACTTTTTTTTTGAGGGAGAATTTGAAGATGATTATAGGAATTCATTTTTTTTCCTCTTTGCATTTTGAAGATGAAGAAAACATTATCTGTGTGTAAACTCCTAGATGATTACTTAGAGTAATAATAATAGTATATGGTATTTACCTGAAAAGATACTATGAGTTAAGAAAATTTTAATTCTTATTTTTTTAAATGGTATTAGATTTAGGTACAGTTAAAAATATCACTGTAGGCCGGGCGAGGTGGCTCAAGCCTGTAATCCCAGCACTTTGGGAGGCCGAGACGGGCGGATCACGAGGTCAGGAGATCGAGACCATCCTGGCTAACACAGTGAAACCCCGTCTCTACTAAAAATACAAAAACTTAGCCGGGCGAGGTGGCAGGCGCCTGTAGTCCCAGCTACTCGGGAGGCTGAGGCAGGAGAATGGCGTGAACCCGGGAGGCGGAGCTTGCAGTGAGCTGAGATCCGGCCACTGCACTCCAGCCTGGGTGACAGAGCGAGACTCCGTCTCAAAAAAAAAAAAAAAAAAAAATCACTGTAATCCCAGCACTTTGGGAGGTCGAGGTGGGTGGATCATGAGGTCAGGAGTTCAAGACCAGCCTGGCCAAGATGGTGAAACCCTGTCTCTACTAAAAATACAAAAATTAGCCAGGTGTGGTGGTGGGCGCTTGTAATTCCAGCTACTCTAGAGGCTGTGGCAGAGAATTGCTTGAATCCGCGAGGTGGAGGTTGCAGTGAACCGAGATCTCCCCACTGCACTCCAGCCTGGAAGACAGAGCGAGATTCCGTCTCAAAAAAAAAAAAAGAAAAAAATAAATCACTGAGGTAGCTAATGGATGATGGTTGCCAACTGATTTCTGGTACTGACAACTAGATTTCCTTTTTGTTCTCCCTTCAACTTCGGTCATCCTGTAGTTACCGCTTACTGTCCCTCCCTGACATGAGCACTTGTTTTTTTGTTTGTTTGTTTGTTTGAGACGGAGTTTTACTCTTGTTGCCCAGGCTGGAGTACAATGGTGCGATCTCAGCTCACTGCAACCTCTGACTCCTGGCTTCAAGCAATTCTCCTGCCTCAGCCTTGCCAGTAGCTGGGATTACAGGCATGTGTCATCATGCCTGGCTAATTTTGGTATTTTTAGTAGAGATGGGGTTTCACCATGTTGGTCAGGCTGGTCTTGAACTCTTGACCTCAGGTGATCTGCCAGCCTCAGCCTCCCAAAGTGCTGGGATTACAGGCGTGAGCCCCCCCCGCCCGCCCCGAGCACTTGTTAGTTCACAGTACATAATGAATACTACAGTTTGTTATTAAGTTCAATGCCTGCCTAAATATGACCAATTAATGCCTACTATCCACCTGAAAGTTAAAAACTGGCTATGAAGCACCACCCCCCATCCCAGGGGTTACAACTTGAAATCAACATTTGCATATACCTTTATAAAAATTAGTATGGAAACTTCTGGAATGTTGCCATACTCCCTATTTGAATTCAAATGATAATATAGTCAATTCAGGAAAGAAAATCATCCTAAAATTTCGTATTATGATTAGAAGTGTAATTTTGCTGAAATAGAAAATTTCTAATTATTAAATTTGACAAATCATCACTCTCTAAGTGAAGATTCTGGGCACTGAGTCTTTGGAGACAATGACTACACTTGGCACGGTGCTTGCCACATTGTAAGCACTCTATAAATATTTGCTTCATTAAAATTTAAAAGGTCACCCACTCTTAAAGTCATGGAAAACTTTGCTAATTTTTCTTGTGTTGTTTTGAAACAACATGCTGATTAATTTCCACTATGAAAATAAAAAGTTTTCTGTCTAAATGTGGCTACGAATTTAATGATAATGGGGGAGTAAGAGGATAGACTGAGAAAGAAAGAGAAAAGAAAAAAGGAAGAGAGCCAGAGGAAGAAAAGAGAAGGGAGGAAGGAAGGAAATGAAGACAGTCTGCACCCACATTTGGTTGCTGTCCTGAGATTAAGCCCGACCACATGAAAACCCAAAGGAAGCAAGCATCATTTAACATTCAACTTGCAATTCATTTTGTGACTCTATCATTATGCCAGCTCATTTGTCTGCAGTTTAAAATGTGTTATAAAGTCAAAACTTAGAAGTAAAATTCTTTCACTTCCTGATACTAGAGTGAGCGTAGTACATCTGCCTGTTTTGGATCATTTCTAAGCATTTCTCAAAGGTTAGTTCCACTTTGCCTGAAAGATCGTGTTTTGAACCATTAAAAACTGTTGCCTCAAAACTTCATCAGATCACAATTTCTTTTTTAAAATTCTCTCTTGGCAGATATTATCATTTAAAAGGTTTAACTTTAGTTACCTTGCTCTATTAATTTTATTTCTAAAATGTCTCTTGAATATATCTGCTTTTATCCATCCCTCTAGGCACTTTCTTTATGTCCTTAACACCTCTCACCAAGGTCCTAGGTTGCTTTCTGTTCCAATCTTTACTAATTTAATTATTTCTTTAGGCTGTTAGCAGGATTATTTTCCCAGGAAATACGACACATCCTGAATTTTTTTTTCTTCCAAAGCCTTCAATGGTTTGCATTTGTTTATATAATAAGAGTTAGGACTACCTGGCAAATATTCAAGATCTTTTATCATTGACTTCTCAAATACCTTCCCATTCTCAACTTCTCCTCCATTCCTTGTTATATTTCTGTACCACTGAGTTACACAAATGCACTGGATACTTTCATATTTCTTTGTTTTTGTTCATGTTAATTCCTCATCCCAAAAGTCCTTACTCTGCTTTTACAGTTTTGGAAATCCTAGCTCAACTCAAATATCACTTCTTCCATGAAACCCTGAGTGTATTACTCAGCTGAAGGTAATTGTTCTTTCCTCTATCCCCCATGTGAAGTAAATTAATATGATGTTAGAGATGGAAAAAGTTTTACACTTCAATCCATCTCCATTCAGGGATCATCTTGGTATTGGAGAGGCAATTTAGTTTTCAATGAAAGATACAAACGAGGGTAAATAAAATATGTATTTATTGGCTCGTGTAACTGAAAATCCAGTAGTTGAGCTGTCTGAATTCAGTACCTGGCTAATGTTCTCAGAGATCTGTCCCTTATTTTATTTCCTGGCTCTGGTTTTCTCCATGTTGGGTTCAGTCTTAAGCAGACCCTACACTCATACATGATGGGAAAGCGGTTCTCAGAAGCTCCAGATTTACATAGTATTTTTAGCTCTCAGTCTCCGAAGGAGAGAAATCCTCTTTCACAGCGTTTATATCAACTCTTCATATGACTTGGATTGTTTGGAGGTGGGGCATGTGTCTATCTTGGGGCTATCATTGTTTCTGGGAAGCCTGGGTTCTCTGATTGGCCAGTCCAGGTCATAAGCTTGTTTCTATGATGAAGGAGGTTGGGTCATGTGATGAACAGGTAGAATCATGTAGAGTGAGAAACAGTTTTCCAAAAAAAGTAGTTTTTATTCATTACATTCTCTATTGGGTACTTTCATTTGCCCTCTGTTACAGCCAACTGTTTATTTGTATCTCATCTTTGTATTTTAAGATTATTGAGAGCAAGAATCAAAACACATTCAATAAGTGTTTGTCTCTTAGCTGAACGAAGGACCCAACAGGCAGACAACAAATGAAATAATATCCAAAGTCACCGTTTTATTTGACTTATGTTCTCTTAGACTTTTTAAAAGTCTCATTGATAAGACTTGATACTTTCCAGTAATTAAAGAAAATTGGCATTCACATAAAATGGTGGACAGGATTAATTTTGAGATACAATCAATTTACTTAAAATATCAGACCCCAAATACTTCTAGCCATGATTTGACTAGTGAAAGTCTTTATAAATTAAAGTTTTCCCCTTTAGAAAAATTATTGCTTTTACTAGAAAAAATGTTGATATAGTTTATTACCATTACTAAAACAACAACACTTGAAGCTTGCTTTTAAAAATTTCTCATAATTTGACAGTTTTGTTTTGTAGTTTTAGAAAATATAGGGTCTCTCCAAGTAGAGTATTAAAATCTTCAAAATGGGCCGGGCTCAGTGGCTCATGCCTGTAATCCCAGCACTTTGAGAGGCCAAGGCAGGCGGATCATGAGGTCAGGAGTTCAACACCAGCCTGGCCAACATGGTGAAACCTGTCTCTACTAAAAATACAAAAAATTAGCCGGGCGTGGTGGTGCGTTCCTGTAATCCCAGCTACTTGGGAGGCTGAGGCAGGAGAATCACTTGAACCCAGGAGGCAGAGGTTACAGTGAGCCTAGATTGTGCCATTGCACTCCAGCCTGGGCGACAGAGCAAGATGCCATCTCGAGGAAAGAAAAAATCTTCAAAATGGAAAATTAAATAGTAGTTCCTTTTTTCTGTTCTTAGTAACTTTAGCTAATCTAAGGAAATAAAAGGAAATAACCTTTTTATTGCTCTGCATTATTTGTTCAAAATAATCAAACTGCTTTATTTAAACTAGTTATTTCATTGGCATGATGTTCCACAAGACCATTGATCACCATGGCCATGACATGAACAGTACCATATTGTGAACACCTAATTTGTATTGTTTTCTTCAATGAGTTGTTGTTGTTGTTTGAATAGTTTTGCTCCTGTTGCCCAGGCTGGAGTGCAATGGCACAATCTCGGCTCACTGCAACCTCTGCCTCCTGAGTTCAAGCAATTATCCTGCCTCAGCCTCCCAAGTAGCTAGGATTACAGGTATGCACCACCACTCCCAGCTAATTTTGTATTTTTAGTAGAGATAGGGTTTATCCATGTTGGTCAGGCTGGTCTTGTACTCCCGACCTCAGGTGATCACCCGTCTCGGCCTCCCAAAGTGCTGGGATTACAGACATGAGCCACCACACCCGAACCAATGAGCTTTTAATAAAGCAATTTGTAAGCTTGTTTTCATCAAGTCTGCGTTCTAGAGGTTGTGTAGTGCAAATGCAAGCATTCTGGATTTGGAACCAGACTTCACCTAATATGAAATCTAACTCTGCCACTGCTTAGCTCTTGTGAGCTTAGCTCACAATCACTTAGCCTCCTTGTCCCTCAGTTTACTGCTTTGTGAAATGGGGCTAATAATATCTGGTTCAGAAAACTGTGAAGAATAAAGGGGTAATGTGATGTTGTTGACAGAGTGTATGGCACATTGTAAGGGCTCAATCTAATATAAAGGCTATTTTCATTATGGCTCCTATTATACTGCTACCAGTACTAATTCCTTTCTAGAAAAAGCAAAGCTGGAAATCACTGGGGAAGGAATATTTGATCGGCCTTACCAAAGCACTCCTGCTTAAAGTGAAAGATGTTTGTGGTGTAAATGTTGGCATTTGTAAGACAGAACAATGTTCTTATTTCACCACTGAAGAAATGCCCTGCTTTCAACCTTTTGATGGACAGATGTCTTTGCGGCTTTAACATCCCACCCCACCATGCTCTTCCTCCCTAACTGCAACTACCAGTATTTTGTGACAAAAGACTCTTCCTCTGTAGATAGACTGTGGGGATCACTAGGCCAGTCCCAGTGTGACTTCTTACTTTGCATAAGATAGAAATGTCTTACTCCATTTGAGATTAAATTTGATCTTTCTGGGAAATGTAAAGCGACTCTACTTCAGTTTCTTAAATATAAAGGTTGTGAGGTGAAGCAAGGCATAGCATACACGGAGATCTAAATAGCCATCCCAGGGTTCTAATGAGGCCACAAATCACAGAACTCCATTATGATCAGAGTCGTGGTAGTATTAGACTGACCATAGCTTGCTTAACCTTACTGGTGCCACAGTTTTGGAGTAAGCACATTATCTCCCTGTAAAGCACATTTCTATTTAATACGTGCACATGCAGCAGGTATTTATTCTTACACCAGTTCCCCACTCATAGTTATTTTCTGTTTATAGTAATTTTAGAAAATATTTATTTTGCAATGATTTCAGACTTATGAAAGTGTCACAAGACTGGTTTAGAGAATTAAAGACTTTATTTGGATTAACCAATTTTATTTTGAAGGAACATGTGCTAGAGGTTTTAGCTCATCTTTAGTGAGGGAAACAGGCGACTATTACAGCTAGTTCAAAGGTTCATTTATAGATCAGGAATATCGAAATACATTTGCATATGGATGCAAACTAGCTTCTTCTGCAGAAGTGGAGGGAAGACAATTGAACCTCTACTTGACAGAATTTATTTACTCCTTCTCGACAAGAATTACTTTGCATTGCTCTGCTGATTTGGTAATGTTTAACATTTTGCCACATATCCTTTATCATTCCCTCTTTCTCTAATTAAATTTTTCTGAACCCTTTGAGAGTAATTTGTATGCACCATGCCCCATACTCTTTAGTAGCTTTAATTCACTGTGAATTGTCTAAGAAAACACATTTTCTTACATAATCACAACAAGTAATTAAATTCAGGAAACTTATCATTTGATACAATACTTTAATCTACGGTTCATGTTTTGTCAGTTGTCCTAATAACGTCCTTGATAGCATTTTTTTCCATTCTGTGGCACTGAATTCAGCCCAGGGTCACACATTTCATCTAGTTATCTTTAATCTCCTTTATATTTTTTTCAAATTTGAAGTTTGTCTACATTGGAAATTTAGAGTCAAAGATTGTGGCATTTCTATATTTGTGTGTGCATGTGTGTGTGTGTTGCTTCATTTATGATAATATCCTTAGCTATTATGTCAAAAGCTGACTTTTTTTTTTTTTTTTTTTTTTTTTTTTTTAAGTGCATTTCAACTCCAAAGTAACACTGAGGGGAAAATAGCAAGCATAAATCAGAACATCAAAGTAAGTCCCATCATGCCTACAGTGTACAAATAGCTGTTGATGAGTTTGCCATGCTTACTGAACTGAATAAGTATAAAAGCTTTTCATGTGCATTCCTGTTTTCAGGCCCAATACAGCACGTTAACCTCAGAATATCAAATTGAATCAGAGGTTCTGAGAAGACCAGCCTGCAAAGCCGTTAGAATGACACTCTTCATTACACTATCTAGATTCAGGTTTCAGACAACCATAACCGGGGCTTTCCCAACCCTCACCCAAAGTCAAATGTGCACAGCCACCCAAATCACTGCCTGCCTTCCCGCAAGGGCTCCCAGACCTCTTAAAGTGGGAAGTCCACCCAGTCCCGGAAAGCTGAGGCCAGAATTATAAAGAACCTTTTTGTGATGACATTTTTCCTGGCGAGGCTCAAATAAACAGCCCCTGCAAGGCAGTTTGCCACACAGTGTGTCAGCACATATTATGCCGTCTGGTGCTGAGTGGATGTGTCAGCTGCCCATTAGACCACACTAAAATAGAATTGCTGGGAGCCTGAAGCATGAAGCATGATATTAGATAAAGTGATGAAATTTCACTCGATTAAAGAGCCGGGTCAAGGACAGTTACCTCGGGAAATTCCTTTTTTCCTCGAATATTCTCGCAACTTTGATGAATTTATCATTTCCCTGCTTATTTTTCATTATCGTCTGGGGCTTTATGAACAATAAAACGTGCCCTCAGCAGGCACTGACATATTGGAGTGATCAGAATCATAGGTTATGTTGATTCAAAGAAAGAAAGGGAAAAAAAGATGAGATTGACATTGCTGCAGGTCAAAAGCCCTTGGAAATGTTGGATTGATTTGTTTAGACAGTTGTTTGATTTCTCTCTCTCTCTTTTTCTTTCTCTAGCTCTTTTTTCCCCCTCAAGTAGAAGGATAGGAAAAAGAACAGAGAGGGGTAATCTTTTTTATTTTAGGCCAGTTGAAGGAGAGAAGCAGAAGCATATGGCTTGGCAGAAATTTTTATTTTTATTTATTTGATTTATAAGGACAGGAGAGAAATGCTTCTTGCAAAGGGCTTCTTTTATCAAAAGGACTTGCAGGCTGAAAGTAAATGACTACATACCTGCATTGCTTTTTAAACCAGGACTGGAAAACCACATCTAGCTAGTGTAAAGCTGACTGGTTGCTCTCCGTAGTAGGAAAACAAAAACCCACTTTGGTTTGTTAGTATTTTACTCTGACATAACTTCATTTACAATAACATTTGAGAGACAAAAGAAAGGAAACGTGAATATTCAGAGCAGTTTTTGTTCTACCCTTAGAGCTTAATTCTACAGTCCTTCCATCCCCCATTTTGCCAGTGAGGGTAGAGTTCTTGCCAGCCAGACATCCTGGGAAGAACATGCAGCACCAAGCCTAGCTAATTGGACCATGTTGAATTCTAATTCAGTTGGTTCAGTTGGTCCTTCTTTGGGTCAAAAAATTGCTTTAGACAAATGTGCTGGTCTGGAGGACTGGGAACACTTTGGAGGTTTAAGTTTTTAGCACCATGTGGGGGTCATTACAAACCCTGAACTCAATGAATGACTGAGTAGCCTTACTTCTATGAATTTCCCATGCAATATTTTAACTCTGGTGCTCAAATTCCATTCTAGTATGTAAGATGCTTGAGTTTTTAAGACTCCTCTTTCTTCCTTATGATATAGGGATACTAGCATAGAATACCTCTTCTAACATACAAGACTGTAATGAATATGAAATAAGACCATCTATTTCCAGATATGTTTTTCCTAAGAGGAAAGGTGTCATCTAAATTCTAAATAGTGCCATGATTATATTTTTGTAATAATCTTATATTTTAATATTGAGGGACAAAAAATTTACATGACCCAGTGAGCTGTACTTACTTGGACTATGAACCAGAGATGAACTTAAAATTTATATCTTGGCCAGGCACGGTGCCTCACACCTGTAATCCCAGCACTTTAGGAGGCCGAGGGAGGCAGATCACCTGAGGTCAGGAGTTCAAGACCACCCTGGCTAACATGGTGGAACCCCATCTCTACTGAAAATACAAAAATTAGCCAGACTTGGTGGCAGGCTCCTGTAGTCCCAGCTACTTGGGAGGCTGAGGCAGGAGAATCGCTTGAACCTGGGAGGCAGAGGTTGAAATAAGCTGAGATTGCGCTGTTGCACTCCAGCCTGGGCAACACAGTGAGACTCCATCTCAAAAAAAAAAAACAAAAAAAAAACCATTATTTTTCAGCAAGTTCCTTGGGTATTACATTAATGTTTATATAAATTAAATTTCTTTTTCATAACAGCACCCATTCATTAGGTGAGAGTTGATGTCTAAGGAAAAAATAAATAACAGCCTGGTGGGACAGGCAGGAAATGCAGGACAAGGAGTATAATGTGGGTGCTTCAGTTTTCTCATAATTGATAGGACAAAAGTGAGACATCAAAAAATTTTCTCTTTTAATTACAGGAAAAAAAGCTTGCACAGAGACGTTAGACAACTGCTTTCAGATCTGATCAACTGGAATCTAATTTTTCTTTTCTTTCTTCCTCTTGAGCCAAGGGGGTTTTGTTTTTTGTTTTTAAAATATTGAAGTGGTTTGAAAGACGGGAAGGCAGTTGTGCTAAATTTTCTATTATTAGCATCGAAGTGATAACAGCTTTCTTACCCCTTGGGAGAAGAGGTGGCAGTTGGAAGCCGAGGAACGCTCAGTGCTGTGTCGGCACACTTTTCACCAAAACAAAAAAAAACGGAGTACGAATATCTGCCTGTAATAAAATAATGAGTCTGTTACTTTTTCTCAGTATGAAGTGAGGGTGAAACATACACATATTATTAGGCAAAAGAGAGCACCACAAAATCGGTGGAGTTTTAAAGCTTCCCTCTCCTGTCCGGTGGACACCAGGACTGCTTGGCTGCAACCCTCTGTCTTCTCAAGGCTCCAGGGGCAAGCAGCACCGTCTCCCCAGTGTGTTTTTCACTAGTCGCTTGCTTTGGGATCTTGATTTCTTTGCTAGTGTCATTTTGTTTTGGCCTGACAAAATCCTTCACTAAGCTACAGAATGCAGAGAGTGCATACCAGGGGTGAGTTGCCAACATAAGGCTTAGTCAGTAAGGTGCAGGAGGAGGCATTTGATATACATTTCCCTCCTCTTCACCAAACACTTGGGCAGCACTCAAGCAAGAATTGTATTCTATTTACGGTCATCTTGCTTATGATGAAAATTATATGTTTCATCCCAAGCAACAATAAAAAAAATTACTTTGAAACCTCTCACTGGCACTTCTAATGAACACAATAAATAGAAGAATATGCTCATCAAAAATTGTTCTCCTTTTCTCCATGATGAACCCAATAAATATTTCATTAGAAGAAGGGTTTAGCTTCTCATGTGAATTGTGAAATCTCTTGGGTTATATTAAGGCTGTAAATGTAGTTCAAAGCAGCTCAGAGTCTCGCTTTAGGGGATGGGTGCTTTTTATTTTTTATCCTTTCCCTAGAGGGTCTGATTAGCCCAGAGCTCATTTGGTGCAATAATGGAACAGGAAATTTTCTACGAGCGACTGCAACAGAGTTCCAGTTGAGAGTTTGCTACCTTGGGAGAATCAGGTCATTCTCATATCTGCTGGGGAAATGCATGCTCCCCAAGAGAAAGGAATTGGAAAAATAAATTCTTCTGACAAGTGGAGAACTTCTGCTGCAGAATGTTCCTGAACCTTGCCAGAGGGGGAGATTTTATCTTCCTGATCAGATTGCCCTAGCATTTTCCCTTCTTCCTTTAAAATTTTGTGTTTTTATTTTATTTATTTTGTTTTAACATAAGAGAACTGAAAGGTCTATGCTCTAATGTGCATTCTTCTAAACTGAAGGGTTTGTCATTTCAGTTCTGAACACCGATTTCTGTCACTTTGGCCAACACGAAGGAAGAGGTACATTTCTTTTCCTCCCTGACACCTTCGATGACATGATACACAAATGGCGGACTATGTAATAGTTTAACCAAGCCTGATCTTTCTGCCTGGGGTACTTGTGGCACTTAAAGCCTCAGTGAGTCTTTACTTATTTATTTATTTTTTAGATCACTCAAGTAGAGAAACCATGGTATGTAAAATTCACCTAACTTTTAAGTCTTTTACATGGAGATTTCATTTTTTTCTTATTGCTGACCAACTACCCCCACAAGCTAAAGTGGTAGAGTTCTTGTTAGAAAGAGAGTCCGCAAATGTTTTAATTATCATTTTTTCCTTCATTAATGTCTGGGGTTTTCGTATGACCTCTCCTTTATCTGGGCACTGTGCGGAGGAGAAATTGCATGCCCTTCAGTCTTCAGGGTGATCTGTTGGTTTTGTCACTTTGATTATTTTCTTTCCCGAGTACTACACAGCATACCTTTTCTGCTGGATTCAGCTAAATTCATTCCCCTCTGGTTCACTGTGTGGAAGGTGTTGTGATGTACCAGGGATCTTGCTCGAAGCCAGTGCTAGACTTCTTAAGAGTACTTGAGCACCTCTTGAATGACATAGGAATTCCTCTGACACCACTGCCATGGTGATTCTTTTAGGACAAGGATATGCCATTTTTTTTTTTTTCTTCTTTTTCTTTCCTGGTGTATCCAGGCAGGATTTAATATGGAGATGGATGAGTAGACAGAAAGGAAGACGAGGTAGGTCTTACAGATCTGTCTTTTAAATTAACAAAAGCCACAAAAACATTAAGAATTAAGCTACATTTGAAGAGGCCTCAGGAGAAATCTGTTAGTCTCCCAGGCCCAGTGGCATTTAAATATCACTGAAGACAAAGCCATGAAGTGTCCAATTGGTCATGAACTTCATCACAAAGTGTGGAAACAAAGAGGATGAAACAATAGGAAGGCCTTAACCAATTTAGATGTTGTCAAAGAGCATTCTTAGAAGCCCTGTCTGAAAGATGTTAGTTTTGCCTAATGCCAATTATTACCTAATTCCAACTGCGATTGAATTTCAGACTGTGAGTAGTAAAGGTGAGAGGAGGAGTGGAGACTGGTGGTCGGTGGGGTTGAGAGGTGGGAGCTGCTGGCCATTGGGAAACAGATGTTGCCATTTTTAATGGGTTGGTCAATGTCATTGACAAGATGGCATTTGATTAAGGCCTTGAAGGAGAGTTTCAAGTCAGCCTTATAGAATCTTCGGAATGGAGACAAATCTGGTCAAAGACCATGAGGTAAGGGTGTACCTGGTTGAGTTGGAAGAAAACTGAGGAGGTCAAATTTCATGGAATGTTGCTGTAAAGGGGAACTAGAGGATAATATGGGGGTAAGGAAGGGGTTCTTTATAAGACACTTGACACTGATGGGCATGACCCAATAGAGAGGAAGAAATTCTTGATGTAGGGAGAGCAATGGGAGAGGAGAAGTTTCAGGAGTCAGGTTTCTGTGAGAGAGAGGAGATGGAATCTAGGACGCATGTGAAGTGTTGGCTTTAGGGAGAAGCTTAGACAGTTCAGCTGCAGCGGCAGGAGGGAAGGACAAACATATGGACACTGTTCCCAGTAAGGAAGGAGATTTGGGGTCAGGAGCTTGGGAAGCTCTTTTCTGATGTGTGTATGTGTGCATGTGCGTGAGTGCAAGTTAAGTCATCAGTGGAGAGTAAGGATGGAAAAATATGTGTTGGAAGTTTGAGAAGAAAGAAAAAGTCATGAAATAATCATCTAGGGCAGTGGTTATCAATGCATGGTCCAGATTAGCAGGGTCAGCATCATCTGGGAACTTGTTCGAAATGCAGTTTCTTCAGTCCACCTTAGATTGATTCAGACACTTCAAGGGTCAGGACCTAGCAATCTGAGTTTCCACACATCCTCCAGATGATTCTGTGGCAGCCTCAAGTTTGAAAATCATCAGTTTAGAGTAACAGGAGAATGAATGGATTATGGAAATATTGAATGGTTGATGGGCAGAGCTTGAGACCTTTTTGAAGGTAAGGGTTATCAACTTAAAATGAGATCAGTCAGCAAGCTGTGTGGCTTTCTCCAGCCATGGCCATCTGTGTTGGTGTGCAGAGTAAACCGAGTTGATTTAACCTGGCCTGGGGTCTTGTTAATCTTCTTGACAAGATTGTTAAGAATGTATGCAAGAGTGTGAGATGATGGACCATCAGATCTAATCTAGGCCGGGGAGAAAATTGAGGGACCAAGAAAAGCTTAAGTAGTCAATGGCTAATTGCTCCTAGTGGGGTCAGGGTTTCTTGGAGTTGGGACATTGGTGAGAGTGAGCTGGAAAGACAGAATGGTTGAAATTGCAATTATGGATGGCTTTGCTGGTAATGATAAGGCCAGAGTACGGCTTGTGGAGAGAGTGGTTGAGGCAGGGTGGAAAATGTGAGAGCTGGAAAAGAGGGCCTCGAAAAACCAAGAGTCTAGGACATTGGAAAGATCATATATATATGGATATTGAAATTACCAAATATGTTGGAGAAGTGGTGGTGAGTTAGGTGCTAAAATCTTCAAGGAATTAGGGGAGTGACCTGTGGGTCTGTAGGTAACAGCAGTAAGCTAAAATGGTGATTGATAAGGACTAATCACATGGTATTAAAAGATGAAAACTTTGTGTTGTTATTTGTTCTTGTGGTGGGAAAAAAGGATGTTCAAGTGGCAGTATGAAAGCAGAACACCTGCCCCTACCTCCAGATCAGGCATTACGAGAACCTTGCAAGACACCACAGCTACCACTTTCAGACTGCTGGGTAAAAGCAAGTGGTTTCCTGAGAGTCTGTCCATTTACAGCAAGAAGTGAAAAAAAGTTCTGAGAAGAAGTAAGGAGAAGCTAACAATTGAGCATGACTTCCAGAAGACAGTGTGGACTGGTTTCAGGTATTTGGGATGAGTGGCAGAGTGGATGAGAAAAGGGAGACTATAGAGATAATTGATAAAAGAGAGACTATAGATATAAGAGGCCAGGAAGATCAGAGTTGATTGGGAGCTACAGGTTCCTTGTGAAGTTTGATGTACATGAGAGAATGGCAAAACGAGATTTGCCGTGATGTTCTCAATGTAAGCACTGAGGAGAAGGCTGGGAGTGTTGCAGGGCAGTGAGTGATGGGATCTTGCTGGGAGTGCTCTGAGGCTTTCTCTTTATTCCTGACAGTGGTGATGTGGGGCCACGGATGGCAGTCTTATCCTGCTTGGAAATCTCGGAGAGGTGTGGAGACCAGGGAAGGTTAATCTTTTTCAGTTGGATGTGTGGATGGCTCTTCAATCGAGTAGATTTTGAAAGTGTGCAATGGAAAATGGTGTTGGAAATGAGGAGTAGATGAGTCAAGGCTACTCTAATTTCAATGCCCCAAACCATGCCCAGCTCAAAAGTCACAGGGTGGTAATAATAGTTCCACTTTTCTATTCTTGTCATCATTAAGCCTCAGAAATAAATCAAAGTAGGGGCCTGTCTTCAGCATATCAAAAGCAGCTGAATTTGTGTCCATTTATCCTTTCGTTGTTGTGAGATCAAGCAGTTGCACCTCAAGTGCATTCACTGGTATAATTTCTAGGAGGAGAGACCACTTCATTCCACGTTGGTGCCCCACTCATCCTCCCAGCACGTTTCATACAAAGAGACGTCTGGTTTGCAGAGATGCTCTTAGGAACCAGCATGGTTTGGTGGCTTGAGCACAGGTCCTGGGTGTGAGGAGTGTGCCGAGGATGCAATAGTGCATAGTTTTCTGGGGATGCACACCTGGACTGCAGAGAGGGGGCTACCAAAAAGCAGTTGGCTCGGATGCCAAATACTTTCAGAACAGCTAGCTCCAGTGGAAACCTCTTCAACCCTGGCAAGAATTCCGAGTTTTGAGAGCTGTGCACACTCAATTTTCACACTGTATGTGAGCCACTGCTTTGTGTGGAAATGCTTGAATGCAGGTAGGATTCTTGTAATGTGCCCTTAGTGGCATAATATTGCATGCAGAGCTACAAGCCTTAATGCACTTCCTCCCTCACAGCTAGGCTTAATAAGTGCCAGGAGAATGGCCTGATGCAAAAATTAATACTTTTTAATGAGTCAAGATTGATTCTAGAATTTAAAGAACTATTCTATGTTTTCAAAGAAATAGGTAATGGAGAAAACTCTATCGGCAATTTTGAATATCTGCAGAGCTAGAGGGATGTTGGAAAGAGATTTGCTTCTTTAAGGCCTGTATTAAAAAAGAAATGATACTGTAGAATTCCAATTTTATGACTTTCTTCTGGAAAAGACAAAACTATGAAGACAGTAGAAGGGTCCATGGTTGCCAGAGGGTTTGGGGTTGGGGGTTAGGGTTGCTAGGTGAGGCACAGATAACTTTTAAAGTAGTGAAAATACTCTGCAGGATACTGTAATTACACAAATGTATAATGAATGTGTGTCATTATGCATTTGCCCAAGCCCATGAAATGTACAACAGCAAGAGCGAACCCTGTTGTATTCTGTGAACTTTGGGTGATGTGATGTGTCAGTGTAGGTTCGTCAGTTACAACAAATGTACTGCTCTGGTGGAGGATGCTGATAATGGGGGAGGTTGTATTCACATTATGGGGGCAAGGGATATATTGGATATTTCTGTATCTTCCTCTCAATTTTGCTATGAACCTAGAATTGCTCTAAAAAAGTCATAAAAAACATAAAACCCTTTGAATCTTTAAGATCTCTTTCTAACCTGCTTCCTCTTCTATTACTGTAACTATTAACCACTGTGAACAGTTTCATTAATAGGAACAGCTTTTGGCAACCTGTCCCTGGTGATGAACATTTAGGTGGATTTTATTTTGTGGTTACTACAGCAAAACTGCGGTGGACTTTGTGCAGATGTATTTTTGTGCGCTAAGGCAAATCTATCTCCGAGTTAACCGCCTAAAAGTATAATTTCTGGTTTAAAGAATGTACGCATATATTTTTGGTTAGATAAATAAGGCATTTTATTTTAGGTTCACAGTGTTCCAGCAAACCAATAAGTAAACGATGAATTAAAAAATGTAAAACTAGGTAAAGGAAAAGATAAGCAGCAGGGAAAAAATACAATGGGTTAATAAGCAAATGAAAAGATACACAATCTTACTCATCACTGAAGAAATGAAAATTAAAACAGGATATCATTTTACTGGTAAAAATTGATAAATATTTATGAGTTTGATCCCACATGGCATTGGTGAGAGGGTGGGAACCCAGCATACGCGTGCCTTCCTGATGGTGGTGTGAACCATCTCACTTGTTTTGGAAGGCACTTCAGCAAGAATTTTGCCAGTGTTTTAACTTTCTAATGCCCTGCAACTTGGCCTGGAGCTACACTCTGCTCGCTAGATCAGAGGAAGATCTTCTTTGGGCACCAATGATAGTTTATTTTTCAGTTTGGAAAGCTGTCTGACTTACCTCATTATGAATCCATGTATCTATTTAACTCTGAAGGCAAAGGCAATTTTGTTTCATTCATTTAATAGATGTTTGTTGGGCATCTGCTGTGTGCTTGTGGGAACACAGTAGCGACCAGTGGGCATGGCAGGCAAGGCCTTTGCTCTCAAAGAATTTTTGTTTTGATGGAGGAAGGCAGGCAACAAGCAAACACACAGATACATGATCAATAGCAGGAGAGAGCAAGTACTGTGGTGGAATCAAAACAGGCGAAGTGATGGCAAGTGGCTGGGGGATATTGGGATCAGTGACCAGAGGGTCACTCCAGAGTTACGACATTCAAGCTAAATGCTAAATGGCAAGAGAGAGCTGGCCATGCCAAGACCTGGAGAGGTCCTACAAGCAGAGGGTACAGCATGGCCAAAGGTCCTGGGGGGCAGGAAGCCAGTGTTAGGGACTGAACTGTGTTCTTCCAAAATTCATATGTTCAAGCCCTGATCTTCAATGTGACTGTATTTGGAGACAGGGCCTTTAAAGTGGTAAAGTTTTCTGAGGTCATAGAGGTGGGGCCCTAATCCAATAGAACTGGTATCCCTATAGGAAGACACCCAGGGATGTATGTGCACAGAGGAAAGACCCTGTGAGGAGACTAAACTTGTAGCCACCTTGACATGGATGTCCGGGCTCCAGAACTGTGAGAAAATAGGCGCCTATTGTTTGAACCACACAGTCTGTGGCATTTAATAAGCATCTATTGTTTGAACCACACAGTCTGTGGTATTTAATAAGTGCCTATTGTGTGAACCACACAGTCTGTGGTATTTAATAAGTGCCTATTGTTTGAACCACACAGTCCGTGGTATTTAATAAGCGCCTATTGTGTGAACCACACAGTCGGTGGTATTTAATAAGTGTCTATTGTTTGAACCACACAGTCTGTGGTATTTAATAAGCGCCTATTGTTTGAACCACACAGTCCGTGGTACTTAATAAGCACCTATTGTTTGAACCACACAGTCTGTGGTATTTAATAAGCGCCTATTGTGTGAACCACACAGTCCGTGGTACTTAATAAGCGCCTATTGTGTGAACCACACAGTCCGTGGTATTTAATAAGCACCTATTGTTTGAACCACACAGTCCATGGTATTTAATAAGCACCTATTGTTTGAATCACACAGTCTGTGGTATTTAATAAGCGCCTATGGTGTGAACCACGCAGTCTGTGGTATTTAATAAGCGCCTATTGTGTGAGCCACACAGTCTGTGGTATTTTGTTAATCAGCCTGAACTGATTAAGGCAACCAGTGTGGCTGAAGCCACGTGACCAGGAGGTAACAGAAGGCTGGAATGAGCAGGGCTTTGAGGGTTATCAGAAAGATACTGGATGTGGTTTTCAGTGTGATGGGACACTACGGGGGGCAGAGGTTAAGTTTAGAATTCTCACTCTGCTTGGTATGAGGAGAATGGAATGAAATGGGCAAATAGGAAGAAGGAAGGACAATGAGGAGGCCTTATCTTATAGAAGTCCAAAAGAGGTTGGGCATGGTGGCTCATGCCTGTAATTGCAGCACTTTGGGAGGCCGAGGTGGGCAGATCACCTGAGGTCAGGAGTTCGAGACCAGCCTGGACAACATGGTGAAATCCCGTCTCTACTAAAAATACAAAAAAATTACCCAGGCCTGGTGGCACACACCTGTGATTCCAGCTACTCGGGAGGCTGAGGTAGGAGAATTGCTTGAACCCAGGAGGCAGAGGTTGCAGTGAGCCAAGAAGGTGTCATTGTACTCCAGACTGGGAGACAGAGTGAGACTCCATCTCAAAAAAAAAAAAAAAAAAAAGTCCAAAGAGAAAACAGACGATGGTGGTAGCTAGGGGTGGCAAGAAAGAGACAGAGGGGGCTGGGTGAATCTGGAATATAATGTGGTGTATGAGAGGGAAGCCTTGGGGACCTCTACCCAGTGGTGCACCCAGGAAGGGCAGTGGGCGTGGTCTGTCCTGGTGCCTGCCATAGGGGGTGCACTGTCTGGAGAGAATTTAAAGACAATGGTAGTACTGACTCAGAGTCCTCTGCTTCATATTATCATCATGCTCTGACACCTCTAGACAATGTTTGGGATAGAACATTCCTCAACATGAACATGGACATCTCCTATCATCTCCCAGTACCCACCATCTCACTTCCTTGGCCCAGACGCTGGGGTGGGAGTGTGAGTTCAGTAACTGCACCCACTAGTGCTATGAGGCAAACTGAGGTTCTCAAATTCTCACCTATTAGGCTAGCGACTTCCTCTCCATCCCTGAAGGGTGAGTGGATAAAGACGTGAGTGGAGAAAAAACAGAGTCTCTCCTGCCAACGCTTCCCCGCATGGTGAGACAGCATGAGCACAAACAGGTCGAGAGGCGGCCAGGTGTTCCCAAATTCTCCTCAGCTTTCTGTTCTCTCTCACACCTCTGGATTGATGGTTAAACGTATGATCAGCCAAGGACACAGCTGTCCCCAGAGAAAAGGGGTCAGCAGCACCAGGGCCACTCTGCTCCTTCTCCTGGGCCACTGCCCAATACCTGACAAGACCCTGAGGATTGTCTCCTGGCCCTAGAGTGCCATGCACTTCAGTTCAGTTTTTACTCCAGCAGAATAGAGAAGAGTAACAAAAGGATGTTAACTTATTTCAAAGGCCAAGCTGAATTTTAGGCTGAGTTCATTCCTCAGCCAATACTCAGGCACACTAACCAAAATAGCTTATCCAAGATTAGGGACTGGATCAAAATAATGCAATATTGATTCCCCAATATCAAGAATAGATAACTTACTTCCCTACTAAAGTCCTAGAAGAAATTAGACCTCAAAAGTGAAATAAAAATGGAACTCCCCTTTCCCTTGTCAACCAAAGATGTATAATTCTAAAATACCTTCCTCCTCCATCTCCCATTCTGCTCAGAGTCAGTCTTGCCTGGCTGTTGCAGGCTGCTCTGATTTCTAGGGAAGTGCTGCAGCTGCTGTATCCTCCTAAGAGTCGATTCAGCCAACCCCAGAGCTCCAGTGTGTCCCAGGTTCCCAAAGGGTCAAAAAGTCACCCTGACTCATAAGATGATTGATCAGAGCATCAGACCCGTACAAACACCATTTATACATAATCCCCACAGCAAAAGCATTTCACAAATAGAAGCGATGTTCCCCTCTTACTTTAGCCAGCAATGGATCAAAGCAGAGAGTTGGTGTTGTTATGTGGAGGAAGTAGCACAGAGGAAAAAAAAAAAAGTATGAAAGGAAAAATCATCTTGTCTTTGGATTTGCCTGTGTGCCAGTTACTCTATGCCAGCTGTCTGGAGTGTACAACATGTTCACTTAAACTCAGTTGGAAAAATTTTCCATCATGAGGTTCAACATACTGCCATATGCTCCTACCCGAGCCTTACATAAGGCCAAAGCTTCCTCGCCTGTGCCGCTGCTGAGAACTTTCTCTTTCCGAATCCTGAGAAGTGAAGGCCTCTGCCTGCCATGTGCTTCTTTTCTCAAACTTGCAGTGACTGTGGATTTCTTTAGCTCATTCTGGCTGACATAAACCCCCAAACATGTGATTCAGTGGTCCCTGAGGAATAAGAACCCCAAAAGCTTTTCCTTTTTCCAATTTTGTTTTCTTAATTCCCCCAGGCTTCGAATAAATTTAGCTGCCCAAGAGGCAGCACAAAATCCCTTGTCAACAACCCATGTCCTGATACGTTAAATCCATAGCAGTGAACGAAAGGGAAAAACTAAGCAAGTAACCTTGCCTCTCACTTGCTCAACTCTCCAAACATCTCATCCATGTCAATTCTCCAACATTTGAATGTTTCCAGGCCCTTTGAGATGAGTCTTCTTTAACTCTATTAAAGGCCTTTTCCTTCCTTCCTTCCTTCCTTCCTTCCTTCCTTCCTTCCTTCCTTCCTTCCTTCCTTCCTTCCTTCCTTCCTTCCTTCCTTTTCTTTCTTTCTTTTTCTTCAGAGTTTTGCTCTTGTTCCCCAGGCTGGAGTGCAATGGCGTGATCTCAGCTCACCACAACCTCCTCCTCCTGGGTTCAAACGATTCTCCTGCTCCAGCCTCCCGAGTAGCTGGGATTACAGGCATGTGCCACCACATCCAGCTAATTTTGTATTTTTTTTTTTTTAGCATAGATGGGGTTTCTCCATGTTGGTCAGGCTGATCTCAAACTCCCGACCTCAGGTGATCCACCTGCCTCAGCCTCCCAAAGTGCTGGGATTATAGGCTTAAGCCACTGTGCCTGACCTAAGGCCTTATTCTTTCTAGGGCTGTAGTCTGTGAAAGACCCTGTGAGATCCTGAATTCCTGGAGAAATTAGACGGTCCAAGAAAACTTAACTGATGCCAGATGAGAAGTCTGTATCTCTGCTCCAGACCAAATCCCTGTTTATTCATTTTGATATTCCAAATAAACAGTGAGTTCCTTTAGTTATGATTCTACCCGTGGCCAACTGCATTAGGATCCCTGGCACGGATGCAGATGAATCTCAGTTGCTGGGGCCTATGATTGCTAGGTCCAGATTCTTGGCCTAGTCATTTCTAGAGCTGCCATAATGATCTACAGTGTAAGCAACAGAAGAATTGGAACAGAGAGAGGAGTGTGGCCTGCATGTCACTCACCATAACCAATGGAACTAGAAAAAAGCTCATGCTTCTCTTGAGCATGTGAGAGTGAAAAAGGAAGCTGATCATTTAGTTTCTGCTTTGGAAGCATGGAGACCTGCCTTCTACTAAAAGTGGTCAAATGAATCTCTGGTCCTTTGTCCATAAACAAGGACGAAAAGCTTGCCTGTAAAAGACAGTTGTGGGTCCTATGCAGATATGTGTCAGTATTAGCCAGTTTGTATTGCTATGATGGAATACCTGAGGCTGAGTAGTTTGTAAAGAAAAGAGGTTTATTTGGCTCTTCATTCTGCAGATTGCACAGAAAGCATGGGACGAACATCTGTCTCTGGTGAGGGCTTCAGGAAGCTTTTACTCATGGTGGAAGGCAAAGGGGAGCTGGTGTGTGCAGAGATTATATGGCAAGAGAGGAAACGAGAGGGGAGAGAGGTGCCAGGCTCTTTTTAACAACCAGCTCTCACAAGTACTAATAGAGCAACAACTCACTCATTACCTGAGAACTGCACGGAGCCATTCATGAGGGATCTGCACCCACAAAACAAACACCTCCTATCAGGCCCTGCCTCCAATATTGGAGATCAAATTTCAACATGAGACTTGATGGGGCCAAACGAATCATACCCAAACCGTAGGATTTTGCCCCTGGTCCTCCAAATCTCATGTTTTTCTCACGTGCAAAATACAATCATCCATCCTAATAGTCCTTAAAAGTCTTAACTTGTTCTAGCATCAACTCAAAAGTCCAAAGTGTAAAGTTGCATCTAAAGCTCAAGGCAAGTTTCTTAAACTGTGAGCCTGTAAAATAAAAAGTAATTTACTTCCAAGATATAATGGTGATACAGACATTGGGTAAACATTTCCATTTCAAGAGGGAGAAATCAGCCCAAAGAAAAGGGCAATAGGCCCTACACAAGACTGAAACTCAGCAGGACAGACATTAAATGTTTTTCTTTGTTTTTTTTTTTTTTTTTTTTTTTTTTTCTGAGGCAGGGTCTTGCTTTGTTATCAAGGCTAGAGTGTAGTGGTATGATCATGGCTCACTGCAGTCTCAATCTCCAAGCTCGAGCAACCCTCCCACCTCAGCCTCCCGAGTATCTGGGACACAGGCGTGCATCATCGCACCTGGAAAATTAAACAACAACAACAAAAAGCCATTTGTACAAATGGGGTCTCACTATGTTGCCCAGGCTGGTTTTAAACTCCTGGCCTCAAGCAGTTCTCTGATCACAGTTTTCCAAAGTGTTGGGATTACAGGCATGAGCCATTGTGCCCAGCCAAGAAATTAATTCTTAAAGTTTCAAAATAATCTCCCTTGACTCCATGTCCCATATCCTGGCACATTGGTGTGAGCGGTGGGCTCCCAAGGTGTTGGGCATCCACACCCCCATGGCTTTGCTGTGTGCAGTCCATGTGGCTGCTCTCATGGGTTGGAGTCTGGAGCCTTCGGCTTCCAGGCTGAGGGTGCATGTTGCTGCCAGTGGTTCTATCATTCCGGGGTCTGCAGCATGGCAGCCCTCTCCACAGCTCCACTAGGCAGGGCTCTGGAGGGCATTCTCTGTGGGAGCTCCAACTCTATATTTCTGCTTGGCATTGCCTTAGTGGGTTCCTGTGTCAGGCTTCTACCTGGGCACCCAGGCTTTTCTATATATCCTCTGAAATCTAGGTAGAAGCTGCTAAGCCTCCATTACTCTTGAATTCTGGGAGTCTGCAGATTTCAAGAGCTTCCATATGGAAGCTGCCAAGGCTTATGACTTGTGCCTTCTGGAGCAGCAGCCTGTATAATACCTGGGGTCCTTTTGAGCTGTGGCTGGAGCTGGAGTGGCATGGAGATAGGGAGCGGCATCCTGAAGTGGCACAGGGCAGTGACACCCTGGACCAGTTCCCCAAAACTGTTCTGTCCTCCTAGGCCTCTGGGATTATAATGGAAAGGGTAGCCTCAAAGATTCCTCAAGTGCCTTCAGAGCCTTTTCCTTATTGTCTTGACTATTAGCACCTGGCTCCATTTTATTCTTGCTAATCTCTCTAGCAAGTTGTTCCAAATTTTTACACTCTTGTTTACTTTTTAATAATAAATTCCAATTTTAGGTCATTTCTTTGCTCCTGTATCTGATCATAAGCTGCTAAAAACAGCTATGACGTTTCTTGAATGCTTTGCTGCTTAGACATTTCTTGTTCCAGAAAATTGAGAAAAGGAAAAGCCTTCAGGTTCATTATTTCTCAGGGACCACTGAGCCACAGGTTTGGGGAGGTTGTGTCAGCCAGACGGAGCTAAAGAAATCCACAGTCCCTGCAAGTTTGAGAGGAGAATCCCATGGCAGGCAGAGGCCTTCACTTGTCAGGATTCAAAACAAGAAAGTTCTCAGCAGCGGCTCAGGCGAGGAAGCTTTGGCCTTATGTAAGGCTCAGGTAGGAGCATATGGCAGTATGTTGAACCTCATGATGGAAAATTTTTCCAATTGAGTTTAGGTGAACATGTTGTACACTCCAGCCTTTGTGGAAGGCTGATATTAAGATTGATAAATTTGCCTTCCACAAAGCTCTAGGGCATTAACACAATGTGGCCCAGTTCTTTGCTACAGTGTAACAGGAGGGGCTTTGACTCCAGTTCCCAATAAGTTCCTCATTTCCATCTGAGACCTTGTCAGCCTGGCCTTCACTGTCCATATTTCTATCAACATTTTAGTTACAACCACTTAACCAATCTCTAAGAAATTTCACTTTCCCTTGCCTTTCTTTTTCTAAGCCCTCCAAACTCTTCCAACCTCTGCCCATTATCCAGTTCTGAAACTGCTCCACATTTTCAGGTATCTTTACAGCAACATCCCACTCCCTGGTACCAATCTTCCGTTTTAGCCCATTTTTGTTGCCACAAAGGAATACCTGAGGCTGGGGAACTTATAAAGAAAAGAGGTTTATTTAACTCACAGTTCTGCAGACTGTAAAAGAAATATAGTGCCAGCATCTGCTTCTGGTGAGAGCTTTAGGCTGCTTCCATTCACGGTGGAAGGTGAAGGAGACCTGGCATGTGCAGATCACGTGGTGAAAAAGGAAGTGAGAGAGGGGAGGCAGGGAGGTACCCAGTTCTTTTTAACCATCAGTTCTCATAAGAACTAATCAAGCAAGAACTCATTCATTTCCATGAGAATGGCACCAAGCTATTCATGAGGGATTCTACTCCCAAGACCCAAACACCTCCCATCAGCCCCCATCTCCAACACTGAGGATCAAATTTCAATATGAGACTTGGCAGGGATCACACGAATCATATCTAAACCACAGAAGCATCCCGCCCAGGTGTACATGCTTGAGCAGGATGCTAGTCTTGCTTCAGTTTACTAGACAGAGTAACTCCACTCATTGGTTAAAACAGCATGAGCCTTTGAATACCAGCCCTGGCTATTTAAATTGGTTACCATAGTCACTACCTCTTTCCTTGGAAAAGAGTGAGCTTGGGGGACAGTTGGGAGAAAGAGAGAGAGAGAGAGAGAGAGGGAGAGAGAGAGACAGCAAGAGAGAGTGAGAGAGCAAGACAGAGAGCAAGCCTAAGTGTTTATTATAATGCTTCCTCCTGTGTGCAGAATGTCAGATTGAGAGGCATGAGTAGTATATCAGCCGGGGTTTCAACAGAGAAACAGAACCAGTAGAATGTACATTTTGTGTGTGTGTGTGTGTGTGTGTAAAATGAGATTTACGTGATTGTGGGGGCTGACTAGGCTAATCAAGAATCTGTAGGGTGGACCATCAGGCAGGGCAAACTGAAAATCTCAACCAGTGGCTGATACAGTTCACAGGGGGAGTTTTTGCTTCCTCAGGGAAACTTCAGTTTTGCTCTTAAGGCCTTCAACTACTTGGATGAAGCCCACCCAGATTATCCAGGATAATTTCCCTTCTCTGAAGACAACTAATTATAGACATTAATCAAATCTACAAAATACTTCACAGCAACACCTAGATTAGTGTTTGAATAACTAGGTTCTACAGTCTAGCCAAGTTGATACAGGAAATGGACCATCACAAATGGTAAGGAAAACATCCAGCTTTCTCCACTAACTAGGTGACTGTGAGCAGAGGGTGTTTCAGACACTGGGAACAGCATGTGCGCAGAAGCACTGAAAGAAAGTCAGAGTGTTGCAGGTGGGATGGAAGGTGGCAAAAATAGAAAAAAGAAAGAAAGAAAGAAAGGGAGGAAGGAAGGAAGGAAGGAAGGAAGGAAAGAAGGAAGGAAGGAAGAAAGAAAGAGAAAGAAAGAAAGAACTCAGAGAGAAGGAAAAGATTTATAAAGGTGAGCTGAAAAAAATCATAAGTTGTCTTGCATTTTAGAGCTAGGAAGTTTAGATTTTATCTATATACTTAAATCTTAGAATTTTAAGACAGAGAGGGATATAAGAAGATATATATTTATAGAAAGATCGAGGAGGTGACTCTAAGAAGGAACTGGAAGAGGAAAAATGGAAACATGAAGGCAAGCTAAGAGACAGTGGACAGGATCCAGGTAAGAAATGTGTTTCTAGGGGTCAAGCTGAAGAGAAGGTATAAATTCACCATCAATTTAGTCTATTTAAGAAGTAGAATTTACAGCACATGGTAAGGATTGAGAATGGGGTTGAGAGATCAGAGAAGAGTCTCGGTGTTGGGCAACAAACAGGGTTTTTGGTCCTTCATCTGCTGAAACAGGGAATTTGGAGGGAGATCTGATTTATATGCCTTGTACTCATCCTGAGTGGTGTGTACAGGGATTCTGTACAGAAAGGAGACTGAACGTTCACATGTGAGTAGGCAATACTAGAGCCCCAGAGGATGTCTGAGCTGAAAATAGAACTTTGTGGTCTTTTAATATATATTTCATAGTGAGTTATACAATTGGAAGAGATTATTTAGGAAGTCTATGAGCATGAGACTCCAAAAAGAATAGGAAAAGAGGAAATAAGAGAATACAAGAAAAGAAAAGGACCAATGAGAAAATTCTCAGGGTCCCTACCATTTAAAGGATTGGAATGGAAAGAGCATGTTGTAAATGACATAAAAATCAGATGACCTGAAAGTGCATGCTCTTTTCAATAACTCCCTAAATGATGAGTTTCTATGGAGTACTTACTGCCTTTGGTCCTCTTAAATGATTTATCTAATTCCTTCTATTGCCAGACACCATTCTGGAGATACAATGATGAGCGAGTCATGATTTAGCTCTTTAAGTATCCTAGAGCAGGGTTTCTTAATTTCAGCACTACTTTTTGTTTTATAATTTCAACTTTTATTTTAGATTAAGGGGTACATATGCAGGTTTGTTACATGGCTATACTGCATGATGCTAAGGTTTGGGGTATAAATTACCCTGTCACCCAGGTGGCGAGCATAGTACCCAATAGGTAATTTTTTAGCACTTTTTCCCCTCCCTCACTTACCTCTCTAGCAGTCCTCAATGTCTATTTTTTTTTTTATAGGATTCATTTTTTCCAACATTTATTTTAGACTCAAGAAGTACATGTGCAGGTTTCTTACACGGATAAATTACATGTTGCAGGCATTTAGTGTACAGATTATTTTGTCAGCTACGTCATAAGCATAGTATCTGATAGGTAGTTTTTTGATCCTCACCCTCCTCCTACTCTCCACCCTCTGATAGGCCCCAGTGCCTATTGTTCCCTTCTTTGTGTCCATGTGTAATCAATGTTTAGCTCTCACTTATAAGTGAGAACATGCAGTATTTGGTTTTCTGTTCCTGCATTAATTTGTTAGGATGATGGCCTCCAGCCACCATTATCTCATTTTTTTTATGACTATGTAGTATTCCATGGTATAAATGTACAACATTTTCTTTATCCAGTTCACTGTTGATGGGCATCTAGGTTGATTCCATGTTTTGCCATTGTGAATAGCCCTGCAATGAACATATGTGTGCATGTGTCCTTTGGTAGAATGATTTATATTCCTTTGGGTATATACCCAGTAAAGGGATTGCTGAATTGAATGATAGCTCTAAGTTCTTCGAGAAGCCTCCAAACTGCTTTCCACCGTGGCTGCACTAATTTACATTCCCACCAGCAGTGTATAAGTGTTCCCTTTTCTCTGTAACCTCACAAACATCTGTTATTTTCTTTTGTTGTTGTTGTTGTTGTTGTTTCATAGTAACCATTCTGACTGGTGTGAGATGGTATCTCATTGTGGTTTTGATTTTCATTTCTCCAAAGATTAGTGACGCTGGGCATTTTTTCATATGCTTGTTGGTCACATGCATGCCTTTTTAAGGAAGTGTTCATGTCCTTTTGCCCATTTTTGAATGGAGTTATTTGGGTTTCTTTTATTTTCTTTTTTTTGCCTGTCAATTTGCTTAAGTTCCTAATAGTTTCCAGATACTAGACCTTTGTCAGATGCATAGTTAGCAAACATTTTCTCCCATTCTGTAGCTGTCTGTTTATTTCTGGTTTCTTTTGCTGTGCAGAAGCTCTATTTTAATTAAGTTCCATTTGTCAATTTTTGGTTTTTGCAATTGCTTTCAGCATCTTCATCATGAAATCTTTGCCAAGGCCTACGTCCAAAATGATATTCCCTAGGTTTTCTTTTAGGGCTTTTATAGTTTTAGGTCATATATTTAAGTCTTTATTCCCTCTTGAGTTGCTTTTTGTATATGGCAAAAGGAAGGGGTCTAATATTAATCTTCTGCATATGGCTAGCCAGTTATCCCAGCACCATTTATTAAAAAGGGAGTCGTTTCCTCATTGCTTGTTTTTGATGACTTTGCCAAAGATCAGATAGTTGTCAATGTGCATCTTTATTTCTGGGTTCTGTATCCTGTTTCACTGGTCTATGTGTCTGTTTTTGTACCAGTACCATGCCATTTTGGTTACTGTAGCCTTGTAGTATATTTTGAGGTTGGGTTATCTGATGCCTCTGGCTTTGTTCTTTTTGCTTAGGATTACTTTGGGTATTACGTCTCTTACTTGGTAACATCTAAAGGTTAGAATAGTTTTTCTAGTTCTGTCAAAAATGACATTGGTAGTTTGATAGAAATAGCATTGAATCTGTAAATCCCTTTCAGCAATAAGGCCATTTTAGCAATATTGATTCTTCCTATTCATGACCATGGCACGTTTTTCCATTTATTTGTGTCATCTCTGATGTCTTCCAGCAGTGTTTTATAATTCTCATTGTAGAGATCTTTCACCTCCCTAGCTGGCTGTATTCCTAGACATTTTATTATTTTTGTGTCTATTGTGAATGTGGTTGCATTCTTGATTTGGCAGTCAACTTGGATGTAATTGGTATATAGAATTGATTTTGTATCCTGAAACTTTGCTGAAGTTCTTTATTCTGGGAGCTTCTGAGGAGAACTATGGGGTTTTCTAGGTATAGAATCATATAATCTGTGAAGAAAGATAGTTTGACTTCCTCTCTTCCTATTTGGATGCCTTATATTTCTTTTTCTTGCCTGACTGCTCTAAGATTTTCAGTACTATGTTGAATAGAAATGGTGAGAGTGGGCATTCTTCTCTTGTTCTGGTTCTCAAGGGGAACACTTCCATTTTTTGTCTGCTCTCTATGATGTTGGCTGTGGGTTTGCCAGAGATGGCTTTTATTATTTTGAGGTATATTCTTTCAATGCCTAGTTTGTTGGGGATTTTTTTCTTAACATGAAGGGATGTTGAATTTTATAGAAAGCCTCTTCTGCATCTATTGAGATGATCATATGTTTTTTGTTTTCAGTTAGGTTTTATGTGATGAATCACATTTGTTGATTTGCATATGTTGAACAAAACTTGCATCCTAGGAATAAATCTTACCTGTTTGTAGTAAGTTAGCTTTTTGATATATTGCTGGATTTGGTGTACTAATACTTTGTTGAGGATTTTTGCATCTATGTTCATCAGGGATATTGGCTGGATGTTTTATTTTTTCACTGTGACTCTGCAAGGTTTTGGTATCAGAATAATGCTATCATTATAGAATGAGATAGGGAGAAGTCCCTTATTTTCATTTTTTGGAATAGTTTCAATAGGGTTGGCACCTGCTCTTTATACAAGTGAAAGAATTTAGTTGTGAATCTGTCTGGTCCAGGGTTTTCTGTGATCGGCAGGCTTTTTATTACTGATTCAATTTTGGAACTTGTTATTGGTCTGTTCAGAGTTTGAATTTCTCCCTGGTTCAACTTTGGGATCTTGTATGTTTCCAGGAATTTCTTCATTTCTTGTAGGTTTTCTAGTTTGTATGCATAGATGTATTCATAAGAAACTCTGATTTTTTTTGTTGTTGTATTTTTGTGGGGTCAGTGGCAATGTCATCTTTGTCATTTCTGGTTGTGTTTATTTGAATCTTCTTTTTTTTCATTAGTCTAGATATACCAATCTTATTCTTTCAATAAACCAACTTTTGGTTTCATCTTCTGTATGGCTTTTCCTACCTCAATTTCATCCAATTCAACTCTAATACTGGTTATTTCTTTTCTTTTGGTTTGCTCTTGTTTTTCTAATTCCTCGAAAGTGTGATGTTATCTTGTTAATTTGAAATCTTTCTAATTTCTTGATGTAGGCATTTAATGCTATAAACTTTCCTCTTAACACTGCTTTAGCTGCATGCCAGAGATTCTTGTATGTTGTATCTTTGTTTTGATTAGCTGCAAAGAAAATTTTAATTTTTGCCTTCATCTTATTCTTTACCCAAAAGTCATTCAGAAGCAAGCTGTTTAATTATTGTTTAATTGTGTGGTTTGAAATAACTTCTTAGTATTAATTTAAGTTTTTAATGTGCTGTGGTCCAGGAGTATGGTTGGTACGAGTTTGGTTTTTTTGAATTTTTGAGAATTTTTTTATGGCCGATTGTGGGGTTGGTCTTAGAGTATGTGCTATGGGCAGATGAGAAGAATATATATTCTCTTGCTGTTAGGGTAGAGTGTTCTGTAGATGTCTGTTAGGTCCATTTGGTCAAGTGTTGAGTTTGGGTCCTAAATATTTTAATTAGTTTTCTATCTTGATGATCAGTCTAACATTATCAGTGTGGTGTTCAAGTCTCCCACTATTATTGTGCCATTACCTAAGTCTCTTCTTAGGTCTCTAAGAACTTGCTTTTTTAATGTGTATGCCCTAGTGTTGGTGCATATATATTTAAGATAGTTGAGTCTTCTTATTGAATTGAACCCTTCATCATCATGTAATGCCCTTCTTTGTCTTTTTTATTGTTATGGGTTTAAAATCTGTTGTTTTTTTTTTTTTTTAATAAGAATGGTGACTTCTGTTCTTTGTTTTCCATTTGCTTGATAGCTCTCTCTCCATTCCTTGTCTTTGAGCCTATGGATGTCATTGAATGTGAGATGGGTCTCTTGAAGACAGCATACAATAGTGTCTTAGTTCTTCATCCAATTTGTTGCATTGTGCCTTTTAAATGGGACATTTAACCTGTTAATACTCAATGTTAATATTTATATGTGAGGATTTGATATTGTTGTTGTGTTGTTAGCTGACTGTTACGTAAATTTGATTATGTAGTTGCTTTATACTGTCAGTTGGCAATGTACTTAGTGTTTTTTTGTGGTAGCAGGGAACTGTTTTTTGTTTGCATGTTTAGCACTCCCTTAAGCACTCTTGTAAGGCAGGACTAGTGATAATGAAGTCCCTTAGCATTTGCTTCTCTGAAAAGGATTTTATTTCCACTTCACTTCTGAAGGTTAGCTTTGCTGAATATGAAATGCCATGGTTGATATTTCTTTTCTTTAAGGATGCTGAACACATGCCCCAATCTCTTCTGGCTTGTAAGTTTTCTGCAGAATGGTCTACTGTTAGCCTGATGGTGTTCTCTTTACATGTGACCTGCCCATGCTCTCTATCTGCCTGTATTATTTTTTCTTTTGTGTAGACTTTGTAGAATCTGAGGATTACGTGTCTTAGGGATGGCCATCTTGTACAGTATTTTGCAGGACTTCTCTCAATTTCCTGAATTTGCATGTCACCCTCTCTAGCAAGGTGGGCAAAATTTTCATGGACAGTATCCTCAAATGTTTTCCAAATCGTTTTCTCATCCACATCTATTTCAGGAATGCAAAAGAGTCATAGGTTTGATCTCTTTACATAATTCCATATTTCTTGGAGTTCTTGTTCATTTTTAAAAATCATTAAAGTTTTTTTTGACTGCCTTTTCTAGTTCAAAGGAATTTTGAGCTCTGAGATTCTTTCCTCAGCTTGGTCTATCCTGTCATTAATGCTTCAAGTTGAATTTTGTAATTTCCATAGCAAATTTTTTATTTCCAAGGGTTCAGTTTGGTGCTTTCTTAAAATGTCTATGTCATCTTTACACTGTTGGACCATTTTATTGCTTTCCTTGGATTGGATTTCAACCTTATTTTATCTCAATGAGTTTCTTTGCCATCAATATTCTGAATTCTATGTCTGTCATTTCAGCCTAGTTAAGAACCACTGCTGGGGAGTTAGTGCAGTCATTTGGAGGTAAGAAGATACTCCGGCTTTTGGAGTTGCCAAAGTTCTTGTGCTGGTTCATTTCAATCTGGGTGGTCTAATGTTCCCTTATTCTTTGAAGTTGTTGTCTTTTGGATGAGGCTTTTTTTGTATTCTTTGATGCCTTTGGGCATTTGACTGTGGTATGGGTTGGGTTTAGTCAAGTGGCATCATTTCTACATGCTTTTAGGGGACCAAATTTTATCTTGGCACTCCTGGGCTGCAAACCCTAACTCTTGGGGGCTGGGATCAGGTCACCTGCAGCTTTGTTCTCTGTCCCCTCAAGGTTAAGCACCTGCTGCACTAGAGGGGTTAAGGGGTTCCCAGTCTGCTGGCATCAAAACTCCAATAGAGGCTGCTGGCAAAAGCACCCCAGGGGGCCAGTGGTGACCTCCCTCACATATGCATGCCAGCAAAGCAGCAGGGGTCCTTGTGTGCATGTGCACTGGTTGTGGATCTGCAGGTGCATGTGCATCTGTAAGTCTGTGCATGTATGCATGCTGATGGGGCAGTGGCTGGCCCCATGCATATGTGCAGCAATGGGTTGGTTGTGGGGAGGCTGAGTGTGAGTGGGCACAGGACAAGGAAGGCTGTGGGTGGGTCCATGCTGGTGGAGATCTAACTTCAAAAGTGTTGTGATGGGTAGGTGATGTCTGTCAGTGAAAGAACTGTGGTGGTGGCCGCTAGCAAGCCAGGGCTGTGCTGCTAATGGGTGCAGCCAGGCAGGGACCCTGGGAGAGGCTGGCAGATATAGGGATGTTCAGATCACTCCAGCCTCACCCCACTGGCAAGACAGCCTGGCTTTGTCCAGGTCTAGCAGCTAATAAAAGCTAAAGCCACCTGGGAGAGTATGTTGACCTTTGGAGGATGGGCACCAATAAACATTCTCCACTGCAGCCATTCCCATGCCAAACCTCCTGGGCTCTGTGCAGGCTGGAGTTCTGCCTGTGCAAACTCTCTGGGCAGTTCTCCCTATCAGCTCAGATGTCTGTGGGGATCATGGGGTCTCCTGCAGCTACAATCCCAGAGGACCATGGCTACAGTTGGCCAGTCCACACCTGTTTCACTTGCTCCTTCCCTAGGAGCTGCTAAGGGTGAGGTATGAGTGTTGGTTCTTAGCAACCCCATGCAGGTTTCCCAGCAACCTCTCCTTTTAGCCTGCAGCCTGCATCCTCCCTCTGTCAACTCTCAATGCCCAAAAGTCATTCAGAAACTACTTTCAGATCTGCTCAGAGTGTACCAGTCTACCTGATGGTCTGGTCTCTCCTGATGGGAGAGGCTCTTCCTGGCTGTTTGTAGTCAGCCATCTTGACAAAGCTCAAGAAAAAAAAAATCAACCTTCCAAAGACTACGACTAAGTCAATTAAATTTATAAGCAATAAAATTGTTGATATTGTCAATGGGATTTCAGTTATTTTTGTGTTATCATAGCTGACAACAGAGATATTTAGACTGAAATATCATCACCATGGAGGCTCTCTTAATTCCTGCTTATAAAGTTATCAAATTTGTGTAATATTAATAGATCACTATCTTACTAGTGGGAAGAAAGTTTTTCCAAACAACTTTCCACCAGTAAAAAGTTGTGGCAAAAGTCTCTCTAACCAGAAATGCTGGTTATCAAAATGCAAGAAATGTATAAAAAGCTTTGAATAATGTTTATGAATTGTTAAAGTATAATAAATTTGTATTTCTCCAGTTTAATTGTTAAAGAGCAAAGAGTAGAATTGGTGTGGTATATTTTTGTTCACTATAAAAATAAACACAAATAGGCCAGGTGTGGTGGCTCATGCCTGTTATCCCAGAACTTTGGGAGGCCCAGGCAAGAGGATTGCTTGAGGCCAGGAGTTCAACATCAACCTGGCCTGAATAGCAAGAATCTGTCTCTCCAAAAAATAAAAAAATTAAACTAGCTCCAAGCATCTCTATTCTCTTTTCTAGTCTACCTAAATGAGAGCTTCTTAATGAAATCTTCTTACTCTACTAACCTCTCCAATTCTTGGATAAAAAGTACTCTTGACTCTGCTGTGGTTATTTAGATCTGTGATGCTGTAATCTTAAGCTCTGTCAACTAGAGATTGGTCCTAGATGCCACCTCCCTCCCACCTAGTTGAAGTGACAGAGTCTTGCTCTGTCACCCAGGCTGGAGTGCAATGTTGGGATCTTGGCTTACTGCAACCTCTGCCTCCTGGGTTCAAGCCATCCTCCCACCTCAGCCTCCTGAGTAGCTAGGATTACAGGTGTGCCCCATCATGCCTGGCTAATTTTGTGTATTTTTAATAGAGACAGGTTTTCACCATGTTGGCCAGTCTGGTCTCAAACTCCTGACCTTAAGTGATCTGCCTGCCTTGGCCTCCCAAAGTGTTGGGATTACGGGCGTGAGCCACCTTGTTCAGCCAAGTTGTAATCTTTGCTGGCAGAGAGTCTTGCCTCGATTTTGATGGCTGCTGACAGATCCTAGTGGTGGTTATTGAAGGCTGGGGTGACTGTGGCAATGTGTTAGCATAAGAACATCCATACTACTGTTCTTTTTGATTTTTCACCTCCTTCCATAAATCACAAATGTTCGTAGTGCCATCTATAATGGGGAGTCCTTTCCAGGAAGTTTTCAATGTACTTTGCTCAGATCCATTAGGGGAATCACTATGACAGCTATAGCCTTACAAAAAGTATTTCTTAAATAATAAAATTTGAAAGTTGAAATTACTTCTTGATCCATGGGCTGCAGAGTAGATGTTGTGTTAGCAGGCATAAAAACAATATTAATCTCCTTGTACATCTCCATTCAAGAACTCTTGAATGACTAGGTGCAGTGTCAATGAACAGTAATATTTTGAAAGAAATCTTTCTTTTCCTGAAGTGTAGGTCTCTTCAGTAGGCTTAAAATATTCAGTAAACCATTCTGTAAGCAGATGTGCTGTTGTCCTGACTTTGTTGCTCCATCTATAGAGCGAAGACGGAGTAGATTTAACATAATTCTTAAGGGCCTTAGGATTTTTGGATAGCAAATGAGCATTGGCTTCAACTTAAAGTCATCAATTGCATTAGCCCCTAACAAGAGAATCACTGTGTCCTTTGAAGCTTTGAAGCCAGGCATTGACTTCTAGCTATGAAAGTCCTAGATGACATCTTCCAATAGAAGTCTGTTTCATCTACATTGAAAGTCTGCTGTTTAGTGTAGCCACCTTCATCAATTATTTTAGCTAGATATTTTGAATAACTTGCTGCAGTTTCTACATCAGTACTTACTGCTTCACTTTGTACTTTTATGTTACAAGATGATTTCTTTCCTTAAACCTATGAACAAGCCTGTGTTAGATTCAAACTTTTCTTCTGCAGTTTCCTCACCTCTCTCAGCCTTCAAAGAATTGAAGACATTTAGGGATGTGGACTGGATTAGGCTTTGACTTAAGGGAATGTCATGGCTGGTTTGATCTTCTATCCAAACCACTAATACTTTCTCCATATCAGCAATAAGGCTATTTCACTTTCTTATCACTGCAGTAATACTTTTTTCAAGAATTTTTCTTTTGCATTCACAACTTGGCTGTTTGGTACAAGAAGCCTAGCTTTTGGCCTATTTCAACTTTTGGCATGCATTCCTTACTAAGCATAATCCTTTTGATTTAAATGAGAGACTTGAAACTTTTTCTTTCACTTGAACACTTATAGCCACCGTATGGCTATTGATTGGCCTAATTTCAATATTATTATGTTTCAAGGAATAAGAAAACCCAAGGAGAGGGGAAAAGACAGGGGAACTGCTGGTCGTGGAACAGTCAGAGCACATAAAACATTTATTAATTAAGTTGGCTATTTTATATGGATGAAGTTTGTGATGCTCCATAGCAATTACTAGGTTGGTGCAAACATAATTGTGGCTTTTGCATTTTTGGGTTCTATACTAATAAATGCTATGCAACTTTATATAAGAGACTTGAGCATCCCTGGAGTTTGGTATTCATGGGGTACTGGAACCAATTTCCCCCAAATATAGAGTGGCAACTGAGTTTTGTTATGGCAGACCTATAAAAGTATTAAATATAATAGCAATATCAAAGATTACTGATACTAATCACCATAATAGATAAAATAGTAAGGAAAAAGTTTGAAATATTGTAGCAATTATCAAAATGTGACATAGAGAAACAAAGTGAGTACATGCTATTGGAGAAATGGTACCAATAGACTTACTTGATGCAGGGTCGTCACAAATCTTCAATTAGCAAAAAATGCAATATCTGTGAAGCACAATAATGTAAATTTTAATAAAATAAGATATGCATGTATATGTCACATTTTATTGATCCATTATTCCATAATGGGACAGTTGGTCAGTTTCCAGCTTTTAGCTATTGTGAATAATGCTTCTATGAACATTGGTTTACAAATATATGTTCAAGTCCCTGATATAAATTCTTTTGCATATATACTTGGAAGTGGAATTGCTAAATTATATGATGTATTTGATGAATTTTCATATGTTGAAACATCCTTGCATTTCAGAGATAAATCCCACTTGATCACAGGTGTATAATCATATGCTGCTGAATTCAGTTTGTTCATATTTTGTTGAAGTTTTAAACTTTTTTATGTTAATTTTCACAAGACTTATTGATCTGTATTTTTTTGTAGCATTTTTGTCTGGCTTCAGCATCAGGATAATACTGGCCCCATAGGAAAAGGTAGAAAGTGATTTCCTGCTCTTTGAGTTTTAGAAAAGTTTGATAAAGCCTGGCTTTGAGTTACTGTGTAGCATCCTTCAATTTCAATCTGAAAGTCTCCCATTATCATTTCTTGTAAAGCAGAGCTAGTGGGAATAAACCCCTCAGCTATTGCTTGTCTGAAAATGTCTGAATTTTTCCCTCATTGTGGTGGACAGTTTTGCTGCACATAGAATTCTCAGTTTACAGTTTTGTTTTTCTTTTAGTACTTTAAATATATTAGCCCACTGACTCTGGATTTCAAAGTTTCTTCCTAATAAATTGGTTGATAATCTTACTGCTAATGATTGGCACATGATAAATCACTTCTTTATTGCTGTTTTCATGTTCCTTTCTTTTTCCTTGTTTTTATTTTTCAACAGTTTGGTAATGATGTGTTTCAGTGTGGTTTCTTTGAGTTTAGCTTGCATAGAGTTTATTGAGTTTCTTGGATTTGTAGATTCATACCTTTAATCAAATTTGGAGATTTTTAGACATTATTTCTTCAACTAATCCCTTTGCCCTTTGTTCTCTCTCTTTGCCTTCTTGAACTCTCATAATGCACATATTGGTCCTCTTAATGGGATGCCATAGGTATCTTCAGCCTTTTTGACTTTTTTCATTCTTTTTTGTAGGCTTTCTCATCAGTAGTTTCTGACAATTTATTTTGTTCCCTTGAATAGGTCATGTTTTCTTGTTTCTTTGCATGCCTTGTAATTTGTTGTAATTGTTGAAAACTGGGCATCTGAAAAACAGACACATCTTCCAGTTTTTGAAGAAAGACTCTGTCTAGGATAGTACTTCACTGATTAGCTGGATTTTCTCTGAGCCTAGGGATCAGCTAAAGGTGGAAGTTTAAGGTATTTTCTGAGTATTCATCTTTTGAGGGTCTGAAATTGGCCTTCTCAACTCTTATGCATGACTTCTCTCAAATGTCCTAATTTTCCAAAGAGTCTTACCCTAGATTCTCATCAGGGCCTTAGATGGTCTATTCCATGTCTCCACCTATAATCTTTTGTCATAGACATCATCAGGTCTGAAGTCTCCCTGCAGCTTTCAAAAGTGGAATCTGATACTTTTACCACCTAAGATGTGAGTTATGAGAAATAGAAACCAGGCCTTTGAGCAGCCCCTGGACAGTTTAGAATATTGCAAATAAAATCTTCTCCACTCTCTCCAGTTTGAGGGGGAGAACTGGTAACTGGGCTGCTACCTCTTCTAGGCCAAGACCATGAAACAAAGAAGGGAGATGGGAATTTGGGCAAAGGCACGTGAAAACACCATAAAATATCCTACCATATGAAGGTGGCTTTTTCCTGATTGAGCAAACATTCATTTGCTGTAAATCTTTGACTTTTTTCCAGAGCTTCTATAAGGTTAGTTTAGCCAGTTTCTGGTTCTTCCTTGGTGTTTTTGGTGTTTTCAGAGCTTAGAGATTCCCAGTCTGCCATTTTGCTAATGTCACTCTTGTCAGTCTTTTCGTTGAAACTTTTAATGAGTTCTCCTCATTCATTGATAACAGGACAGGGGCCATTCATTCTAAAGCACCACCTATATATATTTCACCAGTCCTCAATGCTATTATTTTCCATCCACATCCTATAGCCAGTTTCTACCATTCCACCAAAAATTACTGTCAAAAGCAACTTAATGACAGAGGAAGGATTTGGGGTTTTGAGATCATCAGGACTTGGTTAAAATTCTGGCCCACAATTACTTGTTTTTGTATCTTGGACAACCATCATAAACTCTGCAAGTCTCAGTATAGTGAGTTATGTCATTACATTACCTGTAATATAATCACTTTGCAAATTTGATTTTAAATCAAGACTAGGTTTGTGACTACCCCAACCCCCACCAATAACTCAAAATCCATCTCTCCCTTTTTTTTCACATGGTTTATCCTATGGAAATCCAGTAAGAACTTTTATGTCTCTTTCAAATCGCTGTAGCACTTCTTATCTCTATCATTTATATATCAGTTGCCACTCTGTGACTGGAAATACAATTTTTCTCTTTGCTTATGCCTTGGATCTTTCTTAATAATGTGATCATTTGGAAATAAAGGCATGTCTCTATCTGTTAACTTATCTGTTGCATATTTATTGACTGTTTCATGGATATCGTGTTAGGTTCTGGTTACAGATGCTAGTGAAATATAGTTCTACCTGAGAAGCTTACAGTCTGCGGAAAAATAGAAAAAAACCAACAGCCTATGCCTCAAATACCTTTGCATTTCCCAGAGAGAACACAAGTAGTAGGTACAATAAATTAATGTGTTATAGGTAAGCATATAAATACTTGTTTGGCATCAAAACCCAGTTAACCACTTTTCTATTTTGGAATAGAAAACTTCTCTTTTCTCCTTGGTTTGCTCCTTGCTATCTGGGATAAACTTAAGCTAGTAAGGAGCAAACCTCAACAGGTTCAGAACTTTAGTTCAGAGAAGCATTGAGAAGTTATTATCTGATACTTATACAACATGCTTGACATGAATATAGAGCTGGAAATCTCACAAAGTTAGGGATCTTTCAGGAATTTCAATACTTTCTGCTGTTGGTTGGAAAGTCTATAATAATAGCCTCGTTTAAAACACAGTTAAATATTCAACAACCTATGTGTTGGCTATGTGAGCTCAAGAAGGGAAAGAAACTTGTGTTTTAGTTCCATTTACTATGGAGCCTCTGGTCAAATTATTCACTTCTGCTATATTTCTGTCAGCTTATCATCTATAAAATGGAGGAAGCTCTAAAAACATAGTGAGAGATGCTGCACAGCTTTATGTATAATTGTGTTCATTTATCTTAGAATACCAAGGACATCTAAACTATTACTGCAGACAACACAAATGTTATTTGGGGTCATCTAGTAGACTCTGTGGAAACAAAAGTAAGGAGGCCCCAGAATAACTGATTTTTCCAAGGGGCCACAATTATTTTCTGGCCAACTTGGGACAAAAACCTAGACCTCCTCAATTCCACACAATTGTTCTTTCATTGGGTCCTGAACATAGATGCATAAACAGAAAATAAAATCCTTCTGTCCTATGTAACTGGTACAGGGCTTGCCAATATTGAAATTGCCACACTGAGTAGTAAGAGGCATTTGGAAAATTCTGAAAACAAAGTAGGATACAGACCTCTGATACTGTAGATGAGCAAAACTGGTAAATAAAGGTGTATGAGGACTGTAGTTTCTAATAGGATAGTTGAATTGCTGTCTTCTGGTACCTTGAAGGCTCCACCCCAACTACAACTCTAAAACAAAATAAAATTTTCAACTAGATCACATTGAATTCTACACGCATTCATGCAGACACGCATACATCTACATCTGCATTCATGCAGACACGCATACATCAGTGTATACTGATGTAAATCAATAAAATATCCCATGTATCATTTAAGTTATCATTTGCTTTTCTTCATTTTTAATTTATACTTCCTTCTTTCCAAACATAGAACAAGGACTGAATATAGGTATGTGGAAGGCTACAGAGACGAAATAAGCTCACTTCATTTACCATGAAAATTAAGAACCTAACAATCTCTTTGTAGCTGAAAGTGTCCAAACCAACTATCTTTGCTTTATAGGCAAGACTTCTGGAAAAATCAAGGTGACAAACTCTTAAATACCCAATATCCCTTATCTGTTTCAATAAGTACAATTATATGAGAATTCTTCTAGAGACAGAGAAGGGCAGCCTGACTAAATATCAACATGACCATAATGTGGATATGATGGGCTCAAGTTATGTTACAAGAGATGGAGCCTATTTCCCATTACTAATTAATATAGTACAACATTTAATATACTCTTTGTTTTCTGCTAAATAATTTTTTCCGTTCATTAAAATGGATGGGCTATAATTGAATCTGTAGTGTATATATTGTTGAAACCTGAATAAATCTTTGTGGGTTACCAGGATCACTTTTATAAGTTGCAAGTTTCTAGGGAAGATCTGCTGAAAAACTCTCAGTCTCGTATTACATTTATAACAAAATTGTAATGTAGCCTTGAGCAAGTTAAGCTCATCTGTAAAAGAAAGATACTTACACAGTAGATAAATTGTGTCATTTACAGGAAAATTTGAATTCTCCTATTCTGATTCTTTCTCAGCAACTTTCTAAAGCTGAGAGTAAGTCCAGGGGCCTCAAAACTGAGCTCCATTACACAAGAGAGGCTCTGAAAGAAAAGGCTTTGGTTTTTGAACACGTACAAAGAGAACTAAACCAAACACAGTGTCAAATGAAGGACACTGAAAAAATGTACAAAAATGGAAGTAGAAAAGTGCATAGAAAAGCAAATAAAATTATGTCAACTACAAAGACAAAATATGTTACTTCAACAGTAACTGAATGATGCTCACAACAAAGCTGACAATCAAGAAAAAACGATAATTGATATTCAAGCCAAATGTGATGCTAGAGTACAAAACCTTCAAACTGAGTGCAGAAAGCACCATCTTTTGCTAGGAGAAGACTATAAGAAGTTGATCAATGAATTTAATCATTTGAAAGACAAACAATGTCAATATGAAAGATAGAAAGCAGAAAGAGTAGTTGTGAGACAACGTCAACAAAACGGGATGATGTCCTAAACAAACAACAACAAAAGCTTTGCTGGATGCTTCATTGCGTCACTGCATCCATTTGGAATGTGAGATGCAGGATTCAAGGGAGAAATTAGGCCTGATGAGAAGTCAATTTCAAGAAATACAGGATCAACTTACAGCGACTATAAGACGTACCAAGGAGACGCAAGGCCATGTACAAAAGCATGACATAGAAAATTCCATGTTAAGAAATACAATTAAAAAGTAAGATGACCAAATTGAGCAGATTCAGAAAATCCTGCAAAGTTCAAGTTTGATGGAGCAGGTGTTGCAAGAAAATGAAACTACAGAAGTAGATGAAGCTTCTTCTGAATTTAAATCTGGATCTTCTATAACTGGGGTCCCCAACCTGCAGGCCACAGACAGGTCCATAACCTGTTAGGAACCAGGCTACACAACAGGAAAGTTATTGTGAATCTTCTAGATCATCTGCATGCCATGTGAATCTTACAACCAGTTTTCAATTTCTACAAAACAAAACAAAACAAAAGCCTGCTTGGCTTGGGATGGAAATTGCTTCATATCTATAGATGAATATGGAAAAGAATTAACATCATAACAATGTTGAGTCTTTCAACCTATGAACAAGATATTTACTTAGGTCTTCTTTAATTTTTCTTAGCAGTGCTTTTTAGTTATCAGTGTACAGATATTCCACATAGTTTGTCAGGTTTATTCCCAATAATTTTATATTTTAATGATATTGAAAATAGTATTATTTATTTATTTTTTTTGAGACGGAGTCTTGCTCTGTCGCCCAGGCTGTGGTGCAGTGGCCAGATCTCGGCTCACTGCAAGCTCCGCCTCCTGGGTTTACGTCATTTTCCTGCCTCAGCCTCCCGAGTAGCTGGGACTACAGGCGCCCGTCACCTCGCCTGGCTAGTTTTTTGTATTTTTTAGTAGAGATGGGGTTTCACCATATTAGCCAGGATGGTCTCGATCTCCTGACCTCATGATCCGCCCGTCTCGGCCTCCCAAAGTGCTGGATTACAGGCTTGAGCCACCGTGCCCGGCCAGAAAATAGTATTATTTTTAAAATTCCAATTCCTAATTGTTTACTTCTAATATATAGAAACACAATTGATTTTTGTATATCGATTATACATCCTGCAGTGTTGCAAAACTCACTGGTTGGTTTCTGTAACTTGGTAATGGATTTGGTTTTCTACATAGATGATAATATCTGTGAATAGACAGTTTTACTTATTTATTTTCAATCTAAAGGCATTTTATTATCCTCCTTCCCTCCCTCTTTCTCCCCACTCCCAATTAAAAAATGATTGCAGTGGTTAGAATCTCTAGTACAATATTGAATAGGAGTGGTAAGAGCTGACATCTCTGTCTTATTCTCACCCTTAAGGGAAAGCATTCAGTCTTTCATCATTACATAGGATGTTAGCAGTAGATATTTTAAAGATGCCCTTCAACAGATTGAGGAAATTCTCTTGTATCCCTAGTTTGCTAAGATTATTTTTTAAATAAAAGAATGGTTGTTCAATTTTCAAAAACAAAACAAAACAAACAAAAAAAGAAAGATACTTATACTTGCTGTGTCTACCTCAAGGGGCCTCTTATAATAAACTCAATAGATGTGTATATGCCTGCGTATATTTCCAATATTTACAAGCACTTAAAATGAATTCTATAGAATGCACTATAAAAAATGGTGATGGGTCTCTCTCAAATAGTTCCAAACTCCATTAAAATTATCTAAATGGCCGGGCGCGGTGGCTCACGCCTGTAATCCCAGCACTTTGGGAGGCCGAGGCGGGCGGATCACAAGGTCAGGAGATCGAGACCACGGTGAAACCCCGTCTCTACTAAAAATACAAAAAAAATTAGCCGGGCGCGGTTGTGGGCGTCTGTAGTCCCAGCTACTCGGGGGACTGAGGCAGGAGAATGGCGTGAACCCGGGAGGCGGAGCTTGCAGTGAGCCGAGATCGCGCCACTGCACTCCAGCCTGGGCGACAGAGCGAGACTCTGTCTCAAAAAAAAAAAAAATTATCTAAACGAACAAAACCCTATATATTTACATACATAGAAGAGAACTCCAAACACTGCTTCTTGCAGTACCCTGTCCCAACCATGCTACCTTCTTCTTCACACTAGTCTTCAATTCAGACACTATGGGGATTCATTCACTAATCCATGCACACATTTATTCATTCAATAATTTATTAATCCCCTACCAAATGTCAGGTACTGTCCTTTGGTATGTTTCACAGGTATGTTGAGGAAATATAGCCATAACCAAAAAAAGATAAATATCCTCACCTTGTAGTTGGAGGGGGACACAAAAATAAACAAACGAACAATCTTATAAACATAGGCATAAATATATGAATAAAAATAGATGGGTAAAATAAATAGTACATCAGATAATTGCTACGGAGAAATAGAAAACTGGGAAAGGAGATAAAGAGTGTTAGATGGTGGAGGGAGGTTGCAATTTGAAATTATGGGGGAGGTGAAATTTAAGAAGGAACCTGAGGGTGTTCCAGGAAACAACAGTGGGCTTATCTGGGAAATGAGTGTTACAGGCAGAGCGAACAGCCAAATGGGAAGGCAATGAGGCAAGAGTGTCCCTGAGTATTTAGGGAACAGAAAGGGCATCAGTGTGTGAGGGAGAGAGGGATCAGAGTGGAGAGGAGAAGGAAATGATGTCAGCAAGGAAACGGAGAGCATGGGTTGCTAGGGGTTTGGAGGCATTTAGAGGACTTTGGCTTTTGCTTTGAGCAAGCCATTATAGAGGTTCGAGTGATACAATCTGATTTAGGTTTTAACAGGATCTCTCTGGATGCAATGTTGATTAAAAATTGTAGAAAAGTTAAAAAAAAAAGATCAGGGAGATCAATTCCTTTACAGAAGTGATTTATTTAAAGATTTTCTTTCTATTCAGTAAAGAAATACATCAGTGATGGGCAAAAAATGGCCCATAGATCTTTTTGTATGACCTGTGAGCTAAGAATGATTCTTACATTTTGAAAGGTTGTCGAAGAAAAAGAAAAAGGAGGAGGAAGGGGAACTTCAGAAACTGTATACAGCCTACAAAGCCTAAAATATTTAAAGTCTAGAAAATATTTGCTAAATCTTCAAGTAAAGGATATAACTGGATGTAGGTCCTCAATAAAATTGGAAAGAGGAATACATGAGAAAATAGTTGCTAAAAACATTGTGAAGTGATGTGTCAAGAAATGTCTATGGTTTCATTCCCAACCTTCACAATGTCATACATTTCCATTGAGATATTGAAAAATATGGTTGGTTTGTAAAAGAACAAACAAAAAGGCACTGTGTCACCTAGACAATATCATACATAAAATTGATATAGTAATAACAAAAATAATAACACAAAGCATTTTTATGGAACTTATAATTTTACAAAGCATTTTCATGTTAATTATTTCATTTCACTTTCAAATCAACTCCTTGGGATAGGTATAATTTCCTTATTAGAAATTACTGTATCTTGTAACCAAAACAGTAGGGTACTGGTACCAAAACAGAGATATAGACCAATGGAACAGAACAGAGCCCTCAGAAATAATACCACACATCTACAACCATCTGATTTTTGACAAACCTGACAAAAACAAGAAATGGGGAAAGGATTCCCTATTTAATAAATGGTGCCGGGAAAACTGGCTAGCCATATGTAGAAAGCTGAAAGTGGATCCCTTCCTTACACCTTATACAAAAATTAATTCAAGATGGATTAAAGACTTAAATGTCAGACGTAAAACCATAAAAAACCTAGAAGAAAACCTAGGCAATACCATTCAGGACATAGGCATGGGCAAGGACTTCACGTCTAAAACACCAAAAGCAATGGCAACAAAAGCCAAAATTGACAAATGGGATCTAATAAAATAAAGAGCTTCTGCACTGCAAAAGAAACTACCATCAGAGTGAACAGGCAACCTATAGAATGGGAGAAAATTTTAGCAATCTACCCATCTGACAAAGGGCTAATATCCAGAATCTACAAAGAACTTAAACAAATTTACAAGAAAAAAATCAACTCCATCAAAAAGTGGATGAAGGATACGAACAGACACTTCTCAAAAGAAGACATTTATGCAGCCAACAGACACATGAAAAAATGCTCATCATCACTGGCCATCAAAGAAATGCAAATCAAAACCACAATGATATACCATCTCATACCAGTTAGAATGGTGATCATTAAAAAGTCAAGAAACAAGTGCTGGAGAGGATGTGGAGAAATAGGAACACTTTTACACTGTTGCTGGGACTATAAACTACTTCAACCATGTGGAAGACAGTGTGGTGATTCGTCAAGGATCTAGAACTAGAAATACAATTTGACCCAGCCATCCCATTACTGGGTATATACCCAAAGGATTATAAATCATGCTGCTATAAAGACACATGCACACATATGTTTATTGCTGCACTATTCATGATTGCAAAGTCTTGGAACCAACCCAAATGTCCATCAATGATAGACTGGATTAAGAAAATGTGTCACATATACACCATGGAATACTACGCAGCCATAAAAAAGGGTGAGTTTATGTCTTTTGTAGGGACATGGATGAAACTGGAAACCATCATTCTGAGCAAACTGTCACAAGGACAGAAAACCAAACACCGCATGTTCTCACTCATAGGTGGGAATTGAACAATGAAAACACTTGGACACAGGAAGGGGAACATAACACACCGGGGCCTGTTGTGGGGTGGGGGGAGTGGGGAGGGATAGCATTAGGAGATACACCTAGTGTAAATGATGAGGTAATGGGTGCAGCACACCAACATGGCACATGTATACGTATGTAACAAAACCGCACGTTGTGCACATGTATCTTAGAACTTAAAGTATAATAATAATAATAAGAAGAAATTACTGTATTCTAAATCCTTAGTGATTGATTGCTCAAAAAAAGTTGAAATCATAAATGCTACATCTGTTAACCCAGGTTAGTTTTCTCCTGTGAGAACGCTGGATACTAAAATCAGCAGGCACTTGTAGTAAAAAAGGATAGACCATGAACACATATTAGCCTTTTGTTCCTCCTGAAAATATGAGATACCAAAATTAGTAGACCAATGAAAGTCAAGAGACTGTGGAAGTCATCAACCATAGAAAGGTTTTGTTACACGTCTGGAAAACAAAAAGCGAACTGGAGGGGTAATTAATAAAACAATCAAGAAGAGTATCTTAAGAAGCAACGGCACAAAGCCAGTCTGTTTTTGCTGAACCTTGTGTATAGTCAAAGGCAGAAGCGTGTGAAGAAAGTGAACCTGAAAGATCCAATCCTGGACCCTGATCGGCTACCTGGGCCTAAATCTAAAATACATCCAAGCATCCATTGGCTGACTAGAGGTCACACAGGTACTTTGAATTCCCTCAAAATCCACACCATTTTTAACTTTGGAACTTTCAGAGCTCACCTGAACCAACCAATTAGAGCTTGCCTGCCTAGGCCAATCAGGGCTCAGCTGTATGAACCAGGCAGGGGTTGTCTGCATCAGCTAACTAGAGTTCAGTTACATCAAACTATTGCAACTCAGCTGTGTTGATCAATTTGAATTAAGCGTTTCTAACCTTTCATTTGTGTAAATGGACCTGAATGGGAACCTAGACAGAACATTTCTGCTCTAAAACTCAAGCCTTCCTTGTAGGTTGAACTGTGCAGCCTAATATAAAACCCACCAAGAGAATTACATGGGGCTATAGAAGCAAAGTCAAAAGATTATATTCTCATGCCTGTAATCCCAGCACTTTGGGAGTCTGAGGTAGGTGGATCATGAGGTCAGGAGTTTGAGACCAGCCTGGCCAACATAGTGAAACCCCATCTCTACTAAAAATACAAAAAAATTAGTCGGGCATGGTGGCAGGCACCTGTAATCCCAGCTACTCGGGAGGCTGAGACGGGAGAATGGCTTGAACCTGGGAGGAGGCGGTTGCAGTGAGCCGAGATCACGCCATTGCACTCCAGCCTGGCTGGGTGACACAGTGAGACTCTGTCTTAAAAAAAAAAAAAAAAAAAAAAAAAAGATTCTGCTCAGCATTCTCTACAGTCACACCCCCTAGACCCTAGGAAGAGGGGTGAGGGTAGAAAGGGAAAAATAAATAAATAAATAAATAAATAAACAATAATACTATTATTATAGGGAAAGAAAGAAGAAAAAGAAGAAATACAACTTGCATGGAAATAATTACAAAAGTTAGAAGTGCCAGTGTCTCCAGATGAGAAGAAACCCAGTCAAATGATTTTGGAACCATGAAAAATCTGAATGTAGTGACACTACCGAAGGATTGCACTAGCTATCCATCAGTGGATAGAGATTTAATTAGGTTTGATTCTTAACCAAAATGGAAACTCAGAATTAACAGGTGAATAATTCAAAGCATGGATTGCAAGGAAGCTCAATGAGATCCAAGACAAAGTTGGAAATCAACACAAAGAAACTGCAGAAGCAATCTGGGAAATGAAGAAAGAGGTAAACATCTTAAGAAAAGGCCAGAGCTTCTGAAATTGAAAATTTTACTTAAGCAATTTCAAAGTACAATAGAAAGCTTTATCAATAGACTGGATCAAGCAGAAGAAAAAATTTTAGAGCCTGATAACCAGTTTTTGAACTAACTTAGTCTGACAAAAATAAAGAAAAAATAATGTAAAAAGATGAACAAAATCTTCAACAAATATGGGATAATGTAAAGGAACAAGACCTATGAATTATTGGTATTCCTGAGAGAAGAGAAAAAGCAAATAACTTGGGAAATATATTTGAGGGAATAATTGAAGAAGACTTACCTAATCTTTCTAGGGAGATCAACATGCACACACAAAAAGTCCAGAGAACACCTGTAAGTCACTATACCAAATGAACATCACCAAGGCACATGGTCACCAAACTATTCAATGTCAATGCTAAAGGAAAATCTTAAAGACAGGTAGAGAAAAAGGGCAGATTATGAAGAAAGGCAACCCCATCATTTTAACAGCAAACTTCTCAGCAGAAACCTTACAAGCCAGGAGAGATTTGGGGCCTATTTTCACTATTCTTAGAAGAAATTCCAGCCAAGAATTTCATATCCTGTCAAACTAACCTTCATAAGCAAAAGAGAAATAAAATCTTTTCCAGAAATGCAAATTCTAAGGGAATTTGTTACCATCAGACCTGGCTTACAAGAGATCCTTAAGGGAGTTCTAAACATGGTAATGAAAACACAATACCTGCTACCACACAGACACGCTTAAGTACATAGCCCGCAGACCCTATAAAGCAAAAACCCCATAGAAACTATAAAGCAAACAGCTAACAACTTCACAATAGGATGAAAACCTCACATATCAATATTAACCTTTAATATAAATGGGCTAAATGCCCCAGTTAAAACGCATAGAGTGGCAAGTTGGATAAGAAAATAAGACCCATCTATCTGCTACCTTTAAGAGACCCATCTCCAACATAATGACACCCATAGGTTTAAAGTAAAGAGTTAAAGAAAGATTTAACACACAAATAGAAAACAAAAAATAGCAGGGGTTGCTATTCTCATACCAGATAAAAGAGACTTTAAACCAACAATAGTAAAAAAAAAAAAAAAAAAGACAACAGCATTACATAATGATAAAGGGTTCAGCTCAACAAAAGACTTAAATATCTTAAATATATGTGTACCCAACATTAGAGCACCAAGATTCATAAAACAAGTACTTCTAGATCTACTAAAAGCCTTAGACAGCCACACAGTAATAGTGGGGGACATCAATACCCCACTAAAAGCATTAGACAGGTATCATCAAAGTAGAAAACTAACAAAGAAATTCTGGACATAAGCTTGACACTTGATGAATTGGACTTAATAGACATCTCCAGAATAGTATCAACAACAAAATACACATTCTTCTCATCTGCACGCAGAACATAATCCAAGATTGACCACACGCTTAGTCATAAAGCAAGTTTCAATAAATTCCAAACAACTGAATTCATACCAACCATACTCTTGGACCAAAGCGGAATAAAAATAAAATCAATTCTAAGAAGATCTCTCAAAACTACACAATTACATGGATATTCAACAACTTTTTCCTGAATGACTTTTGGGTAAACAACAAAATCAAAGCAGAAATAAAAAAAATTACTTGAAAGAAATGAAAACAGAGGTACAACATACCAAAATCTCTCAGATATAGCAAAAACAATGTTAAGAGGAAAGTTTATAGGTCTAACTTAAATACTTAGATGTCAAATTAATAATCTACTACCCCACCTCGAGCAACTAGAAAACAGAACAAATGAATCTCAAAGCTAGTAGAAGAAAAAAATTCACTAAAATCAGAGCTTAATTACACATAATTGAAATAAACTATTCTAAAATTTATATGGAACCAAAAAAGAGGCAGAATATCCAAAGCAATTCTAATAAAAAACAAAACAAAACAGTCCAGAGGCATCAAATTCCCCAACTTCAAACTATATGATAAGGCTACAGTAACCAAAAAAATATGGTAGTGGCACAAAAACAGACACATAGACCAGTGGAAAAGAGCGAAGAACCTAGAAATAAAGCTGCACACCTACAGCCATCAGAAATAAGCAATGGAGAAAGGACTCCCTATTCAATAAATGGTGCTAGGATAGCTGTCTCACCACATGCAGAAGAATAAAACTGGACAAAATTAACTCCAGATGGACTAAAGATTTAACTATAAGACCTCAAGCTATACATATCCTAGAAGAAAGCATAGGAAACACAATTCCAAACATGGGCCTTGGAAAAGAATTTACGACTAAGTCCCCAAAAGCAATGGCAACAAAAACAAAAACTGACAAGTGGGACCTAATTAAAGTAAAAAGCTTCTGCTCAGCTCAACAGACTAAACAACCTATAAAATACAAGAAAATGTTCACAAACTATGCATCTGATAAAGGTCTAATATCCAGATTTTATAAGGAACTTAAACTATTGAACAAGTAAAAAACAACCCCATAAAAAATTAGCAAAAGACATGAACAGACACTTATCAAAAGAAGACATACAAGGAACCAACATACATGAAAAAAAATGCTCATCATCATTAATCATCAGAGAAATGCAGGTTAAAAACATAATGAGATAGCATCTCACACCAGTCAGAATGGCTATTACTAAACAGTTAAAAAAAAAAAATGACAGATGTTGGTGAGGCTGGGGAGAAAATAGAACACTTATACAGTGTTGGTGGGAATGTAACTTTGTTCAGCCACTGTGGGAAACAGTTTGGAGATTTCTCAGAGAACATCAAACAGAACTACCATTCAACCTAGCAATCCCATTTCTGGGAACATATCCAAAAGAAAACAAATCATTCTACAAAAAAGACATATGCCCTCACATGTTTATCTCAGTGCTACTCACCATAACAAAGTCATGAATCAACCTAGATGCCCATCAGTGGTGGAGTGAATAAAGAAAATGTGGTACATGTACACTATGGAACAATATACAGCCATAAAAAAGAAATAGAAATCATGTCCTTTGCAGTAACATGGATTCAGCTGGAGGCCATTATTCTAAGCAAATTAATGCAGGAACAGAAAAACTAAATACTGCATGCTCTCACTTATAAGTGGGAGCTAGACCTCAGGTACTCCTAGACATAAAGAAGGCAACAAATAGACACTGGGGACTACTGGAGGGGTGACGGATGGAGGATGGGCAAGACTTTAAAATCTGTTAGGTACTATGCTCGGTACCTGGGTGATGAGATCATTTGTACCCCAAACCTCAGCATCACACAATATAGCCAGGTAACAAACCTGCACATGTGCCTCTGAAATCTAACATAAAAAGATAAAAGCAACACCAAACCTAAAACCCATCCTAGTCCTTCTCTTTGTTGTCTGGAACACTCCTTTCTTTTGTACAGGAGGCTATAGTTTCCAAACTATTCATTGGAATAAAGTATCTTTCCACCAAATTCCTTGTTCAGAGAACTTTTGTTCATAGGAGAGGAATGTGTAGTGACTGACAGCAAGGAGGCAAAAGGTATTTTAGAGGAAAAAGTTTATTTAATGAACTCCATAGGTCAGTAAAGTCCAGAGGACTCAGTATGTCCCCATGTTGACTCTATATGACTTACAATGGATTGTTGGTGATCAAGACAAGAAAAGGGCAAGTAAGAGTGTCAACCACAGTTTGCCAGCTATGGTTTATTGTCACTACCACAACTCCATCCCAAACTGGCCAACCCCAGGTTCATTTTTTATGATTGAAAATTGTTCCTTTTTTCCCTCAAAAAAAGAAAGAGGTGATTTTTTGTGGAACATCCTTGTCCAAATTTCCTTGTATTGTCCTGAAGTCCAAATATGCATTATATGTTTAATAATGTTTTTTCTTTTTGGAGAAAAAAACTGAAAATAATATCATAGTAATTTATTATTTGTAAGTAAGTCTGACATATGATTATCTTTCTTCATAGTTCCTCTAGGAAATCTTTGTCCAAAATTTGTACCAGTTTGTTTTGTTCCAGAAAACAAAATCAAGAGATTATTCCTAATTGAACTCTCTCCAAATGATAGCAAGGAATTATGGTTAAATGCCATAACTGTAATCCATTTATATCCTGGTTAGAAAGGGCTTATAATATTTCTTCTCTTTTCAAACAGAATTTGGGACTGAGCAAAACATTTTGTGTTCTACCAACCACAGCCTTGTTGGGAATAGAACTCCGAATTTGCTCTGACATGCTATAAAAGGAGTCTTATGAGGAGAGGGCTAAAACCAATTTTATAGTATGTTAATTATGTCCAATGTTATTTTAAATAGATGTTTTAAAATGTAACATTATATGAAAAATTTTTAGAGAGCTCTGTTCTTGGTTCTGAAACTTCTGCATGTCATATATCTCATACACCACATCAGCCCTAAGAGAGAAAAACACATCACTGAAATAAGCCTGAGAAATAAGATTTGAACTAGACAAATTCCTGTAGGATTTTCAGATCTTTCTTGTCATGCTGAAGCTTCTAGTTCCTAGGACAGTCACACACATTTCTCTTGTCCTGACACTGAAGATCATGTCTCCTCTCTTGGGCTTAAGAAGGTTTAGAGTGATGCTTAGGTGACAATAATGTGTGGTGAAGAGTAGGTCCAGCTGGCATGCTCACAATGACCAAATTGTATTGATCATATTTTAATTCAATACATTACTCCAATATTAACTGGCAAGTAATGGATTCTTTATTTATTTTATTTTATTATTGTTTAAGTTCTAGGGTGCATGTGCACAACGTACAGGTTTGTTACATAGGTATACATGTGCCATGTTGGTTTGCTGCACCCATCGACTCATCATTTGCATTAGGTATTTCTCCTAATGCTATCCTTCCCCCAACCCCCCACCCCCCGACAGGCCTCGGTGTGTGATGTTCCCCGCCCTGTGTCCAACTGTTGTCACTGGAGAACATGGATTCTTATCCATAAGAAATAATCCACTGGTGAATTTCTTTCTGGATAGACCATAATGGATCTAGAACATAATCTTTATATACTTAGATACTTCACACAGGACCAAAAAGATCATCTGGGCTGCAAGGCTCCATTAGAAGAGAAATGTGGCATGACCCCGTGTGACAACTGCTGGTCCCTGCCCTACATTTTCTTAGTGGACTGGAGCCCAGTGCGGGCCAGGGTCAACTTATGAGTTGAGGTAAAGGCCTCATCCTGGGAGTGTATATGCTTATTACATATATGCCACCATGCAAAGTACCCAGAGAAAATACATGTAAATTGCCCATCTCGAGCGAGTTGTGCTCGCTTCTTTTTACAAATTTGCTACAACACTCCTTCGTTTTGTACTGGATGTTGCTAAAACAACATTTGGGCCTGAGACTCTTCTCCAGGTCATTCAGGTGGCAGTGGCCCAGCCAGGCTGTGAACCCGGGCTGTGTGATTCCACAGCTCAGCTCTGGCCCATGTGACTCCTTATCGTGGAGACATGGTGTTTTCTCAATCTTTCCTGTAGCCGGATGGAGGTTCGTCGCCTCTGCTTCTGTCCTTCGCTCGAGATGGGCAATTTACTTCACACGTTTCTTCCCTGGTCTCGCTGCAGGCTCCCAGGCCAGCGCGCGCCCCTCACCCTCAAGGCCTCTGCGCCTGCCTGGGACACCCAGGCCTTTTCTGCCTGTTCAACCCGCGGCGGCCTCCTAGGCCCTCCTCTCCAGGCAGCTTGTGTGGCACCCCTTGTCCTCTCCCGCATGACAAGGGCGACCCTCTGGGGTTCCTGCAGGCTGTGACCTCTGAGCCGCCTGCTAGGAACTCCCGGAGGCTGCTGCATCCTCCTGGCCACAAGATCGCTCTCCGGCTGCCTTCACCACCTGAGCAGGTCCCAGCCAGGCTCCCGAAGGAGACCGAGGGAAGGGCCAAAGAGGAGCCCAGAACAGTGACGCAGGAGCATCACGTAGAGACCCAGGGGCAGGATGACAAGAAAAGGGCCCCTATAACCACGGCAGTAAGACGTCATCCACAACTAGGGACCTGGAGACCCAGGGAGACCTCACATCTTTCAGGTGCAGGCCAGGGCCTCTGCAGGGAAATGCCCACCTCTACTTGTCGGAAAACCACTTGAGAGAGAAGGCCCAGGTGTCTCCAATGAGTAGCTCCTTCTGGGAGGGCCACAAAGCCCTCAGCTCACACAGCCCTGCTGGAGGTGGCCTTCCCCTTGGGAAGCCTGACCCAGCCCCAGCAGTGCTCCCGGCCCCGGCGCCGGGCTGCTCCCTGCTGCCAGTGAAGGTGGCCAGGAAGGTGCTGGATGAAGACCACCCACGCGGCTCTCCAAGCTTGCTGATGTAGGGGAAGAAGATGCAGGGCAAGAAGCCTTCAGCTCTTCCATCATGGAACTCTTCTCCACCCAGAGCTGCCAGCAACAGGCCCTGCAAAAGGAAAATGTGGATTCTACCGCTGCTGCCCCTGGCCCCAGCCTGTGATTGATGTGGAATAGAGGTGAGCTGTCTCCACCTGCTAAGCTTCCCTGCCTGTCTATTGAGGGATACCTGGGCAACTTGGAGAACAGCATGGGGTGTAAACAGAATAGCAAAATCTTGGAGGATAAAACGGAAACCTTGGAGGATAAAACAGAGGCCAAGGCAAACTGCAGCACCATCCAGGTTGGCCCTGCTGTCTCCCCACATGCGGAAATCCACTCTTGACTTGGCTGAGCTGGCTACCAGATCCCCCATCCTGCCTGTCCTTCACACCAAGAATATCCCAAATCCCTAACTCTCCATTGTCTCTTCCCACTGACCTTGTTCCCATTTTTGGGGCTGCACCTAATGAGGAAGGAGGTTCTTCTCATTCTGGAGTAGCTTCAGTCCCTCCCACTTCTGACCCCCCAACACCTAGCCCCACATCTTTCTCCTTCCAGCTTCCCTGCAGAAGCGAGTCCCTTTCAGCCACGTGTGTGCATTCCCTTCCTCCTCTTTCCTCTCCTACTCTTCTTCCAGGACCTTCCACCAGGATCTCTGTTATCACCAGCAAGCAGATGAATTCCACAGCAGTCATTTCCACCATCACAGCAAACACATCTGCCCACCAGACCTTGCAGCCTCCTTCAGATCCTCAGGTCCTCGATAGGGACACCACTTTCCCACCTACGGCTGTAATGTTCAGAACTTCCTCAAGCTCCAGGATGAGAGCTCTCCCAATTTCCCAAGTTGATAGCCATGCACAGCAGGGGCCCCCTGGTAAGACTCAACCTACATCCACCCAGCTACATTTCTATTCCCCAGTCCCACCCCTCAGCCCAAATTTGGGACCCCTGATTTGGCCAAGGCAAACTGCAGCACCCCCCAGCCTGCACCTGCTGTCTCCACACCTGCAGAGACTTCATACTCCCTGTGCCTGGCCACCTACACTTCCCAGGTCCCAGCTCCTCCTCCCACCCCTGACTTGGGCATTGCTTCAGCCCAAGTCTCCACCAGTTTGCCTGCACAGCCAGTCATGAGAGTAATGACAACTTCTAACCACACTGTAAATCTGGGAGCCACCGCTCCACTCACACTGGGGGCTCCTAATGGGCAGCAGTGGAAAGCTTGTCTCCCCAGTACCCCTGTTATTCTGAGTCATCCCATTTTGACTCATCCACTTTAGGGAGCAGCACCTCTGCAACATCATCATCCATTCCTACCATTGACAGCAGTGCTGTGGATACCACTCTTATTCAAAAGCTGTCATCTTCCAGTCTGCCTCTGTCTCATGGAAGAAGTGTATCCTTGTCTCATCTGGGGCTCCCTGGTTCTGGGAATACACAGCCCAGTGGCAACACTGCCTCAGTTCGTGTCTCCACCAGTTTGCCTGCACAGTCAGTGGTAGGACCAATTGTAATTTCTAGCCACACTGTAAAATGAGGGAGCCACTGCTCAGCTCACACTGTGGGCCCCTGATGGTCAGCAGTGGAAAGCCTCTCTCCTCAGTGGTTTTCTGAGACTTCCCAGACACCTCCAGTATAGGAAGCAGCACCTCTGCAACATCATCTTTGCTTCCTACCATTGACAGCGAGGCTATGGATACCACCCATTTTTCAAAAGCTGCCATCTTCCACTCTGCTGCTGTCTCAAGGAAGAAGTGCATCCTGTCTAACCTGGGGCTCTCTGCTTCTACAGACAAACAACTCAATAGAAACATTGCCTCAGTTCACATCTCCACCAGTTTGCCTGCACAGTCAGTCATAGGACCAACTGTAACTTCTAATCACATTGTAAATCCGGGAGCCACCGCTCAGCTCACACTGGGGGCCCCTGATGGACAGCGTTGGAAAGTCTGTCTCCCCAGTACCTGAGCCTTCCCGTGATGGCTCCTCCAGACACCTCCAGTTTAGGGAGTAGAACCTCTGCATCATCATCATCCATTCCTACCATTGGCAGCAGCACTGTGGATACGACTCCTTATTGAAAAGCTGTTGTCTTTCAGTCTGCTGCTATCTCAAGGAAGAAGTGCATCCTATCTTGTCTGGTGTTTCATGGTTCTGGAACATGAACCCAGTGGCAACATTGTCTCAGCCCACATCTTCACCAATTTACCTGCACAGTCAGTCATGGGTCCGATCCCAACTTCCCATCATGCTGTAAATCCATGCTCCACTTCCCAGCCCATATTTGGGGCTTCTCAGGGGCAGGATAAGTCAGAGCATTCTTTTATTCTGGGAAACCCAGCAACCCCAGCACCAGTTATAGGCCTAAGGTGTTCTTGCAGCCCAGCCACACAGTGGCAGTGTAATGGCAGCAGATCTCACCACTGTGACATTACCATATTTTGCATTTGGCCTGCCTATCAATGTGCAGCCAGATATGATTAAAAACCCAAGTGCTTTCCTCATTGGCACAGCCAAGTCATCTACATTTAGAGATACCACCAGGATGTCTGGTACCGGAGACAGTAACTGCATCAGTCAACAGTTCTACTCTAGGCCCACGGGGGATAATGAGACCTGGAGACCTTAGACATGGTGAAAACATTGGGGTTAGCACGTCTCCGCAGTTCCACATCAAGAACACCGAAAACTATACCAGGATGGAGGGAAACAGCCAGCACCAGTCTGTTCCCCCATTTGGTCAGGTAGCCTGGGGCTCACCTGCTCACACCACATTGGTTGTGGCTACAAACACCGGCACCATCCCTGCTTGTTCCACCTTCATGCCAAATACCTGGCATGCACCGCACCAGAACCCAGGTGTTGCACCAGGAAGAGGCAACCACATTCCTATTGTTGGAGGTCCTTGTGGTTCCTTTTTCCATCAGTCCATGATTGGCTCACCTGGACAAAACACAGGTAGTGCATCTATAGTGAATTCCACCATAGCTATAATGAGAGGCCTTCATGTGCTGGCACAGCAGTCAAGCACCCAAGGCCACCAGGACAATGATCAGATGGTGTCGTGGGGGACAGCACCACAAACGCTGTGACTGGTCACACTTATAGTCCCCCATTCACAAAGAGCACCTGAGGCCCACCTGGTACACACAGGTGGTGTGATGGGGGACAAATAAGAAGCAAGTTCTTCTCCACATGCGATCTCCATGAACAAACTTTGCCCCTGGAGGAAGGGGCTCAGTCCCTTTAAATTAAACTTAAGCTGCTCTCTCCCTTTAGAAGACAGAGGCCCCAAACCTCAATGGGTGTGTGTGTGTGTGTGTGTGTGTGTGTGTGTGTGTGTGTGTGTGTGTATTGGAGGGCATGAGGAGGCTGATAAGCCCAGTCAGAACCACAGTGTATTTGAGACACTCCCCTATGGAAGGTAGAAGAAACCAGCATGTGTCAACTGTACTCCCCATGGCTTGACTGTTAACCTGGCTGCCCCAAGTCCCCAGCCAGTTCTCTAATCTTTGAACCGGCAGGATACCCCCTGCTATTTACAGGTGTTACTTTTCCACTTGCCCGTTTTTCTCAATGGGCCCTTGTCTTTCCCGATTGTGTGTATTAAAACCTTGTTCTTGCTAATGTGCCTCTGCTCATGTGTCTTTGCTCTTTGACTCCACTGTGGAGGAAGAATTGACATGTATGAGGAATGATGTGTTGAGGCTGACTTTACCCAAAACTTTCTGTGTGCCAGGGAATAGGGTGGATGTGGAAGCAGCCACCCTTTCTGACTTCACAGGCTGAGTCCTAAAGCCTCTGTGTGAGGTTTGAGCATCGGGGATGACAACCTAGTAAGACATGAGGTTCAGACCAGGGAGAGACCAGGTGGCCCGTCCTTGCCTCTTCCATCTGTTCTTCTCTCCAACCACTCCTACCTCATTGGAAACAATATATTTCCTGATGTGTGTTAGGAACCTGCACTTTCTCATTTTCATTTTTAAAAAGTGTTTAAATGTCTTTCATTTGTGTTGTTTTGTTTAACTTAGACTTAGGCATGTCGTTCTTACAGATTCCCACTTCACCCAGAGGGGTTGGGCTTAGCATCCAGCTTCTTGCACGTAGAGGCATCAAGAAAGGAAGCACTCATGCCTACTCTGTAATTATTGAAAATTCGTGTTTACTTAGAATTTATCATGCTGCTTAAAACGATCAGAAAAGATTCTCTTTAAGAACTGCTCTGGCTCTAGTCTAAATCACCAAGATATCAAATCACAAGAGTTACAATTATACCCAGATCTGGCTGACCCTAGCATTCTGCTAGGTCTCCATTAGACTGAATTGCTGAAAATACAATCTTTTCTAAGGTATTTTGCAACCCAGGAGAACCATCTCAAGATGGGGAAAGGAGAAAAGTACCAGCCTTTCCTTCAGCTTCTAGCATATTCAACATTTGCTAATGATGACTTTATAATAAACTCTGTGCTAGGCCCTGAAGATACAGAGTTGAAAGACATCTCTTGCCCCAGAAAATTTACAATGTAATTGGGTGGGGGGGGACAGAGGACCAGACCAAACAATTAACTGGATAGTTAGGTGCTGAGATAATGGGAGCAGGTAAGAAGAACATCAACTACTTCTGGGGTAAATGAAGGATGAACTGCACTTCAAGGAAGAGAAGTGAAGAAGTGCTACTTCAGGGTCAAAGCCATAGCATTAAAAAGCTAGAGAAAGAATGGAGATGACCAGTCAGTGGGACACTAGACGGGTAGTCAGGTGTGTCTGAAGAGTGAAACCAAAGGTGGGAGGTGCACCTGCAGGCTTCAACAAGGGTGGAAAGAAAACAAACTTCACCACCACAACAGGGCATCTGTTCATTTTTCTGAAAGTATGAAAAGTCATGAAGGGATTGTAAGCAAAGATATGACAAGATTACATGTAGCTTTTAGAAACCTCCCTGTGACTGTGTGAGAAAGAAGAAGTAAATGGTGCCAGGGCAGAGGCAAGGAAGCTTAATGATACTTCAGTGGGCCAAGCAAAGATGAAGCAATGAGCTCCTGGTGTAAAGGAGCTGACAGCAGGGATGGTGAGGAGGTCAGAGAAGAGGGAAGTGAAATGGGTGACAGCAACAAGCCCAGGCCTATCCTCATCATCTGACTTGAGTAAACGAACATGAGTGATTTTGGCAAAAATATAAGTTCTACTTTTCATAGTGTGAGATGATGATGGAAAATCCAGATTCGATTTGGAAAGCAGTTCATTCACTCTATCATTTTAACGTATCTGTCGAGCATCTGGGATGTGCTGTGGACTATTGTAGGTAGTAGTGTCAATTACAAGAAAGGAAAAATTCCTGACTTTGTGGACTCTGCATTCTAGTTGAAGCGGAGAAAAGAAGCAACAAACATGGAAATTATCTGGTAGGTTAGCCAGTAACAAATGCTATGGAGAATAAAGAAGTACATGGAGGATTGAGATTGTGGATAGAGAGAAACAGGGGTTTCCATTTGAACTGTGGACAAGACAAGCCTCACTGGGAAAGTGAAATGTGAACGTCAGAGGCAACTGAGCCAGATATCTGAGCAAAGAGCATCCCAGATAATAAGAATAGCCACTGCAGAGGCTCAGGGGAAGGACACCTGGGGTCTTCAGCAGCTAGTGAGGTAATGTGGCTGGAGTGGAGTCAGTACATGGGAGGGAGGGAGAGAGTGAGGGGAGGAGGACAGAGAAGATGTGGGGTAAATTCCTTGCACCACCATTTATTAGTTGTACAAACAGTAGAGTCAACCTTCAAGAGTCTCAATGAAGTCAGTTCTTATGCTATGGACTGTTTACCTGAGAAAATTTCTAAAAGGATAAAATGAAATAATATAAGGAAGTAACTTAGAAGCCATTGTTGTTATTGTTCTGTGGATAAATGGATGGATGGATGGATAGATAGATGAAGAGGTACAGACTGAAATTTTGCATTCCCCCAAAAATTCATATTTTGGAACCCTAACCCTCAATGTGCTGTTATTAGGAGGTTGGGCCTCTGGGAGGGGTCTAGTTTTAAATGCAGTCATGAGGATGGAACCCCCATGAAGGGATTCTTGCCTATATAAGAAGAGCAAGAAACACCTGAGCTTCTTCTGACTGCCACGTGAGGACATAGCAAGAAGGTGACCATCTTTAAGCCAGGAAAAGGGTCATCACAAGAAACAGTATCTGCTTTCATCTTGGACTTCCCAAGTTCCAGAACTGTAGAAAATAAATGTCTACTGTTGAAGCTACCAGTCTCTGTCATTTTGTCATAGGAGCCTGTGATGGTTAATACTGAGTGTCAACTTGATTGGATTGAAGGATGCAAAGATCCTGGGTGTGTCTGTGAGAGTATTGCCAAAGGAGATTAACATTTGAGTCAGTGGGCTGGGGAAGGCAGACCCACCCTTAATCTGGGTGGGCACCATTTAATCAGCTGCCAGTGCTGCCAGAATATAAAGCAGGCAGAAAAATGTGGAAAGACTAGACTGACTTAGCCTCCCAGCCTACAGCTTTCTCCCATGCTAGATGCTTCCTGCCCTCAAACATCAGACTCCAAGTTCTTCAGCTTTGGGACTCGGACTGGCTTACTTGCTTCTCAGCTTACAGATGGCCTATTGTGGGACCTTGTGATTGTGTGAGTTAATATGCCTTAATAAACTCATATCTATATATCAATAGCTATAGCTATAGCTATATATCTATCCTATTAGTTCTGTCCCTCTACAGAACTCTAATACACAGTCCAAGCTGACTAATACAGATAGGTAGGTAGGTAGGAAGGTAGCTAGGTAGCTTGATAGGTAGATAGACAGATGCATAATGAAGATAGAGAGCAGATACTTATATATGTGTGCTCCCTGAGTGAGTTCCTTAGGCAGTGGTCCTCTGATTGCCTTTACTAGGCAATGCAAATAGAAGAACCCTATTTTAAAGGGAGCATAAAAATGCTTACTTTTATGAAGTAAGCACCTGTAAAAATATGATAAATAGGACTGAAAATGCACAGCATTGTGCCTAGTGCAATATGTATGAGATTAGCCCTGTAACAACAAAACCATCACAAAGAGACTAATGGACTCCTCCAGGCACCCTGCTGCCTGATTCCTTTATTCTCAGTTGCTTAGTACAGTTCCAGAAGGTCAAAGTTCCTGCACAATGGGTGCAGAGAATCACTTCGCCTTTGTGGTCAGAACTGCCTCAGAGAAGCCGGGACAAAATCTGTGTGCTTTTAATGGTCCTGCCCCCTGTCTCTACCATGCCTGGCAATAATATTGCCAGAGACGACAAATTTTAAAAACTCATATTTTTTGACATTTTAGAGAAGACCTTCAATTATTATTCTGATAAGACAAACTTTAAAAAATATGTGAGAGATATAAAGATGAATTTGATTTTTATGTTTTGATGCACTTACACAGCTGTAACTATTTCTAAACAAATAGAAAGATTCTTTTTTATTAAAATAAGTATAATATAAATTTGAATAATACTGAAATTCAACCCTTCCTACTCCAGTTCCCCTCTCCAAAGGCAGTCTTTAGCCACTGTGTTGTTACCCCTATATTTCTAAACTTTATGCTTATTCTGCTGTATCGTGACATATCCATTTTAGAAAATAGTTCTACCACTCTAACATGAGGCAGAACGATAAACTCCCACTTCCGCTCATATTCCCCATCTCTTCTTTCCCTCGTGTCATATTCATTTTATTAATTTTGCTGCTTTTGTTTTATAACTTCATGTAGTTTTGTAAGATTTTTGGATGAGGGAAAATGGTAGCATAGTGGCTAAAAGCATTGGCTCTGGAAATAGACCACTTGGTTTGGAATCCTTGCTCTTTAGCTTACCAGCTCTGCAACCCCGCATAATTTACAGAGCCTTCCTATGTCTCTGTTTCCTTATCTGTAAATCAGGGGAAAGGCTGAGATCCACCATATCCACCATATGGGCTGCTCATGATGCTTAAGTGGAGTAATGCACTTGTAGACTTTAGCGTCCAATACACAATCTCGAGTATTTTCTATTTTATTAAGTTCTTGTTTTATCAATGTTTACTCTAATCTTAGGACTTTATGCTCAAAACTGTATTCTCATGACTCCTCTGCCTTTCCTTTTCCCTTGCACAACTCACCTCTGTCAATTTAAGTGTTGCTCAGTCCTGGGGAAAATAGTGGGATAGGATTATATTTTCTTCTTTGCAGGTAGAAGGCCCCAACTTATGTCTTTTCCATCAATTGTTGCTGTATTCCAGTTTGCATTTTACTTTAACTATTATTTTTCCATACAGATTTCATTGCTTTTCCTACAATTTGACTTGTCTTTCTCTTTTAAATGCTTGCATTCTTTGCCACGAGAAGAGTATTTCATATTTTCAGACTCAATATTGTTTATGTGACTGGATCACTCCCTTTTCCAGAAACCTTGTGCCTCCCCAACTCCATTTGGAAGCTTTAAGGCCAAAGTAAGGACATAGTCTCAGAAGAAAGAGGGCCAAAGGGGCCACTCACATTGCTTTTAGATTAGGCCAGAAGTGCTCACTAATCACTCATTATAAAAAATGTCTAATTCTCACCTCATCATCCTAACTTCCTAGATCTGTGGTAGAGCCAAGAATCTGGACTTCAACCAGCACTCCGAGTAAGTATGATGCAGACAGTCCACATTTCATATTCCTCCAAACGCTGCTTCAGGCCTTAGGCAAAGGCTCACCAAGGGCCCATTCATCTCATCAGATAAATAATTTTATATAGGAAGTGAGGATAAAACCCCAGTTATTAATAAGCAGAGTATCTCTTCTGCATCTGCTTCTCAGGAACTAGAAAGCAGCTTGTGGGAAATGTGAGAATTTCAGAGATGTGGATGCATGTCTTTCTGGCTCTAAATATTTTCATTTTAGAGATCTAGAAACTGCCCCTGGCTGTAAGGAGTGTTCCCAGACCCTCCCCGAAGCAGTCACTGCTGTGACCCCAGGGCGATGTGATGCAGTGATGGCCTCCTGAACAACAGCTCATTCTTTTCCGGAGATAGAGCTGGGAATGACTCTCCCAGAAGTCCCAGGACAGGAGTGTCATCTTCGGGAGTGCCTTCTGGATAGGGAAACTGAGGATCCTAGCATCAAATAGCTGCTAAGTGTTAGAATCATGATCTAGATCCTGAATTTACTGAAGGCAGGGAAGAGGGTGTGGGAGGGACAAGAAAAACAAAACCAAACAGAACCTCTGCTAAAAAATGGTTCTTCTTAGGTAAATAGCACCTTTTCTTTAAGCTCTTATTTTTTTGTTAATGACTAATATCAGAGGCTTTCCTGGAAGTAGGTCTCACAGGTGGAGGGAAAAATGAACATTTATGAGTAAAAGGATAGGGCTTTGTGGGGAGAGTGCATTGAAGATAAGGGTTCAAAACACATACTAGGTCAATTTCTAATTTGCCATTGGACTAGCCTAGGCTAGAAGCACTGACTAGTGAAATGCCCAAGTTAGCCACAGGGACAATCACTAAAAAGTATTTCTTTTGATTTCCCTTGATGATTTCACCAAATATGTATCTCATATATGCACAGAAAATGCAAGCCTTGAAAATGCTGAGATATTTGTGAGCCTAATCTTGATGGACATCAAAACTTATGACAGAAAGTGGAATAAGTGATAAGCTTGGGATTTGCATTTATTATTAACAAATAGTGCTTAATCTATGCCAAGCACTATTGTAAGTCACCAGCAAATTCTGATGCATTTAATCTTCATAATAACTATATTGATAGGTGTCATTTATAATCCTACTTTTTTATTTTTTAAGGACGCTGAGACCCAGAGAAGTTAAATACCTTGTTCAATGTCACACAGTTAGTAGACTGCAGAAACCCAGATTTATAACCAGACCATCTGAACTTTTGTCCCTTGGCTGTACCACCTCATTATAAACCATGTGTAGGGAAAGGTCTAAATTGACAAGAATCTGAACTAAAGGCAGAAGAGGGAAATGAGAAAGTAAGTGATGCTGGCACCTGGGGAGAATCTAAGTTCAGAAGTTCTCAGGGACGAGTCCTAGGAGAGGGCCTGAGATATGGCTGGAATATTAACTTGCGGTGGCATCTAAGTCCCCTGAGACAAGACTCTGTTTGCCTTAAAGTTCAGAAAGGAAAAGAATATGTGACTTCAGTGATGAGCAGTAACATTTTCCCTTTAAGTAATAGGAGGAGAGAGGGTCTCTGGGGAAGGAAAGACCTCTTGCTGCCAGGTGTCTAGGTATTTATTCCCCGGATGAACACGGGGAAAAGTGACAGTCATTGTACTGGTTTCAGAAATCCCTTAAAACCAAAGCTTCAGTTGCCCAGAACAGGGTTAACAGCTGTGTGTCAGGCTCTCCACTGTGTCTGCAGTCACATGTTTTCACTGGAGTAACAGTTCCTGATAGGTATGCATTAGTGTCTTATGGCCACTATAACAAATTAGCACAAACTTGGTGGCATGAAACAAAATACATGTATTCTCTTACAGTTCTGGACGTCAGAAGTCTGAAAGCTCTTTCACTGGGCTGAACTCCAGAGGTGATAGGGCTGTACTCACTCTGGAAACTCGAGAACAGGATCAGTTTAAGATGAGATAGCACCTACAACATAAGCTGAGAACTGTTGGGTGCAAGTCAGTGACACTGAATATGAAGGCAGTACGAGTTTAGAGAATTAAATCAGCGAATAAAGGTTTACTTGTTAATATTTGGGAAGATTTTAATTTTACACAACAAACATTTATGGAGAAAAAGTGACTGGAGAACAGGAATGTGCATGGGATTTGGTAATTGGTAGTGGGGTATCTGCTGTTACAGTCACGAATCCACATGCTTTGTCCTCAACTGGCAAGTGGAATTCTGTCCCCCACCACTGACGTTGTCAGCTAGAACTGGATTTTGGCATTTCATTGGCTCAAGTCACACTTTCTTTTGGTGTTAGAATCTCCTTATAGTTTACAATCTTGTGTTCTATATAGGTTGCTTTTTAAAAGCTAAATTCTAGCATAGGCTGGGATTTGCCTACACGGACTCTGTCATAGGCGACGCCATGGACTTCCCCAAGGGTGTTCAATCAAGTTGTCAGAAGTGTGCAGGAAGCTGTAAGCCAGGTTGTTAAGATACAGAGGGCAAGTTAAACTTTAAAATGCGCTGTAAGAGACGCTGCCTCGTGACTTAGTATATTCCAGGCCCTATTGAATTCACTAGGTCCCCACAGCCAAGCAAACTGGAACCTGTAGGGCTTCTTAGATGAGGGGCCATCTGTGATACTTAACCTCTGCCATGTTCCAGGGCAACTGCTACTTTTCAATCTAGAAGAAAACCGGTAGAAACAAAATTCTTCTTGCAAAATCTTATATTAATACTCTCAAAAATAATAACTAAGGTTTTCTTATGTGCTATTGATGAAAATCATGATGATCTAATTTTTTAATGAAAAATTTTAAATTTTATTATTTAATTATGGGTGAAATTTAGCATCTCTTCAAGCATGTTTCCAAGTTATTTGTGTTTTCTTCTAAAATGTATTTCTTCTTAAGTGAAAGGCAACTCAAAGTTTGTTCTATGTCTATAATTGTATGGAATAATCTAGTCATTTATTTCTCCAAAAATATTATTGTGCTTTTTGATAAAGAAAATTAAACACTGACCCAAGGGGAAAGCTGACAAATCTCAATACCTTAACATTTTTTAGGGCCAACTATCCTAATGTCAAAAAAAAAGAAAAGAAAAAATATTGGCAGTACATACGATTGTGTTTAGAATTAAACTATCATTTAAAGTACTATTATAAATCATTAAGAGCAAATAAACCCATAGAGAATAGGGAAAAGACATGAATAGTTTGACAAAAAAGAAAATATAAATAGCTTAGACCATATGAATACATGCTCAGTAGCATTCATATTTTATATTAAAACTAAAATAACTGTGAAATATCATTTTAACTTTTATATTCATACAAAAAATCATTGCTGAAGATGTGGAGAAATGAAAATTTTCAGGCAATTTTAACAAGAATGCACATTGGGATAGCCACTTTGAAGCACAATTTAAAAATATCTTTCACATTTTTCAATGTATTTACTATTTGACCCGACAATTCCATCTCAAGGACTCTCTCCTATGGATGTGTCTAACACAGGAGCAAAGATATGTGTCCATTGTTATTATTAGTAACGGTCTGGAAACATTTTAAAAGACTCATTAATAGGAAACTGATTAAAATAATTATAGTGCATTCATATAATGGCTCATCTTACAGCCATTTTTAAAATGAGGTACCTCCGTAAGTTCTGACATGCTGACATAGAATTTTCTCTAAGCTATATTGTTAAGAGAAAAAAATGAAAGTTGTAGAAGAAGGAAACACAGGGCACAATAATATACATAGAAAATTCCAGAAACTATACATAAAAACTTTTAAGCAGTAAGATGAGTGGGAAAATTTTTTTCACTGTTTACCTGTTTTGCTCTTTTGCATATACATTTCCTACTCTAATTATATAATCTAGCTAAGGACAAGTAAAGTGTACCATGTCAAAATAGTCTGAGCTCTATAAGCTTTTTAACATATCTTTAAGGAGGAAAAACATTCAGCTGAAATATGTCAAAAGGAAATTACACAAAGAATGAACAGATAGATGAGTATCCATGAGGCATGACACTTTTAAATCTAGATACCTAGAGTGTTTCGCAAATATATCCGGGCAGGCAATGTGTACACTAGTCTCACTGGCTAGTTCACTTCATATAATTCATGCCAATTCCTCATATTGGGTTCAAAGAACACAATTGTACCTAAAGGCCTAATAGAAATACTCCTAAAACTTTTGTGACTATAAAAGGAAGATGCTCAGTGTAGGAAATATGATGAGACCTTGTCTCTACAAAAACGTTTATATTAAAACTAGCCATGCATGGTGGTGCATGCCTGTAGTCCCAGCTACTTGGGAATCTGAGGTGGGAGGATCTCTTAAGACTAGGAGTTCAAGGCTGCAGTGAACCATGATCATGCCATTGCCTTCCAGCCTGAGTAACACAGTGATACAGGGTCTTAAACAACAAAACAAAACAAATATCAAAAAAATTGCTAAATACAGTTTCAAAGATTAATTGTTCATTTTAGACAATTTATACACAATTTCTCTGATTCTGAAGAATTTGATATTTTAGTCTAAACCTTAGTTAACTATGATATCTAAAAATGTCTTAAAAGAGAAAAAGAAATATGCTATTAAATCTCATTACTACTGTTAGGTTGATACATTTCCCAATAATCAACTTAGCTTAAAAGTACTCAAATAATATGGCAATGTATTGCTCAGATTCAATGCCACTTTTGGGAGTAAATATAATAACCAAACTTAGATTCACCTATTTATGGAATAATTATTACCCTCCTTAAGATCCTTTGTGTGATTGGACTGGTAAGTAATTTCATTAACTGTCAATTAAAAAGCCACACTCACTGATTTTATCAGGAGTAAATACACTCAAGAAAAAGACCTTGGACATCATCATAATCGGGATTTATACAAACCAGTGGATTAGAAAAGTCATGATGGAAGTCAGATTTCAGAGAGTGACTGGCAGAAAATCTCTGAAAGTACAGAAAGGATTGAGTCTACTAGGGCTGACTCAGAAATAAGACCTACTTTTCAAAAGGGATAATGATTTTGGGTAGAGAGTCAGGCTGTGACTGAATTTAGTCTGCATTATTTCCTACTAGACTGCCTAAACAGTGCTAAAAAGAGAGTTTTGTAGGTAGAAATTAAATAATTGTGGCACCGGAAGCCCAAGCCATTCAGTGGGAATCTGTTTTCTTTACAGAGGGTGCTGGATGGTGTAGACTAGACTCTTTCAATAGCAGCCTTAATCATGGATGTGTCATAAGAACAGAAAATTAAAGAGAACTGAAGACATGTTGTGGAACTTTGGGAGTCAGAACAGTAAAATAAGGTGCTCCTGGAGCTTGGAGTTGAAGCCTTTATAGGTGTGGCCCAAGCAGCACACTGGTAATGATATCCATGGGCTGAAGAGGTAGAGGGTTTCCAGGCTTTAAAACAAGTGTGGTGAAACAAGTACCCTCACGGGCCTTTCTGCTAGAAGTCAGCTGGATTCTGCATTAAATATACTTTTGGATTTAGTGCTGGTCTTCCAGGACATCAGAGAAACCTCTAAACATCGATAATAAAGAAAGGCAAAAATCTGTGTACTGAAAGTAGAGCAGCGAAGGGCAAGCAAATAAAAATTGGATTTTCCCAAGGGCAAAACCAACATTAGTATCTTATCATGTGAATTAAGCCTCAGGCTAATGGTAAAGAAGTAAATCTGACCCATAGTTGTGTGTGTAAAACCAGAAACCCTGAATAGGGAAGTAGTTCAAGATAGGAAGTCCCTCTGGTTCCCAGCAGATACAAAGGCGAAACCACAGAATAATGTCAACCAAGCGCATATAAACTCAAAACCAAAGGTCATCAAATATACACCAAAATAAGCCACCAAGGGTAAAAATGTGGAGAAAAAGCAGGTACTTCTGATATTAAATATTTCAGTATGGAGTATTAAAATCACTCTTATTAGATGTTAATAAATAAAAGAAGTAATCACAAATTTAAACAAGCAATAAGAACACAGTACAGATATTAAAAGGAATCATGTACTATGTTTTGAAATGAAAATGTATTGTCAGAGTAAAAAAACATCCTCAAGGACTTCTGTAAACAACAGATTAGCACACTGAAAAAAAGATTAGTGAACTGGAAGCTAGATCAGAAGAAATCAGACAATGTAATACAAAGGGACAAGAAAATGTATAACATGAAAAGAGGCCAATGGGAATGGAGGACAGAGCCCTAAGTTTCACCGTACATCTAATCAGAGTTATATAAAGAGAGAAAGGAGGAGAGGAAATATTTGAGGAGTATTTTTTCCAGAAATGATTAAAGACATGAATTCTGGGAGGCCGAGACGGGCGGATCACAAGGTCAGGAGATCGAGACCAGCCTGGCTAATACGGTGAAACCCCGTCTCTACTAAAAAATACAAAAAACTAGCCGGGTGAGGTGGCGGGCGCCTGTAGTCCCAGCTACTCGGGAGGCTGAGGCAGGAGAATGGCGTAGACCCGGGAGGTGGAGCTTGCAGTGAGCTGAGATGCGGCCACTGCACTCCAGCCTGGGCGACAGAGCGAGACTCCGTCTCAAAAAAAAAAAAAAAAAAAAGACATGAATTCACAGATATAAGTAAAAAGAAATCTAGACCCAGATCCATTGTAGAGAAACTATAGACTATCAAAGACAAAGAGAAGAGGTTAAAAGCAGCCAGAGAGAAAATATAGATAATCCAGCAAATTACAAAAGCTACATGACAATTAACATCTTAATAGCAACAAGAGAAATTAGAAGACAAAATCTAACTGTCAGCACCAAACTGGGCACTCAGGAAAAATACATGTTAGAATAAATGTAAAATTAAGATTTCATTTTAGGCACTCAAAAACTAGAAGTTTTTATGTAAAGCACCTTCTAAAAGTTATACTTAAGAAGAAAAAAATAACTTTGGGAGGAAATTCTCACATGTAAGATCAAGAAGGCATAGAAACAGATAAACATGTAGCTAAATAAAATTAAGCCATATCATATGAAGTAATTATAGTGTTGTCTAATTAGTAGTGTTGAAAATGACAAAAATATGATAAAAATAATGACATGCACACCAGGAGGGAGGAGTTCAAGGCGTTACATTTCTCATACTGTTTTTGAGGGGAGGTTAAGAGACTTTTTAAAAGCATACATGGTAACAAGTTAAGATCAATAACTAAAATTGAAATAGCATATAAAACTTTTCAGCCTGTGGATATGTAGGAATGAAATAACAAACAAAACAACAGTTGAATGAAAAAGAGAGGCAAGACCTAGTGTTTGATAGACCAGTAGGGTGACCATGATTTATAATAATCTATTTAAATTTCAAAATAGCTGGAAAAGAATAATTCTAATGTTTCTAGCCATAAAGATGAGAAATATTTAAGTTGATGAATATCTCAAGTACACTAATTTTATCTTTACAAATTATATGAATGTATTAAATTATCACATGTAATCCCAAATTAAATCTATTATGAATCAATAAAATAAGATAAAGTTTTTCTTAAAGTTAAAAAAGAAAGGCAAGAAAGCAAGAAAAAAAATTCTTGAAGCAAAGGGACACATTGCAAGGATAAAAGAGTAGACAAGTCTAAATATAGTATTAACCACATTAATTTAGACATATTAAACTAGCTGGTTAGAAAACAAATTGTCAGATTAAAAAAAAGAAAATCTTGACAAATGCTGTTTGTATTAGACAAGCGTAACACTGAAGGGCACAGAAAGTTTTGTGTAAAAGGATGGACAAATTATTCTAAGCCAATTAACCAAAAGAAACTAGAAATACTGATTTTTTAAAAATGGGTATATTGGAATCAAAGTTGCATAACCTCTATAGAAAAAATTAAAAATATGTCTTGAAAGATATTATAGAAAATCTAATTAAATTGTGAGACATTTCATATTCATTCGACTCAGGGTGTTAAAGATGATGGTTTGCTCTAAACAATCCATAGGGGGTTCAAGAACTTCCACTCAAAATCTCCGTAGAATATTTTTGAGGAACTTGATGAGATGATTCTAAAATTTACATAGCAGACATCAATACCAAGAATGGTCAAAATTATCCTTAAACAAAAATAAAGTGGGGGGAGGGATTGCCTTACTAGATAATAAGAGTTGTTATAAAGCTATAATACTCAAGATTTTGTTGTACTGTAAGAGATGGAGACATTGACCAATGGAGCAGAATACATCGATAATAGGAATAGACCAATGTAACCTGGACATCTGAGAAATGAGAGTGTTGGATTTGTAGGGAAAATTATAGACTATTATGAGTGCAGAGTTGGGCTTTCTTAAACAAATGTAAAACATACAAACAGAATTGGTTTAAGTTCTAATTTACAGAAGTTAAGAATTTCTCTTTTCATGTAAACACACCAAAGAGAAAATGAAAGCAAGTCACAACTGAAGTAGATATTTGCAGTATGTCCAGCTTACATGAAGAGCTACAAATCAGCAAGTTAAAGACACCTGCAGAAATTCTGGTTATGTGTGTGACACTCCCTGATCCTCAAGATCCCAAATTCAGGGACTATTCAAGAGACACAGAAGTTGTGGCTGAATTCTTTGGGACTGAGTAATTTCCTAGACTTTGGGGATTGCCACTGAAATGACTTCTTGGGAAAACAAGCAGGTGATCTTAGGGAATTTCAATTTACTTATAGTCTATGAAATATGTCAATTTGCAGTACTTTGTAATGTGTACTTCTGGTTGTGTATTCTTATCAAGTAGTACAGTCAGATGAATACAGAATAATGTTAAGATGTTGGGGCAATTGCATTAGAGCAAGTTATTAAGAAAAAAAACATGTTCTTCACTAGTGTTGAGGGTAAATATATATACGTTTTTTACCAACTGAAATGTGAGCAAGGCATGAAATATTGCATGAAAGACTAGTTGCCTGAAAATATGGAATAGTATTCTTTATATCTTTGTCTGCCTTTCTGCCTTGAAGGCTTTGGTTTCCCTCATCTCTCTTTCCACAGGCCTCAAAATCTAGAATGTCCTCTCCATCCTTTTGTTTTCCATACAAACTGTATGTAGCTACCTGTCTGGCTTCTCCTCTCCTCTCCTCTCCTCTCCTCTCCTCTCCTCTCCTCTCCTCTCCTCTCCTCTTCTCCCCTCTCTTCTCCTCTTTCCTCCCAATCCCTCCCCTCCCCTATCCTTTCCCTCCCTTCTCCCCTCTTCCCTTCCCTCTCCTTCTTCCCCCCAACTTCTCCCCTCTCTCTGTCCCCTCTTTTCACCTCCTCTTCCCTTCCTCTCCTCCCTTTCCCCTCCTCTCCCTGTTTTCTCTTCCTCTTTTCTGTCTTCTCATCTTCTGTCCTCTCTTTTTAAATGTTGACCCTGATTTTTCTTATCATCTTAAAGAGAATAACACGTTTCCTATCAATAACACTGTGTCCTATTAAGGACAGTGCAGGAATAAATAGTCACAAATTTCTTTGATTGGAATTTATGTTTCAAATAATAAAGGCTGTTTAATAAAATTTCAATGGTCTTTTGCCATAATAATAGGTTAATAAGTTAATTAACCAACCAAACATTCATATATGCTATACTGTTTTTTCTTCACCTAAATATTTATTTGTTAAGCACGTTCCTTGAAACCCTACATTCCTCTAAGTTGTCTTTTCTCAAACTGGGTTCTATAGATCCTTGGGGATTCAACCACAAACATCTTCTCAAAGATCCAAGAGTTCTATGTGAGAAATCTAAAAAACACTGTATTTTTATTTAAAAGAAGATTTACAAATTTAATAGATTTGTCTTTTAATTCTCTGAATAATCCCCTTATAACAGGATACTCCCTTCTCAACCTCAGGGATCTAATTTGTGCCTATATTTATGACTATGCTGTTGCTCAGTAAGTTCTCAAAGTGAGCACATTTAACTCAAAGTGTTGTTAAATATGTCTGGTAGCCATTAGGTGAATAACAATCATAATATCAGAAGGACAATAATTGCCTGATTTCTGCCTCATACCTATTTTGGGTACTTTTTCTATCAATAAATACAAAATTTCTCTTTTACAGTGGTAATTCTCAACTGAAGACACTTTTCATAGAATAAGACTTTAATGTCTTATTGGAATTAAAGAACGATCTTTAACATAATATTGCATAAAATTAGCAAAGCAAATCTTACAATAGTATAATAAAAGTACAATACTTTATGAATGAATTGGTTTTAGTCCAAGAATTACAAGGTTGATTTAACATATGAAAATCAATTAATGTAATTCATCACACTAAGAGGTTAAAAAATGAGAATTATATAATCACTATACGTAGAAAAAGCATTTGACAAAACATACAACTCATTGCTCAAAAAAATTGTCAGTAAACTAGGAATAGAAGGAACCTTAGTCAACCTGATAAATGGCACCCGTAGAAGTCCTATGGTAAATATGATGAAAGATTTCATAATGATGAAAGATTGAATGCTTTCTTCAAAGATTGAAGAAAAGGATGTTTTTTTCTCACCACTTCTATTCAACATTGTATTAGAAGGCCTACCAAGTGCAAAAACTAAAATGAGAGGGATGAATATTTGAAAGGAAAAGGAAAGCTATCTGCAGATAACATAATTTTATAGCTAGAAACTCTTATGGAATCTAAAAGAAAATTATTAGAACTAATACTCGGATGTAGCAATATTATAGAACACAAGTTGAAAGAATAAAATTGTTTTATTTCTATATATTAGCAATAAAGAAGTAGAAAATAAAATTTGAAAACATTATCAAAAACATTGAATACCTAGTAATAAACATAAAATATGTGTAGGAACTCTGCATTGAAAACTAGTGCAGGCTCTAACCTGTAATGCACAAGGTAGGATCGGGGTGGAAGTGGGGCCTCAGGCTGCACCAGGGCCGGATGTGGGGTGGTAACTGGCAGGGCTTCAACCCAGAGCTGTGGCACAGCTGTGGGGTGGGGAAGGCTCTGGGGAGAGGAAGGAGTGGGTGGGGACCACTTAGCCTGCTTTAGGACTGAGGGTGCATGAGCTGTCCCACCTAAGACAGAGGGGACCCTAGTGGGGAAGAGCTACCAGAGATGGGGAGAATCAGCCCTGAGTCTCACTGTGCAGGCAGAGGACACCCTGAAGAGCTGGCGCCACACCTGCCGCACAGGGTGCCCCATGGCTGTGGGCTGCAGAGGCCACTATGGCCTGTGCTGCTGCTCTCATTGTCCGTTGCTCCTGAAAGTTTGGACACTTGCGGTGTCCTGCTTGCCAACAACTGACTCTCAGGTGTTTCCAGTCTTCACTTGGCAGCCTGACCTCAGGGGTTTTGGAAATGATCCCCCCTTTATATGTCCTCCCAAATCCAGACATCCCCTTTCTGGGTAACTTCTCTCCGGGTGCTCGTGGACATCACAGAGCAGGAGTCTAGCAGCTTCCACATGCCTGCTTGCAGGGCCTCCCAGAGACAGGCATCTGGCAGGCGGCTAGAAATGAGCTCTTGCAAGAGAATGGAGAGGGAGAAGGGGGTGGAACACATTTGTGTCAGGGCAAGGGGTAGGCTGGGTGCTTTTTGCCTGAGACGACCCAGCCAGGGCTCACTGGAGAGCAGCACTCAGGACAGGGCACAGTGGGTGGATCATGAGATCGAGACCATCCTGGCCAACATGGTGAAACCCCCTCTCTACTGAAAATACAAAAACAAATTAGCTGGGTGTGGTGGTGCACGCCTATAGTACCAGCTACTTGGGAGGCTGAGAGAGGAGAATTGCTTGAACCCAGGAGGCAGAGGTTGCAGTGAGCTGAGATCATGCCATTGCACTCCCTCCTGGTGACAGAGCAGGACTCCTTCTCAAACAACAAACAAACAAACAAAAATATAAAACAAAACAAAAAACAAAGATTGTGATGAGTCCCATGAGTCTGAGTTAAAGCAGAGTTTGCCCAAGGAGGAGCAGAGAGGGTGGTAGGTGCAGATCCCAGTCCAGTGAATCAGTGTGACTCCTGGGATGAGTTGAAAGATTGACATTCTGACAGAGAGTGGGTCACATGGGGAGCTTGGGTCAGAGACCAAAAGAGGTTTGGACAGGCAATGGAATCCAGTGTCTGAGAGTGCCTTGGAGTTAAAAAGAAAACATCACTACCTAGACGTGAGAACTAGACCATTAACAGATTGAGGGCCAGGGCACAAAGAAACTCTATGATAAAGGGAAGGAAAGAGGAAAGGACAGTGATGGGGTGGCTGGGTCATGTGGGAGGGTGGACAGCAAGAGATGAAAAGGCTAAGGTTAGCAAGGACTCTAGCAGGGAAGCTATGACATCCCAGGGGGACACAGAGGGAGTAGTGTCCTCCACCAGCTCTCACGACAGGATGTCCTGCTCCCCTAGCTGTTGTGCGGCACCCCTGTCTGCAGAGATCTTGATGGAGTTTGCACAAGGCTACTTTCAACAGGAGCTTTCCCAGCTGGCTGCAGGAGACAGGCGGTACTCACTACAGCCAGGAGCACTCCCAGGACAGGACGCTGGCAAAGTTCGCATCCTCCCACATCTTGACTACACCATTGCTGCAGATTTTCTGCCCTGAATGAGTTCTGAGTTAGGTAAAACAAATGCAACGGCCTTGTGTCAGTCCTTCAGGTAACCTCTGGACAGGTTAGAACAAACATACACAATTTTTTTTTTTTCTTCTCTGCTCCCTGGGGAACCAAGGACCAGGGTCCCATCCTGGGAACCTGGCCACCTTCTTCAAGACCATCGCCAAGCAGAGAGAGAGTGGGGGTGAGGGCAAGGAAACACACAGCAAAGCTGCCTTGTTATTTTTAAGCTGCTTTTGTGCTGCTTGAGCTTTCACTCCATTGAAGCTCCTTGGGCTATTTCCCAGAGTTCTGAGAAAGCTGAACCCAGCCACCCAGTTTACTTCCACAATTGCCCCCAAATCTGCATCTACAGAGAAGCATCAGTGAGCAAAGGGGCCTTTATCAGAGCGACAGAGGAGGAGGGAGCACGGAGCACACCCTGTGGCCCCAAATTTAAAACTCTGTCTTAGTGATAATTTCCTTTTAAAGTCCCTTTTGCACTGCTTGGCCCTTGAGGGCTCTCAGCCCTCTCACGTGTACCCATGTGGTCCCAACCTGCCAGCGTCCTCCTCCCCTTGCCCAGGGTCTCTCCCTCTCTCCTAACAATCTAAAATATTTTTCCATTTTTATACAGAGCAAGCCAGCTCCCAGGAGTCCCTAAGCCTGCCTGCACATTCTGAAGCCATCTAGATTTGAAGTACAGATAGGAGGCTTTCTATTTGGTATAACTTAAGAGAGAAGTTGCAGTGATTTAAAGCACTGTCTTTTTGTTTTGTTTTGAATCACACCAGTGGTTGTTTCCCTATGAAGGGTTGTTTTATGAGGTGTATGTATGTGAGTGTACATATACACACACATACACATACGTATGCACACACACATACATATGCCATACACACACATGCTCCCATATTTTATTTATTTATTTATTTTTGAGATGTAGTCTTGCTCTCTTGCCCAGGCTGGAGTGCAGTGGTGCGATCTTGGCTTACTACAACCTCCACCTCCCAGGCTTAAGTGATTCTGAAATCCCTGCCTCAGCCTCCCCAGTAGCTGGAATTACAGGCGCCCACAACCACACCTGGCTAATCTTTGCATTTTCACTAGAGACGGGGTTTCATCATGTTGGCCAGGCTGGCCTCGAACTCCTGACCTCAGGTCATCTGCCCACTTTGGCCTCCCAAAGTGCTGGGATTACAGGCATGAGCCACCGCGCCCGACTGCTCCCATATTTTATATCCTCATATTAACAGATTCAATTAGCTTAGCTTAAAAAGCATTGCCATTCATTGGTGTGCTGGGTCCCGAAAGCCACTGCACACACCTTCTCAGTGCCCTGTAGCAGTGCTGTCATGTTGGTATCTTGAAATGATAGAGTGGTGGAGTATTTACACCATGGAATACCAGCAATGGTACCTTTTAACAAGAGTGAGCATCCCACCGTTTCGCAGAGTTTGATGCTCACTACTACGTTATTAAGATCCCACCCTGGTAGAAGCAAGCATCGTATCATTTCCTCATTAATTTCCTCAAGTCTCATGATATTTCTAATAAATCAACCACAGCCAAAACTTTTTCCTCCCATGTGATGAAACCTCACAAGAGTTGGTATCTCCCTTTTTGTTTGTTTTCTCTGACAAGACAGCTTGTTCATAATCCCTCCCCATCAAAGGACTTACACTTCAAAATCCCCTCTTCTGCTCTCCTTTCGCTGCCAGATGATGCTCTGTTTGGCAAAGACCCGCAATTCATTTCTGACATCTCTCGCTTTGGCATTTGCAGCCTGATTCTGGCCCAGACTGACTTTAAAGACCCAGATCTCTTAGATCTAAAAATACCCTTCAAAGTTTGAACATAGGTAAGATCTAGAGAGAGAAGTTCCATGTGAGAAAATAGGGTCTACAAATGGCCTGAAGTATATTTCTAAAAAACAAATCAGTATTCTAAAAGGCAAAAAGTTGCTGAAAAATTTCAAATGTTAAAGGAGACTACAGAGGCATACTATCCAATTATGGCATGTGGTCTTATGGTAGACCAGTACTCCAGGGACGACAGTGCTATAAAGGACATTACTAGGTAAATTGACAGAATTGACATGCAGAAAGAAGATTCAATAAAATTTCTTTAGTAATGTTAAATTTGCTGAAGTTGGTAACCTCTGTACATACCGAAGTATCTACTTTGTGAATGAATATACTCTGAAGTACTTAGAGAAGGACCATGTTGTATGCAACTTATTCTCAAAGCTTAAGGAAAAATATTGATATGTATATATAGAAAACAAATCTGACAAAATTTAAAAAATTTGAGAACCTGGGTAAAAATGTATAGAACTCTTCTTTTTTTCTTATAATTTAGCTGTAACTTTGCAATTATTTCCCAAAAAGTGTTTAAAACTTTTTTTCTACATAACCCCAGTAGACTCAGGACTTGGAGACACACAATAAGAAAGAAGAAAAGTAAAGAGACTCAAGCCTGAAAAGTGGTTCAGGGACTGCAGATATCTATTGTGGTGATTGTTATTAGACTTCCAGTCACCACACCAACAGCTTTTTTTCTTAATCAAACCAGTTTTAAGAATATATAATATATTAGCCAGCAACAAAAATCTCCATGGGTAAAGCCATCTGATGACTGCCTCAGCTCACTGCCTATAGCTCCAACCACCCTGCAACCCAGACAACTGGATTCTGGGAGTTTTAGTTCTGTTGCAACTGTTCTAACTGTCATTACTGGTATATAGAGAAGAGCCACTGATGATCCCTTTCAGGATGCTGCGGCTCCCTTTACAATTAAATTTCTCATGCCTTGGTAAAGGGTCTTTTGGACTCTACTTGGATGTAGTTAAGAGGGTAGGCAAGTAGTTCTTAGATGAGAAATCTACTCTAGCATTTTGATTTCCTTGGGCCCTGTAGACCTTCTGCAACATACCAATGGAGTTCTGGCATTTCACCTGGATTTAGTCTAGGTCACCAGATTTTAGTCAATTAACCAAGCAAACTCTTAGAGCCACTCAAAAGGACACATTGAATCCAGAATCTTGGCTTAAAGTTTCTATATCGTTGATTTCATCCTTGTCCAATATTATATATCTTTCCTCCTGATCAGACCCTTAGGATCTATTTTCATGCATATTCCTCGGGTTTCTGTCTATATAAAGTGATAAACTCTTGGAATATTTTGGTGTAACTTGCATCCTCTCATGGCTTACACTTTGAAACTCACACTCTGGGGCCTGGTGAGACTTGAATCTGGTTACAAATGTAGAAACAAGAGGCATTGAGGGTTTTCAGGAAGGTTAGCAATCCTTTGCAAGGCAATTACCTTGAAAGAAGTTATTACAATCTTTAGGCAAAGAATACTAACCTTAGTCTTGGAGGAAGGGTTTCCATCTGCAAAAGGGGCTCTGAAGAATTTAGAGATTCGTGGTCTCCAGCTTCACTGGAATTTGTCCATGTGTCCCCTTTTAATTGTTAGAGAGAGTCCCACTCTTAGTCAACGTACCAACTTCAACATGAATTCAATTTGCCTTGTAATTCAGCCAACAGAAAGATCAGATTTTGAATCTGCTTTTCAGAAATCTTGGCCCTATGTCTACAGGAGAAAAAAAGGTATTCATTGAAGCATTCTACTCCCTTATGCAGACCTTGAACTGGGAATTCAAAGCCCCGACTTCATTGTTTTCTTTCCCTAAGTTTTCTATCTTACTTAGAAGCAACTAACCAATCCCATTATGGTCCTTATTTCTACCAAAATGTTCTATGGTATCACTACTTGATCCTCCAAACCTCTGCCTTCTACAGGCTGGTGATTCCAGATGCCTGCAGGTGATCAGATATCTAAGTAACCCTCTTGCCACCAAATACCACACACGGTTCAGTTACTCTTTCAAAAAAATTATCAAGTAACTACTCTATGCCAGAGACTCTTCTAGTCCTGGAGATATAGCAATAAAGAAGATAAAGACAGTTCCTGCTGCCATTCAGCTTGGTTCTAGTGAGAAAGACAGATACATTAAAAAATAACTTGACATTACATTTTCAAGAATTTAAGTACTGTCTTGGAAAATGTAACTGTGTAAGAAGACAGATATTGACAAGAAGGACACTTTTAGTTCTTGTGGCGAGGAAGTATAGATTTAACTCTTATTAGTAAAAGAGTGTTTAAGAATAAAAATATATCAATTCCCCTAACTTTGGAGACAAACCGAAGCACTGAATGTACTTCTATTTTTGATTTTTCCCTTAGCGTGGTGAGTTTGTTTGGGAAATGATTCAATAGTTATTTGTAGTTTCTAAATTCTCAGCAGCAGTTGCCTCCTGATATGTGTCACTATATATTCTGAGTTGACATCTGTTATCTGAATCACCAAAATAGTGCCTTGTTTTAAAATTTATCCACTATTGGCTTATGTTTTATCTTACTCTAGGCCATGTTATCACTACATGTGACATCTCTGTATATGTGTTTGTGAAACTGGGATAAAGTTGGCAAAACTTGAGATAGAGGAAACTATCTATGAAACATGTTTTGCATTAGTAGAACAGGAGGCATAAGCACATTTGGAATAGAAAGAACAGAGAAGGCGATATTGGAGAAATAGGATCTCACAAAGGAAAGTAGAATGCAAGTAGAGAACTTAAATGCAATGTAGGCAACAACCTTGCAGTTTGGACAACTATAGACCTACTATGGCTTATGGTTTCTACCAACTAGACTTAAGCTCCTTTTGGAATAAAGCCTTTGCCTCATGGAGGAAGTCAGTTAATGTTTGTTGATTGTGATTTTGATGATGACATTCTTGATGATATTCTATTTGGGGAACGTTTTTCAAAGTGGGGCTTTGACCTGACATACTCTTATACCAATAGAAAAACCAACATTTTCTCACTGACACCTTAGGTATTGACAGATATCCGAAAGAAAAATAATTGATATGACCAAGCAATAGTGAAGTGTAGGATACTGATCTCCAGAGATTTGTGAGACTAAAAATTGGGCAAACGAATAAAAAAAATCATAGTCTAGATTATCACGATGTTGAACAATATAGTTATGTTTACACATAATGTTGGAAAAGGCATCAGTGCAATTTCTACAATGCACTGATGATAATCACAATGAAATTTCAGTGATAATGTGATAATGAAATTTTAGGAGAAATTATAATTAGTTTTTCATCTCTCTTAAATGGATGTGTGGTTTTTTTCTGTCCTCTTCCTTCTCCATTTATGCCTGTTCCGGTTCCTTGTTGACTTGGGGAAATATACATGTGGGTAATAAGGGTGAACATTTCTGCAGAAACAAAGCAGATCTATTATGCTTCAGCAGGCTTAATTCTCATTTGTTTAAAGAGGGTTTGAAAAGATGGGGGGTTTCCTATATATAGTCAATGCATACTTAAGAACACCTACTATGTGCTGGTTTCATTTTAGTCTCTAGGAACTGGGAGACATATTGAACCATCTGTACCTACATATATTAAAATTGTTGTACCGAAGAGTATTTCAAGGTCTTCTATCTACCTGTTTTCTTTTGGATGGAAGCAGTCAATGCAAACCAGCATTGTGAATGAGCTTGAGGAGAAAAAATTTAGGAGAAAAATTCTCACTTTTGGGGTTTTTGCTACAAATTTTAAGAAGGGGGAGCTGTTTTCAGAAGAATGTGGAGCTACTTTGGCTTCATTGGCAGAGTAAGTCCGTTAATAATCCTGAAGCACTTTCCTTGTTGAAATAACACAAATTAGCATTTAACCCAGGAGGAAGAACACGTGAAGTTATTTAACATTTACATAAAATTATGGAGTAAACTCCAAACAGGTCGCCTCCAAAATGTATAATTACACTCAGCAGTCCTGTCAGCATACATAGAAACAATTTTATTTCCAATCATCTTCTGCTTTTATTCACTCAGGAATGTATCATTAAAATTTCCACAGAACAATGAACCTTAATAGGTGCTAATGCAATTGTGAATTATGGTAATTGTTCCCTAAATTAATCTCTGTACTTTCCATTCCTTATTGCCCTGTGCATAAGGAGTGTGAAAAAGATAATGTTGATACTGACATTTGTATAAATGGTATAAAAATTTATCTTATTTAATAAAAATTTAATATAAGAACTTGCTACTTTGTAAAGTAGTTTACTTAGAAAAAAATGTTAGATTTATGGCAAGCCGGGTTTCTGTAATCTTTAATTTGTGAAATTTGTTAGGGAAAATGGCAGTTGATCCATTTTGGTTATCTTTGGGGTACGTGTATGCACCCAGGTATCTGGATGGCACATGTATGTTCCTCTGTGCACATATTGCCAGGGCAGTGTATGCATTTGTACCCTTATCTATGTGCATGGCCTCTATGTGTATATGTTCACTCATTTACATAAACTACCCTCTTGATATAATAAAATCCACCATTATGTGTTGAATTGTGTTCCTCTCAAATTCATGTGCTGAAGTCTATCTCCTAGTTCTTCAGAATGTGACCATATTTGAAGATAGGGTCTTAAAGAGGTGATTAAGTTAAAATGAGGCCATATGTTTGGGCTCCAATCCAATGTGACTGGTGTCCATCTAAGAAGAAGAAATTAGGGCAGAGACATAGAGGGAAGACCACGCGAAGACACAGGGAGAAGATGGCCGTCTACAAGCCAAGGAGAGGGGCTCCTGAAGAAACCAGCCCTGCCAACACTGTCATGTCAGATTTATGGCCTCCAGAACTGTGGGAAAATAAATTTCTGTTGTTTAAGCCACACAGTCTGTAGTACTTCGTTATGGCAGTCCTAACAAACTCATATACTCAGCTGGATGGGAAATAAAGAAATACAGGGTTTTGTCTTGTTTCTGTCACTCCTGAATTATATTTGGGCATATCACTTAGCCTTCCCATTTGCAGTAGGGTCCAGTTCTTGACTACTTGTTTATTCAAACCACTCAGTTTCATAGTCTTTGCTAACTGCACCCTGACTTTACTCTGAGAAAACACTCACCCTTCACATTTACTTCTCACAGTTCAGACGGAGCTGATCTTCGGCTCCAGCTCCAGTGGGCATGTTCCTCAGGTCTGGCCAATCAGTATGTTCCATGCTCACAATGATTGGCTCAAGAATGCACATATGACAGAGCCCTGGACAATGAGATTCCATTTCAGGACTTAATCTGGAACTATTGCACAGTTATAGGATCTCTGTTTGCTAAGGCGAGAGGATAAATGTCTGGGGCTTGCTGCAGCTGTCTTGGAACCACAGAGAAGGGTCAGACCAAGAATGAAGCCAATACAGAGAAAACTGAACCACAAGATGGAGAGAGATCCAGTACTAAGAACCCTCTGTGAGTCCCTGATCCAGCCTTGCCTGAAGCCAGTGATTCCTGGGGGCCCTCTGGTTTTCCTTAATAAGCTGGTAAATCCCTCCACTTTTTTTCCCCTCAAGGCAGTTTGACTTGCATTCCTCTCATTGCTACCAAAAGAGTCCTGAGTTGCAGAATGGCTGAATGCTGCCTCTTCCTCTGCCAAATGAGTGTATCCTTTATAATTGAAACTATTTTTCCCCAATTAAATATTATATAGAACACAAATACTGCTGTGTATGTGAGAGGAGGCAGGAGTGAGCGGAGAAAATAAAACCTGACCCCTTTGATGTTCCTCTAATCCCCTGGTTCTGTGTGGACACCTCTGGGTTAGATGATTCAAAGTTTCCTGCCAATCCTTAGAATTACTAATTTTCTGTACTTAGGAACATTTGTAGCATTCGGTGGATAGGAACTTCAGGGGCAAAGTAGAGAGCACAGTGACGAGGAAAAAGCAGGTAAAGAAAACACAGTCAGAGGTCACACACAGGCATTTTCTCCACCTGGTGCTGGTGAAGTTGCCGAATGACCGGAGGTGAGGGCTGCTTGTAAAGTGCTTTAATGTCGGGATACTCTATATGATTTTTGTATCTGTCTCGGGCAGGGTTCCACGACGTCAAGCACGTGCTGAATTGAGAACACTTATGGAGAGAGGTATACTTGGTCCTCATGGTAGTAACAGAACTTAAAGAGCAGTATCACTGGAGCCACTAAAAACTTCCACAGATGGGTGAAAAGCCCACCAGGTTCAACTTGAATGCACCATAATTAGTAGTACTTTTATAGAAAATGTTTTACTGAGCCCCATCTGGGCTGAGTTTTGCCATTTAACGCAGTGATTTTTCACCAAATCTGAAGAAAACTTTGAAAAATACACGAGCCTTCAATCTCTCATGTGCTCTCGAATGTGTACATACAGTTTGCAATCAATTTCAAGGATTCTGTCCTTTCAAAGCCATTTTCATACTGGACCCCAGGAAAAGCGCTCCTGCTCTAGACACATGTGTCACACATGCATTTGCTGGTCTATTTTTTTAAGCCACTGGGATCTTTCTGAATCCAAATTCTTTAAATCGTAGTTTAAGCGACTCTGCTAATTCATTTTGTCAACTGCCATTAACTTTTTCTTTTATTTTGTGAGTTGCTTTGTCTCTGATTTGGTTCATCTCTGAGTATAACCTAAGGAAGAGTTCTTCATTTACTTAACAAATATTTATTGGGAAAATGTATGTGCAATACCATGAAAGTGAAGATAGAGGGTCTCCATCGCCTTGGAACTTCCGGTCCTGTGGGAAAACACAGGACTTAGGTAACGTGAAGTCAGCAGAATCTTATAATGTCAGCTCTATCTCTGGAACAAGGGCATTAGATCTGTGGGACTCAAGAGTAGCAGGGGACTCTTGCACCTAAGGCTGTGTAAAGTCTGCCCCTACAACTGTTGCAGCTTTGCAGAAATGTTGGAGGCTTCACAAAAAGAGATACTAACAAAGACTGAGGACTGCTAAGCATGCCCTATCCTATTACCAAACACTTCACTCAAAGGTAAGCTCAGTGAGGCACTTGGCTCTTGACTGAAAAATTTATGGAGACTCTAAAATCTTTTTGATAAATAAATACTAAAATGTTGATATTTTGCCCATCATGGAAAAATTAATTTTGATCTTTTAAAATATTTCATGAAAATGTTTTCTGTCTATCACTGAGATTTTTGATGCTCTCTTAAATTTTGTGCCTGAAGTGAGTGTCTTGCTCATCTTATCCTAGTCCCAGCCCTGCCTCACACTGCAGTGACAAGTCACAGCACATGGTTTAGAAATGTTTGCAATGGATCATTTTATAATTTAGTGTATATAGGATGCATATTGTTACAATAAATATTTGGGATTTTGTGTGTGTGTGTATGTGTTTGTATGTATGTAACTAATTTGACTTCATGAGATTCTTTAAAAATTTACAGTAAGTGTTTGAGAGTCAGCAGATTGAGACACAGAGACATGCATCATTTTTGACTCAATACCTCTTAGTTTAGCTTGGAAATCCCGCTGCACAGCACCACATCTGGTTCTGAGGTTTAGCTGTTGTCTACATCTGTCCTAGTTGGTCATAAAGAGCTGGTGGAGGGGGGGCATAGTGGCTCATACCTGTAATCTCAGCACTTTGGGAGGCCAAGGTGGGCAGATCACTTGAACTCAGGAGGTGGAGACCAGGCTGGGCCACATGGCAAAACCCTGCCTCTTCCAAAAATACAAAAATGAGCTGGGCCTGGTGGCCTGTGCCTATAGTCCTAGCTACTCAGGAGGCTTAGATGGGAGGATCACCTGAGCCTGGGAGGTTGAGGCTACAATGAACCATAATTGTGCCGCTGCATTCCAGCCTGGGTGATGGAGTAACACCCTGTCTCAAAAAAAAAAAAAAAAAAAAAAGAAAAAGAAAAAGAAAAAGAATAAAGCCAGTGAAGACTGCTGACTGCATGCCCTGTAGCTACATGCCTTGCCCTGAGGCCACTGTTATTTTCCCATTCATGATCCGCCATAGGATTGGTTAGCCCCTCACCTCTGGCTCTATGTGGCCCTGATCTCTTCTTACTGTCCCAAGTCCCATATCTCTGTCTTCTTCTGTTCCTAATTTTCTACCTGTTCCCCAGTCTCAATACCAGACTTTGTGTTTCATCCCTGACTCCTCTATTGCTGGCGTGTATCTGTCTCCCACGCTATTTCTTCGCCATCTGGAACAAGTTCTAGAAGCCTAATTAACTTGTAAAGTGCGTTCGGTTTGGATGGCACAACCCATCTTTCTTCCCCGTGACTTGAACCTCCTGACCTTTTCTCATAAAACACTCATGTCCTATTTGCTACCCTGTGCTCTGTTGTCATTAGTTTGTGTTGACAGTTTTATTGTTTCCTGGTGACCCCTGTCCATCCACAATTACTATGGTATGTAGCAACCTATTTATTTCAAAGTTAAATGTGTGGTATAAAAATAAAACCCAAAATTCCACATTCTCGGGGGCAAAAATCCCAGTTTTTAAAATATAATCCACATTCATTCATGTATGTATAAATCCTATTCTAACTTACTTCACTAAATTAGTGTCTAGGTCTCTTAACTACATCCAGAGAACAGTTAGTAACTCTTGGCTTTTTAGAACTCCTAGGCTCTTAAAATTGTGCATATGAATAAACAAATGTTGAAAGAAAATTTTTTCATGGAAGCCAAAATCAACCAAAAATAGATACATTTCAGCAATTACCGCATAAATGGCTTTAAAATATTGGCCTATTAATGAAGATGATTCATTTTCAAAACATCCTGGATTTTGACATGAAATAAGTTTATAGTTACGAGACCTGTGTGACCTCATCATAATGTTGGAATTAAAATAATGGAGAAAAAATAGTTTGTTATATAGCAGTATGAAGTGAGGGTGAGGAGACCAAGTTCTTTGCGTCAGTTGCTGCCACCGATTATAGAACCAGCTTGGATAAGACCTGAACCGTGTGGATGCCTCACGCGGGTAAAAGGAAACCACTAAAGCCGATGTAAACCAGCATCACATGGCTACAGACCTATATTTTAAAAAAATGTTTATCTCTAGTTGCATTCCTGTGATCCGTTTACATAGTAACGGATCGTTATTTGATTTTAAAAGTTGAAAGGCCAGCCCAAAGATGCAGAAAGAAAGAAAAAGTCCTGTGTGTTCCACAGGAGGCCAAGAAGTTAGGGATTTTTTCAGATACATGTAATTCTTCTTCTATGTATATGTGTACACTTTAGACTGAGGATCCAGGTTTTATTAATTTCCATATTCTTTTTATAACTCTGTGGGATTCACATCTTTTGGGAGAATGGACTCTGGGAATAACCACATCTACTTGTAAAAGCATGCCCTTAACAGTTTATCTTTGGATTAATTGGTAAGTTTTATGAGTCAAGTTGCCCTAGGCTTTTTCCTGAGTTTCTTCGGAGAAGCAATGGGAGGCAAAACTAACATTTTTCTGGTGCTTTGGGATCCTTGGGAAGAAGCTATGTGAGAAGCACAAAGTATCGCTCTCATTTGGCAATCGTGATTCGAAGGCATATTGAAGCAGACACTTGAATGCTCCAAATGACAAGATAATCCAGATAAACTTTACGCATCTTGCAGCACTTGAAGTTTCTAAAGCCAAATAGAGTGGAAGGATAAAAGACAAACCAAGTTCCTAAGTTAGTTCATATCCTATATGTACTTAATGTCTCTCCTTCATATGAATCCCTGCTGCCAGCAACAAATATTACAGCCAAGCACCTAGAGTTGGCCTATCTCCATGTGGACAATTCTATCACATATATGGGCTACGAATTCCAAAAATGAGACTATCTTCTTATGTAACTTGCCTCATTTTAATTAACATAGTACTGAGTAATTAAATAGGCTTTTCTACAATATCAGCTGTAATAGCAAAATAGTTCTCCATTATATACACGAAATGAAAATATACTTAATCAATCCCCTATATTTGCATATTAGGAATCTCCACTGTTGGTGACTTACAATGTGAAAAAGCTTCAATTTGACCTTTTAAGGTTTCCAAAGCTTTTAGTAAAATTTAAACTGACGGGAGACCCAAGAGAGTAGGACTCGGAGCCCCGTGAGGTATTATACATTGGGTCAGCAGGGTACAGAACCTGGGGAAGAACTGGAGGCTTCAGTAATAATTTATGTAAAATCATTGTATAAACTGTGGCAAATGCACAAAACATGCCATATTAAGGCTCAGAAATGACTATCTTTCAACATAATCTTTCCATGGTCATTTCCTGCTGAAGATATTGGCCTATATTTAATTATCAGTCAAGGTTTATACAGTTTAATGTGGGGTGCATCCTTCTTAGAAGAGTCTTTTTTTTTTTTTTTTTTTTGAGACAGTCTCACTGTGTCGCCAGGCTGGAGCGCAGTGGTGCAATCTTGGCTCACTGCAACCTCTGCCTCCAAGGATATTGGCTCCATCACCTGAAGAACTAATTCTGAAACTCTTCTGGAGAGTGGGGAAAATGTAATATAATACCCAATTTGGTCTGATCAAAACATTGCAACCGTTTCTTTAGGTCATGTTCCACTCCTATTAGGTAGACTTACTTAGGTCCTGTCTCTCCTTATTTTGCTTTCCAGGATGGCACCTGGGTATACAAGGTATCTCCATTTTAGTGGGTCGGAGGGGTCCCTGTCCTTTTCTAGCTCTCGAGTGTTCTCCACCATGCCTCCCACCCAGCCCTCAGACCAGTCTGCTCAGTTCCACCTTCTCCTGTGGTGTCATCTTGCCCAGAACAGCAGGCTCCATGTGAGGGTGGCTGACTCTCAACTCCGATACCCACACCCCACGGGCCTTGAGGGAGAAGGAAAAGTTTTAAACTAGATCACCGTCTGTTTAGCCACATAGGTTGCTTTCTTAGTTGGGCTGAGTGGCTTTATGTTGGTGAGGCCCTCCTCATAGTCATCTCCTCGTTCAATCCCAAATAGAGAAGAAGGGGCCAGAGCCATCTTTCTTTGAGATTTCTTTGCTTATTCAGCACAAGTCACCCTCTGGGCAAAAGTCTGAGGGGGAAAATCAGGAGATCCAAGACTGAACATTTGAATCTCATTTCTTTTTTCCCTTTCTGCTCTCTGTAATTCCCCAAGCCAGAAATGGGGAATCTTTTATTTTTCTTTACCTGCATTTTGTTTTCCTACAATTGAGCAAGAGCTTTCCTGCCATTGCCTTCTTGGGGGGAAATAAAATTTTCTTAGCTCTAAGAAGAACTCAATGGCTGTGGGTCCTTCAGGATTGGCTGTCGATGTCCTAAAAGAGTAAATAAAAGCATTTGGGAAATCCTTTCTTTCTAAAAAATGCATGGCTCTTAAGCTTATTGACTTTCTGTTATATCCTATTTCATATGTCAGATGCTGAATATTACATCAGTCTTTGTTTTTATTTTTCTTTCCCCAACATCTCCCCAAGCATGTGGATGCTCTAGGACATGTACTTGGAAATGCAAAACAAGTAAAGTGCATTAATAATTTACTGTCTCCAATATATGCTTCTATATTATAAATAATAGTAAAAGATAGATATCAGAAAAGAGAAAAATTGTTTCGAAGGAAAGGAGGAAGAATAAATAATAAAGTCCAAGAGTTCTTTTTTTTTTTTCAATCCTGGTGAGAGAGAGCAGTTCTAAAGGCATAGACGCTGAGAAAAAACAGATGGTGTCTGGGCCATATTTTAGGGCCCTAATTTGGAGCATCTATTGGTAGACAAAATTTACTTTGAAAATTAGATGTGGGGCTAGTTGTCCTTGATCTGATAAAGGATTAAAGGGTTAAGCTGAAGTATTTCTAAGAGCATTGGGACGATGGCAAGTAATCCAAATTTTCTTTGCTTCAGTTTTTTTCTTTACTTTTATGAAGCTGATCAAACCATTCTCTTATCTGTCTTGCTGACCTCAAAGGAATGTGATGGAGAAAAAGATTGAAGAAGAATAGAGCTCCCTTTAGAATAAGGTTGAGATATTAGGTTTATTACATCTTTATTGTTACACATCAAGACTGGGCAGCTTTCTTATTCTGTATCTTTAATAATAGAATTGTTGCAAACTGGTGGGCAGTTAAAGACTTTCAAAAGCAGCATGTCTTCCTATTTCATTTCACAGTGCCTTATTTCTTGTTTTGATAGAGATTGAGATGAAAGGAGGACTTAGAAATGTGCAGTCATTAGACATGGCAGTGGAATAGCCTGCGTGTGTGTCAGGCAACAGACAATTCCATAGCAAGAGACAGTGAAGAACTTTATGGTTAAAGAGTAGCGGGAAAGATTGTGAAGCAGGAAAATTATGAGTTTTATTATTTAGGCTTGTTTAGCAAGTATATGTAGATACAAAATCCTTGAAGATTTTGAAAACTTCGTAATTGGTTTAATTAGGAGCCTCTTTATTTCCCTGTTTTTCCAAAGAATCTCTGTTTAGACAAAAGGTGGTTACCAGCTTTATGTGTCATCTTTACCGCGACTGTAAAATGTACTTTTTGTTCCTTTTGCAACCCACACACTGATGTAGCACACTGCTTAGCTTTCCATATTCCTTCTCTAAATCTTATCCTTTTTTTCCAGTGTTTTTGTAGCAATACGGACATGCCATCACTTTTTTTTTTTCAGTTGAAAAATACTGTAATAAAGGTAGGCCGCGAATATATTCTGGTGGCATGATTTGTAAATGAAAAATGTTTTTAAAGATGCCTTTCTTGATGAATCCATTAGTGGTGTCTTGGTTTAAAAAAAAAAAAATGATGCCAGGGTGGAGTCTCCTTTTCTCCTAAGCACCTCTGATCCCAGTGTACAAATAATGTTTATATTCCAGTTCACAGAAAAAAAAGGAACGTGAAAATATTTCATTGAAAGCTGACAGCTTTAACGAACTTTAAAGGTTAACCCTGGTGCTAGTTAGCATATCTATTCATGTCTCTATCAGTCTATTGAATTACTCAGCTGAACACGCACACAAAAGCAAAACTGGAAAAAAAAAATACCCAGAAAGCCAACATTAATAATTCATAAATACTGGAGGCTTGTGACTGACAATTTTCCCCCTACTGTGTTGAAGTCTGTTAAGAACTGAATCCTGATAGCTCCTAAGTTACTTTAGAAACTCAGTGAGCAACCCTGCCCAGGAATGTTAATGTTTCTGTAAGTGGTTAGCTACCGAAACACATTGTGGGTTTTCATCCCCTCAAGCACTTGTTCATGTTCCTTTGGATTAGTATAAGGTACAGCTTTTCATGAGATGTTTAACTGACAGTTTTTATATTTGAATTTCACAAGCATCTGCAGACCATAAAGAACTCCAAATTCAGCCATAATCCTCTGTTACAAAGTAAATCGGCATTTTTGAACAGATTCCAGATACCAATTATAGCATTAATGAGGATATACAATCACGTTGTCTGCTTGGGCAGGATTAGAAGTGATGCTGCTCCTGACAGGCCTGGCCTGCCTCGGAATTCATAGTCCTTCTTCCTCCATGTACATGAAATTATATTTATTAAATCCTTCCATTAAAAATAGAAGCTATCAACATTTTTATATATTAACTATTTTCCAGGGGATGTAAGGGACAAATACTATCACTGCTGCCTGACAATGAATTGATTTCAAGTTCATATATAGGGAGAACAAAAACTCAGGCTTTATGTTATTAGAAACATTTAACAAAGTGCTCCAATGGAGGACCGCGGAGATGGAAACTCCATAGGTTCTCCAGTTGGTACTGATTGCTTTTCTCTACTGGGTTTGCTTCAGAAGGGGTTCCAAGGGGGTGAGCCAATATTTCTACCATTTGTCAATGATGAAGCTTCCTTTTACATTTTCCATTTTAGGGTTTTTAATTGTTATGCTACCTTTGGGAAAAAGCAATGCAAGTGTGTGGATGCAGAGTTTTCTCAGACTATTTTGACACGAGGCTATCAGTTAGCTCTCACTGGCCTGCTTCTAAGGGTGAAATGATGGTGACGTTCCAATTTTAAAAACCCTGGCTTGGCTTCCTAAATTGCAGTGCTAGAAATTGGTTTATATTAGGGATAGCTAGAGAAATAACTCAGTCTCTGACCTTGTTAGCAACAAGTCTGTTTTCATTTCCTTTAAGTTGCTGTTACAACAATCAGAAACTATTACATTAACTCAGGTCCTTCCTCGTTAAAGTCTTAACCTCATGAACTGTCACTAAGGGATTTAAGTTTAAAGATTTGCAAGTTGTGGAGTAGACACTCAAAAATAAATGATTGATTCCATAAGATTGCTTAATACAGAAGGCATTGACTTTTGTAGTGAGCAATAAATAAAGTCCAAAACATCTATTGAGTACCTTTCCCAGATGAGGAGCTTCAGCTGGTATGGTGACTGTATCAGTCATTTATGATAAATGTAAGTTTGAAATCCTGCACTGCTGATTGATAACTGTGTATGTTGGAGCCTTTGTTTACTGGTCTGCAAATTGGAGATAATAATATTCACCTAAGAGAGTTGCACTGTGGACTAAATAAGATAATGTAGATGGAATACCTAGCAAAATTAACAGTAAATGCTGTTTTCCTTTCCTTCATATCAGAATCAGAACAATCTTTTGAAGAATCAAAACAATCTTTTTGTGCATGTGTGTGTGTGTGTGTTCCTTTACTGTAATCCTGTGAGGCAGAAAAGGCAGATGTTAATGAAGATATCGAGGCACGATCAAGTTATGTGGTTTGCTCGTTTAATTCAAAATTGGAACTTCAGTCTATTGATTTTTCTTTATACTGCTTCTATGAGTATAAACTGCCTTTTTGTACTGTTCTATATCAAAGTCCAAATTAAATAATAATTACATCACTCCTAATTGTTTCAATCGAAGTTTGTCATTATACTAAAGGTTATAGGTTAATTCTCCTTTGCCCAACACACGTTCATTTAAAAAATCTATTTGCCTATTTTTTTCCTTTGAGGATTTGAGGCCACGTATAACCTAGTAAACCAAAACGAAAGTGACAAAGAAGATATAAAATATCAGGATCAAATAAAAAGGAGATCGTAATTATACACATCATAAGGCTTAAACCTTGTTGCCACAGCTGGCTTTCAAATTTGGCTTTAAGCCATTATATAATTCCTTGAGGGCAGTGAGTGATGTAATAAAAAATGACCTCAATCACATTTTTATAACTGATAAAATACTAAATTTCATATGGCTTGACTATATGATGACATTTGTTAAAAGCTAAAGGTAAACATTACACTCTTAGGGATAACCCTAATGTGTACAAAAATGAAACTTTCTGGCAGTTCAGCTCACTTCATCTCAGTATCTAGAGATGCTTAAGATCCCTGTGGATTGCGTGAGTATTTTTTTGAAATGTTTTCTCTATGTTACAGTTATTTTGCAAAAGTCCCGTTACATTTTTCTCCCAAATTTATGAAATTTATGTGAAAAAATACAAAACAACATATTTTATAATCTTTCTCTTTATTCTTTTCTCTTCCCTGTTAATGTAATAACCTATATTAACAGCTCATGTGTATTAGTCCATTCCAGAGCAGAGACTGCTAAAAATGCAGATACAATACTTCAAAAAATCCTTTTAAATGTGTTTGAAAGTTGCATGTCTGAGCTAGGGTTAAAATATAAGAAATAACTGGAGTTCAGAATCAGTCAGAAAAAAAACAAAGGTAAGAATGAGCTGAAGACTGTTTCCTGCCTTGAGGGCATGTGCTGAACCCCACAAACCAGACTCGTTTTAAATGTCCCTATGTAGGGGATAGGAGACAGAGCCTGTAATCCAAAGAAAATGGGATGGCAGATCACTCCTCTCACACCCCCTTCCCCAACACACATACATATAAAGCTAAAGTCCACTCTTATTTGGGACTTTGAAAAACAAAACAAAACAAAACTTCGTCTACTTGCCTGTTTGGTCTTTGGCAAGAAAAATGAAGAAAAATAAAGTCTTCTCTGGTTATTTGAAAAAAAGGCACAATCACCAACATGGCTAGAGAAACACATCAGATTAGATAAATTTCAGGTTGTTAATGCTGCTAGGCCCATGCCAGAAAACAAACACACAAACATAATTTCTATCTGAAGTGATGCATGTTAAACACTAGGCTAAGGAATTCTCATAGATAAATTTTCAAGGAACATGAGTTTAGAATCAAAATCCACTAATTACATGAAGAAACAAGTGACTCTAAGTGAGTTTCAGCAGAAACAACATAAGATACAATCAGACCAGCAAATACTATATAGATACTGGAATTATTTGAGAGGAAACATTCAAATGTGTTTATTTTTTAAAGAAATAAAAATGGAAGGAAAGTGTAATTAAGGAAACAGAAATAAAAAAAGCTGAGTAGGCAAATAAGAAACAGAACCAAGTAAGATTTCGACAAATAAAAAATGGACTCATTATAATTGGAAACACAATGGATAGTTTAAACAGTACACTAGACACAGCTGACATGAAAATTAGTGAACTGAAAAGAAATCTAAACAATATTACCAAGAGTGTAAACCAGAAAGAGCAAGAGATGAGAATTGTGAAATAAGAGTTTTAGACATTGAGGATTGGTAAGAAATTCTGACATGTATCTAATCTGAATGACAGAGCAGGAGAATAGACTGAATGGTGACAAGTTAATATTCTGAGAGACAATGGCTGAAAATTTCCAGAACTGATGAAAGAAAACCATCCACAAATACGGGAAGATTAATAAATCCAAAAACAGGATAAACAAAAAGAAATCCAAAATTTTCACTTTTGGCTATGTTGGAATATTTTGTATCAGAACAATGTCTCTATTGAGAACAATAATTAAATCTGAATTAAAAAAAAACCCTACTGTTTGAATGAACTGTAGTAAAACTAAGCAGCCAGAACTCGCGGAGACAGAATTCCAGCAGGAGGAGAAGTGCATTGAAGAGGAGCTCTGCTTTGTCTGCTACTAATACTTGTAGGTTATTGTGGACTACAGAGGATAGAAAAGCTGAGTGGCAGTGCAGTGCTATCTGCATTCTTAGCAGGCTGAGAATATAATTGGAACTCAAATTTACCCAGGCACCCAGAATTTTAGGGGTCACCATCTTGGAAAGGGAGAATTGCTATGAAATGAGCTCAATGACCAGTAAGATTTCCCCCTGAGGTATTTGCTGATTCTGTAAACCATGGGCCAAGATGTCAAAAACCCAACCAGAAAGAGGCCCAGAAGTTTGACATTTTCATGCCACTAGGAACACATAAATTGAATATTATAGCTATCCAAAGATGAAGGACTCTGATAAACACCCCATGTTTTAAGTTGGGTCTACTCAAGGGCTAAACCCTGAGAATAAAGATAAACTGAAAACAGGCCAGATCTTCTTAAAATAAGTACAGAACCTCAGGTCATCTCAATCCCTGATTGGATAAAGATGATCAGCCCTCTATCTAACTGCCTTCCTGAAGAAAAGGAAATTATCTCTGAAGAGAGATATCATTGTTTAGAATTAGCAAACGTATAACATTGCAATCAATAACTTTAGAATACACATTCTTTTTTGGTGCATGTGAAACATTTGCAAACATGGACCATGTCCTGGATTATAAAGCAAATCTCAGGTATTAAGGGATGGAAATTATAAGCATTTATTCTTTGGTTACAAACAATTTAAGATAGAAATTAGCTATAAAATGATAACTTGAAAATCCCCAAATATTTGGAAACATAGCAGTTTTCTTTTGAAGTAACTTAAAAGTCAAAAATGTTATCACAAAGGAAATTAGAAAATATTTTAAACTCATTATTAATAAAAGTATCACATATCAAAACTTTAGAGGTATCACTAATGCTACACTTAGGAAGGAAATTATAATGTTCATTGTGTATATTAGACAAGAGGTATTAAAATATAAAGAGAATATGAAAAACAAAGATAATAAAAGGGATGAAATAAAAAGATGGGAAATTAATAAAATAGAAAATATATTTAAAATAGAATATATCAACAAAGCCAAATTTGGCTCTTCAAAGAGACCAGGCCAGGTAAGGTGGCTCATACCTGTAATCCTAGCACTTTGGAAGGCTAAGGCAGAAGGATCACTTGAGGCCAGAAGTTCAAGACCAGCTTGTGCAACATACAGAGACGTTGTCTCTACAAAAATAAGTAAATAAATATTATCCAGGTGTAGTGGCGCATGTCTGTAGTCCTAGCTACTAGGGAGGCTGAGGCAGAATGATTATTTGAACCCAGGAGTTTGAGGTTATGGTGAGCTATGATTGTGCCACTGTACTCCAGCCTGGGTAACAGAGAGAAAACCTGCCACAAACAAACAAACAAACCCCCCCAAAAACCCAACAACAAACCAAAACTTTATAATCTTGTGGAAAGATTGATAAATAAGAGAGAAGCTCAAATTACCAACATTAGGTGTAAATGAGAGACATCATTATAGATCATACAGTCATTGAAAGTCACAGTAGGGTGTTGTGAACAAGTTTATGCCTATATATGAAAATTCAGATTAAATAGATAAATTTATAGAAAATATCAGCTTACCAAAGTCAACTCAAGGAAAGATAGAATATTTGAAAAGTTCTATATCTATTAAGGAAATTGAATCCACAGTTAAACATTTTCACAAGTAAGTCTCTAGTCCTAGATGACTTAACTTCCAAACTGTTGCAAATATTTAAGGAAGATATAACATTAATTTTAGATAAACTTTTCTAAAAATCAAAAGAAAGAGAAAGAAACATTCCCTACTATTTTCATGTGGCCAACATAATACTGACACCAAACTGGACAAAGGTAACAAAATACATAAAAATTACAAGTCAACATTTTGAACATAGTTATAAAAATCATAAACAAAAATATTTCAATAGTAAATCCAATGATATATAGAAAGGCTAACACATCAGAATCAAGTTGGATTTTCAAAAATAGAAGATTAATTAACATTTGAAAAATCATTGAAATTAATAAACAAAATAAAAAAGAAAATCATAGATTTATCTTAACAGGAGCAGAAAATGTATTTGGTAAAATTAAAAATGGTTTATCGTATAAACATTTAATAGCAACCAGCAAATGAATAGCAAAGAAGAAATTCTCTTTCTGATGAAGGGTATTCTACAACATACTTCAGCCAACATCATACTTAATGGTGAGATATCGAAGCTTTTCCTCTCATATCAGGAACAAGATAGGGTCCTAGCTCCTGCAAGCAGACGAGGAAAAGAAAGTATATAAGAATTGAAATTGCTGAAATAAAACTTTCATTGTTCACTGCTGACATGACATGAACATAGAAAATCCAAAAAAATTTAAAAAATTTAAAAAGTGAGTTTAGTAAACACTGGATAAAATGTCAATATACAAGTATTGACTGATTTTCTATATATTAGCAGAATAATTAAGATTAAAAATCAATTAAAAAATTTACAGTAACATCAAATAACATCAACTCTCTAGAATAAATGTAATGGAAGATTTGTAAATCTTCACTGAAAACTAAGTAACTATACAGAAAAAAGTTAAAGAAGACCAAAATAATGGAGGAATAAACCATATTTACTGATTGGAAGGCTAAGTACTAAAAAGATATTAGTTCTCTTATATGGATTTGTAGGTCCCATGCAATTCCAGGTTTGTTTATTTATTTTCTGTTTCTCTTGAAAAGTAGCATGCTGATTCTTTAATGTGTATTTAAGAATATACAATTTTTGATGCAAAGAGGCAAGAATAACTAAGATGATCTTGAAGAAGAGGAACCAGGTTGAAGGAAAATATTCTCAAATATGAAGATTAACATGAAGCTGCTATAAGTAATATAGTATGATACTGATACGAAGATGAATACCAATAAAATAGGGGAAAGTTCAAAAAGTGACTCACATATATAAAATCACTTAATTTATGAAAACGATTATGCTGCAGTACCATGGGGAAGAGCACTGTGAGGAAAAAGAGGGTCTTTTAAATAAATAGTGCTGAGTTAATCAGACATACACATTTAGAAAAGAATCTTACTCCCATCCTACATTGCACGCATGTGTGCGTGCACAGACACACACCTACACACACACACAAAATTCTGGGTCCAATCATAGGTCTAAACATAAAAAGCAAAACAACAAAAGTTCTAGAAAATAATATGGGGATTATAGAGGCAGGAATTTCTCTGTCATATCTAGAACTCTCTGAAGAGATGCAATCTCTTTCAGAGACTCTGCCCAAGGGAAGGAGGGAAGGAGGGGAGTAAAGATAGTTGGGGTGGGGTTGGAGAGATCCCTGGCTTCTCTGCGATTCCACCTTTAATCCCCTGCCAGTGACTACCTTGCTGGACTGAGGTAAAAATGTATTGTCCAGGGAGCTTGGAAATAGAGCAGAGAGGGGAAAAGAAGAGAAATGGATCTGAGAGCACATAAAAAAATTAAAACAAAACAAACAAAGGCTTTCAGACAATCATTATGTTCAAAATTATTAGTAATAATTTCTTATAGTGCCACTCGTCTTCATTATTTTGGATAAATCTGTTCCATATCAGATGAATCCAAAAAGCTCATAAAGGGAATATGGTAATGATTGAAAATAAATTCATTTTATTTCACTCTTCTATTATTTATTACTTACCTTTCTTCAATGTTTAAAAATTCAATTTGATTTTTTTAAAAGAAAAGGCTCCAATTTTTTTAAAAGAAATTATAAAGCCACTTAATATTTGTCATCTATCTATTTATCTGAATATATATTCTGAAGTATAACAATGAGTAGAATAACTAGTGTTGCCAATGTATTGAATATAATCCTTGACTCTTATTCAGTCTTTAAATTGTTAGTATGAGCTGAGGGGAAGAAAAAAGCCCAACCAATGCCAAATTGGTTCCAAGAATGGCTTGCATTTTTAGCCAGTGTTACATTTTTCACAGGATGGGGGAAAAAGCTTTAGTGGTCGCATGCTGTTCTTGGGTAATACTTTTTAGTAATGCAAGAGCTTAGTTTGCCGGGTAACTTGATTACTCTAGAGGGCATGCTATTAGCAGAGTGGGAAGAAATCAAAAGAAAAAAAAATAATTTACATTAAGGCCACAGACATGCCATACAATACAATTACTTCAGGTTTCATATCCAAAAAGCTACTATACTTTTTTTTTTTTCCATTCTTTTAGCACTGTTGTATTCTGGTAAGGGGTTTTATGAGAGGCAAGAAATGGATGCTAGCCCAGAAAAGCCCAAGAGATTGTTTTGTGAATGAATGAGGCCTGATGGTGGTAATAAGTCCACATGGATTTTTCTTTTTAGGCTCTTTCTAATGAGTTGTGATTATCTATGGATAATCAATTCACTTCTTTTACTTGGAAATGATCATTCTAGTTTTCATTACAGAAGTGCTATACGTGTAAAGGAGACAGAGACAATGTATACAAAGTACTTTTGTATACCCGAAAGAAAAGTACAGTGTCCTTCAGAATCATTACCCAGGATCTCATTAATTATTATTCACTTATGTAATAGGAATTATCATGAGGAAAGAGCATCTTGGAGTTGATATTAGTTAGGACAGTTTAGGTTATGTTGGAGTAACACATTAATCCCCACATCTCAGTGACTTAACAGAAAAAAGATTTAATTTATATTCATTCAGTATATCTTACAGTGGGATGCTTTACTGCAAATGCTGAGATTCAGCCTGAATAAACCCTACTATTGTTACTGGAAGGTCTTTGTTATTAGAGCTCCCAGGATGATGGTGGGCCACTCCCAAGATGGCAGCATGCCTTTTGTTCTCTGACCTGGGGTTCTTGGCCTCACGGTTTCCAAGGAATGGAACCTTGGGCCATGCGGTGAGTGGTATAGCTCTATTAGAAGCCATGGATCACAGAAGAGAACCGTGGAACCCAGCGACTAGTGTTCAGCTCAATTAGGATGAACCCAGGCACTTAGCCTTGCAGGAACAATGGTGAGCCTTTAGCCCGATAGGGAGTGGCAAGGGGCGCCTCACTGGATCAGGAGCGCAGTGGACACCCTGCCTGATCCAGAGGGGTGGAAGTCAGCAGCAGGTCTGCCACGGAGGCAAAAAGCAGTGGTGGATGGCGAGCGAAAGCTCAGCTCGAGCTGTAACAAACACAGACCAGAAGAGTGTGCAGCTGCAAGATTTAATAGAGTGAAAACAGCTCCCATACAGTAGGAAGGGACCCAAAGGGGGCTGCCCTGTCCTGGCTCGAATGCCTGGGGTTTATATTCCAATCATTGTCCCTCCCTCTGTGCTCTCAGGTGATATATGATTTGACTTATTTCTTTACCTCCTGCTTTTAGCCTAAGTTGTATTTTAGTGAGCCCTCTTTACTACCTGTTTGGTCGGGTGTGAGCTGAGTTACAAACCCTGTGCTTAAAAGTGGGGGCAGTCACCTTCCCAGCTAGGCTTAGGAATTCTTAGACTATGGAATCTAGCTAGTTCTGCCTCTCACTATCACGTGTTGATGTCAGGTCACAAACATGATTTCCAGGGTCTAGCTGAGAAAGAAAGAGGGAACACAGAACATTTAGACCTATTCTGAAGTTCCTTGACCAGAAGTGGCACAAATCACTTTCACTTGCTTTCCATTGGTTAGAAACAGTCATGTGACTCCACCTACCTGCAAGACACCTGGGAAGTATAGTCCCTTGTGCCTAAGAAGGAGCAGAGAGCCACAGGTGAACACTGTACTCTTAGCCACAGTCCACTGTACTAAAATGTGCAAAGGAGCTCATCAAAAAGGAGCTATTTACAGATGAAGGTGACCTTTATTACTCATCTCAGGTATGTCATCACAGTAGTGTTTTAGTTTATTTCATTCACGTCTTGCTTCTAATTGGTAGACGGCCAACCAGAAACAATCCTGGGCTTTAAAATGAGGCATTGGCTGGCAGAGACACAATTTCTAACCTCAAGTATCAGACTCTGAACTGACCACAGAGCTCTTCTCTGAGTTTATATCAAGCTGTGAGCCTCTGCTTCCATCAGGAAATCCTTAAATAGTTCATTTTTCCTTCTAGGAGCCTGCTGTTGTGTTCTGGCTAGAGGGAACAGGACCAGGGCCAAGTAAGATCTTAAAATTTAAGATAGAGACATCTGGTCTGAGTTTTCTGAGAAGCTTATTGAATCCTACATTAATCTAGGCACTCATAATACAGAAACTTTATTTTATAGGCAAGTGAAAGAGATAATTTATGTTAAAGATCCTAGCACAGTTCTTGGCATGACTATAGTAGGTGCTCAATAAATGCATCTGTACTTCCTTTGCAAAGGAAGTCAAAATTATACTGGTTTGTACTCTATAAGTAAATACTATTTAGTGGAATTCTCATGTAACAATATTCTTCCTACTCCTGTATTTCCATCTGACCAGTTGTACAATTATGAAGCTATTAGAACTTCTATTCAAAAGAAGGACTTTATCTGAAGCCTTGCACTTGTGAAAGGAAAATATCTTGGGCTCCCAAACTCACCAAGCTAAAGGGAGAATTCATGCGGGGATCTGCTTAGGGCAAACCTGCCTCCCGTTCTATTCAAAGTTACCCCTCTGCTCACTGAGATCAATGCACATCTGAGAATGCAACCATTTGTCTCTCACCTGTCTGTGACTTGGAAGCCCTCTCCTGGCTTTGAGTCTTTCTGCCTTTGCTTGGAGTTGTCCCACCTTTCTAGACTGAATCAATGTACTTCTTACAAATATTGATTGATGTTCTCATGACTCCCTAAAATGTATAAAACCAAGCTGTGCCTCCATCACCTTGGGCACGCGTCATCAGGACCTCCTGAGGCTGCATCACAGGCACATCCTCAACATTGGCAAAACAAACTTTCTAAATTAACTGACACCTGTCTCAGATTTTGTGGGTGTACACACTGGACAAAACAGAAGTGAACAAAATAGCTGAAGTTCCCACTTGTGTTCCTATGGTGTGGGGGTGGGGCAGCAATGGAGACGGAAAGCAAACAAGTAAATGAAGAAAGAAAATATCACTGAGATGTGCTAAGGAGAGAATTGAAAGAGGGTGATGAGGTTGAGAATAAGGAACTCCTTCAGGTAGGTGGTGTAGCAACCCGGGTTCCAGGAAGAAAAACAGAGGCAAGTCAAGTATTCCAGGAATACGGGGTGGTGTGAATGTGGGAGGAGTTGGAGAGTGGAGACCCAAAAAGCTTCAGCTCTAGGATCAGAGAAACTCTCCGCACTCTCACCTGGAAAAGCTGGAACTCAAAGCGAAGTTCAAGAACAGTGACTTCTGCATTCCACATCTTACTTGAACTCCTCTCCTTGGCAAACCCTAATCTAGAAGCATACAGAAAAGGGGACTCTGGGAAACATAGTTCTCATCCTTAGATGGGCGTGGTGGCTTGGCGCTGAGCTGATAGCTGACAATTTAACACCAATGATTAGTATGACATTTAAGCTGAGCTCTGAATAACAAGAAGGGGTCAGCTTTCCAAAGATCACGGGGAAGAACATTCCAGACAGAGAGAGTAACCAGCACAAAGGCACTGAAGCTGGAAAAAGCATCTTGAGTTCTCCAGAAACATCAAGAAGGCCAGTGTGCCTGGAGCTGAGTGCATGAGAGGAAGACTGATAGGAGATGCTGCTGGAGAGGTTAAGCAGGGGCTAAATCATATGGGGGTCCTATAAGACATAGTAGGTCCATTAAGGATCTATGTAACTGACTGGCTTATGTCTGAGCCCGTGGATAAGGTGTTTGTGGGCAGAAAGCACACTGAGCTGTTTAAAAAGAGGGGCTTGGTGAGATTTAGGGACCCAGACTTTCCTGCCTCAGGCAGTAGAGAGTGCTGTAAAGCAGAGAGGGGCGCTCACCTTATCCTCCCCAAAACACAATAGAGTTTAGCAGCATGGAGAGTTTAGGGGACACAGTGCTGCCCTGGAGCCTGGAGAAAGGGACATTTGGGAGCATCCAGAGACATTTACTCTGGGAAGGATGTCCACTCTTGTACAGTGGTGAAGAACCACAGTGTAAGAATAGAGGTGCTCTAGTAGGTTTGAGCTGTCAACTGACAGATGAATTCAGGAAGAGATGTGAGACCCTCATCCTGCAGCCAGAAATAACAGGATGAACAATAGAATAGACTTGGAGAGGGGACATGAGGGTGAAATATGAGTCAGTAAATGTTAAGGTGACCCTATTTCCCTTGAAGCCTGGGTGAAAACCACGTGGAACCTCAGATTGCATTGGCTAGGCCCTTGCTTGAATGCATTCAGAAAGTTAAGGGATATTCATCTCCTTTGGGGAATCCATATAGTGATTTCATTCCCATTGTACCTACATGCTTTATTGAAATGACTAGGTTGCTTGGAATTTTTATCAGGCATATTTTCAAACGCAAAAGCTGTAATTTTAGGTATTTCAGGTCTCCCAACAAAAATACTGGCCAAGGTTGATCAAATACAAGTTGGTCTATGCCCTATGGTGACGTTTGTGGGATGACAAGATGACTGTAATGTCCCTTGAATATGTCTCCTTCGCATTGTCTGAATGCCATGATGGAGAGTTCGCTGGCTTCTTAGTGTGACTGAACCAAGTGCCTACAGTGATAGCTGCTCTGGAGTGCTCCCTAAGTTAATTTCTTTACATTTTGATCTCAATTCCACAGTTCCCTGCTGGTGCTTCTTGAGATCACCTCCCAAATAAATTACTTGCACCTAAATCCTAGTCTCATTGTCGTTTTTTTTTCTGGGAAAGCCCAGCTAAAGACAGTAAACACAGCTGAATGCAGTGAGATGTGTTTGATGCCTGGCAAGGAGCGATTCTCACCTAATTGCTAAAACAACTCTATGAGGTAAGGATTTTATTAATGTGATTCCCATTTTACATGTGAGGAAAGCAAGACACAGAGTAGTAAAGGAACTTGCTTAAGGTTACCCAGTTAGTAAATGGAATGAGACCTTCACCTCACCTCATTCTCATCCCTTTTACCAATTTCTGATAAATTTCATTCCTTTTGGCACCACGCAAGGAAAATATTTAATCTCCCTGTCATCCTACTTTCTAAAAATTGCTTCTCCCATACACTTCCTTCCTCATTATAATATATAATAATATGGTGCTGTTTTTATAAAATTCCCCTAATCTGAGAACTTCTGTAGAAGCACATATTACCGTTGATGGTAATAACAGGCCACAGGCCTCACCAACATCTTAATGTTCCTCACATTTACCAAAGAATGGCTTGATTGATGTATTTCCCCCCAAGCCCTTGAGACTTGACTGCCTCTGCGTGAGAAGCTGAGGCTTTGAGCCCAAGGCTTGCTCTTTGGAGATCGGTGATTGTACAAAGGAGAATATGTGTGATGCATTTAGACTGCAATGCCTGTGGGTCCTTACCATGGCTCCTATTTTTGCTCTTGGGGGGAAATCTCAAAATAGTCCACTTTCCTTCACCACCCAATTTGATTTCTTCTCTCACAGTCCCTAAGGCAAGAGCGATATGTCTGTCTATGGTGGCAAACAGATACCAGTCTTGAAAAGCTGGAGGGCTAGAGAGTTGAATCTATGTATGACTGTAGATGAGTCTCTCTCTTTCTTACTCTCCCTCCCTTTCCTTTTGAGTGTGTGACTACAACTTTGTCTCAGTGTTTGTCCTGAGGTTTGTTTGTTGCAATAGAAATGCTCTCAAAGAGCCTTCAAATATAAATGCATGAGCTACATAAATTCAGGCCCATGGAGGTGGACTTTGTGGGGTCTCTCTCTCCTCTCCCTACAAATAGTGTTCACTCTGGCTCCTCTCTTTGCTCCTGCTTTGTCCTCTTCTCTCTCTACCTGTTGCCTTTCCTGCTCACTCCTCTGTTTCCATGACAGTGACCTCAGTGTCCATATTTTTATGATCTTTCAGCTCAGCTTCTTACAACTAAATGAATTGGCTTCTGTATTCCGCCTTCTAATTCCTGGGAGAGAGAATATGAATTGCTCATATGGAGCCAAGAGGCCATCCCCAGTACAACCAATTGGTGGGGATGGTGCTACTTACTCAACAGGAGTCACCAGTCTCAGAAGAGTCTCTCAGTGGCAGCAAAATTGACCTTCATGTTGGCTAAAATGTTTTTACTTTATCTATGCACATAATTTTTATGTATATTGAATGCCAGCCAATTCCCCAAATCATGCTATAAACATTATTTTGTGTAATCTTTACAATTACCTTGAGATGTCGGTGTAATTATTCCCATTTACAGATACAGACTCTGAGGGTCTGTGGCAATCCTGAAGGAGAGAAGGCTTAATAGTGTTGGATGTTATAACATCTCTGCCTCCAATCCCAGTGCCCTTTCTCTACGGGCAAAGCTGGGTGGAAAGACTCGTTAGGAAACCATTTTCAATGCAAACAGCATACTTGGAAGATGTCACTGCTTTCTCAGGAAGAAAAAAGTGAAGTGCATGGAGCACATTTTTATTTTTTAGCTAGATCAGGTCAGCATCCCCCTGCTGAAGGTAGAGCCTGCCTACTGATACATAACGATATTTCAAGATGATGAGCAAGAAAGCTCTGTCCATTTCAGGGCAGAGTTCCCTGGGGACAAGGCTCAAAGAGCAATGAAAAGAGGGTAAGTGAATCATGAAGGCTTTGGAGCGAGGATGAGCACTAGAGCCAGGCATTCACAGTGAAGGGCAGAGTGGGCTGGAGAGGACTCAGGAAGCATTAGAAAAATGATTGTCTGCCAACCCGAAATGAGACTCCAAGGAACGTGAGCAGTCCCTCCCACAAAAGGGTTTGTGGAAGTTCTCCCAATTTGCAGAGACCTGCCTGTGGAGTTTGTTCATTCACTCATTGAAAGATATTGGTTATCTTAGAGATTGTGAATAGTATACCCTATGGTGTGGGATAAAATCTTTTTAAAATGGAAAGCAAAACATATTTTCCAATAGAATGAAGTGTGTTTTGTAGTCATGATATTAATCCTCCTTTATTGTTAGCGGAGTAATTAGAGAGTAATTCCATGACACAGATTAAAACACAAGACAGTGAGGAGCTGGGAGGCTTTCAGTTGCAAACCTCAGAAAAGCAAGCTCAGTGAGGAAATATCTTGGCTCATGTAACTGTCAGTCAAAGAAAAGAGGGGCTTGTGGGCGCCATTCTGATCCAGGAGCTCCACCATGTCCTCAAGGACCCAGCTTCTCCCTTTCTGCTGTGATGTCCAAATGATCAGCTTCATCCTGACAGTAATATTCTGTGTGGCTTTAAGATGATTGTGAGAAGCAATTAGGCTACAATATTGTTAATTCTTTTCTCAGGATAGACAGACATTTGCAGGAAACTCTTCTGGAAGTGGCAGGGGAAACATTGTCACATCTCTATCTCCTTAGCTTGCAGTTTTGCGGTAACCCCTTTCCCATACAATTACCATTGAAGAGTATGAGAATACTCTGATTGGGATAGATTATTGGTTCTCGGCACTCACTGTTATCAGAATCACAAGGGAGGCCTTTAAAATGTTTTTTAAATTATTATGGGTATAAAATAGTTGTACATATGTGTGGGGTACATGTGATGTTTTTGATACAGACATATAATGTGTAATGATCAAATTAGTGTAATTGGGGTATACATCACCTTAAACATATGTTATTTCTTTGTGTTAGAAACATTCCAGTTCTACTCTTTCAGTTATTTTAAAATATACAATAATTTTTTTTATTATACTTTAAGTTCTAGGGTACATGTGCAGAACGTGCAGGTTTGTTACGTAGGTATACATGTGCCATGGTGGTTTGCTGTACCCATCAACCCGTAACCTACTTTAGCTTTTGTCCTAATGCTATCCCTCCTCTTGCCCCCCATGTCCCCACAGGCCTGGTGTGTGATGTTCCCCTCCCTGTCTCCATGTGTTCTCATTGTTCAACTCCCGCTTATGAGTGAGAACATGCGGTGTTTGGTTTTCTGTCCTTGTGTTAGTTTGCTGAGAATGATGGTTTCCAGCTTCATCCATGTCCCTGCAAAAGACATGAACTCATCCTTATTTATGGCTGCATAGTATTCCCTGGTGTATATGTGCCATATTTTCTTTATCCAGTCTATCATTGATGGACATTCGGGTTGGTTCCAAGTCTTTGCTACTGTGAACAGTGCTGCAGTACACATACGTGTGCATGTGTCTTTATAGCAGAATGATTTATAATCCTTTGGGTATATACCCAGTAATGGGATTGCTGGGTCAAATGGCATATCTAGTTCTAAATCCTTGAGGAATCACCACACTGTCTTCCACAATGGTTGAACTAATTTACACTCCTACCAACAGGGTAAAAGTGTTTCTATTTTCCATATTCTCTCCAGCATCTGTTGGTTCCAGACTTTTTGATGATTGCCATTCTAACTGGCGTGAGATGGTATCTCATTGTGGTTTTGATTTGCATTTCTCTGATGACCAGTAATGATGAGCTTTTTTTCATATATTTGTTGGCTGCATAAATGTCTTCTTTTGAGAATAAGTTATTTTTAAGTACATCACTCTATTGTGCTGCTGAAAACTTTATCTTTTTTTTAATTTATTTTTTATTTTTTTGAGACAGAGTCTCTCTCAGTTGCCCAAGCTGGGGTCCAGTGGCGTGATCTCGGCTCACTGCAATCTCTGCCTCCCGGGTTCAAGTGATTCTCCTGCCTCAGCCTCCCAAGTAGCTGGGATTACAGGCATGCACCATCATGCCTGGCTGATTTTTGGTATTTTTAGTAAAGATGGGGTTTTGCCATGTTCCCCAGGCTGGTCTTGAACTCCTGAGCTCAGGTGATCTGCCCACCTCAGCCTCCCAAAGTGCTGGGATTACAGGCATGAGCCACTGCACCCAGCCTAGATCTTATTCATTCTATCTAATAGCATTTTTGTACCCCTTAACCATCTCTACTCTATTTGCCCAATCCCTGCCACCCTTCCCAGCCTCTGGTAATCATCATTGTACTCTTGATCTCCATAAGTTTATTTTTATTTTTTTTCCTAGCTCCCGCATGTGAGTGAGAACATGTGACTGATTTTTCTTTCTGTGCCTGACTTATTTGACTTAACATAATGTTCTCCAGGTCCACCCATGTTGTTGCAAATGACAGGATTTCATTCTTTTTTATGGTTGAATAATATTTCATCATGTATACATACTGCATGTCCATCATTCATTCATTAGTTGATGGACATTTAGGTTGATTTTGTGTCTTGGCTATTGTGAATAGTGCTGCAATAAACACAGGAGTGCAGCTATCTCTTTGATATACTGATATCCTTTCTTTTGGATATATACTCATTAGTGGGATTGTTGGATTATATGGTAGTTCTATTTTTAGTTTTTTGAGGAGTCTGCTGTTCGCCACAGTGGCTGTACTAATTTACATTCTCCCAAACAGTGTATGAGGGTTTCTCTTTCTCCCTATCCTTACCAGCATTTGTTATTGCCTGACTTTTGGATAAAAGTCATTTTAACTGGGGTGGGATGGTATCTCTTGAAGTACTAATATTTGGGCCTTTCCCTGGCCAGGAAAGTCAGACTCTCTGGGCATGGAGCCTGAATATCAGGATGTTTCAAGTTCTCCTGAGCGGATTCTAAAATTTGAGAAGCACTAGCTTATACTTGCCAGGATTAATCCATTGATGTAGAGATGGGAGCAGCTTACCCTAGGTAAGAAGTCCTGGATGTAGAAGGGTCTTGGAATAAAAAATTAAGATTTTGTTTTAAATATGGAAATGGGGAATCGATGCTCGGTAGGCATTAAATGTTATTCACTCCAAAAGAGATTTGCTAGTGACCATTTTTAAGATTTATAGGTACATGTTCATTTAATACAACAACCTGATGAGCAGGGCATGCAATCCACCCGTGTGTAATAGTTGTTGCCCCACCACTTGTTTGCTGCAAGTATCCATGCAATTTGACCAATATTTATGCTATACTAGATAGTAAATATTTCTAACATTATTCATGCCAATAAGTCAAATGACTTCATAGTTTATTAGCCAAATTGAGGCAGTTTTGAGAGTCAAAAGAAGTGTGACATTTTAACGGCTATTATTCCAGGGCATCCAGAATAAACTGGGAGGATTATAAAAGATTCTACTATAAAGACACATGCACGCGTATGTTTATTGCGGCACTGTTCACAATAGCAAAGACTTGGAACCAACCCAAATGTCCATCAGTGATAGACTGGATAAAGAAAATGTGGCACATATACACCAGGGAATACTATGCAGCCATAAATAAGGATGAGTTCATGTCCTTTGCAGGGACGTGGATGAAGCTGGAAACCATCATTCTCAGCAAACTAACACAAGGACAGAAAACCAAACACGGCATGTTCTCAGTCATAAGCGGGAGTTGAACAGTGAGAACACATGGACACAGGGAGGGGAACATCACGCACCGGGGCCTGTTGGGGAGTGGGTGGCTAGGTGAGAGATGGGGCATTAGGAGAAATACCTAATGCATATGATGGGTCGATGGGTGCAGCAAACCACATGGCACGTGGATATCTATATAACAAACCTGCATGTTCTACACATGTACCTTAGAACTTAAAGTATAAAAATTAAAAAAGAAAAAGAATAAACTGGGACTGTTCTGGGCAAATCAACACATATCATCACTCTACCTAGGAGGTATTATGCGTAGTAGAGAGTTTAGTTTTGTTAAAGAGATGTATGGCCTTTGCCATCAGCTCTAGAAGGTAATCTCTGTCATACCTGATTGAAATGCTTTGCTTAGGCTAGGGCTGACCACACTGGATTTTGTTTTGATTTTTTGTTTTTTTGAGATGGAGTCTTACTCTGTCACCCAGACTAGAGTGCAGTGGCACGATTTTGCCTCACTGCAATCTCTGCCTCCAGGGTTCTAGTAATTCTCCTGTCTCAGCCTCCCGAGTAGCTGGGATTACCAGCGCCTGTCACCATGCCCAGCTAATTTCTGTATTTTTAGTAGAGACGGGGTTTCACCATGTTGGCCAGGCTTGAACCCCTGACCTTAGATGATCTGCCTACCTCTTAAGATGAGGATGGCCACATCCGATAACCTTAGGGTCAGGGCTGGCCACATCAGAAAGACCTACAATTGGTGGGGACTTTGGAATACAGGATGTCAGTTGACCTAGATACTGAGTTTAGCCATATGGGCAATCAGTCAACCAATCATGCCTGCATAATGAAGCCTCAGTAGAAACTCTGTACGCTGATGCATAGGCAAGCTTCCTTGATTGTCAGCACTGCATGCATATTGCCATACATTGATGCCAGAAGGCTAAGGTGTCCTGAGGACAATGGAAGCTTCACATTTGGAATCCTTCAAGACTCCGCCCCGTGGTGTCTTCCTTTGGTTGATGTTGATCTATAATAAATATAAACTGAAGAACAATAGTTTTCAGTGAGTTCTGTGTATTCTTATAGTGAATTATAAAGCTGAGAGTGATTTTGCTAGCCCTCTAGACTTGCAGTTGATGTTAGAAGAAGGGGAAGTCTTGACAGCTGTACTCTCCAACCTCACCCTTTAACTAACTCTGGGTATATCAGACCACTTAAGGAGGCCAAGTAACTTGCCCAATGTCTCAAAATTCATGAAAAAAGGAGCCAGTTTTCAATTCTCAGAAATTATTACTTCTGAGGTATTTCAATGTCACCTTTGTTGCTCTTTTCTTTCTTCAATTCCTCTTGTTGCTTCTTTTTGTTAAAATAACTGATGTGTCTTCTGTTTTCTGGATTGAAACTAAATTGGTACAATGGCATTGATATTCTAATACTTTCTTTTCATTAAAAAATCTTAAATTTATGGGATACTTTCTACTAGAAATACAATAAAAAGATACTTGTCTATAATCTCAGAATTTGAAAATAGCAAAACCTGTAACAAAACAGTTATTCGAACTAACAGCTCAATGTTGACTTAGTCAAGTGGATGGTCTTTCCTTGGGCTTTCAGAGGCTACAGCAAGCTTAAAGTAAATCAGTTCTTCCAAGTCCTGGCTTTTTGAGGCATCTCTCTATTCCTGGGTATTTTGTAACACTCAGGCAGATACTGATGAGACTTGAGACTAGAGACTCATACAGTGTGACAAGAAAGTAGCACAGTTGCACAAATTCTCCTTGTCCTTTCCTTTTCCATTCTGGTTTCTAAGACTAACAATTTAATTCAGTAGAGTGGCATCTTTATCTTTTCTGGTTTTGGTCATATGAGTTTTCCCTCTAGTTTTACCGATTCCCTGATGTGATGGTTAATATTAGGTATCAACTTGGTTGGATTGAAGGATGCCTAGATAGCTTGTGAAGTACTGTTTCTGGGTGTGTCTGTGAGGATGTTGCCAGCAGAGACTGACATTTGAGTCAGTGGACTGGGAGAGGAAGACCTACCCTCAATGTGGGTGGGCACCATTCAATGGGCTGCCAGCGGGGCTAGAACAAAGCATGTGGAAGAAGGTGGGCTAAGCTGACTTGCTGAATCTTCTGGCTTTCATCTTTCTCTCATGCTGGACGCTTCCATCTGTTCCTCCTGCCCTCAGACTTCAAGTTCTTTGGTGTTTGAACTCTTGAACTTACGCCACTGGTTTGCTAGGGGTTCTTGGGCGTTCAGTCACAGACTGAAGGCTGCACTGTCAGCTTCAATGCTTTTGAGGCTTTTGGGCTTGCACTGAGCCACTACTGGCTTCTTTCTTCCCCAGCTTGCAGACAGCCTATGGTGAGACTATGCCTTGTGATCATGTGAGTCAGTTTTCCCTAATAAACTCCCTTTCATATGTACATATGTCCTACTAGTTCTGTCCATCTGGAGAACCCTAATATACCTGTGTAAGGGAAGCCGGTCACAGAACCATTCACTGATGAAAGTATTTTCCAGTGATTTGGACAATTACTGCTGATTTAGTGCTTTTTAGCTTTAGTTCCTCTGACATAAAGATTGTGCCAAGGTAAGTTAGGAAAGTGAGCCCACACGCAGCATTAGCTTCATTAATATTCAATCCATAGATAACAGTTGTGAATGTGAAGCTGTAAAGAGGAAACACTCAACTTCTGATTAAATGTCCTAAATGTGCTAGAGTTAGCAGATGGGGGTCACATACTATTTCTAATTTATGAAACTTTAACTATAAAAGATTAATGTGGACAAATGGTAGGTCCTTCATGCTGCTGAAACCTTTGTTTTAAAATATAGTGTATTGATAGACAATTTGAAGTATAGTAAGGCCAACAGATCAGGAAATAACCACCATTGAGAAGTTGGTTTAGTTCTAAAACTATCTTCCCAAAAGGAAGGGGCCTGCCACATCCTGGAGGTAGGGTAGGAGTATTAGTCAGGGTTCTTTAGGGAAACAGAATCAATAAGCAAGTGTGTGTGTGTGTGTGTGTGTGTGTGTGTGAAAGAGAGAGAGAGAGAGATAAGGAACTGGCTCACACAATTATGGAGGCTAAGAAATCCCCAAACCTCTAGTTGGCAAGCTAGAGATCCAGGAAGGCAAACTGATGTGTAGTTCCAGCAGGAGTCCAAAGGCCTGAGAACCAGAAAAACAGCTAGTGAAAGTTCCAGTCTGCAAGCAACATGCTCAAAACCCAAGAGGAGCAGATGTTTCAGTTTGAGTCCAAAGGCGGAAGACTCTCATTATAGCTCAAGCAGTCCAGCAGGAGAAGTCCCCATTACTCACAGGAAGGCTAACCTTTCTGTTCTATTCAGGTTTTCAACTGATTGTATGAAGGCCACCCGCGTTAGGCAGGAAAATTGGCCTTACTCAGTTTACAAATTCAAATGTTAATCTCATTCAAGAACACTCTCACAGACACACCCAGAATAACGCTTGCCCAAATATCTGGGCATCTTATGTCTCAGTCAAGTTGACACATAAAAGTAGCTGCCACAGGGGGCCACCTGGGGACTACTGGGCTTGGTCAGAAGGCAGGGTGCAGGGGGGAAACTGGGTAAGTTTTCCCTGTGGTTTCTGCAGGCAGGAAGAGGTCATACCGGGTAAACAGATTTAGGATTGGGTAGTTGGAATAATTTCAATAGGCTCTGGGCATAGGGGTTGTCCTTATTTTTCTAGTACACGGCCCTAAGGTGATTAGGGCAGGTGTAGAGTGGATCAAAGTGTGAGAGCCATATAAAACTGTAGGAAGTACAGACTAAATTTGTTGGGTTTTAGTTGAAAAGTGTACCCAGGAAGAACATTCCTCTTGGGCACAGGGGGAGGTAGCGAGGGAAGCAGAAGGCTAAGGCAAGTGACTTAGGCATATTATTAGGTTGTGCACAACAAGGCATGTAGAACAGATGTTAAATATGGAGTTTACAGAAGCTAGAAACAAAGTTAACACACCCCCTGGCACACAGCCTGTCTTATTCCTATTGTAGGAGTTAGCATCTAGTCACCTGCATTCTCTTTTTCTAACCCAAGCTGAACCACAGGCATCCTCACTCTCATCTTACAGACTCGTGAGTCCAAGAGCAAGTAAAATGGGATAGCAAGAAATGCCTGGGCCTTGGAGACAAGAAAACTTGTAATTGAATAATGACCCTGTCACTTATTAACAGTTGCTTTGAAAGGTGATTTAATCTCCTTAAGACATGATTTTGCTATTTATGAAAGGTAGAAAATAGAATCAATCTGTTAGGTTTACATAAATATTTGGGATAATGAATGTGTGATATTGTGATACAATAAGAAATATATATTTGGTCTCTGCCCGCCTTTTCCTAGACAGAGTTCCTAAAACTCTTGTAGATAAGGGTGCTAGGAGAATCTTTTGTTCTGTAGAGGAGAAGTAATATTTTTTTCTTCCCCATCACAAGGTTCATGACTGAGACCTCTACAACAAAAGACAGATTAAAAAGAGAAAAGCATACACATGTGTTTAATATAAGTTCTACATGATACAGGAGCTTTCAGAAATCAACACTCAAGAAACGGGAAAACTATATTTTTATGGACAGCCATGCAGAAGTATGACTGGCGGACAAAAAGTTCTGATCTAATGGTAATAAACTGGGAGGTAAACTCAGCAAGGCCCTGTTTATTCAGTTTCTTCTTGGTATCCCTGTGTGACATTTTTTTCCCTCTGGGTATGGGGCCAGCCATCTCTCTGTCTCCTGAGTGCCTTCAGGGGATAAGGGAGGAAGAAGGTCAGAGAGTTTTACGGTCTGCTTCCAGGAAGAAAGGGTGAGGACAATTTGAGTTTTTATCACCCACTTCAGGAGAAAGAGGGAGGGAGAAGTCAGAAAGAACTTTTGCAGTCTTCTCAAATGCCAATGCACCATATTTTGGGATTTTCTGCACCTCATCTGTTCTAATGTCTTTGACCCCTGACACAGAGCTCCTGAGAGCTTTGTAATTTCCTGAGTGACAGGAGCATTTTTTTGTTCTCGTGAGGTAATTCTTGGTGGACTCCTGCATAGCCTCAGAATAGGGGCCGGTTGGCAGGAGAACCAACCATGTGATTACAGGGTTGGAACTTTCCACCCCACCTCCAGACCTCCGGGGAGGAGAGAGGGCCTGAAGGCTGAGTTGATCACCAGTAGCCAGTGGTGTGATGTAATCAATCATTCCTACCTAACGAAGCCTCCTTAAGAATTCAAAAAGACAGGGTTTGGAGAGCTTCTGTGTTGCTGAGCGCTCGGAGGTGCGAGGAGAGTGGTGTAGCCCAAGAGGGCATGGAAGCTCTGTGTTCCCTGCCATATCTTCCCTCTACATCTCTTCCATCTGGTTGTTCATCTGTATCCTTTATAGTATCCTTTATAATAAACCAGTAAACATAAAATATTTCTCTTGAGTTCTGTGAGCTGCTCTAGCAAATTGATCAAACCTAAGGAAGGGGTTGTAGAAATCCCAGATTTATAGCTGCCTGGTCAGATGTACCAGAGGCCTGGACTTGCGACTGGCGACTGGAATGGGGGCAGACTTGTGGGACTGAGCCCTTAGCCTGTGTGTTCCACCACTATCTCCAGGTAGATAGTTTCATAATTAAATTGAATTACAGGACATCCAGTTGGTGTCCCCTGGGGAATTGGTAGTTGGTGAGGAGACATCCCCACACACATTTTGGTACCCAGAGGTGAAGTATTGTATTGAGAATGGTGGGTAGAGTATGAGAGTAGGAAAAAAACATTGTTTCTTTCCCATTTCAAACAGAATGTAATATGCCTAGCCTATTTTAATTAAGATGTTTTTGTTAGTATCATTATTATTATTAAGATGCGTAAATTTGGGAATCCTGAGCTGAACTCAGGGCTCATGAGAACCTGGTATTCATAAAAATTCAAAATAGCTGGGACTATTAACTAGATTTAACCCTTTGAAATTGTTACTCAAATAGGCTTAATTTAATTCACCCATTGGCAGCTGGAATACATCTTTGAGTTAAATGAACAATACACAGTTTTATATTACCTGACCTGTTGCATGTTTATGTCCTTCTGTTTCTTTTGGACTTGTTGAAAAGAAAAACAACAAAAAAACTTGGCTGGGCAGGGTGGCTCATGCCTGTAATCCCAGCACTTTGGGAGGCCGAAGCGGGTGGATCACCTGAGGTCAGGAGTTCAAGACCAGACTGGCCAACATGGTGAAACCTGGTCTCTACTAATAATACAAAAATTAGCCAGGAACGGTGGCACGTGCCTGTAATCACAGCTACTTGGGAGGCTGAGGCAGGAGAATCGCCTGAACCCAGGAGGTAGAGGTTGCAGTGAGCCAAGATTGCACCACTACACTGCAGCCTGGGCAACAGAGTGAGACTCTGTCTCAAAAAAAATCAACAAACAAACAAACAAAGAAAACTTAAGATCTCTTGAGTTGCGGTCTCTTTCTAGTAACCTTTGCTTTACTCTTCTGTATTAAGTATTACAGAGAAACAAAATGTCTGCCTGAGTTTGGATGTGTTTGTGTGTGGTGGTTGTTTATATGTATCTGTGTGCTCATAAAGGGATATTTTATACTTGAGGGATATTTTTAGTGGAAAAATGGAAAAAAATGTTGGCTTATGTCTAGGTTTTGTTTTTTCTTTAAATTCTTCTTTTTTGGGCAAAATATTTCAATCTTGAATATAGTATCTTCCAGGTAAAAAAGTTTCTTTTATTATTCTCACAATCATTGCTTCAGTGCTGTTTTTCTATTTTATTCTTCTTAGGACTCTCTTTGTAACTTTATTGAATTCCCTACATTAACCTTCTGTGTCCTTTAACTTAACAATTTTAATATTTTTATCTGCTTTCCCCGAGTTTGGGGAGAATTTCTGGTTACAAATTTGAATTTTTAAGATAAGTCACTGGTTAGTAAGCCTTCATTAATTTTATTAAGCTTGTTATTTATGTTTTTTATTTCCACGTTTGGTATAGTTTTATAGAAACAGGTCCTTTTGATTCCTATTGTAAGCACATAATACAGATGTTCTAAAGCACTTTCCCGTTTTCCTTGCAGTAAATTTGTTATTTTATAGGAAGACGTTTGCTCTGAATTCTCCTGGTGATCCCTTGCTTTTGAACTACCATATCTTTTTTATATGCCTTGTACATTTTTTTTTTTGTCTTAGTTGTTCACTCTTGCAAAGGAATAGCTAGGCTTGTCAGGGATTGGGAATTGAAAGGGGATCTATCAGGCATGAGTATGAGGCCTTGTTCGAAATTTTTACACCCAGATGAAGGGTAAAGAATGGTACTTGGTTTCATTTTGCCGGTTCAAAGATCCCTTCAGCCCGTGGAAAATGGGGATAGAGCAGAAGCCAGAGCCAGAGTTGGAGAAGAGCATCAGCGGCAGCTATACCTGGGAGCTTTGCCCAGAATTTCTGTTTTGCGTTTGGCATGCAGTCAGGATTTTTCTGGGGCAGGGCCCCTGCTATTGTCTGGCACAGTCACACCCTTTAAGATCTAATGGTATCTTTGCCATTACCCTTCACCAAATGTGGCTGCCAGGACAAATTTCAACTCAGAGGAAAGCCGCCACGGAGGCTTCAGGCTTGGCAAGGCCTCAGGATGAGAAGTGCTTTAGGTGTCACTGGTGGGATGTGGATTTCTTCTTCCTGCTCCCCTCCCTCTCTGTGATCTCATGTGCTATTATCCCACCTCCTTCATGCCCAGCGCTACAGCCTTTGTTTCTCTAAGTTACAACGTAAGTCAGCACTTAGTCATATAAAACTCAAAAGGATAAGACCCCGCCAAGCTTGGCCCAGAGTTCTACAACCTGAGGAGTTTGCTTGGATGTTGGCTGATTTTGCTTCAGGGTATTTTCCTGTATCTCCTTCGTGTCAGGCATTCAGTCATATAATCTCTGGAGCAGGAGTGAGGAATCTGTATTTCTTAAAAGCTTCTGAAGTGATTGGAATGCAGCTGACCCTTAGATCGCTGACATTTATTTGCAAATCATGAACCTGAGAACAAGAGCTGAAAACAAATGTGCCAATGTGTCTTTCTAACATTTTCTGAGCACCTACTTGATGCAAATTGCTCTGCTGTGACGGTGCTGCTGCGTAGGATAGCAAGGAGTACCAGGGGGAGAAATGTATAACCTAATTAGGCAGAAAAGAGGTTTTGCAAAAATAGTTAACATTTATCCAGTGCACTTCCCTTAGCACTTCACACACATTAGCTGGAATTGATCCTTGCAATAACCCCATAACCCCAGGATTGGGAAACCATTATTTTCCCTCCTCTAGGAATAGGAAAACAGAGGTTTTAAAAGAGGTAGGAAGCTTGTCAGCATCACACAGGTAGCAAGCGGCAGGGCTTAGAACCTGAGCATGCAAAGTTTGTCTCCAGGCTGCATTTTAAATCAATTCTATTGCCTCCCACAGAAGGAGATAATGGACAGGATCGTTGATCTGTGGTTAAGCCAAGTGGAAATTCAGATTCTAAGTGTTGTGTGTGTTCAGAGGAGCGATGCATCACAGAAAAGGCAGCCTGGCCTGGGAGTAGGGGTGTTTGGGCCAGGGGAGGCACAGTGGGTGCCACTGGGGAGTTGGGCTCTTCTCACAGTTGCATCTAGGCAGCCAGTCTAGAGTGCCCTGTCTCTCACATGCCCTGAATATCCACTTCCCTCCTTCTCCCCAGTCTGCCATTTACAGCCAGTGTTGATGGAGGCTGTACCCACCTGTGTTTGCAAGAAGCCTGAATGCTCCCTTGTCTATTTTTAAGCTGTTTGCCTATGACAGGGTACGAATAACAAGATGGGAAACATCTCTAATATAACTTTAGAGGCCCTGTGTGCCATTTCAGCTTCAGTTTGTTGTTTTCCCCTTTCTCTTTATGATAGTAAACATTGGCTACTGCCTCTGATCTTGTCAAAGAAGCATAAAAGGGTCATTTACTAGCTTTTGGGATAATTTATCCAAGTGGATTTCCAAATATTTTTTGCAAACCTAATGTAAATATCTTGTAAAAATTGTAGCATAAATGCATCAGTCACATTCAGGGGAACATCAGAGGGAAGAAATGTTTTCAACGTTGTTTTGTTTTCTGTGATGTTATTAGAATTTGGTAATATATTATGTCATTGTTATGACTAGGAATTTAGTAAGTGATTAACTATACAAGTTGCTTTGGTTGACTTTACACAGAAAAAAGCAGAGAAATGGTCTGCCCCTAAGAGATGTGTTATCTGAGATAAATTTAAAACAAATAACACTGGCATAAATATTAAGTAAAACCAGAAAGGATGAATCCCTCTGAGAAAGGGAGGATAGCACAGCATTTAGTATATAGTATAGAGTATGCTCTAGTATAATATTTAAGAACACAAATTCTAAAGCCAGGCTGCCTGATTTCAAAGCCCCACTCTCCATATAGCTGTCTGACCTTAGGTAAGTCAAAGCTTCATTTTTCTCATGTGTAACATGGGGATGCCAAGCATATCTATCTCATAAGTTTGTCGTGCTTATTAAGTAAGTATACATACATCATACATATGTTATTTAAACTATTTGTATTGTTTATCTATCCCATACATTTAGTAAATCTGAAGGGAAAAATTAATAGCAAAATCATGAAGAGTTGTCAGAATGCCAATTATAAACGTCTTTTGCCTTGATCAAAGATATTACCACAAGATAGTGTCGGCTGAACTTGATTTCTCAGTTGTTAGAGGCAAAAGAGGAAAATGGAAGCATTTCTTACATGTTGCTGGATTTTATTGGACAAAGATCTACCTAGTGCCTACTGTGGGTCACACTGGCCAGAGAATTATGCAAATATTAACTTATTTAGTTATTTATTTAAATGGCGTGGGGAGGTCCTTATCATTCCATCTTTTCAGATGAGGGGAGTGAAATACAGGGGATAAAGTAATGACTCCAAACCACACAGCTCATCAGTGGCAGAACTACAACTCACACAGGACCTTGGGCTCCTTGGTCAGTGCCAGGAAACCCCACACTATGCTGCCTCTCTTAGTATTTGAGTGCTCGACCCATTGAGCGGAACGTTTTGTGACGACACATATAGCTTTGACTATAAACGAGTAAAAGGAGTGGTAACTAACGGATTTTTCTACTTGCCTATCCCCTTTGACTCAGCTACCATTGGATCCTTAGTCCCAAGGAGAATATCAGGTAGAGACATCAAGGAAATCCTGGAGAGAGGCAGGGTGGAGGGAGTGGGATATGTTTTAATTTTTCTGTAACAATGTTTGGCCTCTCATTTGCTAGCTTTTCTTACCATGTCATGGATTTCTACAATTATTCAATGTAGAAATTGAAAGTAGAAATTATTCAGTGTAGGCTTGTACAATGGAACAAGCCTTACTACAGTCTTCCCAAACCTAAAATTGCATATGATTTGCCCTGGGATCTTGGGAAAGATTTTGACTCTGTAGGTCTGGGTGCGGCATTTCTAATAAGCTCCCAGGGGATGCTTCAGGCTTTGGGATCAAAAAGCCTTGGAGTTCTATGTGTCAACTCCTTTACTCAACAAATAAAAACAATGAGGCCCAGAAAGATCCAGAAACTTGCCCATGGCCTCATGCTTATATTGAGATATGTCAAAAAAGCAGATCAAAACAAGATATATAACTTTTACATCACTCAAGAAGGCCCCTCTCATTAATCCTCATGACATCTTCATGAAATTTTACTCTTCTACTTACGATAAAGTAAAATGAAACACAGGGAAGAAAAATGACTTACTTTAAGCCTACTCAATAAGTTGTATCATACCTAGAGTATAAAGCAGATTTAGTCATGCCCCTCTGGCATTAAAGTCACCCCTTTAAATGGTATGCAGATCAATGACGGGAGAAATCCATGCACTGAGGATTAGCATTTGTGTCATGGAGCTGGATTAAGGCATATCAGTGTAAAGTCCACTCAAGTTGCCTTTTATTTTGAGAATATTTTTTTCTCCATTTGAACAACTTAATTTACAAACCATTAAGTAGAGATTCAACTTTGGGGATCGTGTGGTCTTCTCTACTGAGGCTATTTGCAATGCTATTCTCATGTCTCAAGTACCTTTGAGAAAAATCATTGATAGAAACCACATGATGTTTTTGTGTTTTTATATCTGACACTTGCCCAAGGACAGGTTCGGTTTCTGTGTTTACTTATCTATACCTACTCTGATTCCACAGAAGATTTAAGGCCACCGATATGCTTATTTTTGCAGGGGCCTTGGTCAGTTGCTCTAGAATTCAACTGTGTTGCTGTGTCTCTGTTAGGGGCCAGGGGCTCCACATACCTCATTGAATCTGTACAATAATCTGATTCAGTCAGCCTTGTTCCTGTGCATTCAGAGATGAGAAGAGTAGAGCCCAGGGAGCTGAAGTAAAATCCCTTACGTCAAACAGTATAGAAAATGGCAGCACTGTGATTCAAACTCAAATCTGCTAGCTTCCAAAACATCATGCCCTGCTTCCCAGCATTTGGCTAAATGTAGCTTTAGTTGTCTGGAAACCTCATAGACAAGGTTTTTTGTTTTGTTTTGTTTGGTTTGGTAGTGCTTCTTGTTTTTGTTGTGGGGCTTAAGGTCAGCCCTGAGCGAAATCATGAATTAGACCATTTTCTCCCATCTCTCTCTCACTTGCTCCTCTGCTCCTCAATGGACCCACAACAGCCTCCCATCTGAGCCTGCCTGGGCCTCTCTGCTACCCCCTCCCCTTACATTTTGGGTATCATATTTTTTTTTTTCTTGGCTAGCTGTCACATTAAAAGCAATATCTGCTTGCATTTATTCCTATTGGAAATGCTATTTTAATTACAGGCTTGTGAAGACATCAGAGTGCAATCCCAAATATTCTCTAACTGTAGAATTTTTGGCCTGGTCCGCCATTGGAGAAGACTGACTTAAAGATCTTCCCACTCCTCCAAATCATACCTTGTAGTCCACCAACTTTTGCTGCATCAAGGGTTATCAGCCTCAGAACTATTAATATTTTTGGCCACCGAACTATTAATATTTTGGGCACGGTGGTTCACGCCTATAATCCCAGCACTTTGGGAGGCCAAGGAGGGCGGATCATTTGAGGTGAGGAGTTTGAGACCAGCCTGGACAACATGAAGAAACCCAGCCTCTACTAAAATAAAAATTAGCTGGGCATGGTGGCACACATCTGTAATCCCAGCTACTTGGGAAGCTGAGGCAGGAGAATCGCTTGAACGAGGGAGCAGGAGGTTGCAGTGATCATGCCACTGCACTGCAGCCTGGGCGACAGAGCGAGACTCTCTCTCTCTCTCATATGTGTGTGTATATATATATATATGAGAGGAAAATAATATATGTATATGAGAGAAAAAATATATATGAAAGAATATATATTTTTTATATATATATGAGAGAATATGTATTATATATATATAACATATATTTGGCAAAAAATACATTATATTATATAATGTATTATATATTTTATATATTATATAATGTATTATATATTTTATATATTATATAATGTATTATATATAATATATAATGTATTATATTATATATAATGTATTATATATTATATAACATAGTATATATTTTACATATTGTATATTTTTATATATTATATAATGTATTATATATTTTACATATTATATGTGATATATATATATATATATATATTTTTTTTTTTTTTTGAGACAGAGTCTCGCTCTGTCACCCAGGCTGGAGTGCAGTGGCCAGATCTCAGCTCACTGCAAGCTCCGCCTCCCGGGTTCACGCCATTCTCCTGCCTCAGCCTCCCGAGTAGCTGGGACTACAGGCGCCCGCACCTCGCCCGGCTAGTTTTTTGTATTTTTTAGTAGAGACGGGGTTTCACCGTGTTAGCCAGGATGGTCTCGATCTCCTGACCTCGTGATCCACCCGTCTCGGCCTCCCAAAGTGCTGGGATTACAGGCTTGAGCCACCGCGCCAGGCCATATGTGATATATTTTATATATTATATAATGTATTATATATTTTATATATAATATATATTATATATAATGTATTATATATTTTATATATAATATATATTATATATAATGTATTATATATTTTATATATAATATATATTATATATAATGTATTATATATAATATATATTTTATATATGCATATATTTTGCCAAATAAATCTGTGAGGGCAGTTTGTCTCCAGGCATTGCTAAATGTCCCCTGAGGGGTAAAATCAATCTTGGATGAGAACCATCATTCTACACGAAAGTTAAGTTCTGCTTAAAGTGGTTACATAAGCAACACTTTGCTGCTTCTCAGCAATGGGAATCCATTCCTAATACCTTTTAGACTGTGTCTATAGTTTGTTAAGCCTACACTTTGACTGAAATGTAGATGGTGAAAATTGAATAATTTTTTCTCAGTTGTTAAGTGGCTTGACTTCCTACTCCCACTCTCCCGTAAACATTATTTCTGCTTTTGAAAGTGTAACACACTCTAGTGGAAAATAGCATAGTCCCAGTCAGAAACTGAGGCCAGAGACTGACTTTCTATTTACAGGCTCTTCAGACTTAGACACAATTAACTTTCAGAGATCTCCACTTTTGTATTTGTAAAATGGGAATTTTTCCTGGGACAACACATTCTCGACTTCTGTAAAAGGGATGAGATTTCCACTCTACTTCCCGGAGAGGGAAAATTGTGAAATTACAGAATGAACACATTTTGCTTTTCCCCACCTCCCACTCATGCCTCCCCAGAGATGAAAGGGAGCTCAGCTGCTTGGTGAATTTGGAGACGGAACTGAGTGTGTCCAGCTCAGGCTCTTTCCCTCTTCAGAACTGCCTGCTTGCCAGTCTCCCTGGCCTCACCTGCCCCGGACTTGGAGGTGTGTGGTTTTCTTCCTGGGGGCCAGCTATGACTTGGGCGAGGTATTAGGAAACCCGGCGAAAGCTTAACAGTAAGCCTACCTCTCCAATCCACTCGCAGAGCTGACATTTGGATCTTAGCTAGCTCCAAGTGCACATTGTCAGGAAAGTGTTCCTTAGGGCTCCGGGAGTCTTAGCAGAGCCTGGAACTATTGCTCACCGTGGTAGAGATGGGTCAGCAAAAGGAGCAGGGCAAATCGTCTAACCTGGTGCCTGGTTACATGGCAGATAGCCAACATGACCTAATTCTCCTTTAAATAGTTATGTTTTATTACTTTTCTCTAAGCATATTACATTCTTCTTAAAGCTAAATACCCTTTTAGTTTTTTGTTATTTAGCTCATAGGCCACGTTAAAGGAGGAACAATGTCTAAGGGAGGAAAAAGCTCAAAGATCTTCATAGCAGTGTGGAAGTCAGGAGGAACCTAATTAGTTTATTGAGGAAGTATAAGCCTCAATAAATTTCATAGTTTACCCTTGCACTGAGATGTGCTTGACTTTTATCTTAAAACACAACTTCCTATTTCTCAGTCCTGGCAACATCTTTCAGAGAAATCTCAGGTTGACTTTTCCTGTATTTCTTTTCCTCCTATTTTCCCCTTTTTTCTTATTAATTGTCTCCTTTGTTTTTACACTTGCTCATCCTTCCCCCACCCCCATCTCCTTTCTTTCTTTCCCTCCCCTCTTTTTATTTTTGCAAGTTGAATGAAAAGTAGCGTGGAGTGTCTTACAAACACTTTGAGCAGGCAGCTTATCGGTTCTTAATCTTGGTGCACAGTCTTCTAAACTGTGGGAAGAGGAGATGGTGCATACTTTGCAGAGGACCTCACTGAGTGCAGAGCTGGCTCTATCCTTATCATGGTCACCATCTGTCAGTGATGTACAGAAGGGCCTTGTGCTGGTGAAACTTTGGCCAGGTGACTTCTAAGAGCATTCTAGACTTCCAGGCCAAAGGATTCAGGCAGCAAACACCTAGGGTGAAATTCAGATGGTACCCATTCCCCTCTCCCCTTTCCATTTCACTATTTCTGAAGAATAAAGCCAGTGTGACCTGAAGTCAAGAGAGCCATAATGAAGCCCTAAAATGTCCGTCACCAATCAGCAAACACCTTCCTTCCCTGAGTTGGAGCGTGGATAACCTCGTGACTAATTTGCCACATCTTTTTGTAATAACAAGGAATTTTTAAGGTGTTTATCCCATCCACAGCTTTTTAAAGCAGCGAGTTCATTTAAATAATTACCTAGTCATTTAGTTAATGCATTCTTTTTTAAACTTGACTAACTACTGCGTATGCGGTTTTGATGGAAAAAGAGCCCCCTTTATGTAATAGCACTGTTTTTTCCCCCGCAAAATAAATGCAACACAATTATTTTACTGCAGAGAAATTAGCTCATTTGCAAATGCCACCTCAGAACACAAGAAGAATGGCATTTATTGAAGCACTAATAAAGGCACCATGTTAGAATAATTTTATGCTGACGGGCCCACAATCACTCAATATTTTAAGAGCTGTCATCACACCAGCATGAGCTGCATGCAAAAGTACAAATTTATGCTGTGACATCATGGCACTAAGAGTATAATTGGAATAAAATTACCCAGCGTCTCTTTGGCATATACTGGCATTTCTGAGCCTTTCACTGCCCACCCAGAGTGGATTCTTGGTCTTTGCACCAGTGGCCACAGACTCTGTGAATGTGGGATGCACCAGGCTCACGGTGGTGGGCCCTCCAGGTGTCTCTAGAGGATACTTTTCAGTAGGTACTCAATGACCTGTGCCATTACTAAACAGAGGGCTGCCCAGGCCTAGAAAACGGCAAGAATCACAAATCAGCCAAAGCCATTCTTTAGATATGGATAATTAAGCAAACAATCTCCGTACAATGGTTGAAGACCTCATAGCATCAATTTTAGCAAGTTAATAAATTCTAGTCATGGCTCACGGTTACATGCTAAGCTTGAACAATGAGAATGTCTGCATAAAAATAGGGACTTTAAGATTCTACCTTTGGACTTTTTACTGCATTTTTGTTCTCATTGGGTCTTAGGGTAGGGGGTAAAAAACAACACCTGACAAAAGATGGCAGTAAGTGTGGGGAAAGGGCACAGACTTCCCTGTCGTGTTTAGACATGACACGCTGCTTGAAATCTCGCATTTCCTCAGCGTCTTTTAGGCATAATCAGACGTGCTCTACACTGTGGGAGAAGGTGCTAAGGTGAGTCTTCAAATCTGGGCTGAATTCTGTGAGTTGGTAAGTTTGTTTGGGCACTCAGGTGTGCCTGTCTGTCAAGGGATTTGAGGGGGAGGGGCAGTGGGAATACTGACTTCTGCAAAGCACAGGACACTGTTCCCCTCTGGGGTGCTGAATACGTGGAGCTGGTTGAGACTCTCTGTAGCCTCTAGGATGGGAGAGTGAGGGTCTTTAGTAAGCTTGATGGGAGAGTTAATTTAGATGTAAGAGAGGAAATGTAATTAACAGCCCGACAGTTGGTAAACATAACACATTCCTGTGAGTGGATGACAGAATATGGAGGCTGTTGGGATGAAGAATGTAGGTGTTGGTTGCTCTGATGCTGTGTTCGTATGATGCTCTCTGTGGTAGGCAGAGTGATGGCCTCCAAACCTGTGAATACGTTACTTTATATGGCAACAGGGACTTTGCAGATGTGATTAAGAGTCTCAAGATGCCAAAATTATCCTGGATTGTCTGTGGGCCCAATGTAGTCACCGGGGTCCTTATAAGTGAAAGAGGGAGACAGAGAATCAGTCAAAGAGGGAGATGTGAAGACAGAGCAGAGGTTTAAGTAATGTGATGACTGGCTTTGGAGATAGAAGGGCCCATGGGCTGAGAAGTGAGGAAAAGAAATGCATTCTCCCAGAGCCTCCAGAAGGCACTCAGCCTTGCCCAACCCTGAGTTTAGCCCTGTGACACCTACTTTGGACTTCTAACATCTGTAACTGTAAAATAATAAATCTTGGCCCTGTGCTGTGGCTCACGCCTGTGCTTTGGGAAGCCGAGGCAGGCAGGTCACCTGAGCCCAGAAGTTCAAGACCAGCCTGGGCCACACAGAGAGACATAGACAAAGAGAGACCCTGTCTCTGCAAAAAATACAAAAATCAGCCGAGCGTCGTGGCTCATGCCTGTGATCTTAGCTACTTGGGAGGCTGATGTAGGAAGATTGCTTGAACCTAGAAGGTTGAGGCTGCAGTGAGCCGTGATGGGGCCACTGCACTCCAGCCTCGAAGACTGGAGTCTAATATATAATTCAAATATTTTTTGAATTATTATTCAAAAAATAATAACTTAAAAAAATCTGTGTGGTTTTAGACCACTAAATTTGTGGTCATTTGTTATAGCCGTAATAGGAAACTGATACAGTCTCTTTATCTATTAGTATCTTAAATACATTGAAATTGTTTAGTTTTTGGCATTTGATGAGTTTTTGATTACTGTGTAAACTAAAGCACACTTTCTAAAACCCTGTATTTTTCATACAAGTTAATTTTAAACATGATTTTTTTATTAGAAAAAAGATTTTTGCTAAAGTGCAAGTAAACATAAGGTGATCTCAGTGGAGAATAATAAGAAAGTACCAGACTTTGGAATCAAATAGACCAGGGTTTTCTATAGTGCCATGTGTATTTGAGTAACCCTGAGTTTTAGCTGCCTGACTTGTCAAATGGAGATAATAATAATTTCTTCATAGAGCTGTCATAAAGAGTAAATAAGGCTGTGTTCTTAAGGCCTCTATAGTACATAGTAGTTTCTTTGCTTATTTTATTGACAATTAACAGTGTAGATTGTGGCAATTATATAGTTGTGGCAATTTTACAATATGGCCACAAATTCTTTGACATTTACTTCATCTAGAAGTGATGTTTATGTCCACTCCTTTTTATTCTATGTGGCTTTGTAATATTTGGAATATTTGGAATATAGCAGAATATATTTGGAATATAGCAGGAAGGATGCCATATGTTTTTCTAAGAGTAGACCATGAATGGCTTTATTTGTTGAAATGCTCACTCCTGGAGCCCTGAGCTACCAGGTCAAAAGCAACTATCCTGATTCTTCCATGCTGTGAAGAAGCCCAAGCTTCTCATGGATAGGTCATCTGTCTGCATTCCAGTGGGTAGTCCCATCTAAGCCCAACTTTTGAGTCATTCCATTTCAGGCACCAGACATGCAAGTCAAGAAGCCCCCAAATGACTCTAATCCTAGAGGTTGCAGCCTCCCAAAGCCCCAGAGTCTAATAAAATGGTTGTCACTTTCAGTCACCAAGTTTGGGATGATTTGTTATGCTGTGATAGAATACTGGAGCATTAGATTATTAACCAATGTTAGTGAAAAATACAAGGCAGAGAGAAGTGTGGTGCTAAAACAAGAACCCGTTGCAGATCACTAAGTCAGCAATAAAACACAGAGAAACGTATTTACATGATTTTTCAAATGCATTCTCTTTGTAAAAAGTAAAAGCACTGTATATACTTTCTTTTTCTTCCAATTGCAGTGTCGTTAAAGGATCTTTTCCTTCTCATTTTTCTAAATTAGGAAAGGAGCCATATCTTTATAAACATCAGACAGGATGCCTTCTGGATCTTCTGTGTGTATCCCTGTTTCATCAGAAGATAATTGTTTGAAAATACACATTTGAATGGGAAAACTAGCTCAAATGAAAGGAGACAACGTTTTGTTTGTCCAGATGATTAATTAACAAATCTTGGACTTCCTATTCCTCCCCGTAATAGCTTCTTTATTTGTATGTTATTGTTATCTCTCTCCTCTTTCAGATTTGAAATGCAATATTAATCATTTGCTAGACATACAAACAAAGGGATTGCAGCTAGATTATATTGATAGGATCAGAGTATTTGTGTTATGCAGAACCTAATCGCATCTCTCCATTTTTGGATGACTTGGCATTGTCTCACAAATCAGCTACTTGCAGGATTTCCAGCGGGCACAGAAATGGGATGCTCGCCCAGACTTCAAAGTTTGGCAAACATAATGAGATAGACCTTACAATGGCTGCTAGTGTATGTATTTTCATGGACTCCCCCTACATCCTGTTTTAATTTAAACACATATGTTCATTATTTTTGAAGTACATGCATATGCTTGAATATTTATTTGGAAATAAACAAAATCATTTTCATCACAATTATTTTTTAAATTCTAAGGATAAAGTGACACAAAGAAATCAATATTTCAGAGTATGTACATAGAATAAATGGCTAACTGAAAGTTTTGACAGATCTACAATATTTTACAAAAGGAATGAAATGTTTGCTTTTCTTAATTTAATGCGTGTCCGAAATAATGAAGTAGAGAAGAAAAGTGAGTTAAAATTTCACTGTATTTGTTGGATCTTCAAGAACATCATGCTACCTTTCCTTGCCTCAGGAAGGAAATTAGAAATTGTAAAATGCTATTGGCTTTCAGCCCTATCATGAATTGAATGTGGTGGAAAAATGAATCATAAATGGAGAGATGTATTTTTTAAGGAATATTTTGTTTAAAATTCTCATTTTCTCTTGGTGTCCATTGCTGTTGCCCCTGGCTTCTCACAGGTCTGATCCTCACACTGCCTTCCGGCTTTAGCTGATGTTCCCTTACTGCAAACAGTGCTTTTCTGAAAAGCTGAAACCTCTTGCATCACATTTCTTTGGCTAGCAAATGCGCTTTCTTTGTTGAAAAATGATGAAGTCATTAAGTCATTACTTCTCAGCAATAAGACTCTTTCTGCATTCATACAAGTCATCTGTAAGACCCACATTTCTGGACAAGCCTGTATTTGGGGAATACGATGAGACAATCTCTGACCTGAAGTTTCTTTAACTTACTGGACATTTTAAGAAAACTAATGCAGAATTCTGGATGAAAGCAGGTAAGAAAACGAATATTTATTTTAGAGTGAGAAAAGAAACCACAATAAACTATTGGAGTCTGAGATTCAGGCCCCTTTGTTTTGACATCCTTTCAAACAACTGGCCAGAAATGACCTCATAGAATGCTTCCTCCCACAGCCGGGCTTTTCCTGTTGCCTAGAACATCCAACAGCTCCCGTGGAGTCGACATGCTCAGTTTTGAGTGTCAGAGACGCCTTGAAGCTTAAGCTCATTAACTTCAGGGCAAATTTGCCTCTGGTCTAGTGAATGAATAAATTTTGCCAACAGAAAGCAATCACAACTGACACTATTGAACACTAATTTTGCACGGACCACTGTTGCAAGCACTTTACACGTCATTGACTTATCCTCTCAGCAATACATTTTGTCCAGACCCAGCAGCCACTCAGGTGGAAATGGGAGTTTCCCTGTGTATAATTGTATAATTTGCTTTGTATAATTTGAAAAATATAAGTATAATACATGTGCAGGGCTGTTTATAGCTCATACTCATAGATGAGGAAATATTCCACAAATCTTTAAAGCCAAATTCGTGGCAATACTGTAGATTTCACTAAAATAATCAGAGAAACATTAATATGCCAAATAAAGACATTCTTATCATGCAATAAATTCTGAGTCTAGAGTAAGTATGCTACTGAAAATTATTATTAATTTTTAAAATGAAGAATTAACCATTATACCTCGTTGAATTGAAGAAAGGTTCCTTGTGTAGGACTTTTCTTCTCATTTGGTTATTTAATATTGTGAGACCAATAATATCAGAAAAGAAAACACTTTCAAAGACATCTAGTCAATGCTTTTGCAGAAGTGCCAATTGTAAATATTAAGTACTTTAATCAAGTTTCATAATTTGTAAATATTCCTCTTCTCACACACGACAGATTATTAAGATGTCTAATATATTAGTAAAAACTGACATAATTGTGTTAAAATGGATAGATATTGGTCTAACATACATGTTAAAACTTCCTAAAATAATTTTTTCAATGTTCTTTGAAGGGTAAATTAAACGACAGATAAATGTTAGATTTGGCATTGCCAGAATTCAGCCCATAGTGAATGTCCACAATTAAGGTCAAATCATAGTAAAAACACAGTTGGAGCTAAGAAGAGGCCTCCAAGTGTGGAATGTCAGCTCTTAAATGGAACAAGCAATAAAAGGGTTCACAAATAACACTCTCTTGTGACAGATGTTTCCTTAGTACTTTCCATATAAGCCTAACTTATCTGTGTTATTTATTTTAACTGTCCCCCTACACTTTGTATTTGTTTAAACTTTTTAAAGCAATTTATTATAATGTATTCTTTGGGTAAAACAGAATCCATTTGGATGGTTTAAACAAGAAAACTCAAAAGATGGGGCTACTTAACAGAGGCGTAAGAAAGGTTTGGAACTTACCTTGTAGGATGCATGTTAAGGCACCCAGGGAGTAGCAGCAGCTAAAAGCCTTTGGTGCTAGAGGGGCAAAGGTGAAAGGAGTATTACAAGAATCCAGTAACATCTGTCACCATGAGAAGTAAGTAAAGTAAATAATCTCTACAAATTATTATGTTTTTAAACCTAAAAGTTCAACTATTGGTTTGCTTAAGAATGGGTATGTCCATGGCTCAGGGATGAATCTAAGCTTGGAGGAGGCTGAAGTTTATACAAATGGGGGACCCTTTTTAAGAGCATGACAGAATTACAACTGACAATTGCTAAGTCTTCTGCAAGGGCATTGGTAGCAGGCCAAGCAAGTGAAAGGGTTGCCCTAGAAATTGAGTTTCCTTGGCTTTTCAGCAAATGTGTCTCCACTCTTGATGCACGCTTCTTGCCTGCCAGCTACTTGGTAGGCTCTTGTGAACTGACATCTGCCAATTTGGTCGCAGAAAATTTGATGATTCTTTTGGATAGATGATGGTATGAAGTTAGGTGAGCCATCCAAGAAGTCTGTGGTGGAGAGGGTTAGCAGCTTCCCTACAATGCCACTACCTGGTACAATGAAAGGAAGTCTCAGACCACATTCTGTCACAGACATGGACAGTTATTAAACAGATATTCGCTAGCAAAGCAGGAACCAAAAACGAGGGCAGGACTAGTGTGAGGTGAGTGAGACCCTTGCCTAGGGCACAACATATAAGGGGGTACCAAAAAATTCAGCCATCAAAATAAGTAATATTTTAATATATTATTTTTTAAAACCAAAATCAATGCAATAGACACATGATGAAAAAACATACAAGTTTTAAATAAAGATGGGATCGATATCACTGATTTTATATTTCTGCCTCAGACTTCAAAATGGTTTTGCATGGCACTGCAAAGGGTTGAAATCATCTCTTTTGTTAGCCCAAGAAATCTCAGTTCTCCATTCTTTGAGAGGGTCCCAGCATTCTTCTCATGGTAGGTTGACCCAGGCTTCCAGAGTCAGTACTTTGCATTCTGGTTGGTGTCAGACAAACAGAAATCCTCCTGGGTAGCAGGCTGAGCAGGGCTCAAGCTTGGGTGGCATTTTTAAGGGTGCAGGTGAGGGCACTCACTGGATTCTTGAACCTCACTGGATTCTTGAACCTTCTTTACGCACCAGGTTAGAAGGTGTCGACAACGTGTGCTTAGTTATTACTCTGTGTATGTGGAATAGCTAGAGACCTTGTTTTTCACTCTGCTAACTTCACAATAAGAACCCTTCCTGACGTTCACTTTGAGGAAGGGTGAGAAGTTATGACTGTGCGCGTGGTGGCCTCCTCTGCTGTGTGACCCTTCCTCTTCGGATTGCCATCTGACTACCCCATCTGTGTGTTCTGGGTAGGCTACCCTTTGCACATTGCCGATTAGCATCTAGGCTTTGGCTAACCCTAGTGTCCATCTCTCACTACATTTGCGGGAGTATTTTAAAGCAACTTAGGCGTCTGGGCTCTGGGCATAGTGTGGGAAGCACAACAAAGTACTTCCTCTCACAGAGTGAACGTTTAGCAGGGAAGAGCCTTCATAAAAAAACAGACAAACATATGTTACAATATTCCAACATCAGGTACTGATAAAAGCCATAAAGAGAAATGAAGCAGCGTGGAGGGATAGGGCTGGATGAAAGGTCAGGGAAGTCTTCTAAGACAAGTGAAATTTGAGCGGGGACTTGAATAGGGTGAAGCAGTTGCTTTGCAAACATCTGGAGTGAAAGACTATTTCCCGCAAAGGCAATAGCAAGTGCACAGGTAACACGTGTTAGGCAAATTATCACATTTATGTTGTGGAAGATCCAAATAAGAAAATAGAAAGCAAAGAAAACAAAAGCTTCCTATATTCCCACTCATCTGGGATAGACACTTGAACTAGTTCATTATGTTTCCTTCAAATGTTTTCCTGTACATGTAAAACCCTATACCTGTCTTTACTTTCTCCTTTCTTTTTCCCTCCCTTCTTTTCTACACTTTCTCTCTCCCTTCTTTCCTTCATTTCTCTTTGTTTTAAAACTAGAAGGTACCATACACACTTCTTTGCAGTGTTTTAACAATTTTGTATTTGTTTTTCTTCAAGATCTTTCATTTTAGCAAAGTCACTTGCAGAGCAACCTCTTTCTATGATAAGTGTGCTATGGTACGGATGTGTCCAGATAGATTCAACTGGTCTTTGGTAAACAAATTTTGTAGTTCCAGTTCTTTACCATTAAAAGCAATACTGTGATACATAGCCTGATATATATTTAATATATATATATGTATGTGCGTAAGTATACCAGTGCACGTGTCTCTTGCTAATCCTCAAGTGGGGATGATAGGTCAAATGGAATGCACTTTTCTAATTATGATATACCTTGCTGAAGTGCCTCACAAAAGGTTATGCTAATTTAGACTCCTGCAACACTTTATGAGAGTTCCTGTTTTCTCATACTCTCACCAATATTAAGGAATGAACAGTCATTTACATCTTTGCCAGATGATGAATAAAATTTACATCTTCTCGTTATTGTAATTTGCATTTCTTTTCTTTTTAGTGAGGTTGAATATTTCTTCCTATGCTTATTGGCCATTCATTGTGGGAAAGTTGCTAATTATTAATTGAGGGTAGGAATTCTCACCTATTTCCTCTGTAATATGAAGGACTGCCACCAGCACATAGTACATCTTAAACAGATTAGAAAAAGATGTCCCTTCCTCGTGACACTTTACTGCCATCTACCAGAAAATTGCTATTATAGATAAACAAATCAAGGATGATTATAGTTGTGAGTGATTAATGGGGCTCTGTAGAGTTGTGCAGTGCTCAACCCACACATCTGTACGAGACAGCCCTGCTAATATTCAGGCTTAGTTTCTGATTCTCAGCCAAGATAGCTGTTGTCATCTTGACCTCTCTAGCTTTCGTTCCTTGTGCCTTAGCTCTCTGACTGAGTCTAGGACAGAGTCCCCCGCCCTACCCCACCCCGCTTTTTTCCCTAAATCTCTTGGGCTGTCTTGGTTTTTCCTTTCTGGCTCATTTCATCTGTCTTCAAACTTGACTCCTTCAGTGAACTGGTTGGTGCCCTTTTGTCACCTTCTACACAGGAAGAAGTAATTCATATTTTTCTATAAAACTTGTGAGTCAGAGTCACAGCTCCACCAGCATTCCTAATGCCTAGGAGAATTTCTGTGACCACGTAATCCATTTCTCTTTAAAAACACTTACCTTTACTTTCTTCTTAAAATGCCATTACCCTTCTAGGTTGTTGCACAATACATATAATCATAACATTGATCTGAGTGCTCACTAAAGGCAGGGCACTTTTCTCAGGTCTTTAAACCTGTGATCTTATGTTTTTATTTTCACAACTAAATGAACTTGATACTAATTACTATTCATATCACTGTTATCTAATTACTGTTACTACTATTAATAGTGTTTTTAGAGGCAAGTGGACAAGGAAAAGGAGGTGGAGATAAAGGAAGCAAAAGCTAGCAAATGTGCACTTAAGGTTTGGAGCAAACATCCCATTCCTATCTTTTTAATAAGGGAGGGCACTGAATTTACCTACTCAGAAATATAATAGAAGAGCTTAATGCCATTGGGCAAACTCTGCAACAACTCAACCCGCAAGAGGCTTGAGATAATTCAAGCCCTTTAGCTTCAGAATAAACTGATGAGGCTCACAGAAGGCCGTTTTCTCGGGAAGCAGGTCCCTGTTGACCTCCCTTTAAAAGTGTACAAAGTTCATGGTTCCCCACGATCCACTGAGCAAATGTCACATGCCTCTGATAAAACTCAGTCCAATGAAAAATCAAGCAGGGGACTCTATTTGAAAATACCCAGATGAAAGCGTGTGTATATCTGTGGCAGGGCCTGGGGAAACGTTGTGAGGAGCACAGTGCATCCAGTACTGGAATTTGGAGGCTAAAAGCAGCCTTGGAAATCATCTAACTGAAGGCTGTTATTTTCCAAACCTGGAAACTGAAGCACTGGAGGTCTTAGTGACTTGACCAAGCTCACGCAACTGTTGAGTGACCCACCCTGATGTCCAAAACTATCCCTTTCCCCAAATGACCTGCCCCATTAAATGTGGAGACAAAGGTCTTCAGTTTTAATGTCAGATCTGTTGCTGATTGATTGTGCCACATTGAGAAAATTAGTTTATCCATATGCCTAGGTATTAGATTTCTAAAGTTTCTTTGCTCCTTAACATGCAATGACCCAATTGTAAGTATTTTTTAAAATTTATTATTGTTGTTATTATTCCTAAACCTAGCTCTTTCTACAACCATTGGTTTTCATATTCATTGACCGTCCTCCAGTGGCTTAAGAATGGCCCCTGTGAGATGTCTTAACCTGTGTAGGCAGCCGTCGTGGGGCCCACCCAAGAAGGTGGACAGTGTGGAGCTTTCTCTGAGCAGTGCTTTGACTAGGAAAATGGCCAGCAGCCAGTATCCAAAACCAAACAATTGTCAGATGGCTGGGGAAAGAAAAATAAATGTTGAGCAAAGTCAAGAACTCAATAGCTGTTTCAGTGCAGCAGAAGGCTTCCTTTATGTCCATTTCAACTGGAGCATTGGAACATGTCTGAACCAGAGGGACCTACCATTTCCTGACCCCAAATGCCTGGGCTACAGTGGCCTGGGAGCGTTCTGTCAATCATCTGCCCCTCAGCCCATGGAGCTTGGGCCCTTGGGACCACCACCAGTGGGGGTAGGATTTCTGCTGCTACGAGGTATTTTCTGCAACCCACCAAGCATATTAAGGATGATTTTTGAGCTCTTGCTACCCATACTGTCTGCACACAGTGCTGTGCTCATGCTTTTCTTGACATACAGAAATGTGTTCTCAAGCTTACACGGTCTTTTTGAGGACATATGTTTATTTCCTGGACCAATTACTCTCTGCATCTATACAGTACACTGTGGGGTTGACATCTTTTTATTTTTCCTAGATTGAAAATCCTGGATAAAAACTTATTTTCACTCTATTCCTCAATCTGGGAGACAGGATTGTTTTCCACCCCCACCTCTCCGTATTCATACTCACACTTGTGTCTGTTTTTACATGTTGTATAGGGATGTTGTGATACAAATATTGTGTATTTGGGGACATCCAAACTCCATCTGTGTAGAGATTTGATCCTGGAATTGGCTATATTCAGATTTTTCAGGTACTAAATTTACTTTCAAATTTCTTTCTCTCTTCTTTTATTTTTCCATATCTTTTTTTCTCTTCCTCATATCTTCCTCTCACCTCTTTTTCTTCTTTTTTTCATTAAATTTCTTTCCCTTTGTATCATACTTAGTGAGAGTAGAGCCCAGTAAACTCATCAGAAATAAATTTCACAAATGCATATTTCCCTATTGCTATTATCTTATATTTAATAAAGTTCCTCATTAAAGAAGAGAGGCATTGTGAATTTTTTAAATCTGTGACAGATGAAAATAAACTTTTTTATCTGCAGAAAATCTTAGCAATAGCCTGAGGATAAACCAAGAAATATCTGTTTTGAGTAATTCTCTCAAACACAAATGGCTTCAAGGCTTTCAAGTAATTGTGTTTATTTAGTGTGAGGCAATTGGGAATAGTGAAGTCTGTGGCTGAACTAGAATGTCATGTCTAAAATCATTCAAATTTACTTTTTTTTTTCCCCATCACATTAGCCACTCAAAATAAGTTTTTTGACTTAACTGGATGCCAGGGCAGTAACACTGCTTTAGGTAATCATCCTTCTATTTTATTCAGTTTCTCTGGTGAAGCGGATGCTTGTCCTAGAATAACTTACTTAAGATTATGGTGTCCCTTACCACCGTGTTAGTCATGTCACTCTCCAGGGCTCCTCATTGTTTTTTGAATGAAGGAAATATTTCCATGGCATTTAATGTTCTCCCTGATCTGGCCCCAACCTGTTTTTATGTTCATTTATTTTTCTCTGTCCTCTTTCAATTTATGATAACCTCATTTACTCGTATTTTCTTTTTCTCATTTTTGGAATAGGATCTCAGTCTGTCACTCAGGCTGGAGTGCAGCGGCGCAATCTTGGCTCACTACAACCTTCACTCCCAAGCTCAAGCGATCCTCCCACCTAAGCCTCCTGAGTAGTTGGGACCATACGGTGTGCCCCACCATGCCTGGGTAAATTTTTTACTTTTGGTAGTGATGGGGTTCTGTCATGTTGTCCAGTCTTGTCTTGAACTCCTCGGCTCAAGCCATCTGCCAGCCTCAGCCTCCCAAAGTGCTGAGATTTAGGTGTGAACCAAGGCACCCGGCACTCATATTTTCTTAAACATACCCTATTCTTTTCTTTTTTCTCATCCATGTGCTTTTGTTGGTACCACATCTTTTCCCTGCCTTTGTGGATACTTTTCTTTTTGGTCAAGGCCTTGATTAAGACTGTTTGTACTGAGCTCTAGAAACTCCATTCAAAGCCTCTTGCTCTGTGCTCTCCTGACACTTTATGTAAAACCTTTGTTAAGCTAGGATGACATACATCCCAGTTTGTTCTGGACAGTCACTGTTTATGTCTGTGGTCTCAGCTTCATTATTACTTTATAATGGTCATGGTCATTATAAAACTTAATTACATTTCTGCCTTATGTTGAAGTTAGATGTGGTTTATGTCCTCATTCTACCAAGGATCATCCTTGTATCATCCAATGGCCAGGCTATCTATTTCTGTTATATTCATTATTGCCAGTTAAGGAAATTGGTGAATTTTATTTCATTTCCATATAAGTAGAAAGGTTAGAAGATATAGTGTGTTTTTTAAGCAGCTCACAGGTGAAATGATTCTCATCTGTAGGCATTCACTGTTCTTTTTTCTTTCTTTTTTGGGGGACTCTATTTGATCTTGTTTCTTTCTTGAATGTAGATAGTGGGATGGAGAACGAACACGAAACCATATAGAGCAAGGTAGAACCTAGAATGATTACCTAGTCAAGTCCCCTGCCTTCACTCATGTAAATAATCCTATAGTGGACATCTGCTTTGGGCCCTGCATCATTCATTCCTTTTCTTTGGGTAAGGTGCACCCTGATTTTCCTTTGAGGAAATTGGTCTCACCTAACTCTCATTAACAGGGCTGCTGTTAGTAGAATGAGGCAAGTGAGGTACTTAGGTTGTGAAATTTAAGGAGGTGCTCACTTCCTGGGTTGTACAAGTACAAGGCTGGCAACCAAAATAGTGCCTTCTTAAAGATTGTCCCCTAGATGCCTTGCTTACCTCACCCTCGTACCATCCTTGTTCAAAACAAGAAGGGCTGACCGAATCCCTATCATCAGGGATGAGATTTGACATAAGCCTGGCCAAAGACCTTTCCTTTCCCTGGCCACAGTGATTGATCGAGCCACAGTCATGTGACAAAATCACAACCAGTGAGATTCTATTCTGGGACTTTTCTTGGGAAAGCAGTCTCTCTTTTCAATACAGTTGAAACAGGGAAGATGAAAGTCTAGAAATTCTGGGGCTACCATATGGAGCAGCCTACAGGACAATGGAGCCACAGCAGAGGCAAGCAGACCCAGGGGTGGAGAAGGGCTGTCTTCAAATGAATTGTTTGAAGGCAAAAGATTACATATTGCCTGGTTTCTTCAGTTGTGACTGATTTCACCTAGATTTAGGGGCACGTAATACATAACTCTTCACACTTAACCATCCACACACACCCCTTTCCTTTATTTTCATGCCAGTTTGACTTCGGTTTCTGTTTGTTTACAACTGAAAGAATTCTGGGCATAAATATGAGAAGGCTAAAGCTCTTGGAAGTTGACACTTGTTCCTGGTCACACAACTTTAATGAAGTGTAGAGAGTAAAGCTAGATCTACACTTCCCAGCACAGTGTTTCTTCATTCTACTGTCTCTGATATTCATCAGCACCACATAACAGCTCAGTCATTGAATCATTCGTTTAAAGTGCATTTGACAGAAATCATGAGTTAAAAGTTATATAGGAACCAAGAGCCTGTGCTTGATTTTTTTTAAATGTTAATTTCAGACTAATTTTCTGTTCAATTTTTAATGTTAACTGAGGGCACTGAAGTCAATAGAGATAAGGTAAAATTCGTCCAGTTCTCTGGACTTTGGTCCAGTCACTTTTTTAGTATACTTCTCAGCCTCTCAAAACTAGAACCCTTCATTTTCATCTTCTACCTAGATTTTGATAAGCTATTGAGCCTCAGGAATCAGTTAGGTGTCTTGATTATAGTTTATTACAATGCTTACTTGGCTTAAGACCAAACAGTGGTGATTGATTTTTTTGTCTCCCATTGGGGCACACAACTTGGTTTGCTAATGGTGACAAATGACATTAAGAGACAAATCAGTTTAAATTAATGACCCCTACACTTGCAAAATACCTCAGGGAGGGTAAATTCACTCTGATATCGTGGAGACAGTGGTATTCTTGCCACTTTCAATTAGTAAAGTTAATGAAAAAATTCAAAGGCTATCACAACTTCACACACTCTAGTGAAAACGCAGACTGCTGGGCCCTGTCTCCAGAGTACTGGATCCAATATGTCTTGGGTAGGGCCCAAGAATTTGTGTTTCTAACAATTTCCAAGGTGATGCTGATCTTGAAGGTCTGGGGGCCACACTTTGAGAATCGCTGCTCTATATCAAGAATGGAATCCAACAGAAATGGGGAACTGGTGAGAGATACTAACAAAGATTCATGGTCAAGGTTAACTTTTTGAGTTTGTGATAGAAAGAAGAAAGGAAGTTGTTCCAAATGCCACCCTTGCTATTTCCCATAATTGTCACATTTTCCTTTATTAAGCCTTCAAACCAAGAGTTATGCTAATAGAGTCCTTTAAAAATATTTGAAGGAATGCATGTGGCAGTGGGATGTGTCATTTACAAGTAAGAAAACAAAGAGACATTTAATCGTGATTAACTTCATTTTGAAGCTTAGTTTTCTAGGCCTAGAAATTTAAGTTTTTTATTTCACTGAGTGGAGGTCAGTCTTTCAGGGATAGTGTGACTACACAGGAGACTGCTAAATAAGTCTGAATGCAAATTTATTAGTGCACAGTGAGAAATACAACAGGTAGAAATAATATTCTTATGTCGGTAGACAATAGTTTCTTTTACAGTAAGCGAACTGCTATAAAAACCAAAATACCTTCGGCTTACACCAGAAGGGAGTGTGGCCCCAGAATAAGAGGCGTTAGTCTAATTTGATAAATATTGGCTATAGGTTGGTGCGATGCACTCACTTTCATTTGAAGATAGCTTTCCTTAAGGGACATGAGTACTGCTACCCTTTCACCAAGTCCTCTTAGAGCTCTAAGAAGTCCTGGACACAATCTGCTTGATTTACCTGTTTTTCTGAAAACCAAACTGACCAGATGGCTTCCAGAATATATTAAGATATTCAGACAAGTTGCAAGCAGATCTTGCTCTGGACATTGAATCATTCTGTTGTGTGATTTTGTACACATAGCTCTACTGATCTATTTCGGGATATCACATTAATGTTTACCAAACTTAATAGGAAAAGGAAGTTAACTTTCCTCTGTGGATATGATGAGAAGACCTAAAGGAATATGTGAGAAGTTCATAATTTATTTGAATTTAATTCTTTATTCCTCATAATTCTAAAACCTTAGACCTTTGTCCATAGAAGAAGGCAGTTTGCTATCAATTCTTGAACCCTTGTCCACTGAGGTTTGTATGAAATTGAGTAAGTTTCCTTGGACCACACAGAAGTCTAAGTAAAGTTCTCTCAAGAATTGCATGATGCTGGGAGGCTTATATTTTTCTATGTAATAGTGGTTCTAATTTATTTTTGATTTTATTTTTTTCTGAAGGATTTCTCCTTTTCCGAGAGAATCCCTCTGCTCCACCCTGACCTGCATGTGGAGCAAAGACATTCTTGATTTTCATCACTTCGCTCACCCAAAATGTTTCTTTGTAGTGGGGTTTTTACTGAAAGTTTAGGGTGATGATGGGGTAAGAGTGTTGGGGGTAGATAGGAGGCCAGGAGGCATGGTGTTTAACACACAGCATTATATAGCAAAGCCTTTGGAATGGAATATTAGACATTTGTGTCCTAAAAATGCTTCAGAATCTTATCATGTTGAGTTGAATTTCTCATGGAACATTTTCCGCCCCCCCATAGACTCAAACTGCCATATCATGCTACTTCTTCTTGGATTTTTTCCTAATGACTCATCTTTGAGTCAGTAGGAACATTCTGAGTCTTGGAACAGTCTAGCTCTCTCCTTTTCCCATCTGTGTCCATATCACTTCCTCAATACCCTATTGTTAAAATCAGAGTGATTTAGTATGGTATTTCTTAAACAAGGACAGCTCTCTACAGTTCACTATACTAATAATAATGTTTCAAAATAATAAATAAATACTCGTACTCTAGAAACAATGTACTACATTTTCCTGCATAGTCCTTGGCAAATTGCTGTGCTCTACAGTTTGAGAAGAATGGTATTGGTGGTCAAGTTTGTAGTTTAAATCTCAGGCAGCATTTACCTTTCCATGACCATTGGCATAAAATATCCTCCCTTAGTCATGATACCTCCTTAAGGTCTGTATTATGTACTTACTATCTGCTATGTGTCACCATAGTGTGACTAGACTCAGATGAAAAGAGGCTAACTAATAGAAATAAGAATGAAAACTTTTACAATACCCAGTCTGCTAGCTACACAGGTAGTTTTCATATTTCTCAAGAAAATTTAATATTTTCTTCACATTAAAATCCCAAGTTTCTAATTAAAGCATTTCCAAAATTATGTGTATGTGTGTTATTGATGTGCTATTGTTGATACTTTGTTTGAAAAACAATTGAGCCATGTATATTTATCTTATATCTGATCACTTTATATGCTTTATTAATCCCAAGAATTGTAGAGTATATTTACTGGGCTTTCTGAATGAATACATGAATAAGCTTTTATTAATGATAAAAAGTTATCTCCAGTAGTCATCTTTCTATTTTGTCTGCTTCTTACACTATTGAATTGTCTATACAAGTTTGTAACGTTGAAAAAATTTCATTTTTAATTTTCTATAGTTTATAAAAATTAAATAGGAATATTGAATGCTGTTGAATGCCTTTGAAACAGCTGAATGATTAAATTAAATTATTTATCTTTTTTCTTATTAGGCCTATTTTTTGAATAATTATATTAAGAGATTTCCCAATCCTAGGCCTGAATTCTTGGGATAAACCCTACTTAGTCATGGTAGCTAATTCTTTTGTATTAATGAATTCAGTTTGAAATATTCATATTAATAAATGAGATTTTATGTGTGTGTGTGCTCTTTATGTCTAATTTTGGCCTTAGGATTTGTTAGCTTATGAAAACTTTGAGTAGATTTTGTAGCACAAGAATAATCTGATTTTTGAAAGTCTATGTAATTTGTAAGCTACTTTTAAAGCTAATTTTTAGATAAACTTTTAATTAACTTCTCTGTGAGTCTTTTCATATTTTATGCTTTTTAATGGAATCATTTTAGATAACATATTTTTCCATAAACCCAAACATTCTATCAAGATGTTTTAATTTTTATAATTATACAGTTTTTTATTTTCTTAATCTCTATTTTAATATTTATTATACAAATATATGCTTTATTATTTATTACATTCATCATTTATTATATTTTATTTTTATTTATAGTTTTTCCCCCAAAATTAGTATTTGTGATGTGATTTGGCTCTGTGTCCCCACCCAAATCTTATCTTGTGGCTCCCATCGTTCCCATGTGTTATGGGAGGGATCCAGTTAGAGATGATTGAATCATGGGGGTGGGTCTTTCCTGTGCTGTTCCCATGATGGAGAGTGGGTCTCACGAGATTTGATGGTTTTAAAAGCGGGTCTTTCTCTGCACAAGCTCTCTCTCTTTGCCTGCTGCTATCTGTGTAAGATGTGATTTGCTCCTTCTTACCTTCTGCCATGATTGCAAGGCTTTCCTAGTCATGTGGAACTGTAAGTCCAGTTAAACCTCTTTCTTTTATAAATTGCCCAGTCTTGAATATGTCTTTATCAGCAGTGTGAAAACAGACTAATAGAATAAATTGGTAATAGTAGAGTGGGGTGTTGCCAAAAAGATACCCAAAAATATGGAGGCATCTTTGGAACTGGGTAACAGGCAGAGATTGGAACAGTTTGGAAGGCTCAGAAGAGGACAGGAAAATGTGGGAAAGTTTGGAAATTCCTAGAGACTTGCTGAATAGCTTTGACAAAAATGCTGATAGTGATAAGAACAATAAGGTCCAAGCTGAGATGGTCTCCAATGGAGATAAGGAACTTGTTGGGAACTGGAGCAATGGTGACTCTTGTTATGTTTTAGCAAAAAGACTGGCTGCATTCTGGCTCTGCCCTAGAGATTTATGGAACCTTGAACTTGAGAGAGATGATTTAGGGTATCTGGTGGATGAAATTTCTAAGCAGCAAAGTATTCAAGATGTGACTTGGGTGCTGTTCAAGGCATTCAGTTTTATAAGGGAAGCAGAGCATAAAAGTTCAGAAAATTTGCAGCCTGACAATGCAATAGAAACGAAATTCAAGCCAGCTATAGATATTTGCATAAATAACGAGGAGCCAAATGTTAATCCCCAAGACAATGAAGAAAATGTCTCCAGGGCATGTCAGAGGTCTTCATGGCAGCCCCTTCCATCACAGGCCCAGAGGCCTAGGAAGAAAAAGTGGTTTCATGGACTGGGTCCAGGGTCACTCTGCTGTGTACAGTCTAGGGATTTGGTGCTCTGCATCCCAGCCACTCCAACTGTGGCTGAAAGAGGCCAATGTAGAGCTCGACTGTGGCTTCAGAGGGTGCAAGCCCCAAGTTTTGGCAGCTTCCATGTGGTGTTGAGCCTGTGGGTGTACAGAATTCAAGAACTGAGGTTTTGGAACCTTTGCCTAGATTTCAGAAGAGGTAGGGAAACACCTGGATGCCCAGGCAGAAATTTGGTGCAGGGATGGGGCCCTCATGGAGAACCTCTGTTAGGGGAATGTGGAAGGGAAATATGGGGTCAGAACCTCCACACAGAGTCCCTACTGGGGCACCACCTAGTGGAGATGGGAGAAGAGGACCACTGTCCTCCAGAGCCCAGAATGGTAGATCCACCAACAGCTTACACAATGTGACTGGAAAAGTCACAGATGCTCAATACCAGCCTGTGAAAGCAGCTGAGAGGGAGGCTGTACCCTGCAAAGCCACAGGGTCAGAGCTGCCCAAGACAACTCCTTCGATTTGACAACTCAGTTATTTAAAAAAAATTATTTTGAGTACCAGCTTGGCAACATAGCAAGACCATCTCCACTAAACATTAGAAAAATCAGCCAAATGTAGTAGTGGTCTCCTGTAGTCACAACTACCCAGTAGGCTGAGGCAGGAGGATGGCTTGAGTCCAAGAGTTCAGAGAGTTATGATTGCACCACTACACTCCAGCCTGGGCAACAGAGTGAGATTCTGTCTCGAAAAAACCCCAAAGTTTATTATGAAATAATTTTACACTTTCAGAAGCATTGTAAAAGTAGTACAGAGAGGTCTTATATCCTCTTTACTCAAATTTACCTAATGTTAACATCTTATACAACCATGATATATTTGTCAAAATTAAAAAATTGTCACTAATGCAGTATTATTAACTAAACTATACACTTCATTTGGATTGCATCAGTTTTTCCATTTTTTTTCTTCTTTCAGTATCCAATGCATTTAATTTTCATGCTGCCTTAATATCCTCTGGTTTGTGACAGTGTCTTACGATCTTGACACTTTTGATAAGTATATTCAACCATTTTTTCAATGATAGTTAGTGATGGAACTCATTCTTCATCTATTATTTCTGCTTCTATTCCAGTCATTCACTTTTTTTTCCCTTGGGAACATACATAATTAATAAGTTTGATCTCCTTTGTCTTATTTCCTTATCTGTCATGTTCTTTCAAAGATTTTCTTCTTTTTTTACACCCTATAAATTTAGAGTGTTTCTTATGTTTTTCTTCTACCTTGATTTTTTTTGTTATCTGCAATGCCATTCTCTTTATCAACATTAAAAATTTTTCTGGTCTAAATTGGGTTTACATGCAACATTTTCTTACATAACATTTTATCTTAGCTTGTAACCTATGCATTGCATCTACTATAATTACGTTTCAGCCCATTGGTTCCTTTTCATTATATGCCCAAGTTTCAAAGAGCAGAAGGTAACAAGAGAAGAAGAAAATAAAGTAGGTATAACAAGGAAAGTGGAAAGAAGTATATGTTGCTGCATAGAGAGAGAGGCAGAGACCAACTGCTTTGGTTTTGAGGGTTTGCATTTCAAATCTTATCTGAGGCCTGACTACATTACATTGACAAAACTTCTGCAGTATTTTCTTCTGGTTTCTATAGTGAATCATTTTCAGAAATTTGTTTAGTATGAAATTACCTTTTCCTTATTTTTCAGTACTTTTTGTTTTGAATAGGCCCAATTTTGTCTTTCCTCTCCTTACATATCCTCAAGTGTGGTGTGTTCGATCCACACAGTTAACCAGCCTTCAGTCCATCTGTAATTACTTTGATTTACTTCTGCATTCCTTGGGCACTGATTGAGACCCCTTTCTACATCCACAGATGGAAATACCTGTAGGATTGCAGCTTAAATTCTAAAACTAAGCATGCTCTAATCTAGTGTTGCTCTGTTGAAAAAGGTGAAATGCTCTCCTGTTCTCGATAACTGCTCAGTTTCTTGAGATTCCAGATAATATGGTGTATACAAAATAGACTTCCTTAAGCTGAACTGCATCCAGATTTCTTTCTATGTCCATCCACAACAATTTACTTTGGGTGACTATACTTTCTACAGAGCAACATGCCATTATTCTCCCCCATGTTTCTCTACCTGTTGTTTTCTGAGACCAGTCTGGGTAGATAAAAAAAGATGAGGCAAGGAGTAAAACAAAGTGCTAACAGCACAGAGATGACTAAATTCTTTAAATGACTAATACAGATTGCCAGCCAATTGTGGGAGGGTGAAAATTATCCCCCTATATTTTGAGGGGCGAGCAGAACTGCTTAGCCATAATGCAAAGGGTGGGGAGAGCACATTTTTTTTCTTTTTTTTTTTACTTTATGTATTAATTAGTTGATTCAACAAATCTACATATTGGATCACTGTTATATGCAAGGCACTGTACTTCATCCTGGTGACACATAGCTAAACAAGAAAGTCATGTTCCCTGCCTCCATTAAATTTTTTCTCAGTTGCTGGAAATACATTAGCATTTTCGAATGTCGGCATTTATGGAGTGGACCTTTCTCCATAGAGTTGTTATCATAACTAAACATGATAATCCATGTCTGGTGTCTCCTGAATGCTAAGCACTGCATGTTAGCTTTTTTTTTTATTATGATTATTATGACTACCACTACTTTCTCTAATACCGTTGGTCTATAACACCTCGCATGCATCATCACATTCAGTCTTCACAACAAGCCTTTAGGGAGGGTGTCAGCCTTAGTTTTCAGTGTGCTGTTTTTTTTTTTTTTTTTTTTTTTTTTGAGACGGAGTCTCGCTCTGTCACCCAGGCTGGAGTGCAGTGGCCGGATCTCAGCTCACTGCAAGCTCCGCCTCCCGGGTTCACGCCATTCTCCTGCCTCAGCCTCCCGAGTAGCTGGGACTCCAGGCGCCTACCACCTCGCCCGGCTAAGTTTTTGTATTTTTAGTAGAGACGGGGTTTCACTGTGTTACCCAGGATGGTCTCGATCTCCTGACCTCGTGATCCGCCCGTCTCGGCCTCCCAAAGTGCTGGGATTACAGGCTTGAGCCACCGCGCCCGGCCAGTGTGCTGTTTTTATCTATTTTTTCTTGGGCATTTTTGTGAACTGTTGGAGTAGGCTGTGTAAGGGATTGCTAGTTTTTCTTTTTCCTGTTCTCTTTGATCCTGTTTCCCATTTTTGCCCACTAATATTATCATTCATTGATGATGGTACTGGCATCAATTTTAATACCTGTTGATCATTCTCATTCACAACTATTACTGTGATGTTTACTAAATTGGTAATTTTTTATTTCCATCACTCTATCTACTTTTGTTCATTGGAATTTTGCTGTAACAAGAGCTTGCACTTCTCCTCTCTTTGCTTATGAAACTATTTATTTATGTCAGTATATACTCGTGGATATTCATTTATAATCATATATTTTGTGACTCAAATTGACCCAGGTTTGTACATTGAGAGCCCTTTACAGTTGTCTCCTGGTTTCGATAAGATTTTAAATTGGAAATCTCTTAGTTTTTTCTGCCGAGTTTACTATTACACAAAATGTTGAAAGAATTATATAGTAGATACTCATATGGATTCAACAATGTGCATTTTTTCTGTATTTCCTTTATAATATAGCTATCTAGCCATCAATCATCTTATCCTTTGTTGATATGACAAAGTATACTGCTGACATAAGTACGGTACACCCCAAAACACTTCAGCCTGCATATCATTATCTAGAGTTCAAAATTTGTTTCTAGTTCATTTTTGAGGTATAATTAAATAATATGAAATGAGCAAATCTTAAGTGTGCCATTAAAGGAGTTTGGATAAAAGCATATACTTGTATAAATCAAATCCCTCTAATGAGATACAACATTATCATCATCACCCTAGGAAGCTCCCTAACACATCTTTACAGTAGAGAGATTTATATTCTTTTGGGTACATATGTAATGATGGAATTTTTGGGTCAAATGGTAAATCTGTTTCAACTTCTTTGAGGAATCTCCACGTGGCTTTCCACAACGGCTAAAAAATACCTATTAGGTACTATGCGTATTACCTGGATGATGAAATAATCTGTATACCAAACTGCTGTGACATGCAGTTTACCTATATAGCAAACCTGCACATGTACCCCTGTGCAGGTTAAGAAAAAAAGAAAAGAAATTCCCTAATTCTTCTTTCTTTCCAAATAACCACTGTTCCCACCTCCCTGTAGACTAGATTTCTCTCTACTAGAAGCTGATATAAGTAGAATCATAAATTAGATACTCTTTTGTAGGGTTCCTTTCACTCAACATGTTTTTAAGACTCATCACATTGTTATTATCAGGAGTTCACTCCCTTTAATTGTTGAATAAAATTCCACTGCACAGACATAACACTGTTTATCCTTTTTCCAATTGGTGAATACCGAGACATTTCTAATTGTTGCCTATTATGAGTAAAGCTGCTATGAATCTTCTCGTACAAGCCTTTCTGTGGACCCTAGGAAGGGTTTTGCTCCCTGAATGTATATCACAGATGTGAGCCATACCCGCTTCTCTTACAGCTTGCTTGCCGCCAGCCTCACCCATGTGAGACCCTGTGGCCGTGTTTGTACCAATGACTCCACTCCCCTGACCCTGCTTATTGGGTGGTGTATACACCTAACCCGTTTGGAGAAAGCAGATTATTTTTTCTAAGAACCAAAACGTCTGGAGCTATGGACAAACGTAGGCATGGAGAAATAGAGAAAGCCAATTTGCCAAAAGAAGAATGCAGACTTAGGGGGACAGAAACAAGGGGCAAGACAGCTTGTCCTAAGGAGGGAGAATGGTGAAAATAGTTGCCTTTTTTGGATGGTTTCCTCATTCTGGACTCTCCAAGGCCTTGGCTGTATTTCCTTTCTCTGGTTTCATAACATTTTTATTTCTATATAATACTACATTCTCCAATAAATTCTATTATTATTTATTCAAGTTAGCTCAATATATTTTGGATATTTGCAACTGAAAATCTTGACTAAATCACCGAAAACAAAATACCACAGTTATAGATTTGTTGTTTGGTCTAAATTCCAGTCTGTACACATAACAGAGCCTAGCATAGAGTATATACTCAATAAAGGTTTGTTGACTGACGAATGACTGAAGAATGTAAACACTGTGAACAAGGCAATAATAAAGGTGATTGGTTGGTTATAGTCTAGGATAAATGGCTCAATCAGAAAATTTCCTGTGAGCAGGTTTTTAATGACGGGAAGGAGGAGAGAATATCCAACTGGGAGCTTTCTAACTGAGTAAGGAATGATTTCTTCTATATTCCCCTAAAAAAGGAGGGCTCTGGAACAAGAAATATAACAAAACCAAGTATTCCTACAACACACAAAAGTCAGGGCCCCATGTGAGGCACTGCAGAAAAGATACAGGACTTAGTTCTCTACCATTTTTGGATGCAGACTTAACCTACTTCACCCTCCTGTTTAGGATCCAGGTAGAGGAAATGGGGTGAGTGAATGTTAGAAGCCAGGAATTTTTCTCTCCCTCCCTCTGGAAAGGCTTTATCTAGCTTTCTCTGCAATGGAAACTTAGAGACACTCAGCATTCAAATAAAGTAGGTTGCCCGAATTTTCATCATCCCAATCCACATTGGAAATGTGTCTATTTTCTGAGAAACCACTGAGCTCAATCTACATTTCTTATTACCATTCAGAAAGAGAAGGATGGCAGTTGACTGTAACAGATAAAGGGCAATTGCTTATTTTTCAATCAATTCTTATTGATTTGGGAGACACAGGTCCTTAATTGTATGTGTGCTTCATCTTCCCGTTGGAAATTTCTACTTCATTTGATAAATGGATTCTAGTTTAAATTACAGTGCAACATCCTTGTGTGCATTATAGGAGGAGGCTTTAGGTCTTTCAAATACTTGAGAGGAGTATCTACAAAACAACCAAACCTTTTACCTGTATTGGCTGCCTTGACTGATAGAGCAGGTTCTGAAATCAGACTGCCTGGATTTGAATCCTGGTTCGATCACTTACTATCTTCGTAATGTTGGGTCAGCTGATTCTCCTCTTGATGCCTCAGTTTCTTCATCTGTGAAATGTGTGTAGCTGTAATAGTATTTATGGTGTTGTGAGGATAAAATGAGGATAATTTTATGTAAATCAAATTCCAAGTAAGAAAAAAGTATTTCGCATGAAAGGACTGAGAAAGCATTTACTTCCGAGCCTGGTCTTTAAACATTTTTTTGTTTTCTTTCTCTTGGGACCTAACTGTTGGTCAGCATCACTTCATGACTGAGCCTGCAAGTCTCATTTCATTTTCCCTGAATTCTTTGCCATAAGTTGTTGAAATTTACTTTTATATGCCCACCTTTCAACATTTCTGCTTGTACTACCAATAAGATTTTGGACACGTTTTTATTTTCATACCACTTATTTTTCTTTTCATTTTGACACACAAGTGATTATAGATTGATTCTGTATTTGTATTATATACATTTCTCATAAATATATATGTGTATATATGTAATAATGGTTTGCTTATAATTGATTCACAAAAATGCGAACACAGATCAAAGATGAATTATTTTTAGGATTATGACACAGGTTTCAGTAGTTTAATAGACATTTATACTGATAATTTCTTTAAATCCTCTTTTGAAAATCTAATCTTTTTTGGTATCATGTGAAAACAGCATTTAAACTGTATTTTTTTGTCAAATATATGTCTCTAAAATTATTTATTTCATACTAAATTTCTTACTATTAATCTCTATAAGATAATTTTTTAGCATAACCAAAATAACACATCTAAAATATTCACATCTAAGTTAGGAAAAAAACATTTATATTGATATAATTGTAAATTCGAATGTATTATAGTTGTAATAAATAATGCAAAGATATTCTATACATCCTTCTCCCAATTTTTCCTAGTGGTAGCGTTTAGATTAACTATGGTCTGATATCACAACAAGGAAATGGACACTGATGCAATCCATCACACACTAAAAATTTTAACGATAATTCTTTTCATATTATTAAAAATGAAGGTACTGCCCAAATTTCTGTATTGTCTCATAATATTTTCCCAGATGATTTGTTATAACAAGAGGGATCCTTGCTTTCTTAAGAACAAATCAAACAAATCTCTTTCTGAGTAATATTTGCTGCCTTACACAGCCTAACATGGATATGTACAGAATGGAAAAGAACAGACAGGTGAAGAGAATCGAGAATCCCATCGAGTCACAATCGTTATGCCCAATTTGCAGGTGATTGAACTGAAGTACATAAAAGATAAGTACTTGTGCAAGTTCCCATGGATGGCTAGTGCCACAGCCAGAATTCTAATCCGAGGCTTTTTCATGTTTTCTGTGACAGCACAAGAGATCCATGGAAGCTCTGGGGAAAAAAATCTTGTAAAAATTCAAGATATTTTACAGCCTGCAGGACTGTTGGGACCCTAGTATTGCTGATGCAGCTTGATATGCTCTGGTACACTGATTTCTAGAGGTAGTTAGTTGGGTTGTAGATGAAAGGACATAAGACTTGACCTTAAGGACAAGGGATCCACCCTGCTCCCATCATTTACTAGTAGTGAACTTTGGGCAGGTCATTTAATCTTTTTGAAATTCTATATTTCATCTACACAGCAGGAATATGAGTACCTATTTTATAGTTTTATTTGCTGATGACACAAGATAATATTTGCGAAGCTGCTAGCACATAAAAGTGCTCAATAAATGCTAGTTCAACCTGAATGCTTGGCAAATAGCAAAAAACAAATGCTACAGAAAATGTTATTCAATGTTTGCAATAAGCCTGAAAATTTGAAGACTAATTTTGAAAGAATTCTTCAGAGCAATTTAATTTTTCTCAAGGCAACAGCAAAAGTTGATACAGGGGCTGCTCTTTTGTATAAGGTGTCATGGACAAGGGGCTGCCATTCATCCCTCCTTCATTTTGGCCCCAAGTCCTTTACAGATTGGTGCTGACACAGGCTTAAGAAACCCAGGCAAAATCATCTGCTTGGTTCCTAACAAGCTGCTTGTGGTTTTAGCCAGAGTCAGTTTAACATCAGTGGCCCCTTTGTAAACTGTTTTGTTCTGTTTTTCTTAGGAACAAAATGCCAGCCTGGTCAAGATGTAGAAACTTGCTGTTCCATTGTAATAGGATATGCATTTAAATGAGAGCTATGCAAGTTGAAGGATACTCATGCTAGTGTTAGATTCAGCAAGCCAGTGGGAAAATCTACTAAGTCCTCTGGAATCTCTGAGCCTGAAGGCCTCTGGGGCTGGAGGCATGACTGGCTAGGACCATCTTGCTTTTAGTGTCGATATTTTGTTTCTGCTCCACCACTGGGAGAAAAACATCGCAAATAAATTCTTTTGTTTGTTCTCTTCCTTTATAACATGTTATTTCTGCACTTAGGATTTTAGAAAGATGTTGTTTCCAAACTTTGGGTATAAAGCTGAAATTTCTTTTACAACACCTGCCACAATGCTGTATTTTTATTTTCCCATAAGAATTCCTTTATTATGAAATTCACAAGTTGAAAACATCAATTGTTTTGTTGTGTAATTCACGTTCTAAATGCATCTTCTTTTCTTTTTAGTTCATAATATCAGAATTTACAAAACGAGTTAAAAAGCACACTATTGGCTTAGGCCCTAGGCACTGCATTAACAGTTTGGTGAGGGTTTTAGGATGCTTTACGATGTTGTTAAAATATTTTGGTGCTATTAGGAGGAATCTCCAAAGGTTTTACAATTTAACTATTTAAGCGCTAAAGATTTTCTGTGAAAAGAGCACAAAAACTCTTTAAACAAAGACCCATTTCACATTTTAATGCAAATTACTATAATTTGGAGAGTCCGCCTATATTTCTAAATATAACACTGCATAAAATTAGTGGCATATTTTGTATTATCCACTCACTTATACTACTCTCACTCTGAAAAGCCTTATAGGGATGAATAGATTGCCAGCACAAAGTAGGTGCATAAGCTTTCAAATATTAAAAGAAGAGACGAAACTATAAAGAATGTAGAATGCTCATGAAAACATTCCTCAAGCATGATACAAGCGTCCCTATCAATAGTGCTGGAAGAAGAAGACCCCTAAGTACGCTAAGTAATTACTTCTCCTGTGGTTCGCCGAGATTATGCAACCGGGAGGCAGCGGTTGCTTCAGCAGTCTTGCCACATAAGCAAAGAACACTGGAGGTCATTTCTAGAGGTACTGATAATTGCCTCATTCATGATAAAATGTTCCATAGGATACCACTCCCTTTCTTCACACATACATTTTTACCTAATTTATAAAGTACTGCCTATAAATAGTGAGTCACGTGTAACAGCTGTTTGATGTTTCTCTGTGCAATTGGTCAGCCTCAGGAGATCAACATGGCGGCTTCCTTTCCCCTTGTCTCTTTCCCCAGTTTGTGAAGTGGAGACCAAAGGGAGGAGAAGGAAAAAGAGACTAGGAGAGCGACTCTTTCTTCCATTCCACATCAGTTTAACATCTCTAGCGTAGGAATTCTGCACAGACATGACTAGGCACGAGGCCTGCTGAGTCAAACTCCTTCACAGGCGGAGAGACCTGCGATGCTAGTCCAGGAGTCCGAAGGCGACTGTCTCTTCAGTCCAGATGGCAAGGGTTCCGCAGCTGAATTAGTGAACAAACGCTCTACATTGTAACAACCTGACAAGCTCTCAACTGTAATATTAAACCTCTGATAGAAACAGACATTTCTAACCACCTCAGGAATGTAGTGCAGGTTATGAAAATGAAGATCGATTGAGAGGGGGAAAGGGTCTGTTGTTTTTGATGTTGAGAATCTGGGAAGGAAGAGAAATTAGATGGAGTTATGAGAAGACTTGCCAGCCACCTTATAGAAACCGGTGCAAATGAGTGACTAGACTAGAAAGCCAAATGCCCAGGCTGCTGTGTTGCTGTGACTTAACCTTCCCTCTCTCAAGTACGTGAGGCCAGCAAGCCAGCAGAATAAAAGCAGCAACAAAACTAAGGCTGGTTCAGGGAGGCTGCAAAGCTTACCAATAAATCCCAAATGAAATGCATTTCTGGGTTCCAGGATGTCCCGAATGGGAACAAGTAATATATTTAGTGCTTTACTTACTTGTGGAGGCCCTGGGATGTGAGGGATTGTTCAAAAGCCTAAAATGCACTAAATGGGTCCATTTACAAACCATACATTCTGCTCCTCTGTGTGCTTTTAGACAATAGAGAGTTTCAATATATTTAGGAGAATTTGGTAATTGTAGTCTCCAAAGCTAAATGGTGGAGTGAGGGTGTTGGCTTTCTGAATCCTGGGCATCTATCTTTTACTCCCTCTGTTTAAAGGGCAGGGATTTTCCTCAGAGCTTCTTGTGGAAAGTTGTAGTCTTCTCAGGAGTTTTCTAAATATAGGAGATAGGTTATTTTGGTGTTGCCTGAAGCCTGGCTTTTTTCTAGGGAACTGGGGCAGTTAGTTTAAGAACCACTTGTCGCATAGCTATACATGTAGAAAGAGTGTGGCTTTCCGACTCTGGTTGGGCCACTCTGCTGGAACACGGGAAGAGTGGAGAGATTCAGCCACACAGAATAGGGAATTGGCATACAGAGAAGCCACAGGATTCCAAAAGGACAGGGGATTTGGAGCATGGAGCCATTCAATGGAAGCTCAGGGCTAGAGATGAATTCCTCCTTGAGTAGTTCTGCTGGCGCTGATAATAATGGAATGTGCTAGATTCTGAGTTCAGATTATAAATGACATTGTACCATTGTATCACTATGTACAGACTGCACCTGTCGCTTAAGAGAGAAGATAACAGGAGAATAGTTCTGGAACTTTACAGCAACCACAATGCCTTTGTCAAGTTCTTTTGAAGAGTCCAGAGTACAGCCTGTTACGTATCGCAGGTGCTTTCAAAAAAGAGTTCAAGATGGCTCAGAAGATCAGAGCAAGGCTGAATAAATGAATGAAGAGATAGGTTCTTTGGAGCAGGCAGAGGGCAAGCGAAAGACTCAAGAGTTTTCAATAAGGCATGGGCAAGTCTGAGTGAGCGAATGAATGGGGAGCAATGCTTAGAAACATCACTGTCTGAGAGGACGAGCGTAGAGAGGATCTTTCATAGAATACCTTCAGTCAGGGCCATTTTAGTCTTCATAAACCACTAGAAATGGTATTTTGGAGTTTCTATGTCACACAACATCAAATATTAATATATACCCACATCCAAAATGAAATATAAATTTTCTTGTAAAGTGACAAGATTTTTATAACTGACTTTCAAAATTATTTGATATCAAATAACTCATTTATTTTACGATTTGCTGTGACTTCTCTGAAATCATTGTGCATTGAAAATTCTGCCTATGTGAGAAAATGTGTGCTGATTGTTTTCAAGTTGTAGTGAAAATTTATCAGTATCAAATTTAATGGTTGATAAATCTGAGGAGTGTAATATATTATAGACATTTAATTAAACATTTATTAATTTTGAATTTCAGTCTTTTTTTTTCTATTTTAGAAGCAATAACTTTTTTCAGGTGTCCATCATTTTCATAGGTTCCCAAATAGCTCCCAAGCTCTTGTGCTCTTGTCATTGTGCTTAGTATGCCAGTTGGATAAGGCAGCTGTTCCCAGCTGAGCCCACCACAAGGAAGACAGTTGCTAAGCCAGTGTAGACAGTTGGGTACAACTTGGAAGGACAATTTTTCAAAGATATGAACAAATGACCTATTATCTTCAGTTTTGGAATGGTGTGTTGTTTCTAAAGTATGCTTAATTGCATTCCCAACTGAAGAGAAAGGAAAGGGTTGAATATTTTCTGATCACTGGGCAAGTGATTTTTGCTCTAAGAGACACTTGAAAGTTCTGGGCACTGACTTGTCAAGGCAAGACAGTGTTTATTTATTTGCATGTTACCTTGTTCCACAAAAACTTGAAGTCATGTATTACAAATAAATGTGTAACACTATGAAGTAAACATTATTTTCTTATACTTCATTGGAAGAAGAGAACGTCTTTGTTTGGGAAGTTCTTGGGAAAGCTATTGGAAATGAAGCAGAGCTTCCACAGTCCTGAGTGCCAACTGATGCCCAGGCCTGAGAGTTGGGATGCTGCTGTTACTAATGAAAGGGATAGATATTGAAAATTACTATGGGAACATCCAAGTAAGAGGGAACAGGTGTCAAGAGAGCTGGACCTGGCATAGTGGAGAGTTTGGAGAGAAGATGGATTTAAATAGAACTACCAGGTGGTTGTTTTGAGTTCTTTCTGGTGAGCTTGATTTACTCACAACCAAGGGGAAATTAAACTCTAAGTAATACATATAACAGGGTTAATATAAATCAGAACAGGTCTTCTAGCAAAGGGACACATGGTATGCAGAGAAACCTACCGAAAATCAAGTTGTGAATGGTCCTGGCATTCATTTTATAAAATCCAGAAATGACTAATTATAAGCTCTTTAATAAGATGAATAATGTGAATTGCCTATTATAGTAAGGCATAAAGTGACATCCAGGACATTATAATGTTCCCTTACCTCCCCTCCTTTGAGACATCTGTCAACGTCATTCTAAAGGACATCTAAAGGACTGATGTCCCCTTCTCCAAGGTCCTATTCTAAGCTCCCTTGTTTTACCTATCTTCTTCCCCTTTGAATTTCATCCTCTTTCACCATGCTCTCTTCTGCCCAGTGTTTCTGTTAATGGTGAATTAACTTATCAATGATTTCACTAAGCCACTTGCAAGTTTTTATTCTTCTTATTCTCCCAATTTAATCAGTGGATGTGTAATATCAATACTACCTGGGAAATGTGTGTCACATTGTATTAGTTTCCTATTGCTGCTGTAGCTAATTACCACAAACTTAGTAGCTTAAAAATACCCCAGTTTATTATCTTCCATTTCTGAAGGTCACAGCCCAAAATAGGGTCACTGGACTCAAATCAAGGTATCAGCAGGGCTGAGTTCCTTCTGGAACCTCTAGGAGAGAATCCATTTCCTTGCCTTATAGCTTCCAGACGCCACTTGCTTTCTTTGGCTCATGGCCCCTTCCTCCATCTTCAAAGCTATCAGGGTAACATCTTCTCTCCTCTCTGACCTCTGCACCCATCTTTTCATTCTCTCTTTCTCACTCTGATCCTTTGGGCTCCCTCCTATAAGGACTCTTGTGATTAGATTATGCCCACCCCGATAATCAAGAGTAACCCTTGCTTCTCCAGGTTCTTAATTTAATCACATCTGCAAAGTCCTATTTGCCATGTAAATTAACAGGTTCTGGAGATTAGAATGTGAACATCTCTGGAGGGCCATTATTTCACCTACTATACATACCACCATTCCCTTCTCCCATTACCATCAGATTTGCCTTACTTCATGCTTGGAATATTATAATAGCCTCATAACCAGATCCCCCATCTGTAATACCTCACTCCTCCAATCTAACATGCACACTGCTTCCCATTATTATCCTACAGCTGGGATGTGTCCACACGTCTCCCTTCATCCATGTCATTCAATGGTTCGTCACTGAACAGAGGAGAAAACCCTCAAACCTCAGACTTTAATGATGACTTTCATATTTCCCATTTTTCACCCCTCCACAGGGTTCAATCATACATCATGTATTCCATATATCAACTCTGCTTGCTATTCCTTCAACATGCCCTGAACTTTTTTACAGGTTTCTTCCTCTGCTTTTACTGTTCCTTCAGTAAAGAAGGGACAATTTCCTTCCATTTATCTACCTTGTTAATTGAAGTTCAAATTGTTATTCAGGGCTCAAGTCAAATCTCTCCTCTTCCATAACACCTAGATCCCTGCTGTCTTCACCTATTGTTACTATCTCTTTTCCTTCTAAAGACCTCTGCATACTTTCATGGAGTGACTGCCTGTCTCCACAGACTGTGAAGCTCTGATGGGCAAGGACCATAATTTGTTGATTTTTCAAGACTTCGTCGTGCTTAACACAGTGTGTTGTTAGTTAGAAAATGTGAGCAGATATTTGTTTTATCGTATATTTGAGGTTTTTCTTTAGGGATTAGCCAAAGAAGTTATAGAGATGCTCTTCAAAATCATTTTTTAAAGGGAAGGTTATAACTCAAACACACAAATTTGCATATTTTGATTTGCTAGTTTTCTGGCTGGAGGATATTTTCTCCATTCTCTGGATTATACCATGTCTCAGGGTTAGCATGATGGGAAAGTTTTCCCAGGTCTTTCCCAATCCATTTGCCCCCAATAGTGTTTCACATCTGCTTTTGTCATTTGTGAGCCTCAGATATGGTGCCAAGGGGCCCTTGTCCTCCAACAGATACTTCTGTTCAGCTCTGTCTGTGGTGAATTATTCCTCTCAGTTTCTTATCCAGTATTTAATTCCCCATTACTGAGCTGTATTGAAGGTGAAGGAGGCCTATCTGATCTCCCAAGGGGCTCAGTGCCAGCAGAGTAATTAGCTAGGCTTCATGCCAATTCAGAGCTTTGATCTGGGAACCTATAACCTTCAGTTTCAATATGGTGGTAGAAGAAGGTGTTGGGCTAAAGAAGAATGCTCTAGGCTCCACTTTTAAAACTGCACAAACATTACCCTGGAGAGGCTGAGAACTGGACTACACAAAGTGTTGCTGAAAAAAAAAAAGGAGAAATTTATTGGTTCATTTAACTAATCAAACTCTGACAATGTGTCAGTGGTTTCACAGAAAATTTAAACCAAGGAAGCCTGTATTCAAAGGCGATGAGGCTGATACATTTATTGAATTGTGAATGGGATTTCTCTGGGCACCAGAAGGCTCCATGTGAACAGATATGCTTCTGTGAGGAAGTTTGTGGCCATAATGAAAGTAGTATCCGAAAGAGCCCACTGCAATTTTTTCCATCTTAAAAAAAAAAATTAGGGAGAAGAAACGTGGCATGACATATAAAAGGGACATTTGACCAGAAGACACATTCTGGTTTTGTGGCCACTATAGCTTAAATACAAAAGATTTCTGTTGGAGTGAGGTTTGAAAAGCTGACAAGAAATAAAGCAGCCTCAGAAAGCTGTCTGTCTATGTGAAGTACTTTGCTGGCACCAACAAGGAGTGTGGCAGCTGCATTTGGTATCCAACAGGGAGCTATAGATATTTACTAATACTCTTGGAAAAAGAGATTGGCAAATACCCTCTAAGAGTCCTATATGCTCAAAATGTTGGCTTGGCTGCCCGGGAAGCATGTGGAACCCCAGAGGATGGCACAGCACTTCCCTAATGCTTTTCCTTCATCGTGGTTTGGCTATAGCTTTTAAACTTGAGAGCAAATTGTAACGGAATTGCAAAGTGGTCTCATTATGTTGGATGGATTGAAATAACTTATAATGCATGACGATGGGGATGTAGGGGGGTGTTAGTGGTGGCTGGCAGCAGGCATGGCCCATGTTCTGTTAATGAAGGCAGTGGTCTTTGTGGGTGACCGGAGAGAGGACTCTGGGACAGACACTCTTTTTAAAAAGACCTCTCCTGCTGGCCTGTCATGATGCTTTTATCTCAGCCTTTAAATTCCCACTGACTAAGGCTTAGCGGTCTTTAGCAACCAATAAAACGCCAGGACTGCTGGACGGAGTTGCGCATTAAACCATATGAAGATTTGAGAGACTTCCCTTCAAACCTGTCTCTCTCCTATGTTCCTACTGTTCCTGCTATGCACTGTTAACAGTTTCCTCATTTGTCCATGGTTTCTCTCACTTCCTCACCACACACATCTAATTAGTGAGTCTTGTCACTCCTACCTCTGGCTTAATTTTCTTCACCTCAATGCACTGCCTTGATGATCTCTTGCCTGTGTTCATGCAGTAGCCTTATGGTCTTCTGTAGTGGCTACGGGACATGCATTATTCACACTGCCTCCATTATCCTTAAACCTCTCCCTAACTCCTTAGTGGCCACAGGATGGTCTCAATCATGTAGTTTGATAGCAAAAGCCCTTCACAGGCCCCTCTCCCTCTACCTGTCTCTGACTCTCTGGCTTCCCACCATATGGGCACCACCTTTTTCCTGATTGTAAAGAAGAACGTTTTATAGCTTCAGCTTACTGCGTATGCTGCTGCCCCTCTACGTAGCCTGAACTTTCCCTTTCTCTCTGCTTGCAGAGTTTCTTCTTATCCTCCAAAACCCAGATCGTATGTGAGTACTGTTTCTGTAACTCTTCTAGATAAGACTTAGTTGGTCTCTTCTGCTCAAAATAATTTGTACACACCTCCATCAAAGCACTTTCTATCCTGTTAGTAACCCTCTCCCTACATTCTCAAAGATATCAATAATGCAGCATTCCTCTCTAGGTCTTCAGTGCTCACACGATGTCTAGAATAATAAATCTAAATGAAAAAACTGACTGGCTGAATACAGAAACCATTCTTGGGAATTAGTGGGTATGATCAGTTGCCCGTTTCAGCGGTCTGTTGATGTAGCTCTATGACAAACTAGAAAGAGAGATCACTCTCATTTGTACAACTTTTTCTCTTTTTTTTTTTTTTTTGAGATAGAATTTCACTCTTGTTGCCCAGTCTGAAGTGCAATGGCATGATCTCTGCTCACTGAAACCTCTGCCTCCTGGTTCAAGCAGTTCTCCTGCCTCAGCCTCCCGAGTAACCGAGATTACAGGCACCTACCACCATGCCCAGCTAACTTTTGTATTTTTAGAAGAGACGGGGTTTCACCACATTGGCCAGGCTAGGCTCAAATTCCTGACCTCAGCTGATCCGCCCACCTTGACCTCCCAAAGTGTTGGGATTACAGGTGTGAGCTACCACTCCCAGCCTTTCTCCTCTTCTTAAAACACCACTCTCATTATTTTCTTTCAGAAAAGGCTTATGCAAGGTGTTATTTCAATCTTCAATTACAAAACAAGTATTAATGGCATATCTACTATATCCCTAATACCTTTGAGAATTGATATGTCAGGAAATAAGACAGGCAAGATCCCTGCTTTCAGGGGACTTGTGATCCAGGTTGGGCAAGACAGACATTAAGCATACAAATACACAAATAACATCATTTTAGACAGTGAGAAGTACTATACAGAGAATAGAAACAGGGGGACATTGGAACAATGGACAGGAAGGCCCCTCTACTTCGAACACTTCTCTGAGAAGGTGCCATTTAACAAAGAGCCAATGACAAGAAAGGAAGCTTCTAACCCTGTGAAGACAAGATATGGGAGAGGGTGGAGTGTGGGAGCATTGTAAGCAAAGGCAGCAGCTAGTGCAAAAAACCCTCAAGAAGGAGCCAAATGATTGTACATAGGAAGGAAAAGAAAAAAGGTATTGGGTGAGCTTTGAGAGCTGGGCAAGGACAGATGGTGGGTAGTGTTGGGTAGAGGTGTGTTCCTGATGGCCAAGGGGAGGCTTTGCAGGGTTTTCAGCTGGAGAGCAGCTGGAGACCTGGGCCCTATGGAAGCAGCATCTGGCACCATTCTCAGGGGTTTCCTGATATCATCCTTTTGAATGTGCATTTCCCACTCCTCAACTCACTCCTGTCTCTGCCTTGTTTTCCCTTTGTCTTCCCATTTGTCTGTCTCTCAGGACTCTGAAGAACAGTGAAAAGCAATTGACCATAAGCGTGATCTCTCTTTCCCTCTGTTTTATCTAAAACTTTCATGTAAATTTTATATTCTATGCTCTGTTATACTCCTTTTTATCCTCCAGCAGACTTGATGTTCCAGGAAGCTGCGTTGGATTTTTCCAGTGGTTTTGCAAATTCCTGGTATACCATGCTCATATCCTAATTTGAGAAGCATTGGGGTATAAGATAGATTGACTTTGTTTGAATAAGATGGTTTGGGTCTAAACACAGAGTGGGTCTACTTGACTAGGGGCCTCCAATGAAGACCCGGCAGCTGTGGGAAATCCAGCAGAAAGAAGTTTTGTCAGTGAGCAGAGTAAAAGAAGCAACACAGGACAAAATAGTTGTTGAAAAGGGAAAGTGAGGGGTGTCAGTGTTAGATTTTACTTATTCCCTTTACTTATTTTATGATATATCCAGGGGCACCTGTGTTCTGTGTTCTCCTACCAAAAGCTAAATTCCATAAGCATGAACCTGTCTGATCTGTTCTCAGTGCCCAGAGCACACTGCTGGGCACATAGTAGATGCTCAGTAGCTGTTTATGAATGAATAAATAAATGACTAAATGATTGAATGAGCAGAGAAAGTAGCAAGGCCTACAGCCATCACTGATCTGAGATTCTCCCACAAGAAGATCAGGAAAACTGTACCATGAATAAAGAATGAGGCCACCCAGAAATGATTCTGGAATATTGCTATTGACATTTGGGAAGGGGGCGTGAGAAGAAGGAGGCAGCAAGGAGGCAAAAGGAGAAAATACATTAAATTAAGAATGCATAGGCAAAAAAATTAGAAAAAAGAAACAATAGGTAAAGTTTAAAAATAAGTATAAAATTGAACAGAGATTGAGCATATTTAATCAGAATATAAAAGTCTTTCATAATTACTAAGATGACAAAGAAACCCCTTGAAAGGAAGTTTATGAAGCACTGCTCCAATCAGATTCAGAGCCTTTTGGGATCATTTGAGTGATAACTGCGTGGGTGTTACTCCTGTAGATTATCATTTTCTTTCTGAATTCATTTCCTTCAGCAGAAATGAGAGCCTGCGTCACTCATGGGGCATTCTTGTGCGATGTGTGGGTTTCCCTACCCAAGAACTCATAGAATCACAGAGCTCAGAGTCAACTCAACAGGTCACAGGAGGCTCACCCTGGCCCCAGTGGGAAAGCCTTGGCCATCATTCAGAGCAAGAGGCCCAGAGATGCCCAGGTAAGAAGATTGTGTCAGCATACTGGGCACACTTTTCAACTGGTTGTGTTGTGCCATCATTTGTCCAAATGATAGGACCTTTGGGTCGTCCTCATCCTTCAAGTCTCAGCTTTTAATACTCCTTTTCTTTCCTAAATTATCCAAGACTTCCTTCTCCTTTGTTCCCACTGGGCTTTGTACATATTTACAGGATACTAATTATACTCAATTATAACATGAACAGCTCAATTACCAAGCATGTATTATGTACCACACAGTTTATTCAAGTATTCATTTATTCCAGCATTCATCATTCATTCATGAGTTATTGAACATCTTTTAAACCTAAGACACTGTGCAAAGTAAATACTTGGGACACCAAGACAGTAAAACCTGGCAGCTGCCTTTAGAAGCTTAGTACCTAGTGAGGAACAAAATGTACAAGGACCACTTGCTGGCTGACTACTGTGCATTGGCTGTTGTGCTAGGTACTTTACCTTTGTTATCTCTAATTTCATAGCAATCACATATGAAAGAAGACTGGAACTGGGAAGTGGACATTCAGTAAACTGATTTGATTGCCTCAAGGCTACAAGATTAGAAAGATTATATAGCTTGGTTCCCAACTAACCTTTTGTTGTTGTTGTTGTTGTTGTTGTTGTTATTGCTAAATTCATTACTATTGTTTTTTTTTTAATCAATCTCTCCATAAATGGCAGCTGCAGCTCCTTTTCTCACTCCCTTATTGTATTACGCGATAAGATCTCTGGATTAGGGTACATAGCTCTATCACTAGTTTCTACCAGAAAGTTTGGGATACTATAGGTGTCCCCTGTAAAAAATTGTTGAAAGGAGTCTTGCATGCACGAATGAAATGGCACGCTCCCCACACTAAGCTTCAGATCCTATTTTCTTTTTTTTTTTTTTTTTGCCTTTTTATTTTTATTTTTATTTTTTTAATTTATTTATTATTATTATACTTTAAGTTCTAGGGTACATGTGCATAACGTGCAGGTTTGTTACATATGTATACTTGTGCCATGTTGCTGTGCTACACCCATCAATTAGTCATTTACATCAGGTATAACTCCCAATGCAATCCCTCCCACCTCCCCCCTCCCCATGATAGGCCCCGGTGTGTGATGTTCCCCTTCCTGAGTCCAAGTGATCTCATTGTTCAGTTCCCACCTATGAGTGAGAACATGCGGTGTTTGGTTTTCTGTTCTTGTGATAGTTTGCTAAGAATGATGGTTTCCAGCTGCATCCATGTCCCTACAAAGGACACAAACTCATCCTTTTTTATGGCTGCATAGTATTCCATGGTGTATATGTGCCACATTTTCTTAATCCAGTCTGTCACTGATGGACATTTGGGTTGATTCCAAGTCTTTGCTATTGTGAATAGTGCTGCAATAAACATACATGTGCATGTGTCTTTATAGCAGCATAATTTATAATCCTTTGAATATATACCCAGTAATGGGATGGCTGGGTCATATGATACATCTAGTTCTATATCCTTGAGGAATCGCCATACTGTTTTCCATAATGGTTGAACTAGTTTACAATCCCACCAACAGTGTAAAAGTGTTCCTATTTCTCCACATCCTCTCCAGCACCTGTTGTTTCCTGACTTTTTAATGATCACCATTCTAACTGGTGTGAGATGGTATCTCATTGTGCTTTTGATTTGCATTTCTCTGATGGCCAGTGATGATGAGCATTTTTTCATGTGTCTGTTGGCTGTATGAATGTCTTCTTTTGAGAAATGTCTGTTCATATCCTTTGCCCACTTTTTGATGGGGTTGTTTGTTTTTTTCTTGTAAATTTGTTTGAGTTCTTTGTAGGTTCTGGATATTAGCCCTTTGTCAGATGAGTAGATTGCAAAAATTTTCTCCCATTCTGTAGGTTGCCTGTTCACTCTGATGGTAGTTTCTTTTGCTGTGCAGAAGCTCTTTAGTTTAATGAGATCCCATTTGTCAATTTTGGCTTTTGCTGCCGTTGCTTTTGGTGTTTTAGACATGAAGTCTTTGCCCATGCCTATGTCCTGAATGGTACTACCTAGGTTTTCCTCTAGGATTTTTATGGTATTAGGTCTAACATTTAAGTCTCTAATCCATCTTGAATTAATTTTCGTATAAGGAGTAAGGAAAGGATCCAGTTTCAGCTTTCTACTTATGGCTAGCCAATTTTCCCAGCACCATTTATTAAATAGGGAATCCTTTCCCCATTTCTTGTTTCTCTCAGGTTTGTCAAAGATCAGATGGCTGTAGATGTGTGGTATTATTTCTGAGGACTCTGTTCTGTTCCATTGGTCTATATCTCTGTTTTGGTACCAGTACCATGCTGTTTTGGTTACTGTAGCCTTGTAGTATAGTCAGGTAGCGTGATGCCTCCAGCTTTGTTCTTTTGACTTAGGATTGTCTTGGAGATGCGGGCTCTTTTTTGGTTCCATATGAACTTTAAAGCAGTTTTTTCCAATTCTGTGAAGAAACTCATTGGTAGCTTGATGGGGATGGCATTGAATCTATAAATTACCTTGGGCAGTATGGCCATTTTCACGATATTGATTCTTCCTATCCATGAGCATGGTATGTTCTTCCATTTGTTTGTGTCCTCTTTTATTTCACTGAGCAGTGGTTTGTAGTTCTCCTTGAAGAGGTCCTTCACATCCCTTGTAAGTTGGATTCCTAGGTATTTTCTTCTCTTTGAAGCAATTGTGAATGGAAGTTCATTCCTGATTTGGCTCTCTGTTTGTCTGTTACTGGTGTATAAGAATGCTTGTGATTTTTGCACATTAATTTTGTATCCTGAGACTTTGCTGAAGTTGCTTATCAGCTTAAGGAGATTTTGGGCTGAGACAATAGGGTTTTCTAAATATACAATCATGTCATCTGCAAACAGGGACAATTTGACTTCTTCTTTTCCTAACTGAATACCCTTGATTTCTTTCTCTTGCCTAATTGCCCTAGCCAGAACTTCCAACACTATGTTGAATAGGAGTGGTGAGAGAGGGCATCCCTGTCTTGTGCCAGTTTTCAAAGGGAATTTTTCCAGTTTTTGCCCATTCAGTATGATATTGGCTGTGGGTTTGTCATAAATAGCTCTTATTATTTTGAGGTACGTTCCATCAATACCGAATTTATTGAGCATTTTTAGCATGAAGGGCTGTTGAATTTTGTCAAAAGCCTTTTCTGCATCTATTGAGATAATCATGTGGTTCTTGTCTTTGGTTCTGTTTATATGCTGGATTATGTTTATTGATTTGCGAATGTTGAACCAGCCTTGCATCCCAGGGATGAAGCCCACTTGATCATGGTGGATAAGCTTTTTGATGTGTTGCTGAATCCGGTTTGCCAGTATTTTATTGAGGATTTTTGCATCGATGTTCATCAGGGATATTGGTCTAAAATTCTCTTTTTTTGTTGTGTCTCTGCCAGGCTTTGGTATCAGGATGATGTTGGCCTCATAAAATGAGTTAGGGAGGATTCCCTCTTTTTCTATTGATTGGAATAGTTTCAGAAGGAATGGTACCAACTCCTCCTTGTACCTCTGGTAGAATTCAGCTGTGAATCCATCTGGTCCTGGACTTTTTTTGGTTGGTAGGCTATTAATTATTGCCTCAATTTCAGAGCCTGCTATTGGTCTATTCAGGGATTCAACTTCTTCCTGGTTTAGTCTTGGAAGAGTGTAAGTGTCCAGGAAATTATCCATTTCTTCTAGATTTTCCAGTTTATTTGCGTAGAGGTGTTTATAGTATTCTCTGATGGTAGTTTGTATTTCTGTGGGGTCGGTGGTGATATCCCCTTTATCATTTTTAATTGCGTCGATTTGATTCTTCTCTCTTTTCTTCTTTATTAGTCTTGCTAGTGGTCTGTCAATTTTGTTGATCTTTTCAAAAAACCAACTCCTGGATTCATTGATTTTTTGGAGGGTTTTTTGTGTCTCTATCTCCTTCAGTTCTGCTCTGATCTTAGTTATTTCTTGCCTTCTGCTAGCTTTCGAATGTGTTTGCTCTTGCTTCTCTAGTTCTTTTAATTGCGATGTTAGAGTGTCAATTTTAGATCTTTCCTGCTTTCTCTTGTGGGCATTTAGTTCTATAAATTTCCCTCTACACACTGCTTTAAATGTGTCCCAGAGATTCTGGTATGTTGTATCTTTGTTCTCATTGGTTTCAAAGAACATCTTTATTTCTGCCTTCATTTCGTTATGTACTCAGTACTCATTCAGGAGCAGGTTGTTCAGTTTCCATGTAGTTGAGCAGTTTTGATTGAGTTTCTTAGTCCTGAGTTCTAGTTTGATTGCACTGTGGTCTGAGAGACAGTTTGTTATAATTTCTGTTCTTGTACATTTGCTGAGGAGTGCTTTACTTCCAATTACGTGGTCAATTTTGGAGTAAGTACGATGTGGTGCTGAGAAGAATGTATATTCTGTTGATTTGGGGTGGAGAGTTCTATAGATGTCTATTAGGTCTGCTTGCTGCAGAGATGAGTTCAATTCCTGGATATCCTTGTTAACTTTCTGTCTCGTTGATCTGTCTAATGTTCACAGTGGAGTGTTGAAGTCTCCCATTATTATTGTATGGGAGTCTAAGTCTCTTTGTAAGTCTCTAAGGACTTGCTTTATGAATCTGGGTGCTCCTGTATTGGGTGCATATAGATTTAGGATAGTTAGCTCTTCCTGTTGAATTGATCCCTTTACCATTATGTAATGGCCTTCTTTGTCTCTTTTGATCTTTGATGATTTAAAGTCTGTTTTATCAGAGACTAGTATTGCAACCCCCGCTTTTTTTTGTTCTCCATTGGCTTGGTAAATCTTCCTCCATCCCTTTATTTTGAGCCTATGTATGTCTCTGCGTGTGAGATAGGTCTCCTGAATACAGCAGACTGATGGGTCTTGACTCTTTATCCAGTTTGCCAGTCTGTGTCTTTTAATTGGAGCATTTAGTCCATTTACATTTAAGGTTAAGATTGTTATGTGTGAACTTGATCCTGCCATTATGATATTAACTGGTTATTTTGCTCGTTAGTTGATGCAGTTTCTTCCTAGCCTCGATGGTCTTTACATTTTGGCATGTTTTTGCAATGGCTGGTACCGGTTGTTCCTTTCCATGTTTAGTGCTTCCTTCAGGGTCTCTTGTAAGGCAGGCCTAGTGGTGACAAAATCTCTAAGCATTTGCTTATCTGTAAAGGATTTTATTTCTCCTTCACTTATGAAACTTAGTTTGACTGGATATGAAATTCTGGGTTTAAAATTCTTTTCTTTAAGAATGTTGAATATTGGCCCCCACTCTCTTCTGGCTTGGAGAGTTTCTGCTGAGAGATCTGCTGTTAGTCTGATGGGCTTCCCTTTGTGGGTAACCCGACCTTTCTCTCTGGCTGCCCTTAAGATTTTTTCCTTCATTTCAACTTTGGTGAATCTGGCAATTATGTGTCTTGGAGTTGCTCTTCTCGAGGAGTATCTTTGTGGCGTTCTCTGTATTTCCTGGATTTGAATGTTGGCCTGCCCTACTAGGTTGGGGAAGTTCTCCTGGATGATATCCTGAAGAGTGTTTTCCAACTTGGTTCCATTTTCCCCCTCACTTTCAGGCACCCCAATCAGACGTAGATTTGGTCTTTTTACATAATCCCATACTTCTCGCAGGCTTTGTTCATTTCTTTTTCTTCTTTTTTCTTTTGGTTTCTCTTCTCGCTTCATTTCATTCATTTGATCCTCAATCGCTGATACTCTTTCTTCCAGTTGATCGAGTCGGTTACTGAAGCTTGTGCATTTGTCACGTATTTCTCGTGTCATGGTTTTCATCTCTTTCATTTCGTTTATGACCTTCTCTGCATTAATTACTCTAGCCATCAATTCTTCCACTTTTTTTTTCAAGATTTTTAGTTTCTTTGCACTGGGTACGTAATTCCTCCTTCAGCTCTGAGAAATTTGATGGACTGAAGCCTTCTTCTCTCATCTCGTCAAAGTCATTCTCCGTCCAGCTTTGATCCGTTGCTGGCGATGAGCTGTGCTCCTTTGCCGGGGGAGATGCGCTCTTATTTTTTGAATTTCCAGCTTTTCTGCCCTGCTTTTTCCCCATCTTTGTGGTTTTATCTGCCTCTGGTCTTTGATGATGGTGATGTACTGATGGGGTTTTGGTGTAGGTGTCCTTCCTGTTTGATAGTTTTCCTTCTAACAGTCAGGACCCTCAGCTGTAGGTCTGTTGGAGATTGCTTGAGGTCCACTCCAGACCCTGTTTGCCTGGGTATCAGCAGCAGAGGCTGCAGAAGATAGAATATTTCTGAACAGCGAGTGTACCTGTCTGATTCTTGCCTTGGAAGCTTCCTCTCAGGGGTGTACTCCACCCTGTGAGGTGTGGGGTGTCAGACTGCCCCTAGTGGGGGATGTCTCCCAGTTAGGCTACTCAGGGGTCAGGGACCCACTTGAGCAGGGAGTCTGTCCCTTCTCAGATCTCAACCTCCGTGTTGGGAGATCCACTGCTCTCTTCAAAGCTGTCAGACAGAGTCGTTTGCGTCTGCAGAGGTTTCGGCTGAGTTTGTTATTGTTTACTGTGCCCTGTCCCCAGAGGTGGAGTCTACAGAGACAGGCAGGTTTCCTTGAGCTGCTGTGAGCTCCACCCAGTTCGAGCTTCCCAGCAGCTTTGTTTACCTACTTAAGCCTCAGCAATGGCGGGCGCCCCTCCCCCAGCCTTGCTACTGCCTTGCCGGTAGATCACAGACTGCTGTGCTAGCAATGAGGGAGGCTCCGTGGGTGTGGGACCCTCCCGGCCAGGTGTGGGATATGATCTCCTGGTGTGCCTGTTTGCTTAAAGCGCAGTATTGGGGTGGGAGTTACCCGATTTTCCAGGTGTTGTGTGTCTCAGTTCCCCTGGCTAGGAAAAGGGATTCCCTTCCCCCTTGCGCTTCCCAGGTGAGGCAATGCCTCGCCCTGCTTCAGCTCTCGCTGGTCGGGCTGCAGCAGCTGACCAGCACCGATCGTCTGGCACTCCCCAGTGAGATGAACCCAGTACCTCAGTTGAAAATGCAGAAATCACCGGTCTTCTGTGTCGCTCGCGCTGGGAGTTGGAGACTGGAGCTGTTCCTATTCGGCCATCTTGCTCCGCCAGGCCAGATCCTATTTTCAAAATGGTCTGGCTTTAGTCAACTCTGCTGTCTTCCCCAGTTCCAGGCACCTATTACCTGCATCAGTAAGGTTTCAGCTAGGTATGTGAAGCAGGAAGTATTTTAACATGGGTAATTAGAGGCTTGCACATCCATGAGGAGGGCTAGGAGCCAAAGTCAGGCAGGAACTGCTTGTTTAAGAAATCTGGAAGTGCAGGAAGCAGAGGGAAGCTCAGGCAGCCTCATAGTAATTTTCGGTAGTACACTGGGACTTGCAAGTCCTGTCCCAGCTACTGCTGGAGAAGAGTGGCTTCTCTTTCTCTACCCCTTCCAAATCCTGGTGAGATCCCTTCCTTGGAAGCATCTGGCCTGGAATCCTAGTGGTAGGGAATGCTGGGAAGTGTAGTTCCTGGGCAGGGAGTGGCAGGGGCGGTGGGGGGGATGCCTCTGTGAACAACAGATAGTCTGGCAGTTGAACTCTTGTTCATCCTGTCTCTATTTCTTAGGTAATGTTTCTCACCCAGCCCTGTGAGTCCGGGCACCCTTGCCTCACTCAGGCAGCACTTCTGTAAATCACCTTGTATCTTGTTGCCACGCTAACAATGGCAACACCAGAACTTTTGCCAGTAACGAAAACACAAAAGATTCATTTCTAACCCAACGAGGAAAATTCTTTTTATTTGTTTGTTTGCTTCATCCAACAGAGACTAAATTATGAGGTCCAATTCTGGGTAGGGCTTTCAAAATAGAGCCCTGACCAGTGCTGAATCGACTTGAAGAATGATGAAGGGTTGGCTTCTGTCTCTCGGCAGCTGTGAATTTGGTCTGCCCTTTGCAAAGTAAGAGGAAATTTAATGAACCTAAATAAGACATGATCCTCTGTGGCTATAAAAGTTACACTTTGAAAAAGCTCAGCTGGTCAAGAGCCACTTGAAAATGATGTTACCGCGGGGGAACTCTGTCAAAAGTCCACTCCTCTTGGTGAGTTTCCTTTTCTTTAAGGGAAAACAAAGAGAGGTTTTACAAGCGAGAGAAGGGTCATTTTGCTATTTGAAAGAGTGCATTCAAAATTTGAGGCCCGGTGCGATTGGGAGACATCCACAGTCAGTACTTGTTTATTTGTCCAGCTTTACACCATGTAAGTGATGCGGAATCCTTTCCGCCTCTAATAATAACACCACCGCGGCCCTGAGTTAATGGAAAGCTGGAATGGCCAAATGAGAGCCGGTGCTCAGATCAACCACTGCGGGTCAGACCAGTCCACAGCTGCGGCGGGGGAGGCGGGAGAGAGGTGAAGGGGTGGCCTGGAGGAAGGGCAGAGGGAGCCCGTCTTAAAATATTTTTGCCTAGTCAACAGATTTAATGCATGGTGTTTTTTTTACCACCAGATTCATCAACTGGGGCATTTTTAAAAGGATCGGGGCAAACAACCGCCTAATGCACATTCTATGGCCTCTAATTGTGCAAGCAGTACATTTTAGAAACCCTTTGTGCTGAGGAGTGGTCATTTGTGGAGCATTTCGTTTGCTTATACGGTAGGCAACAGTGCTTAAATAGTGTAATTATTATGTGTTTCTAGTTTGCTTCGAATTTTGATTCAATCAGAATTCCTAAACCTGACAGCCTATAATCAAACAAAGGGAGTGCTCTGGAAGCGAGGGATTAACAGAGGGGAATTAAACTGTCGTTTTGAAATAGCTTAGACCAGTATGAAAGCCCATTTAGGAGTCTCTCCATAAATATCCCTTTTGTTTTGTCTAATTGCCGGTTTGAATGTATCAGACTCATCAATGGGATTAGGGTTAATAGATGTTTGGTCACGCAGAACATGCAGAGGAGGAATCTGATACACACACACAAAAATTGCACTTAATGAGCTTAGCAAATGTTTGCCATATTTTTAATGAACCCTGGGGCTGTCATTTAGAAATGCTTAGCAACGGCTTTTCCATCCTTGAAAATAGAGCAACTGAAGGACGTTAACACTATGTACACCGTAAATAAGAGGAGCTATTTAAAGACACCAGCCAGGAGGAGGGAATGATGATATTTTTCTGTCTGAGCGCCAGTGATACTTAACACGCTGGGTGTGGGTTCAGTATGTGACAACAGCGTTGGGTGGTTCGAGTTTCCCGAAGGGCACCGCGGGGCGTGAGGCTTTTGCACAGGGTCAGGTAACCTCTTTTTTTTTTTTTTTTTTCCTTAAGTTAAATCTGTTTGGGATTGAATCTCCCACCCTCCTACACCAGCCCCTGCTTCTGTTTTCACACCTTCCTCCTGCCCTTTCCAAGTTATTCATGTATAGGCTTTTTAAACGGGAGGTTATGCATTTGCTCCCACTTCCCCAGGCCCGATACTGCACTGGCCACGAGGCCAGCTTCTCCTGTAGCTCAGCCAAGCAGGCCGGAGCGGCAAGCTCTTGGGATTGATTACTCAGAAGATTGAATGATCCATCTTTGGAGCCCTTGGGATTTGGCTCCGAAACCAATGCAGTCGGCAGTAATGGGGACTTATTGAAGGAGGCCATGTGGCTTGTGCTCTCAGAGCACAGGCTCAGCCTAAAAGAATCAGGTTTTCCTTGGGGAAAGTTTGATTTGATAGACAGAGCACGAAATGCAAGTCCAATGGATTATGGTTAGAGCAAATGAAGGATATCTTAGACCCTTAGTTTTCCACAGAGCCAATTGATTTCAAGGACTTCCCGTTCCCTGCCATCTCTCCTCCAGCCCTGCCTCTCAAGGAGCAAACATAGACACCACCTCATTAAAAAAAAATATGATGAACTAAACGCAGTCACCCTTCAGCTTTGCTGGAAAATGAACAACCCTCCTGTGATAGCAGCTGTACTCTTGTGTTGAATGATGAGGTCATAATTCTTATTTGGAAAGAACTAAAAAAAAAAAAAAGGTTATTTCTAGTATTGTACAGGAGCTTTGTAAAGCATACAAAATTATAAAGTTTTCTTTGGAGGAAGCAGGTTGAGGAAAATTAGCATCATGAGGGAAAAGGGCCAGTGTGTTTTGTTCTTGTGCTGGCGGTGGTGGTGATGGTGAGGGTGGGGATGTGTGTGTGTGTGTTGTATGTTTGTGTATTTTGTTAGTCATTTGTCATCAAATGCTCCTTGCCCTCAAGCAACTATTAGAATGCCTGGTTTGATGAATGAAGCTAGAGATATTACCAAGGCTTTAAGGCTCTGTAGTTTAAAAACATTGTCAGTAATAAGCTATTTTTCTTTCAGAAGTGTCAAAATTCTTGGCATCCAAACCAGTGGATCAGATGAGTTCCAAACACTCATGTATTAAATAAATCCCTTAGGTCACAGGTCCACAACCAAAATACCTACAGAATCTAGATTGGTAATATAGTGGAATGAGTCTAGCTAAATGAAGTATTAAGGAATGGTGGAGACTGAAAATCACACCTGTCCCCTCTGAAGAGGACAGAATGCTCTGCTCTTCAACCCCTCGGCTCTGTCTCAACTTTACCATCTTCTTGGTTTCTGGATTTTGAGCTTGATTTTTGACTTTCATACCAGTGGTTCACTGACTTCATCTTATCTTTAGGCTTTAAGACACCAGCTAGCATTTTCTCTCAATTCCTCCGAGCACCATCCTATAACCAGGTCCCTCGGGTGAATGAAAGAATGAGTCAGTGAATGAATGAATGCCCTACTGTGGTTTTTTTTTTTTTGTTTTTTTTTTTTTTGTTTTTTTTTTTTTTTAGCACCAGTGTGTGTGAATCTTCTTTTTCCTCCTTCCTCCCTTGCTTTGTGGCGTCTGTCCTCCTTTTTCCTGCATATAAACAGATAGCCTCCCTGCATTGTAGACACTATATAATCTAGAGAGAGTGATGCAAACTCTGCACCATGGCAGGTGCTCTGGCTGCAACACGGCAGAGGCCAGAGGGAGAAAGCAGGGGTCCCTGAGTCTCTCCAGGTGGTGTCAGGGAAAGCCTCACCCATGGCCTGAGTGTGTTAAGTTCTGTGTAGGCATTTGCCAGGAGGACAGTATTAAGAAGAATACTCAATAGAGATAGGGCAGCTTAGACAAAGGCATAGGGTGTGAGAATATGGCTCCCATGGAAAGTAACAAGCCTGGCTATAGATTGAAGGAATTGCAGGTAAGAGGCTAGAGAGGTGGACACTAATTAAAGCCTTAAGTTTGGACCTTGTCTTACAGGTATTGGAGAACCATTGAAGGGTTTTCAGTTTTCATATCATATTCAGGAATTATTTAGTTCTTCAGAAGAAATTCAGCTGCTAACTCTTATTTAGATTTCAAACTCTGTATTAAAGGTTCTGCTTTTTTCAGAACCTTTGTGTATGCATGTGTGTATTTAGCATTGGGTAAAAACCACAAACTGCTGAGAATATTCAGTAAATGTCCTAGGGTCTACTCTCCAAGGGAACAATCTGAGGTTCCTTAACTTCATAGTTGGGTACTTACAGATGTTCTTCCACTTCACTTGTAGAAAATGTGCTTAAGCTGTTTTTATACTCCTAAATTCCCTTTACAAGGTGATGCTCAAGTGTGGCTTGACATTAAAGCCAAAAATGTTCTACTCCTGGCCAAGCAACTGAGCCTAGAACAGACAAAGCCCTCTGTCTATCTTTCTCCATGCTTCCCTTTACAGGAATGGTGTTTGGCTATTGAATGGACACCACCAGTTCATTGAAGACGATGTTTTCACTTTTGTCATTTCCAAAACATTTTTGTTCAGGAGTGTTCTATTGTCCTGCCGGTTCAAATCAATGCCATTAGCACTTCGAATGCCTAATGAAGACATGGCAGTGTGCTATATAAGGTGGACTTACAGACGCCATGCCATTAAGTTCTTTTCTTAAAAAGTTTACAACCCCTCAGGAACAATGATGGGGCTATTCAAAAAGGGGTAGGGAGAACTTTTGGGGGAAAAGTCATATTTTTACACAAAACAAAGCAAAACAAGTGTCTTAGTTTCTTGAGACTTTTCAGTTTTAAAAATTCATGAGCTAAGATATTAGAGAGCCAATCAGTTCTTTTTAACTTTTTAAAGAAAAGTTAAAAAGTACAACCTTTAAGTCAGAAATTCTCTTTGGGAGTGGAGTGAGGAAAAACCGGTAGAATTCTTAGGCTAGTCTGGTTAGGCTGAGGTTAGGCTTTTCAGGGTGTGGAGTTGGCCCTGCTCATAAACTTTGTAAATGAAAGCATCACCATGGAGCTTTGAGTGTCTCAGAAATTTAATAAACAATTTTAATATAAGGCCAGCATTACACGGGAAAAAGCTAGTTTACATTCTGCTTGTCCTCCAGAAGACTTAAATATATTATAAATATGATAAAATTAAGAAAGATGAGTATTTTAAAACTTTATTAATTTTAGCTATCCTTGAGTTTCTTTAAGACTAATTTAATATCTTTGTTTAAAATTTTTAATTTCTAAAAATTGTGGTAAAATACACATAACATAGGATTTATTACTTAAACATTTTTCAGTCTACAGGCCTAATTTGCTTCAAAATAGGGGAAAAAGCTTGTTGTCCCAAACTATTCCCTGGAGGAGATCATTTTTAAATGTTTGTATTTAGGTTTGAACATGAAAAAAGTCCTTTTTTTTCCAATAAAGTCAAAAGCAGGAAAGACGGGACCTTTACAGTCAAAAAACAACGCATTAGCTTTGGACTTCTTACTTAGAGGGTCAGAACAAAGGCCTTGGCTGTAAAACGCCCACCCATTGTGAAATGAGACTGCCATGCCCCTGAAGAAGAGGTGGGAGTGGAGCTAAGGTTTACGGCTGACTGGTTTGGTTTTGCCTCCTGCTGATCTATGGCTGCTGATGTGTTTGGGTCTTTTCGGGAAGGGGGCAATGTTTGGGTTATTTATTCTGACAGGAGGCTAGATGCTATTTCCATCTGCCTTGGAGTATTTGAGGAGATAAATGTCTGCCACATCCTGATGAATGGCCTCTATGGTTCATTGCCGGAGAAACTGAGTTATGGCTCCTATATTTCATTTAAGAGAAAATTTCAGCCATCCAAAGTATGCACTGCAGTCTTCCATTTGACCAGGACAGCAAAGTGTTTTTCCGTATAAAGGACAAGGTTTGCACAGTTGTACCTTAGAGGGATTGAAAGGTAGGGGATAAATAGAAAGCACTCCATAAGTCAGGCTAGTAAATCCAGTGTAGCCAATTTAAAATACGAAAAAGAATCCAGGGAACAGAACGTACAACAGTTCTGTGTCCTGGCTGAGTTTAAGATCATCTTTTCCTGTGAACTCACATCCTCAGTCAGTGGAAATCATTCCAGAGAACATTATTTTTAAGAATAAAAAGGGGGAGCATGTAAATTTACATGCTATCAAAAGTATCACAAGATATTTATTTTTTAAGATATGTGAAAAAGACACAACTCGTTGGCCCATATACCAATTATATGTATCAGTGCATTGAATGAAAATTTATTCTAGACACCAACAGATTTTCAGATACCAAATGGCAAGGGGATTATAATTGTAAATAGGTTTGTCATAACCTAGTATACAGAGGCATATATATCCTGTATTCATTACTTAGTGATATATGAACACCTACATATGTTGAGTGGCTTGTACGGATGGGGTGGAGTATTTATTGCATGAAAAGGGGGAAATATTTCAGGGTAATACAGCCCAATGGAATGTGTGAAATCAGTACCTCTAGGGAACATGTGCCAGTCACCAGGACCTTTGGGGAAACAGACAAAATAAGGAGGGAAGACCAGAGAATGTTTGCATTCTTGTTAGCAAGGAAATGAGGTAAGCCAAGAATTCACTTGGGATTTAATCAAACTGCAGAGAAAGTCCATACGTGCCAAACTGTACCTTTTCTCGTTGTCTGGGCATTGAGGCCATACTTTATGAAAAAGCTATTATTATGAAACAAAACGAAAAGCTTACTCAGATAAAATGATACCTGAATGAATGCTAATTTACAGGTGAAGCCCAACCGTGGTCTAGCCAGCTCTATTTTGGGGGGGATGGTCTGGAGAGAAATGTTGGAAAGTTTTGTGCCACAGACCAAAGGTTAGGACTTGGAGAAAAAGACCTGGAGTTACGTACACAAGAGTTAATTTAAGCCTGCATGCAACAGAACGTCTAGGTGTGACACTTCTCTGTTGTTTCTCTGACTTTGGTCAGTTGCAGACCCATGTTGCCTTGCCTAATTTAAACATACACCACTTGATCCTTACTGGAAGCAACATTGGGTGAAGTGGATGCCCATCCTCCCAGTGCCCTGTGTGAGCTGGTGTGGGATTGAAGCAATTGCAGCAGCACATTGTCCCACCTAGGGTGTGTGCGTGTGCATGTGAGTGTGAGTGTGTCTGAGTAAAGTTTCCTATAAATCTAACTTATTTTCCCATAAACTGGAGACTGAAGAAAAAAAAAAGAATACAACCTCAGAGTACTTGTTCTTATGCTAATATGATGGGACAGTATAATTTGGAGCTGAATCATGAACACAGATTATGCAATTATTAACCTACAGAATGAACCCCTGCTTATGAATTACATGTGACTTCCCCCAGGAAACCTTCTTTAATGCTCCCATCCACCTTTCCCCATCTTTGAATATTGACTTATCTGCCCCTTTCTCCTATTGTCAAAATATTCTGTACATGCCTCTGTTATTGTACTGTCCAGATAATAACTGGCTTGCCTTTTCAACTAGACTGTAAGTTACTTAAAATCATTTGCATTTCATAACACTAAACATACTGAACACATAGTAGGTGTATTAGTCCATTTTCACACTGCTGATAAAGACATACCCAAGACTGGGCAATTTACAAAAGAAAGAGGTTTAATGGACTTACAGTTCTACAAGGCTGGCAAGGCTTCACAATCATGGCAGAAGGCAAGGAGGAGCAAGTCACTTCTTGCATGGATGGCAGGAGGCAAAGAGAGAGAAGCTGTGCAGGGGAACTCCTCTTTATGAAACTGTCAGATCTCGTGAGACTTATTCACCATCATGAGACCAGCACAGGAAAGACTTGCCCCCATGATTCAATTACCTCCCACGGGGTCCCTCCCACAACACGTGGGAATTCAAGATGAGGTTTGGGTGAGGACACAGCCAAACCATATTGGTAGGTGTTCAAATAATGTTGAATGAATGGATGTTTACAAATAAATCCTTCTGGACCTCAAAGGAAAAGCTTGTTGTGTCCACTGCCTCCAAGATCATTATTTCCTAAATGGATGTAAAGGGGCTATTTCAAAGCTGAGGTGAAAAAGAAAAGAAAATCCTATTTATCAAATTGGAATATATTTCAAGTTGATGAATGGTAGAAAATAGGCTATCCAAGGAGTGACTGAGTATAGAATTCTGCTAATTTTAAGTGCTGTGGACTTAGAATCTGGGCTCATTGGTGTGTAATTAAACTCTCAAGGAAAGGCTTGGCATGACCACAATTCAGGCAAGGCAGGACAGATAATCCATATGGTCTTAAACAAAGCAGGAGCCCAGGGGGTAGCAGGTATGCCTGGGTTCAAATCCTGACATCACCACTTAATAATAGGAATAATAAGAGCAATTTTCCATGGCATTTTAAATGTCCAAAAGGATAATGCATATACATAGTATTAATTTCTCTTTCTCTGTGTCTCAGAAGGTGGTTTGGATTGTGTCAGGTGCTCTGAGTGCTGCCCAAATTCTCCTTCTCTGTTCCACCAAGTTCCTATTCTGCAAAGCAGACCCTGTAAGAACTTTCAGGGAGCCTCACTAGTCCTTCAATACCAGCCACGTCATCACAATGAATGCATTTCCATTTCTCCTTCAACATGTAACACATACACTTCTTAAATGTTCCCCCATATCCCAATCAATTGAAATTGAATCTCAAATAATACACTGAAGGAAGCTCCCTAATTAGAAAACTGAGATGCATTTCCTCTGACTTTGATCAACACCACTCTTTCAGGCTTGCTGGTTAGCCTCTCTAAAACCAGCCCTACTCCAGGGAAGGGGAAGATAGATCTCACTGCACAGGTACACCTGCATCTTTGAACTGGCTTGTCATTGCCGAGATTGCGGCAACAACTCCTCAGGACTTTGCCGAGATTGCGGCAACAACTCCTCAGGATTGAAAGATGCACAATTTGAATACTGGAACTTGAGGCCAAAATCTATTACTGGTAATGTTGCTTTACATCTTTACTATATATTGGTATAGATTTTCAAAAGAAACTATAAGTACAGCAATGGTAGTAAAGCAGAATTTGCTATAACTTTCCAATTGCTGCTAGTTTCAATAGCCAGTTCACAACAACCTTCTTTAATTTTTAGGGTTGTTTTATTTGAGAATCTTTTTATCTGCTTGTCAGATAGACATGGATAGACACCTGTAAATCAGTTAGCTTCTTCTATATTAGACTTTTTTGCATGTAAATGATCACATTGAGGTGAATGCAAATGTATCTCACCACAACTTTTCAGAGGCATAAATTTAATTTTTTTTAAATGTATATACATGTGGATTTGGGAATACCTCTGCTCTTATTCTTGTTTTGCCTGTCAGAAGATCAATGATGCATCAAAAATCACCACAAGTATTTATAAAGTAAGCAGATAGGATCCATTAGGTTTTATGCCACTGCTTTTTAAAAGTATAGTTTCTCAATATCAATTTAAATTGGATTTTGATTTAATAACTCATCGAGGATCGGATACAATTTCAATTGAGTAATGCTAATAGGGATAGAAGTCGGAGTCTGGCCAACATAATGTGAGTGCCAAGGGACCACACCTAATTATTGTGGCCCAGCCTGCGATGTGACACCTTGTCTTCTGAAACCAGCTGAAGTGAGGGGAAGCATGCCAGGGAGAGGGCATGCCAGTTTGCCCTTACATGCCCCAAACTTACTGCCTAGGTTGATTAGCGGAAAGAACATAGGCTTTGTCGACAAACCTGAGATTGAATTCTGGCTGTTGCACTTGTAACCTTGAGGCCTTGAGCATATTACTTAACCTCTCTGAGTCTCAGCATCCTTTCACATAAAACAAGGATTATACCTCCCCTGCAGTGCTGTTTGTAAAGATGAAATGAAATACAATAACTCATGTCTGATCACTAGGCCAGCACACAGTGCCTCCTCCAGAACTATTTGTTCCTTTGCTTCTTTCTCTTTCTGAGTAGGTCAGATTAATGCAGAGCATTGTTTATAGCAAGTTATTGAAAATGGCTTCTCCTATATAATGATGCTGAGATTCACTAGGTCTTTAATACTGTGAACAGGTATACTCATGAAAGTTACAGACGGTATATGAATTAGAGCAGGATTGTTTCTTAAAATATTCTTCTCATTCTTCTTCCTTTTAGACAAGAAAAGGAAAATTACCCAACAGAATAAAAATGTATTCTGATTTCCCTGTCTCTTCTTTAATTTTATTTATTTGTTCATTTCTTTCATGTCAAATTATTTATTTATTTATTTTCGGCAGACTAGGGAACTTGAATCAGAGCTTTAGAGAACACAGCAAATTGCTGTTTTCATTCTCCATCCTGGGCCAATCTGATAGTTTCCTCGAGGCAGATCTCCTTTGTGATGGTCTCCTGTAAATCAAGCACAGGGATGCAGTTGCATCGGTCAGCATGTAAAATAACATGCTGTCCGCATAGAACGCGATGTGCAAAGTACCAGTGTAACTTGACATCCATGCCCCTTTAACACCTGTTTCCATAGCTACACTGTAATCCAGACATTTGAGAGGCAGACTTGCCTCTGCCAGGCCTGTCATTTCAGGGAAATAAATTAAGAAAGCTGATGACAAGGCCTGGATTATACAATTTCTTTAAAGTACAAAGCAGACCTGAAATCTAACCAGGAACCAACAGAGTTCAGATAAAATGGATAAAATCCATTTCCGGTAACCTTTGTAAGAAAATTTGAATGCAGCCTCCTTTATACATTTTGTTCCCTGACTCCCAGAAGCAGCATCATATGTTACACCTGGCAGCCGTATTTGTGGCACCATATTTTTCTTATTTTTAAGCGGTGATACCATATTTTTTAAAACGAAAGTTTGGAAAAAATAAACAGATGGGAAGATAGTGGTGGCGGGGGGACGCGGTGCAAAGAGAAAAAGAGAGAAAGATGGAGTTAGGCAAGTGCTAAAGGGCAGAGCGTCAGTACCAGACACTGAGATATTTGCATATTCACAATATGTTTCTGGCCCAGAGCACGTTTTTCTGGCGTTCTGTATATATTTCTAGGTCTCTATATTTATCCATGTCTCTGGCTACATATGTAAGACTAACTTTAGAGGTGGTGTGTTTGCTGGATGCTTTGCAGTGGTACTTGAAGAATTTCATGTTAAATATGCACTGGCAGCAGGAATGAGCTGCTCTCACATAGGAAGGGAAATAGGAGGGAGGTGGGGACCCCAGCCATGGTTCTGCAGTGTGGCGGCCAGCTGGAGACAGGGCCTTTCAACACTATTTTCATCAAGTGGTTCTGAGCCAGTTCATTTATTTTTGGATTCTCCTTAATTCCAAATGAAAGCAGGTGATACTAAAATCAGACTATGCTGCATGAGAACAACTAACCTCCTCTAAAAGACCCTCACCACGTTATTTTTTACCTCGTGGAATCCAGGTAATGCTTGCTTGCTTGAGTGCATTTATCTCCTTATTTAGTATGCAGGGGAGAAGGTTGTTTTGGAAGCAAAGAAGGTAAGGAGAGACTGAGTTTGAAGAAGGGGTTATTACAAGGATATGTGCTCTCCCAGGGACATGGCACTCGCCATTATGGGAATGTTCTCGTCACTAGTTGTTTTATTTTAATGTTCTTTTCTTCATGTTTACAGCCTTCCCAGGTAAAACTGATCACTCAGCCTGATTATTATTTTTGGACCATCGGTAAAATTTACTTTTGACTCAATATATTAAAAACTTGTTGGATCATGTACAACATTAAACACTGCCATTTAGTGATGTTCTAAATTTAGTATTTTATTTAAAATCGCTTTACAAGAGAAAATTTGCCAGTGGGTTTGCTCTGATTAGGTGAATCTCTTTTTTATATTGAAAAACAAAAGATAAAATTTATGAAGTAAAATTATTAGGCTGGTGCAAAAGCAGTTGTGGTTTTTGACATTAAAAGTAATGGCAATTTAGTTTTGGAAACTAACACATGAAAACTGAAGAAAACCATGTATTATTAACTTGAGGTGATGTGTGTATATGCATACACACACACACACACACACACACACACATATATATATAGTATATACACACGTTTAGTTTTTTTCATAATAAAGTTTTATTAACCTTAATACGAACAAAAGCAATGAACTTTAAGTTAATATAATGGAGGTAATATCTTGAAATGTTTTATTGTGCTTTAGTCCTTTACTTTTGCAGTTATAAGCTCTTAATTCATTCCACTCAAAGCATCCGTCTGCACAGGGACTGTGGATAGAACATGATGGATGATATTCAACATGCAACCTACAACTATGCAGTCAGAAAAAAAACCTGTAAGATAGGCTATTGACCTGAAAGAGGACTTTCTATTCCAGTCTAGAGAAGCTACTTCTTTAGCTCCTGATGTCGTTGACAGGCTTACCTGCCTTAGGTAGTAAATTTTGATATAGTGGAGGTGAATAATGTGATCCCCCTTCCAGACTCAGGAGAAGAAAGAAAGAAGAAAGAAGTGAAGATAAGTGAGTTCCGAGTTTCATCTTTTCTGGATTTCCTCCAACCTTATCTTGTAGGCTGTACCATACATTCTGAATCTGAGATGCCACCATATCAAAGTCTCATGGTGGCAGAGAATGTGCCGAGGGTCCCCAAGACCACTTCCAGGTTCAGCGATTTGCTAGAAGGACTTGCAGGGTTCAGCTTGTGGCTGTACTCATGGTTATGGTTTATTACAGTGAGAAGATACAAAGTAAAATCAGCAAAGGGAAAAAGGGCCTGGAACAAAGTTTGGTGGAACCAGACCCAAGCTTCCAAGAGTCCTCTCTTGGTGAACTCTCATTGGATGTACTTGATTCTCCTGGCAAGCAGGTGTGACAACACGTGTAAAATGTTGTTTACCAGTAAGCTCATTAGAAACTCAGTGCCCAGAGTTTTTACTGGGAGCTGGTCATGAAGGTAGCCTCTTCCTGGCAGGTGCCAAATTCCAGGCTCCCAGAAGGAAAACAGGTCTTCAGTAAAAACCACATTGTTTGTACAAATAGTTGAGAGACAGTGATCCATTCTTATTAGTTAATATGGCGGGAATCCTCCCAAAATCCAAGTGCCAGACACTAGCCATGGGATAACCTCGTAAGCAGGCCTAAGGATAGCAGTCTCAGGCTTGCTGTGATTCTTTTCTGCATAGAGGGTAATCAGGCAGACAGGCTCTGGGATAGGCTTTCCTGGCAGCCTTCAGTTCTTAAGTGGCACGAGTGCTGTATTAAATGATCATGGGACTGCTGTGGAATCTGCTGTGCAATGGGATTGATTGTGCAAGACAGGCTGGGATGGGTGGGGATCACTGGTCCATGTGGACAACTCAGCAGTTAGAATCTGCAGCCAGCAGGAGTAAAGGGGGCCAAGTTGTCCAGGGAATACCATCCAGAACCTTTCCCAAGGAGAAAGGAGGTATAAGTTCATTAGCCACAGATGACAGCACCAATAGGAGGCACGATGACCAGAACAAAAAGGGGTATCCCTTTGAATATTTGGTAAATATACAAAGACTAGAACAAGCTCAGGGGCCCCTTTCTGTCAACATCAAAGGAACACATAAGGTGTTCTTCTATTTCTATGCACTCAGATGCTCTCTTTGGAAGACTAATAGAGGAGAGGGGCATGGCTGAACATTACCTAGTGGACTGTTTAGGTTATAGATCATTGCTTTAAGCTAAAATGCGTACTCAATATGTTTTTTTCTCCTACTCACCAGTGTACAGTCATTTGGGGGAACAAATCCAGATTAGAGACTGAATAAAGAAATCGCATTTCCCCCCAAATCTGCTTTGTAATGTGACTTAAACTCTGTGCCTTTACTGTACTAGTAATTTTTATTTAATTTGTGAGAAAGGGTACTAAAGATATTTTACATTTCACTATCCTAAAGTCCTTTCCCCTTTTAGATAGCTGCCCAAACTGAGGACATCTTGCCACTAGGTGATGGTACTTTCCAATGTGCTTTAAATTCCAAGTACCAGATACATCCAAATATAAAGGTCTTTTAGAGCCACTACGTGATAGTCTTCAAAAATGGCTGCCCACAGTCCTATACCTCTCTTACCCCCCGCTAAGGTAAGGCATCCTGATTCATCTAGTTCTCCTTCCTTGAAAACTGGGTTGGCCCTTGTGATTTGCTTTGATTGATAGAATGCAGCAGGAATTCATTGTGTACCAGTCCTGAGCCATCTTTTTGAAGCCTGAGAGCTTCCTCTTTTTCTCTTGGAAAGTCTGCTGCCATGTAAGAAATCCAACCACCCCTGAGACCACCGGGCTGTGACTATGTCCAATCATATATTTGGCAAGGCCATGGGGAGGAGTACTGTGAAGCCCTGCCAACAGGAAGAAGTGAGGCCCCAGACCTGTGACCCCAGCAGAGCTGTCCACCAGATTCCCAGCCATTTGTGTCATCCCAGCTAAGACTCCAGCTTTCATGGAGCAGAGACACTCTTGCTATGCAAATTCTTGCTCTATAGATTCACAAGCAAATGTTATTTGGCTGTTATTTTAAATCATTAAGTTTGGGGGTAGTTTGTTATGCAGTAATAGATAACTGAAACAAAGAAATTAACATTTTATTTGCCGATAAAACTAAAAAGGTAATCTTCTAAAAAAACAAACACAAATGTTCTTTATCACCTATATAAAAAGTTTTAACTTATGCTTTTGGAGCCAAATTATCCTTTAAATAGCCTAACGTTACCAAATCTTTAAGTTGTTTTCACATTAAAACGTCATAGGGCTTTTGACAGTACAGAGCAGGGAACGTTAAAATTTAGTATCTGTTTTTTTTTCAAGTAGGAAGTAGAAAATTTAGCATTAATTCTGTTACTCAGAAATTATTAACTATGTTAACTGCTTTGGTTAATTGGTTACTGATTTTTGCCTAAGAAAATATTTTTTACTTTTCGTTATACAATTTTTAAAAAATATACAAAGATAGGAAATTAGTATAAGGAATCCTCTCATCACGAACCCTTCAGTCAACTTCAATGATCAATATTCTGTCATTCTTCTGAGAAATCAATCTTATGATCATCCTTTTCACATAGATTGCCTCCTAGGCACTTTTGTCTGAACCACATGGCACAAATTGGCAGAGAACAAGGAAAAGAAGAGAGGAAGGAGGAGAAAAGGAGAAAAGTCATTCCATTGAAAACTTAAGAATCTCTTTTTTCATTCTCTTTAATCGGAAGACTTATTTCTCCACTTAGCACTCTAGTTAGTGAATCAAGGAATATTGACTCCAAAACTGAAATAAAGTGATTAGCCTCACTAAATCCCTAGCAATAACTGCAGTTCAGACTTTAATAAGTGCCTCTGATATAAACACTTCCAGAAATTATTTCTCAAAGGGCATCCACTTGCAGAAAGGTTTAAACAAAATTTAAACAAGATTTTGAACATAGATTTACAATAGTTTCATGACAAAAGCTATGGTTTAAAATGTTTTAGGAGTTGCTGTGGGTTTTCGACTGAGGACATAGTGTGTTATACATTAGCTGTTAAATGTGTTCAGTTGTTGAATCCAAAATTGCTTGGAAGGTTTAAACGTTGGCAGCCTTGAAAACAAACACTAGTCCGTGTTCCCAGCGCCTAAATGAAATCAAAGCAAACCTAATCATTTTCTTTCATATGACTAATAAAGATGTGAAAAAACAAGCTTCGGTTTTACATTTGAGCAGTAATCTTCTTAATTACATCTGGGTTACAAAATGCAAGGCTATGGTTCTTCTCCATAGTTGTAAAATGAAAGCTGAACGTTTATGTATTCCTTCTTCTGCATCATGAGACCAGGGTGGGCCTCATAAGAAGAAGGCAATGGGCCGATAGGAAATTTAATAGAGACCCTCTTTCTCTTTCTTTATTTGTTGGGGGTGGGCGGGAGGAGGTGGAAATCTTTGTCAGAGTTGTATTTGTCTTGGGGTCAGCGTGTTCTCTCTCAGTCTGTGAATATGTGGTGGGACAAAATGAAAGTGTAGATTAGATAAATATAAGAAGGTAAAATAGGAATTTGCTGATAGAAGGCTGCTCAGCATTTTGGCAGGCCTAATGGTTTTGGAAAGTTTTTGTGAGGCTGAGTTGATTTTGTTTGCTTCTAAAACAATGTTAGGCCCTGAGTGCGAGCTGTAAGACACCTGCTTTTATAGGTATTTCCCATTGAGGTAAATTAATCGTATGTTTCTTTTTGAAGATTCTTTAGACATTTAATTCTCTTGGACACACAGAGAGCCCATGAAATATCAGCACACTTAGATGTCATAAGCTTCTTAATTATGGTTTGCAAAGAACATCGCCTGAAAAGAGGAATATCTGAATGAAAGTTTTTTTCTAGTGAGTCTTGTTGGTATATTGCTACATATGTTTAGATTTTTTGTGCAATAGTCAATGTCTTAGTTGCTTTGTATGTGAAACAGAGATAATAAAACCTGTACTATCTACCTGATACCGTTCAAAAAAATTAAATGACATTAACCAGTGGCTTGAAAACATGTTGAAAAAGTTCAAGTAGAGGATGAAAGCCTGATTGTGAACATTAGTGTTATTTATAGAGTGCTACATCATGTAGGACAGAGCTTAGGAAGGAGAGTTTCAAAGAAACATGCCAAATGTTACTATTAATCTAAACAAGATTGTAATTCTTAAGTAAATAATTTGTTTCCAAGACTAGGAAGATAGATGAAATAAACATATGGATTTTATAATTATTCTTTCCTTGCTATTAACATTCATTGGTAGATCAGTAGGTATTTGGTCTTTATTCAAAGAATATATATGCATTGTGTGCAAACTTACACACACACATTGATTTTCTAGCAACTGGTGGAGTCTGATAACACTAAATACAACAATCTAAAGGGGAATAATTAATGTAAAAAGTTCGAAAAAGGGTTCTATAAAGAACTGAGCTCTACCAGGGGAAACGTATCACTATAAGAACTTGCTTAACCTTCTGTTTCTGTTTTCTATTGCTGCATAATGAACCACCCCAAAATTTAGTAGCCTAAAACAATAACTATTTTATTGCTATAATTCTGTGAGTGAGGAATGATGTCTGGGAGCAGTGGGGGCTGGCTCATTTCTGCTTCACATGGTGTGAACCAAAGCAGCTCAGCTGGGCTTGAGGATCCAAGGTGGCTTCACTCACATGTCTGGGATTCAGTGCTGGCTGCTGGTTGGGGCTCATCAGTCTTCTCTACCTGGCTTCTCTCTCATCCTCCAGGGAACTCTCTTTACATGGCCTCTCTTCTAGCAGGAGAGCAGGTCTTTACGTGATGGCTAGGGTCCAAAGGGCAAAATGGAAGCTGCAAGAGCTCTGCAGACCCAGATCCAGAACTGAGAACAGCAATTACCTATCTCCTGGCCTCCTGTGATGTGAGAAAAACAAACTCCTAAATATTCAAACTCTTCTGGTGGAGTATTCTGTTAGATGGAGTTATATCATCATTCCTGTCTTCTCCAACACCAAAGTCTAGCTTGTCTGGAGACTGAGCCTTTCTTCCTCTGCCCTCTGTGTTGTTTAGTGTCAAACACCAAGGCTTTCCTGAGGTAGCCAGTACTATCACTGTGTGGATTATTGTTTTAAATAAGAATGGTGAGAATTTCACCATTTTATTTGCTTCATTTTTGGGTTAACCCCTTGTTAATAAGAAAATTTAATTAAACAGAATATTTATGTTGCCCTGAGAATTACAGTTTTTCTAGGTGAATTTGGTGAGAGGTAACTGCCCTGTGAATTTCAAAAAGAATGCTGCAGAGAAGGAAATGGTACAGGAAGAAGAATTAAGTGGTAACAACAACATTAATATTCATGACAGCCTTCCAAAGAACCTTAAAGAAAAGGGAGACAGCCAAAGCTAATGGATTATTTTCATAAACCTTTACCTCAATAAATAGTTGTAGAGAATTAATCCAGCATCAGTATGATCGTAAGATTCTAATCATACACTCTTCCTCAAATGTCATAGCTGAGAACAGAAATTAAACCATACCTTATGCTTGAATACTTGTTAGTTAAATCACATCTTAGCTGGACTGCATGAAATCTGATGGATTGCAAAGTAGCAGATGTGTGGACTGAAAATCAGAAGACAGAAATTAGCTACTTCACTATAGCCTGCCCTTTCCAAGGCTTCTGAACTTTGAAAGGGATGCTAATTAGTTGTTAGAAAATTGATTCAAGGACACGAGAACTTAAAAACACAACAACAGCTCACATGAAAATGGCTATTATCTTTGTGACAGAAAGTGTCCTCTCCATGGCTTACTGTATCTGAAGGTAATCCGCTTAAGGGAAGCTATAGAGTAAGGCATAGGAGGGGAAAAACCAAGGGCCATTAAAAACGTCAGTCCAGCGAGGCCTTCTAACCTTGAACTTCATCCTTTCTCCCTTTCTTTCTCTCCCTTCTCCTCTCCCTCATGGAGATCAGCCACTCTTGGTGTTTTTCCTCAAATGGACATAAAAGTGGGTCCAAATCATCTAGTCTTGTCAGACTGGTCCACAGATTTCTAGCCACGAGGACCTCTTTATTCCAGAGCTGTGTAATAAGCTGAAATCCTAGATCATTTACTCCACAGAGGACCTAGGGGGCTGTATTCAAAAGACAAAAACTCATGTTGTGAACACCACTGAAGAGAAACACCTTCTCTGTGGACTGGTCATACTTTCCATTCGTGATCACAGATGGGCACACAGTGCTATTTTTTTCTCAGCCTTCAGTGTTGGTTTCTCTTCACCTTCCTGACAGCTCAAATGTTTTGGTGCTCTAGGACTTCGGAGCGAGCCCTCTTGCCTTCACACTTTCCTTGGGTGAATGCTTTTAGGTCTGTAACTTTACATATCTATCTATATGATAATAACTTCCAAATTCATATCTCCAAACCAGATTTCTCTCATAAATTCTGGGCTCCCAGATCTATGTGCTACTTGACATCTTCTTTTAAATGTTGATAGGCATCTTAAACTTAACATATTTTTCAAAGTCTTGATAAATGGCCCGTCTCCAACAACACACACATGCACACACACACACACCCCCGCAAACACACACACATCCCTTCCTTTTCTAGGACTTCCTGTATCAGTAAAGGCACCTTCCCACCTCCAGTTCCTCAATTGTTTAAGCCAAACAGCTAGAAGATGTTTCTTGTTTTTCTCTTTCACTTTCCCCAAAATTGATTCTATCAGCATGTCAAGGCAATTCAATCTCTAAAACATATCTGGAATCTATCTTATTCTCCCCCATTTTTACTATTAATACCTTAGTCTAAGTCTTTAAGCCACCATTGCAAATGGATTAAGCCACTCGCCTGGTAACTGTTTTCCTTCCTTATTTTTCTGACTACAATTGATTCCCCAAACAGGAGTGGAAACAGTCCTCTTAAGAATGTAAATCTGATCATGCTACTCCTCTGCATAAAACCATCCGATACCTTCTCAGATACATAGAATAAAATCTCTTTGCTTAAGCCCCGCATGATCTGGTCCTGCCTGTCTCACCTCCTGATCCTACAGCCCCTCTTGCCTCCTAAGTATGTTTCCAATCCGTAGTCCTTTATCTGTCCCTCAAGCACATCAAGTTCTCTTGTGCCTTAGATCTTTTGCATCTGCCATCCTTTTCTGCCTGGAATATCTTTCCTCCAGAACCCTTTATGGATGGATTTTTCTTGTCATTTTGTTGTCATTTCAGATGCCGTCTCTTCAGACTGTCCCTTTCTAACCACCAATAGCATCATTCTCTTTTATTTTCTTCATGGCATTTCCATTGTGTGATATTGTTTATGGAATATCTCTCCTGGTAAATTGTGAGCCTCTGAAACAGGTACCATACTTGTTTACTTCCCTACTGAATCTCCAATATCTACAATAATGTTTGGCACATACTGCTTTTTCAGTAAATATCTGTTCAATGTAAGATTTCAGACTGGGCACCTAGATGTTCAAAGCCTAATCCTTAGGTGAGTGAGCATATGAGTGATGCACGACATTTGATGATACCGTTCCTAGAAAGGACTCTTGTCCTCTGTATCCCAAATCCACCCCACTCTGTTTGGATGAGTTTTTCTGTCTTGGGATTTTGGCATCTATCTATCTATCTATCTATCTATCTATCTATCTATCTATCTATCTATCTATCTATAGATATTTGGGCCTATTAAGATTCCAAAGCAAGGAAGGGATATTTCTTTTTTTTCTATATCAAATATTTGTCCAAACATATTTCAATAGGTATTGGCATTTTTACTTTATTAGAGAGAATTATTTTCAAGACAGAAAATGTTCTTTCTACATTTATTTCAGGCATAGGATTCTATAAGTCTCTGTTCCTTACATTGTATTTTCTTTACTGAAATATGGAGGAGTTACCAACAGTGTTCATATAAACTGTCTTCTATACTTAGTGGAGTCAAAGGCTAAGCGGGTGTCTTGACTTGACTTGTCTTCCAGATTTCTGCAGACATATAAGAGCAGAAGTCATTTTCACGGTCAAATTTGTTTCCATTTCTCTTGCACTATGCGACATGTTTTTCCTATTTGTTAATGGTGACCTTTAAGCATTTTGCCATTGCAAAAACAATGTGTAGTTTTATTTATTTATTTATTTATTTATTTATTTATTTATTTATTTATTTCATGGTGATAAGCCATCATAACTCCATTTAAAAAAAATTCCTATTTGGAAAATTTAATGCAAATTCAAATTTAGACTAGCAAGATACGTCAAACCACATGTCATTGTTGAACTGAAAATTTGACTCGTCTGATATTTTGTCTCTGAAGAATATTTTTAAAAATGTAAATTAATTGACTTATTCTGCACAGCACAATAAAAATGATAAATCTGTGTGAGATCACAATCTACCACAGATTCTGATTTGCTTATATAATGGAAGCAATTTTAACTGACATATTTATTTAAAAATAAGAATTTGTATCTATTTAAAAAATAAAAATGGGGCAGTTTATAAACACCATGTGTAAGTACATACATATACACACATATAAAATATTACTCAGACTTATTTTTATGCTTTTTCTCAATGTTATAAATAATTTGCCAGAATCTTTAAGACTTTTTAATTGGTTAGCAATTTTTGCTTTTTCAGGTAACAGTACTGGCACTAGGAACGGGTCAAAAATTTTAAAATATTGTCTAAATATGATTATTGTTACCAAGTAGTTTTTGTTCTTGGGTGTTGTCCTTTTATCTAAAGCAGCATAAAATATGGGAAAACAGTATAGATTGGTATCAGAATACATGATATCATAGAGAATGAAAGAGAGGTTCTAAGTGTTCTGGTTCTGGTTCTAGGACTCACTAATCATCTGTATTTATAGATAAGGTATAATCTTTTGGATCTCAGAATTTCCAAATATGTTTTTCAGTAAACTCATCTGAAGGATATTCATATGCATTTCACTAAAAAAGATTTCAAAAATCAAAAAATTGGGGATATGTTATATAATATCCTGGTGTAGTCTTGAAAATTCATTAGGAATGTTATCATATTAAAGCATTAAAAATACAAGAAAGGCTGGGCACGGTGACTCACACCTGTAATCCCAGCACTTTAGGAGGCCGAGGTGGGTGGATCACGAGGTCAAGAGTTCGAGACTAGCCTGACCAACATGGTGAAGCCCTGTCTCTACTACAAATACAAAAATTAGCTGGGCGTGGTGGCACGTGCATGTAGTTCCAGCTACTTGGGAGGCTGGGGCAGGAGAATCGCTTGAAGCTGGGAGGCAGAGGTTCCAGTGAGCCAAGATCGCACCACTGCACTCCAACCTGGGCGACAGGGCAAGACTCTGTCTCTAAAAAATATATATATACACATACATATACATATACATATATACATATGTGTACATATATGAATGTATATGAAATATATGTATGTATATATGAAATATATATATTTATGTATATATCATATATATGTGTATATATATGAAAAACAAATCTGATGTTAAAAACTTGGCATTTCCCAAATATTGTTACTCACAGAACTTTCATTTCTTTTTTTGCTTCTCAAATCTTTAAATTTTTTCTCAGAACACCTATCAAATCTTGCAAATCAAGTGTTCTGTAGTAACCCAGCTTAGATGAGGTCATACTACAAGATTCTTAAGGTTCTTTCAAACCCCAACCGCCTATGATTCTTTATATCAAAATGATAAAACTAATAGCTCAGAGGAAACAAAAGACCAAACTTTCAGAATTAAGCTATGTTTATGTTCATAATGTAATATAATCAGTCAATAAAATGTAGAACTTTCTCTTATCACCCATGTCAACCAAAAATCTAAAGGCCTAGAATTTACATCTACTTAAGGCTTGTTTAAAAAATCTGATTACATAAAACATGCAGAAAGACAGAAGTAAGTGATAAGCCTGAGAATATCTACTATGTTTCCTGCTTGTTAGATGCGATGTCCTCCTTCGGTGCCCCAAATAATGTGTTTGCTATCATGTTGCTTTGGAGAGGAAAGAGGAGAAGAATGGTCACTTAAAATCAAACCTTGGGGACAGTTTCATTGGGAAAAAAGGGCCATGAGACAGAAGCACCAGCTTTCTGCTTGTATTATAGTAGAATGGCCATGGATCCATTTGAACTGACAATGCCCAAGCAATGCAATCATTTGTGGTGCCATAGTGTTTACCTTCTTGGCTTAGTTCTCTTGAAGAAATTAATGAGCCATCTTTAGGTTTCAGGCCCTAGGCCAGGCACTGGAAATGTGCGTGAGTAAAACATTGTAACAAGACCCCATGATAAATGTTCTGATGGGTAAATGTGCAGGATATTAGAAAAATCCAAATCCAGTGTGAGTATGCATAATCTAGGAAGAGAAAATACAAGAGAAATATGGTACAACAAGAACACCAAAGTAAATGAAGGAAGAACTCTAAGGTGGAAGCTGAGAAAAATTATTGGTCCTAGAAGGAAAGGGGACCAGAAGACATGGCACGTCATTGCTGCTATGGTTTGGATATTTATCCCCCCAAAACCTCATGCTGAAAGTTGATCCCCAAAGTTAGAGATGGAGCCGAATGGGAGGTGTTTGGGCCACAAGGACCGATCCTTCATGAATTGCTTGGTGCTATCCTGCTGTCCTAGTGGTAAAGAGTTCTTGCTCTATTAGTTTCTGTGTGAGCTGATTATGAAAAAGAGCCTGGCACCTCTCCCATCTCTTGTTCTGTCTCTGGCCATGTGATCTCTGCACATGCTGGCTTTCTGTTCACCATCTGCCATGAGTGGAAGCAACCTGAGGCTTTCACCAGACAGCCAGTCGTCCCGCAAGCAGAATTATAAGCCAAATGCATCTTTTTTCTTTGTAAAAACCAGTCTCAGGTATTTCTTTATAGCAATGCAAATGGACTAAGATAGTTGCCACAGATAAAAGAGCCAGGAAGAGCAAGTCTCAGTAGTTAATGGATCTAATTTCAAAGAAATTTATCAGAGGATTCTAGACTTTAAGAGAAAGGGGGGTCCTTGAAGCTTATTAACCTGCTCATAGCACAAATGAGTACACAAAACCCAAGATCACAAAGCAGGTTTGTGGCAGAAACAAGACTGGAAGCTAGAAAATCTGACTTTAAGCTTATTTTTCACTGTTTTATTATTTAAATTATTTAGGGATCCTGTGGTTTTTTTTTTTTTTTTTTTAACCATCACACATAGTTTGAAGTAAGTAGACCATTGTTTATGTGACAAAAGATAGCTTTTAATGATGCTTATTTTAATGAGTCTTAAGCCATGAACCATTAAACACTTTTGAGAAGCTATGAACCATTAAACAATTTTAAGAAAGGCCATATTAGAGGAACAGAAGTTCAGCTTGTACACAGAGAAAATGGCAAATAGCAGATTCAAGGCACATGAGGAAGAAAGAATTGACCTGGTCTCTGATGATATATGGAGGTGGTGAGTGGAAAGGAAGGAAGATGTCAAAACTAATTCATATTTCATTTTCAAGTGACTGGAAGAATGTTGATACCATTGCCAGCTGGAAGTAGCTGTAGGGTAGGAAAGCAAAGCAATGTTGAAGTCTGCGAAGGGAAGAACACAGAGGCTGGGATGAGAAATTGTCTGTAGAGTAGAGAGGGAGAACTGGACAAGACAAACTCTCTGCAGGGAGAACCAATGGCACCTGACTATGGACTGTATATAATGAATGAGGCCAAATGAATTTAAAAATCATAGTGAAGGAAGGGCATGTGGCCTGCTAAGGGATGGAGGTCAGGGAAGACCCCTGGAACAAACATTAATATTTTCTGTACATGAAAAACTGCTATAAATAGTCATAAAATTTTAGGTCTAGGAAAAATATAGCAGGTAATTGAGTTTTTTTCTGCCTCTAAAAAATTACTCCTTAGGCTTTAACAATGGGTAATGCAGAGTTTGTGGTTTGCCCTATTTTTAATAACTTCCTTTGATAAAATATTTGAATACCTATCAATCATTTTATTACTAAATCATTCCACATGCATAACTGTGGGCCCTCATTTCTATATGGTCCATTTCCTTGAATTTAAATCAAGAATAGATAAATCACTAAGGCATTACCTCCATTCCACTCCCTAAAGGTATTTGAGAGACAACCTTTGTAGTCTATTCTCAGAAGTACATTTTCTAGTTTTGTGAAGTTTTCCTCATGGACATTGTACATCAGCTTCAGTGATACGATTCTGTTTGTCCAGCTTCAATTGGCCTATTAACTATTTTAGTTGAAGAGACAAGAAGCAGAAACAGTTGTCTTGTAAACAAAACAAAACAAAAACAAAACAAAACAATATTCAGATAATGGATGAGCATATTGTATTTCCTGCAAGTTCTAGTTTTATTTATGTTGCCAGAAAGAACCCTTTTGAACTTCTTAAAATAGTGCTATGTATTTTATACAAGATCAGTTTGATATATAACATATAAAGCCTCCCATTAATCCCTCCAGAATACATAAAAATACTTTTGCCCTCCTTTGCCAGACATTGGCAATTGCTTTGGAAAATATGTAAATAACTTGTTGAAATACTTTCCCAAGCTCCTTCTCCAGCGTTCTTGTTTTCTTTTCAATTGAAAGACTTAACTCCAGTACCACAATTTAATACAACAAAGGAACATATTTTCCCAGGTAGTGCAGAAATAATAAATGGAGAAGATTCCCACAGCTTCCAGAGCCTGCTACTTAACATTACTTTTTTGAATCTTCAGAAAATAAATTGATCCATTGATAATTTTAATAGATGTCTGAGAAAATAAAAACAGTGTATCAATTCTTGTCAGTGGCAATATTCATCTCTTTCCTTCTGTGTAGCAGCAACTCTTTGGGATCGCTCATCATAGAGACATTATAGATATTTGCAGAGGGAAATGAGAGGGCATAAGTTATTTTATTTATAGACAATTCAAATTCTTCCTGCAAAGAATTTATAGCAACACATTAAAAAGCTAAAATACTGGCATTCTCACTTCTAATCCTGCCCATCCTTTTAAGTCACTGTCCCTAAAATCCTCATTTCCTCTCCCAATTTTTCCATAGTGTTTCCTTCACGTTTTCAAATATATTTTTGTGAGCTCAGCTCTTTTCTGTTTGTATAAAAGTAAGGTAACTATACTGTTCTCTCTAACTGTCAATAATTTGCATTTTTCACTTTAACCTCATTTAAAGTGTGCAAATATTTAGCCCGTGAATAATATCAATTATGTAAATATGTATTTGCACATTCTATTTTCTTGAAAAGATACCATGTGATAAGCATATTCACTATTGTTTTTTTTTCTAAAATGCTAGCAAAGTGTTATAAATACTGGTATAAAAAAGGAGACAACTAATGGATTGGCAAAAATTTGTGGGAGCTAGATTAAGTTGATAACTGTTCATGGGGTTGACAAATTTTATTGCATTGCTGGTGCCACGTAGAAGAGGGTCTTTTAGACAAGGCCATTGATTTGATGTATTTATAGCAGAATTTTCTAAAGTGTCAGAGGGCCACCTTTACAGGATCAACTTTCCTTTTAAAAATTGCAGATATTTGTGTCCCATCTGAGTCCGACTGAACGAAAGTTTCTAAATGGAGAGGGCCTTAGAATCCTCATTTTAAACAAGCGATTCAGGTTATGCTCCTCACATTAAAACACCTGGGCATCACTTGTTGATAACATGTTACTAAAATAACATTTGTGTTTTAATCCAGATCTCCTTCTAGAAATTCAGAATCTGTTTCTAGAGGGGGCTACTAGCTTACTTTCTTGAGTGCTCTGTGGGTATCTCATATTCATTGCATGTTTCATCCCACTAAACCTGCGCTTCCTTTTTTACTTGTCTTGCCAATCAAAAGCCTAGACTCTGTCCACACCTTCATCCTCAGTACCCAAATCACCAATAAGAACCCTCGTGTCTAGCTTTTACGATTCTTGTGTCTCGTCACCTCCTCTCAAACTTCACCTTCTCTAACATGCCAACTTACAAAGATTTTCATCTCTGAAGTGATGAGACCCAGTAGAACACATCACTGGCCTTTTTGAGCCTCCACAGTTGGTACAACAAGGGGGAAGAGTGGGAGTGATCCATCACCTACGCAGGCTAGAAGTCTTGTTTTTGTTACTGTTTGTGAAAAAAATTTTAAAAATAATAAAACTGTTGGTTTGCTTTAATTATCACCATGAAGCAATGCTGTAATAAAATACTCCTTGCCACCAAACTGTTCCCACCCCTTCCCTTGACACATGGTTGGCCCACACTATATACTTTCTACTTATTTCTATCATCTTCATACATGCCACTTTATGTTATAATGATCTGTTTATATGTTTGTCCATCTCCCTACACTGTGAGTTCTTTTTTCTGAGTTCTTTCTATATTTTATATTTCCTACCAACCAGCAAAAAACTCTTTACACATTATAAACACTTAATAAATATGAGTCTTACATATTGGAATAAATTTATTATTATAACATTATATACAAGAAATGGATTAAACTGCAAGACTAGGTACGTGTATCTGCATACTCATTTTCAAAAACAGCTCTAGAAATTGTGAAAGAGGGATATTTTAGAATTACAATAATATCTAGCTATGGGAAACACAGAAGTGTCATCAGTGGATTAGGTAATTTAAAGAATAATGAAGTGACAAAGTCAAGTAGGTATGACTATTTGAATAAATCACTCCCCAGCACTGGCTGAAGAATACATTAGAACACAAAGATATACACACACACACACACACACACACACACACACACACACACACCCCTATCAACAGATGAACATGGAATATCAGATTGAAAATTAGCAAGGACCCCCATGTGCACACACACATTCACCCCACTCATATTTAAGGAAAATGAACACCATAAAAGAGAAAGTAGTATAGTAAACATAAAATAAATATAACTAATATACACAGATAAAAATAAAGCATATTTCATCTGGAAGAAAGAAGAATTTTTCATGAAAAAGGAAAAACTAGAATGTAAAAAATATAATTATGGTTGTAAACAGAAGCTCAATTCTCAGTAGCAGAATGGAGGCAGCAGAAGAGTGAATTGTTGAAAAGAAATAATGAGCCAGAGAATTGTCCAGCATTTATCACCAAAGAGCAAAAGAATAAGAACTTTGAAAACATAATTAAAAGGTGGGAATCATAGATATAGAATTTAAAATATTCTTTTCATAAGAATTACAAAAGGAGAGAACAGTAACTGGAAGACAGGAAATAAACACATAATATTAAAAAACTTGATAAAGTAAAACATGGAACTTTGGGATAAAAGTGCTTCCCAAGGGCCTACCAAAATCAATGAAAACAAAGAAAAAAATCTGTGTCTAGGTATGCCATGTGGCAAAATTTCAGACTTCCAAAGATAAAGACAATATGCTAACAGCTTCTGAAGACAAACCATGACACAATTTGCCTATAAAACATAATGCATAAATAAAAAGATCACGGCTTATCATTTTTCTTCGTTCTTCCTTGTCAGCATCCTTCATGCGTTGAACAGACTTTGGAACTGTCAGTATCCAAGGTTGACTTTGTTTTTCAGTATTTTCTATATTTTATTCATCTTAAAACTGTTTAAAAATAGCTTTCCATTCTATTGATCAACTCCTATGGGTAAACCAAGGAATGTGATTGCTGAGTCATATGGTAAAAGTATGTTCAGTTTTGAAGGAGACTGCCAAACTACCTTTCAAAGCAGGTGACCACTTTGCATTCCCACCAGCAATTAATGAGAGTTCTCATTGTTCCATATCCTTGCCAGCATTTGGTATTGTCAGTGTTTTAAATTTTGGCCATCGTAATAAGTGTGTAGTAGTATCTTATTGTTGTTTTAATTTGTAGTTCCCTAATGACATAATGTTGAGCATCTTTTCGTATGCTTATTTGCCATCTGTATATCATCTTCAATGAGTTGTGCAGGTCTTTTACCCATTTTTAAATTGGGGTGATTATTTTCTTATTGCTGAGTTGAAAGAGTTCATTGTATATTTTGGATAACAGTCCTTTATTAGATATGTCTTTTGCAAATATTTTTTCCTAGCCTTCTTGTTTTCTTGAGACATTTTTTTTTCTAATTCCAGCATTTTGAAGACATTCTTTCACCATATTCTGGCTTCCATTGCTTCTAATGATAAATTAACTGTTCTTCATATTGTTCTATATACAGAATGTATCTTTTTCCTGTGGCTGCTTTCAAGATTTGTTTTCCTTGACTTTTTTTTTTTTTTTTTTTTTTTTTTTTTTTTTTTTTTAAGACAGAGTCTCGCCCTGTCTCCCAGGCTGGAGTGCAATGACATGATCTTGGCTCACTGCAACCTCTGCCTCCCAGGCTCAAGTGATTCTCCTGTCTCAGCCTCCCAAGTAGCTGGGATTACAGGCACGCACCACCACGCCTGGCTAATTTTTTGTATCTCTAGTAGAGACAGGGTTTCAGCATGTTTGCTGGACTAGCCTTGAACTCCTGACCTCGTGATCCACCCACCTTGTCCTCCCAAAGTGCTGGGATTACAGGTGTGAGCCACTATGCCCAGCCTTTTCTTGGATTTTTATCAGTTTGACTTTGCTGTGCTTGCTTATGATTTTCTTTGTTTTATCCTACTTTGGGATGTCTGAGATTGTTAAATCTTTTTGTTTATATTTTTGGAACAAAATTTGACATTTGTAAAGCAATTTTTTTTTCCAATTTTTTTTTTTCACATTCTCTTTCTTCTCTCCTTTTGGGACTTCAGTTACACATGTATTATACTACTTAATACTAGCTCATAAGTCATTAAACTATGTTTATTTTATTTAATTCATCTTTCTTCTTTCCTTTGGCTGGGATAATTTTTACTGTTTTGCCTTTAAGTTCACTGGCCCATTCTTCTGTTTTCAATGTGCTTTGCCTATCCAATAAGTTTTCCATTTTAAGATTACACTTTTTAGTTCCAGATTGCATTTAGTTATTTTTAACAGTATTTAATTCTCTGCTGATATCTTCCATCTTTTCATTTGTTAAGATCACTTTTCCAATCCTTAAACATACTGATCATAACTTTTAAATGTTCTTTGTCTATTATTCAATATTAGGAGTCACCTTCATGTTGTAAAAACAGTTGAAACCATTACTATTTTCAGATAATCTATATTTGCCTAGAGAATTGCCCTTAAAACTAGTAAAACTAGTAAGACAAATTTAGTGAGCTGTGTGTATAATTCACTATACAATAATCAATATGCTTCATGTATAGATAAACAACTAAAATATGCATGACTTGTTTCAAAATATAATTTTTATTGACACAAATTAAGATGGAAAATTGTTTTAAATAAGATGCCTCAATATTGTAAAGATGAATGTTCTTCCCAAATGCATCAAATTTATGATCATTCTGATTGAAGTACAGATATGATGTTTTTGTGTGTTTGAAATTGCTTGGTGAACTCCCAAGTTCATCTGAAAGAAAAAAGCATCAACAGAAATCTAGAAATAATTTAAAGTAAGAATAGAGAGCAGATATTATAATATACTTAAAAAACTGCAGTCATTAAAGTATATAAATATTGGTTTTGGCACCTTCAATGCAAGCACTTTATTTCAAACTACCATCATATTTTCCCTCTATTAGCCATTACTTTTTAAACTGGTATTTCTGCTTCTACTATTTCCTCTGTCATTTATTCTCAGCCCAGCTGCTAGAATAATCCTGTTAAAATATAAATCAGATGATGTCACTTCTATACACAGACTGCCAATGGCTTCCCATCTCACTCAAAATAAAAGCTGAAATTCATACTGTAACTACAAAGTCATACAAGATCTGGCTCTTACTTGTTTCTTTTGTCATCTATTATTGTCCCTCTTTACTGCTTGTCCTTCATGTTCAGCAAACACACTGGGTATGCCCCTGCCTTGGGAAGAAGCAACTGGATGGGGTGGAAAGGAGACTGAGTTACCTACAGCAGGTAGCAGAGCCTCTGCAGTGAAGCTATGCAGTGAGCAGAAGAGCAGCTACACTCTCTGGATCCTGAATTGGAGGCTTGGCAAGTCAGCCCTGTTCACAATTGTGGAGCTGGCCTCTGGAGGTCATGTCCACGTGTCATGTCTGGAGTTGACTAGTCACTGTCATAGGTTGCTTCTTCTAGCAGGTGTAGAATGTTCAGGTTGCAGCAATGATGAGAAAGAAGGCCATTCGTATCATGTTTCTCAATACACACAATTTACTTAGGGGCTTCATTTTGATGTTCTCATTCCTTTCCACTGGACATTTGTTGAGCTTTGACAGTCCTACTCTATCTCCTTCACTCTACATCTTAGAGAGAAGAGAGATTTGCTGTATATAACTCTCTTCTCTCCTGGAAGCACCACTGAGTTCCTTTGACATTTTTTCCCTTCCTCAGATGCCTTCATTTCACAATGCATGCTTTTGTTTGCTAATTCAAACTAATGTTGCTCCTCTCCAGGCCAGGGGTTCTTCTACTCACCTTTGTCAGATGGTGCTACTTATGATATGCATCAAGGTAGCATTCTATTTCTGTCTACCCAAAGAGCTGCTGGAAGATGTTTTCACTGAGGGGAAAAAAGGCTGTATCATGGGGCATCTGACTCCAAAAGCATAAATGTGCCCTTTCTGAGGTATAAAGGCCTAATTTCAGTTCATTTTCAAGAGCACACGGAGATAGAGAAGAGGAAAGAATCCTGGCTATTTGGAGTAAAAGCTGTCATGTTAGAGGAAAGGAGTAGTGTGGAGAAGAAGTTTGCTTTGCCCACTTAACACATTTTATTTAATACTTATTTTAAATATTAACAAGTAGAATGTCAGGTGTGAGGCAGAAGCCTTTTATAATATGGCAATGTTCCACCTGAATAGGAAAGACCCCACTCAGCATTTTGAAGTTTGTTTTGTTTTACCTGGACAGATTTCAGCACCTTTTTCTTTCTTTCTTTAATACTCGTTTTAACTAGGAAGCACTATTGATTGCAAAGTGTAAAATTTTTCTGATTAACTTTGCTGTGCTGTGGCCAGGGCTTTTTAAGGAAACATTTAACCTTAGAAATCCATAGTTTAAGTCTCTTTCTGCATCAACCAATTTTCATTTTGTCTCTGGCTAGTCAATAATCTCCATAATTTCTTTAACTTGTTCTTCCAAGCTGGTGATGTATTTAGTTGCTGCCACTGACAAGCACAGTCTAAATAATGACACAAATAAGCAAAGTGATTTAGATGACAGCTTGTTGGCTTTGTCACAATAGACAGAAGACCTAGTTGGTAGAGACTTGCTAGCAGGGTGATTTTAGATAAATGGTGAGAATAAATTTTATGTTTTATTGTTACGGTAATTTTCAAAGTTAATTGGAACTTATAATATGTAAGGCTCTGTAAAGAAGAATAAAAGTCACTGAAATTAAAGCTCTATGACCTGGGGATGAATCTTGAGCCAACACCTTTGTGAGTTTCTGTTTTCTCATTGGCATAAGCATCTAGACTGATTTCTTCACAGTACGGGGATAAAAATGTAAATGATAATATGTAAATATAACTAGCACAGTGCCTGGCAGATTAGAGTAATTTTCACTTGGATTTGAAGATATTTTGGGGAAACATCAACAACTTTATATTGGATTCTTACTCATAATTTTTAAGCCACCAAACTTAAAAAAATATATCTATTGAAGAATAACCTACATGTAGAAAGATGAATAACTCTTAGATGTATGGATTGATGAATATAACTTTATAAAAGTATAACTTTATAAATATGACTCAGATTAAAAATATTATCAGCATCCCAGAAGCCCCTTCTTGCACCCTCCCAGCCACTATACTTGCAAAGGTAACCGCAGTTCTAATGTCTATCCGCATCAGTGTTTCCTATTTACGAACTTCATGTAACCAAATTCTCTATTCCATTTTTTGTGGCCGGCTTCTTACTGTCTCTATTATGTTCATGAAAGATATTCATGTTATGTTCTTCAGCATGAATTCATCCATTCCCATTGCAGTAAAATATTTCATTATAACAATTTATTTATTCATTCTACTATCAGTGATTGTCAGGGACTTTTACATTTTTGACTATTAAACTATTACTACTGTGAATATTGTGCATGCATTTTTTGGTGTACATTTATATGGAGTTTTAAAAATTTTCCTCAATCTTTCATTTGGGAAAGAATAAAGGTTAAAAAATATTGAGAAATAGTACAATGTATAGCCATATGCCATTCATCTACTTTTACCAATTATTAACATTTTATCACATTTTCTCTTTGTTTCTATTTCTTTCACCTCTGAGTACTTTACTGAGTTATCTCTTAAAAACAAGGGCATTTTTTTCTATAGAAATACAATTATCACACTCAGGAAATGTAACTTTGGTGGGATACTATTATTTAATAATTATATACCATCAATATTGAGACTTCTCTGTTTATCCTAATAATGTGTTTTATGGCTGCCATTTTAAAAACAATGGTTATTATTTTAAGATCTAGAATTAAGAATCTTGCATTCAGGTGCCAGGTTATTTTAATCTCCTCTGGTCAAAAGAAATTCCTTAACCTTTTCTTGTCTTTTTTGACATTAATATTTTTGAAGCATCCCGGGTATTTACTTAGCATAATGTTCCTCACTTTGGACTGGTCTGATTATTTTACATGTATACATTTCTGTTCACAATACCTCTCAGTAGTGGAATTTTTGCATCAGAAGTCTTCACAGATTCAGCTATATTAGTTATTGGCAAAGAGTTTTCCAAAGAAAAATGTTCAATTTATAATCCCTCCAGCATTATATCAGCATTCTAGTTATTATGAAGTAATCATAGGACTTAGCCAGAATTTTCACTTGACAGTGTTTTTAACATTTTAACTATTATGATGGGTATGTAGTAATATCTTGCATTTTAAATTTGCATTTCTCTAATTATTTTGAGAAATTTGTCATAGTTAGTATCCATTTGCCTATTCCCTTTTACGAAGTGAATTTTTAGACCATTTTGTGATGATCTTAAATCATTTAACTTATTTTTCATATATGCTATGACTGCTTCAATAGAATCTCACAAGTTTTCAAAAACAGCTTTATTGAGATATAATTCACATACCATACAAATCTCCCATTTATATTATATACAACTCAGGGGCTTTTAGTGGATTGACACAGCTGTGCATCCATCACCACAATAAATTTTAGAGTCATTTCATTACTATGAAAAGAAGCCCCACAAAACTTTAGGTATCACTTCCAAATCTTCTCATAGTCTCCAGCCCTAGAAAACCAGAAATCTACTCTCTCTATAGATTTGTCTCTTCTAGATGTTTCATATTAATGGAGTCATACAATAAGTCATCCTATGTGGCGGGCTCTTTCACTTAGCATAATGTTTTCAAGATTCACCCATGTTGTAGCAAGTATCAGTACTTCACTTCTTTCTTTTTTAACACAATTTCATAATGTCGTACGTTTATCAGCCACACATAACAAGAAATCACAGGAAGTGCAGGTTATGGTCCACATGGGGTGGTTCAAACTACTTATACACATTATCTCCTTCATCTCTAATGGGTAGTCCTTCATTCTTGAACTTGTTGTAAGATGTCCATGTCATGCAAAGTACCTTGTGTTTTTGCAGTCAGGAATACAATGAAAGGGTTGAAGGCCTTCTCCTTGTGTCTTTTGTTTTTCTTCTGGATTGTTCCTGTAGTTCTATGACCCATGTCTCCATGGACTAATGACAAAACAAAGCAATTATGTCTGGATGGGACTGGCATGGCTGCTCTCTTTCTTATCACTGAATGTGGAGAATGACTTAATGATATTGAACTACTTTGTTCTTCAGACTCTTAGTTCTGCCTTTGTAATTCAGAAAATTTTCCCAGGTCCTTACCACAACACAGCTGAGAAGCTCCCTCAAAGCAGTAACATGAGGCAGTAGTGGGGCTCATGTCATTTTTTTTCACATGTCTTGGGTATTGCCGTCCTTCATTGGTTGATAAGCAATATCTTTTAAACCATCATTTCATGCATTTTGTTCATTTTTTGATTTATTTTTTAACTGATGTATAATAGTTGTATGTATTTTGGGGGTACATGTGATATTTTCATATCAGTGTACAATATGTAATGACCAAATCAGGGTAATTGGGGTATCTATTACATCAAACATTTACCTTTTCTTTGTGTTGGACACCTTATAATTTTTCTCTTCTAGCTATTTGGAAATATACAATAAATTATTTTTAATTATAATTTTCCTGCTGTACTGTTGAATACTAGAACTTATTCCATTTTTGTACCCCTTAACTAAGCTCTTTTCGTTCCCCTTCCTCTTTTCCTTCCCAGCCTCTGGTAACCACCATTCTACTCTCTACTGGCAAGAGATCCACATTTTTAGCTCCACGTATGAGTGAGAACATGCTATATTTCTTTCTGTGTTTGACGTATTTCATTTAATATAATGACCTCCAGTTCCATCCATGTTGCTGCAAATGACAGGCTTTCATTCTTTTCATGGCTGAATAGTATCCCATTGTGTGTATATATACCACATTTTATTTATTCATTCATCTGTGATGGACAGTTAAATTGAATTCATATCTTGGCTATTGTGAATAGTACTGCAACAAACACAGAAGTGCAGATATTGCTTTGATATGTTGATTTCCTTTCTTTTGGATATAGTACTTCACTTCTTTTGATGACTGAATAATATATCATTATATGGATATATCTAGATATACCATCTTTGGTTATCTATTCATCAGCTGATGGATATTTAGGTTGTTTTCACATTTTGCCTGTTATAAACAATGCTGCTATGAACATTTGTGTACAAGTATTTGTTTGAGTACCTGTTTTTACTTCTTTAGGGTATATATCTAAGAGTGGAATTGCTGAGTCATATGTTAATTTTATGTTGATGTTTTTGAGGAACCTCCAAATTGTTTTCCACAGCAGCTATACCATTTTATTTTATTTTTATTTTTATTTTTGTTTTTATTTTTTGCGATGGAGTCTTGTCCTGTCACCTAGGCTAGAGTGCAGTGGTGTGATCTCGGCTTACTGCAACCTCTGCCTCCCAGGATCAAGCAATTTTCCTGCCTCAACCTCCTGAGTAGCTGGGACTGTAGGTATGCACCACCATGCTGGTTAATTTTTGTATTTTTAGTAGATACGAGGTATTCCCATGTTGGCCAGGGTGGTCTTGAACTCCTGATCTCAAGCAATCCACCCACCTCATCTTCCCAAAGTGCTGTGATTACAGCCATGAGCCACCATATCCAGCCAAGCTTTACCATTTTAAATTCCCACTAGTAATTTACAAAGGTTCTAATTTCTCTATATTCTGTGAGCACTTACTCTTTTCTTTTTTATTTAAATTATGGCCCTTCTAGTGCTGTGAAGTAGTATCTCTTTGTGACTTTGATTTGCATTCACTAAAGACTAATAATGTTCAGAGTATTTCTATCTCCTTTTTGCCCATTTGTATATCTTCTTTGTTGTGTTGTCTGCGCAGAACTTTTGCCCATTTTTAAATTAGGTTATTTTCTTATTGTTGAGTTGTGAGTGTTCTTTAAATATTCTGACTAGTAGTCTTATTGGACATACAATTTGAATTTCCTTTTCAATTCTGTGCATTGTCTTGTCACACTTTTGATAGTGCCCTTTGATGCAAACGTTTGGTAGAGTTCACCAGCGAAGCCATCTGAACCTCAGATATTTTTTGTGGGAAGTTTTTTGATTACTAACTAAATATATTTGTTATAGGCCTATGCATTAGTAAGGGTTTTCTGCAGTAGCAGAAACAAGATGGATATATATGTATATATATCTTGTTTCTGTGTGTGTGTGTGTATGTGTATAATTTATTATGAGAAATTGTCTCACATGATTATGGAGGCTGGCAAGTCCAAAATCTGCAGAGCAGATGTCCCAGTTCATGTCCAAAGGCTGGAAGCTGCTATAGAACCAGAAAGAGCAGATAGCTTTAAAGGCCATCAGGCAGGAGAATTCTTTCTTACTCAGGAGATGGTTAGTATTTTGTTCTCAATAAAATACTGGCAAAACTGAATCCAGCAGCACATCAAAAAGCTTATCCACCATGATCAAGTGGGCTTCATCCCTCGGATGCAAGGCTGGTTCAACATACACAAATCAATAAATGTAATCCAGCATATAAACAGAACCAAAGACAAGAACCACATGATTATCTCAATAGATGCAGAAAAGGCTTTTGACAAAATTCAACAGCCCTTCATGCTAAAAACTCTCAATAAATTCAGTATTGATGGAATGTGTCTCAAAATAATAAGAGCTATTTATGACAAACCCACAGCCAATATCATACTGATTGGGCAAAAACTGGAAGCATTCCCTTTGAAAACTGGCACAAGACAGGAATGCCCTCTCTCACCACTCCTATTCAACATAGTGTTGGAAGTTCTGGCCAGGACAATCAGGCAGGAGAAAGAAATAAAGGGTATCCAATTAGGAAAAGATGAAGTCAAATCGTCCCTGTTTGCAGATGACATGATTGTATATTTAGAACACCCCATCTTCTCAGCCCAGAATCTCCTTAAGCTGATAAGCAACTTCAGCAAAGTCTCAGGATACAAAATCAATGTGCAAAAATCACAAGCATTCTTATATATCAATAACAGACAAACAGAGAGCCAAATCATGAGTGAACTCCCATTCACAATTGCTTCAAAGAGAATAAAATACCTAGGAATCCAACTTACAAGGGATGTGAAGGACCTCTTCAAGGAGAACTACAAACTACTGCTCAATGAAATAAAAGAGGACACAAACAAATGGAAGAACATTCCATGCTCATGGACAGGAAGAATCAATATCGTGAAAATGGCCATACTGTCCAAGGTAATTTATAGATTCAATGCCATCCCCATTAAGCTATCAATGACTTTCTTCACAGAATTGGAAAAAACTACTTTAAAGTTCATATGGAACCAAAAAAGAGCCCACATTGCCATGACAATCCCAAGCCAAAAGAAAAAAGCTCGAGGCATCACGTGACCTGACTTCAAACTATACTACAAGGCCACAGTGGCCAAAACAGAGATATAGACCAATGGAACAGAACAGAGCCCTTAGATATAATACCACAAATCTAAAACCACCTGATCTTTGACAAATCGGACCAAAAAAAAGCAATGGGGAAAGGATTCCCTGTTTAATAAATGGTGCTGGGAAAACTGGCTAGCCATAAGTAGAAAGTTGAAACTGGATCCCTTCCTTATGCCTTATACAAAAATTAATTCAAGATGGATTAGAGACTTAAATGTTAGACCTAATGCCATAAAAACCCTAGAAGAAAACCTAGGCAATACCATTTAGGACATAGGCATGGGCAAGGGCTTCACGTCTAAAACACCAAAAGCAATGGCAGCAAAAGCCAAAATTGACAAATGGGACCTAATTAAACTAAAGAGCTTCTGCACAGCAAAAGAAACTACCATCAGAGTGAACAGGCAACCTACAGAATGGGAGAAAATTTTTGCAATCTACTTATCTGACAAAGGGCTAATATCCAGAACATACAAAGAACTCAAACAAATTTACAAGATAAAAACAAACAACCCCATCAAAAAGTGGGCAAGGGATATGAACAGACACTTCGCAAAAGAGAAGACATTCATGCAGCCAACAGACACATGAAAAAATGCTCATCATCACTTACCATCAGAGAAATGCAAATCAAAACCACAATGAGATACCATCTCACACCAGTTAGAATGGCAATCATTAAAAAGTCAGGAAACAACAGGTTTGGGAGAGGATGTGGAGAAATAGGAACACTTTTACACTGTTGGTGGGACTGTAAACTAGTTCAACCATTGTGGAAGACAGTGTGATGACTCCTCAGGGATCTAGAACTATAAACATTTAACCCAGCCATCACATTACTGGGTATATACCCAAAGGATTATAAATCATGCTGCTATAAAGACACATGCACACGTGTGTTTATTGCGGCACTATTCACAATAGCAAAGACTTGGAACCAACCCAAATGTCCATCAATGATAGATTGGATTCAGAAAATGTGGCATATATACACCATGGAATACTATGCAGCCATAAAAAAGGATGAGCTCATGTCCTTTGTAGGGACATGGATGCAGCTGGAAACCATCATTCTCAGCAAACTATCGCAAGAACAGCAAACCAAACGCTGCACTTTCTCAGTCATATGTGGGAATTGAACAACGAGAATACTTGGACACAGGAAGGGGAATATCACACACCAGGGCCTGTTGTGGGGTGGGGGTAGGGGGGAGGGATAGCATTAGGAGATATACCTAATATAAATGATGAGTTAATGGGTGCAGCACACCAACATGGCACATGTATACATATGTAACAAACCTGCTCGTTGCGCACATGTACCTTAGAACATAAAGTATAATAAAAAAAGAAAAAGAAAAAAAAAATCTGGGGTTTGATATTTTCTACCTGTTTGGAAATTTTCTGCCACCACACTTGAGCTACTGCTTCTAACTTGTTGTTTTTCTCTTTCCCTTCTGTGTCTCCAAGTTCCTTCATATTCACCTTTTGCATAAGGTTCTCTACATCTCTAATGCTGTATTCTGTACTTTCCATATATTTTGTTTGCATGCTTCAGTCTAGATATTTTCTACTGACTTTCTTCAGCTCACTAAATCTCTCTTTAACTCTGATCAATTTCCTTTTATAACCATGTACAGTCATCCTTAAGTATCCACAGGAAATTGCTTACAGGACCTCCTGTGGATACCAAAATCCACAGATGTTTAAGTTCCTTATATAAAATGGCACAGTATTTGCATATAGACTATGCACATCCTCTTGCATACTTTAAATTATCTCTTGATTACTTATAATACCTAATAAAATGTAAATGCCATGTAAATAGTCGATATGCTGCGTATTTTATTTGGATTATGTTTGTTGTTGTATTGTTATTTTTTATTTTATTTTTTCAAGTATTTTTGATCTGTGGTTGATTGAATTCATGGTGCAGAATTCATGGATATGGTGGGCCAACTGTATTGAGTTCCTATTTGCTGTTACCATATTTTTCATTTCTTTAACATCCATTAAACTCTTTTTCTTATATTAAAGTTCTTTCCTGAGGTATTTCACATTATTCTCTATTTTCTGAAATGTATAACTTATTTAAAAATACATTCTGATTATATCAATATCTAGGTCTTTGGATTTGTTTGTGTTGTTTCTATTTTCTCTTCATCTTATTTCTTGGCATGCTGCTAATTCTGATTAAATATTGAATATTATGATGAAAAATTGTAGAGGCTTTGAATAATGTCATCTTCCTCCAGAGTGGATTCATTCTTTCTTCTGGCAGACAGCAGAAAGTCAGATCAACTCAATCTAAGTTTCGGACTGTCCTGACTCAAAGCTGGTTTGCAATCTTTGTAAGGATCATTCTACTTCTGGTTTTCTTCCACTCATCCACCTTCAGTGGATTCAACTCACAGCCTGGAGCTTCCTAAGCCCTTTCGAACTTTGCATGTCATAAACTCTAATTTTTGCTCCCTAGCAAAAAGGGATAATGTTTTCTTATGCCTTTCAGCCATCTTAATCTTGACATTTTAGCCTATTGTCTTTCTTAGATTAAGCAAGTGACTCAAGAAGAAAATGAGTTCCAAATATTAGTGTATTAGTCTTAGTTCTCTATACCTCAATACTATCCTTTTTTTTTTTTTTTTTTTTTTGAGATAGTGTTGCTCTGTTACCCAGGCTGGAGTGGTGCAGTGGTACTATCTCGGCTCACTGCAACCTGTGTCTCACAGGTTCAAGCAATTTTTGTGCCTCAGTCTCCCATGCAGCTGGGATTATAGGCTTGTGCCACCACACCTGGCTAAGTTTTGTATTTTTAGCAGAGACGGGGTTTCACCATGTTGCTCAGGCTGGGCTCAAACTTCTGGTCTTGAGTGATCCGTTCACCTTGGACTCCCAAAGTTTTGGAATTACAGCCGTGAGCCACCATGCTCGGTCTGTCTGTCCTACATTTAGGATCCTTAATATCTGGCTGCTTTGGCAGCCTTAAACTTCAAATTTTGGCTTCCCATGCTCATGAGACGGCCTAAAGCACTCCCATGTCTTAGCAACTAAACTTTGCCTTCCTTTCTAGGCCATCATCTCATGCCAGGGCTCAAAAGCGCTGTAGGATATATCAACAGGCAGAATTTGAGCTCACTTCAACGAGCTTTCCTTTGGTGTATACTCTGGGTCCTCCAGTCCTTTTTGTCACAGTAGCATGCTGATGTCTACAAACAGATGTTTTGTATTTTGAGGGCTTTAAAAGTTTTTCTCAGCGGCAGCACTGGTATGCTATAAGCTACAGCATCAAGAAGCAGCAGAATTCTCCCGGTCAACATTTTAACATATAATTCTTATCAAAGGTTGCTTTCTTTCTAATATGATTATGACTAAAGTGTACCCATTTAAGTTGTTTCAAAAAAGAAAACTTGTACTTTCAAACATGCCATAACTTCATAATTTTAGAATTTGTTTTTCTTGGATGAAATTCTCCATTTTTAATTTTGGGCCAAGGGAGATATTTTAGAACACAAAATTTATGTCAATTTGGCCTGCTGTTTTCTATATATTCCATGGTTTGTAAATATGATGAATGTGTATGCATGCATACATATATAGGAAAAGCTGAGATATCAATACAGAATAAAACTTTTCAAATAAAAATAACGCAGAAGCAGCTGCTGTTCTCTAAATAAAAGAAACAATAAGCTTGATTTTAATTTTTAATTTATTTTCATGTAATTTTATGCCTTTCAACACTTATTCTGTCATTAAATTCTCAGTTTTTATGGTTTAATGGTATATTATCTGTAGTGCAGACATTATATAGCTCGTTTTCTGTAGCTATTCATCTATATTCATAATACTTATAATTAGGAAATTGTTAGAAGACATTTTCAATAGGAAGGGAATCAAGTTGAAAATTATGTGGGAATAAGAAGGGAGAGACCAAAAATTGGATGAAATGAGTCACTTATCAAAAAGAGTAAAACAGTGTTTCCAAACTATAATGTGATCAGAAAGAATCATAATCTTTGGAAACTATGAAATTGATATTGTTAAATAAATTTTTGATCCTCCAAATTTTAAAATGTCTAGGAAAACAGATACTGTGACGAGAAACATTATAAGGTCATTAAGTTTGGGTTAATTGGTGTCTTAGCTACTGATATGATTAATTCAAAGGTTCTGAAAGTCATACAAAATTACATAATAGAGAAGAAAGCAATTTATTTTACAGGGAATCTTTTTATTCAATAGTTTTTAATTCTCCACTGAAATTCTAACTCTTTGCTATTCTTGAACATATTAAGCACAGCTATTTTAAAGTTTGTGTCTGTTATCTCTATTTATTAGAATCCTTGTAGGTTTGTTCCTATAGGGTATTTTTCTCTGGATTTTCAATCACACTGTCCTGTATTTTCATATACTGAGTAGTTTTGATTGAATGCTGGACATTGTATATGAAAAATTGAAAAGATAAATTGACTCTTGTTAATGGTATCTTCCTTCTGAAAAGAATTACATTTGCATCTGGAAATAAAAAAATATATATATTTCTTTGACAGAGGAACTAGCCATCCCAGGTCACATTAGTCCAATCAAAAATTGAGATGATGCCAAGATAAGTTTTAGACTTTGCTAGGATTGTTTTATTTCTGGCTTACCTTGCTTCTAGGGGTATGTGGCCCTTCAGAATCCTAATTGAAAACTTGGAGAGTTTTCCAGGGACCCATTACCTACATTGCCAAGACCCAAATTCTAATTTTTATCTCTCTAGATCTGTGAGGGTTTGGTTACGCAGATCAACAAGTTGGCTTCTTAACTATCTTATTAGAAATTGGAAGAAACCCAGAAGAAAAGCAACCTGAAATGCTGGGTTCAACTTTCTAGATTTTCTTCTTTTCTTGGATCTTGGCATTGTAATTCTTCATGGAAAGGTTACTTCTCCATTGCCTTCAAAGAGATTTTTAATCTTGTTCATATTTTCAATGGGAGATTTGGTATAAAATGCCTAGGGTATCATTACTGCAATAGAACACCCTAGAATTATTTAAGTAGGAATATCAGTTATTTTTTTTCTGCCACCTGAGAATGTGAAATTAGTTTACCCATGTCAATCATTGTAGAGAACAACCTGGATTCTATTCTACTCATTTTATTACATTTGATTTTTAAAATTAGATAAGAAAAATATGTATCTACTCTACTATACTAATATAAAATATATTAATAAAAGCAATAATTTCTCTCCTCATTTTCTCATGTCCTTGACTAACCTCTGCTCCTTAAAATACCGAATCTCCAGTATGTATAACTCTATATTTACCTTTATATATACATACACAAACTTATGTACATATATGTACTTTTTATAAAAGGATTATAGCATAACCATTGTGCTAACTTATTTTAATAACTTTCTATATAAATTATTCAATCTGCATTTAAAAATTGGATACAGAGTTTCATCAATTTTTAGAAGACATAGTAATTCCATCAAATAAGAACAAAATTAGATTTGTTTTCATCTTAGGGGAAAAATGCATTTTGTGTTCATTCATCTTTCATTGTTTTCTTTTATTGGTTCTAAGGGGATAAAGTTTTCATAAGACCTTGATTTAAGTGGCTTCTAGGCTCTTTGTAACATCCCATTTCAGAGACAGATGCATCTGTGAATGAGTAGCTATGCAGTATTCTTTAAAGACTGCATCATCTTAGGCAAAATATGTTTGGTGGTTTAAGGCCAGCAGAAAAAAACTACACATACAAACACTCACTATATATATGTATATGTATTATGTATACACACATATCTGTATATACATTTAAATCTAATATAAAATATGTGTTACATAAGAAATCATATGATATACATTTACAATCAATTTTAATTCTACTTTATTCTTATATATACACATAGATACACATAAACACGCACTGTATGAAGACAAATGTTATTTTTATACATAAAATAAGTACATTGTATTGTGTGAGTCTAGTATATTTTTAGAACAGAGAAATAACTCTTCATCTACTTGGGAAAAGTTTTCATAGCTGAAAAGAGGATTTTAGCAGCACAACATATAAGTAGCTACTAGTACTATGTTAACAAATGTTTTTTTAAATTGCTAATGATAGCATTTATTCAATACCATATATGTGTTATGTATTTTGTTATGCACCTTGAGTATAGCATTTTATTTAATACTTAAAATATCTTTATAGATTACGTATGTTTTTTTCATTTACTATTTAACAGAAGAGGAAAGTAAGACAGAGAAGGTCATTTATTTGTCCAAAATCACAGCCAGGATATTTTATACCCAAACTGTCTTTTGATTCTGAGCTCACTCCTATCTACTCAATTATACTGTACTTCAGTTTGTTCAATTGCATTGTGTTCACATTTTCTTTTTGATCTTGCAATTTCTCAGAATTTTTTTACTTGTTTCATTTTGTACTTTTGTACAAAGTTCCACTCTATGTTGGAAAAAGGCAGGGTGAAGCAACTTCTAGTTTTTCCTTTAAGTGGAAAAAAATTCACTTGAGTGACATAAATGGTCTTATATATCAAGGGTTTCTTGAATTTCTATCATTTTAGGCTGATAGTTTAAAAGGGTACATGATTATTCTGTAGAAGTCCTCTTATTGAAAATGGCTTCCCTAAGTATTTGGCCAGTTAAGCAGAAATTTCAATTAAAGCAGGGAATCATACAATATGATTCATACAGTAATACATACACATATATACACAATATCATGCAATGTATTCCTATATCTTACACATTTTATTTTAATGTGAACTATATACTTGTAGAGTTTCTGCCAATCAGTCAATACTGTTTGAGTTCTTATGTGGCATCAATCAAACCTCTTTTATTGCACTGATTGGAATTCGGCATCATCAGTTAGAATATTATATTTATTGTGTAGATCAAGCCCATAAGTCATTACATTCCAGATTTGGCTTATTTAAAGATGAATGACAGTTTAAACACACTTGCAGAACAATTTAAAACAGGACACCTTACAATTTTCTTCCTTAAACTTAATGTTACAGCATTTTTAGTACTCATTTTTACTGAGATTTTACTAAGCATTCAACTTAGTTTTCAGAGAAATGACAATTTTTCTGAAATACTTTTATTTTCCTCATATTTCATCCCCTTAAAAGTAGCTGTAATAGTTTTAGGAACAAACACTACCCGTCTTGTTAAGCGTGTAGCCGCATAGGTGGTAGGAGACATGAGGAGTAGATGTGTCAGAGCCAGCCTCTGATCTCTAGCATCCAGCATACCCAATACTGCATGTTACTCAAGGAGCAGAGTTTCCTTGTAAATGAATGGAGAGTCAATTAAATGGAGTATCCTTTTACTGCAGTGCCTACCTTCTTTCCATCCATTACATTTCCAAAAGTAGGACTGGGAGAGATATCCAGGGTTATAAAAATGCATTCTCTTGTTGGCCCTATGTAATGGAATGCTATTTTAATCGAGGAGTGCTACAAAATATTTTCTGGATCTTACCTAAATAATTTTTGTAAATATTTTCATTTATTTTACTTCTCTAGCAATTGCTGAAATTGTTGATGCTGTTCCTGGAGATTGCTATTTTACATTTTCTGTTTCAAAACTGTGTCTGCATTGTAGGCAGTTCTCTGGCTACCCAAGAAATTTAATATTTTATTATATCACAATTTTTCTTATTAGATATTTCATAATTCAAAGGTCAGGTCTAACAAAATGATCTTTCTGACCAAACTGGCTAGCTAAATTTAGCAACGAATTGATGGCTTTTCTATTTTACAATGTCTTGTCTGATCATTGAAATTTCCGAGTCAACCAGTTATTTTACCCTCACCTACACATTGCCTAAGCAGGTTTATTTCACAGTCTGGTTACCAGGGTGCCTGGCTCACATAAACACATCTGGAGTTCACTTCAGATTCTTAAACTAAATATTAAAGTATGCGTTTGATCAGTGAAGTCTTATCAACCCGTTAATCTCCCCCTTTACTATAATCAGAGCTAGAGTTCTTTACAACCATTGTCATACAAGCGTGAACCTGAATCCTTTCTCCTGGCGCATTTTGTATCCATAGGAAAAAAATATAAATACACTAAAACAAATTTCCCCAAACTTTTCTTGCTTCTTTGGGTTCCAGAAGTATCAAAAGACTGGGGTATAATTGAAATGAGCCCTGAGTGATTTGTTGCTAATGTCTTTTTAAGAAACCCATGGAAATCACAGTGACTTAAAATGAAACTCATGAATCTATTTTAAAGTTCACATAAATCTGAGATTTGAAGTTAAACTTGAAGGTCACAGAAAACATAAGAACTGGAAACCCTGGGGTTTCTTAGTGTGTTAGCTATTTTGATTCTGTCGTTTCTGTGATCAGGCCGACTTCTTTTGGAGCATTGCATTATGAAAGGACAGCTAGTCTGTCAGTCAACTTCTGCATACATTAGTAACATCTTAAAAATTCTTTAAGAAGTGATGGGTGAACATTTTGTGGCTTTTCATCCCTGATATATACCTTTTTCTTTTTTGATTTCTAAATACTGACTATTATGCATTCAGGGTTTGAAAGAATATTTTCATTAAGCAGAGACTTCTTCACTCTGGTACAGGATATTGCCTTGTTCTACCATGAACCTTACCCTTCCTAGCACTCCAGTCTTCTACCAGGTCCTTCTGCTGGGCACCCTCTTGGTATCATGCTCTCTTGTGGAGCATCCTGGCTCCTGGGAACCTGCCAGGGAACCTCCAGGCTGCACTGAATGTGCTCACCCATATTCTTCAACTAGGAGCTTCCAAACTGATTCCTTGGAGTCCTGGCGATGATAAACCTACATGGCCACCCATGGCAAAGTGAAATAAAACATTTCTCCCCTGTTGGTTACAGTGTTTGGAAAATATCACATAGCATGGCTGCAGCCAGATATATGCTAGGGTTTTAAAAGAAATTATTATTTCAGTTTCATCCCTCTCACCACTCCTCTTGTCGAGTCAGGAGACATTGTGAATGGCAGACGTCATTCAGAAGTCTAAGTGTTGTGAATGGACCAACTCATAATCCTTTGTTCTGTTAGTGCTTAAGGTCACATTCCCCCTAGGAGCCTCTTATTAATAATTGCTACTACAAATAGATTTTTGTGGCTCATATCTCATTCATCTATTCCACAAATGGAGGTTTTGTTCTATTATATTTCTATTATATTTATTTATTTTTGTTGTTCTTGTTGTACTGTTTTCATTGGTTCCAATTTCACTTAACATGAGTCTTTTATTCCCAATAAATAATCTTGGCTTTTTTTTTTTTTCCTGAAATGTTTTCACTCTGTTGCCTAGGCTGCAGTGCAGTGGCATGATCACTGCAGCCTCAACCTCCCCGGTTCAAGCAATCCTCCCACCTCAGCCTCCTGAGTAGCACACCACCATGCCCAGCTAATTTTTTGTTGTGTATGTATTTTTTTGTAAAGACAGAGTTTTGCCCTGTTGCCCAGGCTGGTCTCAAACTTCTGGGCTCAAGTGATCTGCTTGCCTCAGCCTCCCAAAGTGCTGAGATTCCAGGTGTTCATCACTGTGCACAGCCTATTCTTGGCTTTGATTGCACAAAACTCGACAGCTTACAAGACATGTCCATGTATATCAGTTCAGTGGTGAACTGAACTTGGATTCCCTCGTGGACAGCTCCTCAACCTCTACTTCAAGGCATTTATAGAAGGCTGGGCCAACTATCTGCTAGACATTATGAGTTATATATCCCACTAAGGCACAAATCTGGACACTTCCCCACTTTGCCACATTAATACTAGGTATAAAGTTTATGAATTATTACCTGATTTTTACAGTTGAGTACACTTGGCCTTAAAGAGTTTACAGAAGTTGCTCAGGGCCTCACATCCAGTGAGAGGTAGTATAGATTCCAAAGCCTGACCATATCTACTGCATCTTGTTTTTCCATTAAATCTGTGGTATGGCATAACAATGTAGCATTTCCTGGAGAAAACTCTTATAGAAAGTGGTAGGAGAAATGATCTCTATCCTTTGTTTACTCTGTCATTCATCAGGAAGTGATTATGTGATATTTTATAGATTTTTATTCATGGTTACTGGCTTGTAGCTCCCACAGCCTTGGTTATAATGTTGTGGTCCTTTAGCCTTCAGAAGCAGGTCTCAGGAAACAGCACGTCTTTCTCTGACCTTCTTCTGCCCTCCTTTCACCCGCCCAAGGCAGGACTCTATCTGACTGTCATCATTACATCTGAGTCTATCATTCCAAAGAGAATCCTGGCCCATATCCCAGAGAAAGGCATGCTGCACATGTTGCACAGAGGGGCCAAGAAGAATCTGAACACACAGGCCTCACTGGGTTTAGGTCATACCCTTTTTGTCCAATCAAATTTCTACATGGTTGTCAATTATGGACAACAAATAAAATCTTTGTAAAAGGCCTAAAGGACAGGGTTCAGAGAGCTTCTGGAGAGCTGAGTACATGGAGGTTCCTAGACACACCCAGTGATATGGTTTTGCTGTGTCCCCGCCCAAATCTCATCTTGAACTGTAGCTCTCATAATCCCATGTCATGGGAGGGACTTGCTGGAAGGTAATTGAATCATGGGGGCGGGTTTTTCCCATGTTGTTCTCATGATAGTAAGTCTCATGAGATCTGATGGCTTTATAAGGGTCAGTTCCCCTACACACACGCTCTTGCCTGCCGCCATGTAAGACATGACTTTGCTCCTCCTTTGCCTTCCATTATGATTGTGAGGCCTCCCCAGCCACATGAAACTGTGAGTCCATTAAAACTCTTTTTCTTTACACAAATTACCCAGTCTCAGGTAGGTATGTCTTTATTAGCAGTGTGAGAACAGACCCAGGAAGGACATAAGAGCTCTGTACCCCTTGCCCCATACCTTACCTTATGCATTTCTTCATCTGTATCCTTTGTGATATCCTTTATAATAAAGCAATAAACGTAAAACAAGTGTTACCTTGAGTTTTGTGAGTTGCTCTAGCAAGTTAGTTGAACCCAAAGAGGGGTCACAGGAACCCCAACTTGTAGCCAGTCAGAGGTTCTGGAGGCCCAAACTTGTGACTGAAGTGTCTGAAGGCAGGAGGCAGTTTTGGGGACTGAGCCTTCAACCTGTGGGATCTGACAATATCTCTAAGTAGGTAGGGTCAGAACTGCATTGGAAGACACCCAGCTGGTATCTACTGCAGAACTGATTGCTTTCTTGCTGGTGGGGAGAAATCACCCATATTTTGTGGTCACAGATGTCTTCTGTGTTGATGGTTGTTGTTCTTTTGGTAAGAGAGCAGAGGAAAAATGGTTTGAGAGTTTTTTCCAACAGAGTCACATTCAAATTCTCCAGATTGAAGAATCACTGGGAAACTAGACTTCTTTGCTTTTCTTCCAGCTTCTCACAGAGAAGTTTGTTTCTTTGTTTTACTGTTAAGAAAATAGTTGTTTTCACATTACTTTTTAGTTTGTTTGAAACCTGTTGGCACTGCATTTTAAAGTGCCATCTAAAAGTGTTCAGTCATAATGAGAGAGAAACTTTTCTTAGACTTATAGAATGTGGGATCTAAGAAACACATACTCCACTTCCCCATTTCATGCTTTAATCTCACCAACCACTAGACTGGCATGCTTTCCTAGAGACACAACAGACCACTCTCCATAGCCTAAAACAAGCTACTGTATCTTCACAGCATTTCCCATTGTACCAAACTTGTTTCCTTGTTGAGCACAAAGCTTTTGATCCTAACCGAGCCTTCCAAGAGGATATGAAAATGTCTCCCATTTCTTCCACACAGAGAGCATTCAGAAACCCTCATGACCCTTCCAATACAATAAAAATAAACCTTATTTCTTTCTTGTTTTTAATTTTATGGACCACTTAAAAATCGTGTTCGAAATGCCCTCTGAGGTAAGGGAAATTAATTGTTTACAGGAAAGGAAGATGAGGTTCAGCTAAAATAAAGGAAAAATCAAGATTCTTCTGGCTCAATTGTTGGGACTCTTTTCTCCAAACCTCCCTCCATTTCTAGGTGAACTGTTCCCATTTTTTGTCAGTTGTTCCTCCTATAAGCCTGTGTCAATGTCCACTCAGCATCTCAGGCCCTGTCCCAGCTTATGATAATGTTCACAGTGCTCAGGACTGAAATTAGGGACCACAGCTATTTTTGATCAGTACAGATGGATTATGCTCTCCAAGAAAGACTGTGCTGATAAACTTACAATTGCTCAAGTAAGATCAGTGCGGAAACCATGTAAGGTGAAAAAAAAAAAAACCTCAGAAGAACACTGTAGAGGGCTACGTTAAAGGAATTTTCTAAGGATGAAATTGTTACATAGTAAAAAATATTATTTCAACCATTTTCTTTTGCATGCATTGTTTTCCATCCTACCTTACAAAGGTATTCATGCCCATTATATTTCCATTTCCCAAAGTTCCTAAACCATTCAGAAGATAGAATTGTAGGAGTCTCTCATGTGCATCCCCATTTCCATTGCCATCACCCTAGTTGGGTCCTTGATGCCTATCCTGGCTCTTTGAAATATCCTCCTTATTGTTCATAATCACTCTCATTACTCCCTCTTGCAGATTCATAATCCACATTGCTTCCAGGGTTATCGTTTTTAAGCCTAAAGGGACTATGTTAGTCAGGGTTCTCTAGAGGGACAGAATGAATAGGATAGATGTATACATAAAGGGGAATTTATTCAGGAGTTTTAACTCACATGATCACAAGATCCCACAACAGGCCAGCTGCAAGCTGAGGAGCAAGGAAGCCAGTCAGAGTCCAAAGCTGAAAACTTGGAATCCAATGTCTGAGGGTAGGAAGCATCCATCATGTGAGAAAGATATAGGCTGGGAGGCTAAGTCAGTCTGGTTAATTCACAGTCTTTGGCCTGCTTTATTCTGGCCACACTGGCAGCTGATTAGATTGTGCCCACCCAGGTTGAAGGTGGGTCTGCCTTTTCCAGTCCAGTGACTTAAATGTTAATCTCCTTTGGCAACCCCTTCACAGACACACCCAGAAACAATACTTTGCATCATTCAGTCCAATCAAGTTGACACTCAGTATTAACCATCACAGGAACTAAGTTTATTTCCTACCCAAAACTTTCCAATAGTCTCCCATTATGTGAAAAATAACATACAGCTTCTCAGGCTTCCAACTCAACTTTTACAATTTTCCCCAAACTCCCAAAAGACCTTCACTAATACATTCTTAATTCTATGAGACTAGAAACGGTACTTGCTGTTCTCCAATGACAGCTTGTGTATTTCCTGCTTCTGTGTCCTGAAGCACACTGGTCTTCCCGTCTTTCTAGGATTCTAATTGCTTCTTAGCTACCTTCCAGAATCTTCCCGTTTTTCAAAGGCTTATTAAAATCTAACCTCCTCTGAAAAGCCTTTCTGTGGTCTTCATTTTTCTTAACTTCTTTTCAACTCTATTATACATTTGTCAGAGTCCACTACTATTAATTATTTATGTATTTGGCTTGCCTGATACACTGCAATTCCTGGAAAAGAACATTCACTGCACCTTGAAAGGTTTTATGGATTGAACTGAATTCCAACTGATGTTAGCATATTCACATATTTATTTATTCATCATGCATTTCCTCAGCATATGTTTATTGAATGACTACTACATGCCAACTGAGAGAATTCCAAGCCTAGTAGGCAAGATCAGCACAAATACTTCTAAGTAGAATTCAATGTAGAAGAATGACACAATTGAGATACAGCAAAGAGCTGGTGATCTGCCATACCTCAGCTTTATGTTGTGCTTCTTCGGTGCCCTTTTTATTCTTTCTGCTTCTATTTCTCTTGATGGTGAGGTTTTGGTCTCTTGTAGGCTCTATCTGAACTGTTATTGGAAAGTCATATAAAACATGATGTCATCCAGTACTGTTTCGTTCTTGTCACAGTGTTCTAGTCCTAGTTTTCTTTTCCTTTTTGTCTATAATAATAATTATGAATTCCTTCAGCATTTTCTGCCTTTTTTTGCTTGCTTCAGAGTTAAAGAAAGTCTGGTAGTTTTCTTCCTCCTAAAGGTCAACAAACAAGACATTAGAATTTTAAGTTTCTTTTCTGTTATTAATAATAAGTGAGGTCAGAGAGAAAAAGTGTTAATACAAGAAGAAAATGCAAAGATCCAGTGACTCTTACAAAGGTCATTAAATCTTAGCCTTTGATTCATAGTTCCTGGACTTCTGCTGGGAGAATATTTAATTGCATAAAACGCTTTTGTTCTAATGGATATTTATTTTTATTATGGTAAAATACACATAACTTTTCAGTGAATGGTTTTGTGGCATTAAGTACATTTACATTGTTGTGAACCCTCACCACCATCCCTTTCTAGAACTTTTTCTTTCCCAAGTGAAGATCTATACCTACTAAAAACTAACTCCACATTCCTCCCTTCCTATCCCATACTTTCCAACACCTAGAAACCACCATTCTACTTTCTGTCTCTGAATTTGACTACTTTAGTTATTTTGGACAAGTAGAATCATGCAATATTTGTCTTTTTGTGTGACTGGCTTATTTTACGTAAAATAATGTCCTCAAGATTCACCCAGGTTGTAGTGTGTGTCAAGTTTTTTTTCTTTTTCAGGCTGAAAAATATTCCCTATATTTATACAGCACATTTTGCTTACCCATTCATCTATTAATGGACATTTAGCTTTCTTCTACTTTTTAGCTATTGTGAATTATGCTGCTGTAAACACGAGTGCATAAATATCTGAGTCCTTGCTTTCAGTTCTTTTGGGTATATATCCAGAAATAGAATTCCTGGATTGTATGGTAATTATAGGTTTAATGTTTTTAAGGAATCACCATCCCTTTTTTCAAGTGCATACATCATTTATATTTTCATCAGCAATGCACATGAATTCAAATTCCTCCACACCTTTGCCAACACTTAGTTTTCTTTCTCTTTCTTTTTAAGATAACCATCCTAACAAGTATAGAGTGTTCTCTCATTGTGTCACCATGGATATTTCTGATGGTGACACTCACCAAATCTTATTCCTTCTTCAGACTTTTACTTTTTTTTATGGAAGAGCATGTTAACACTTTCCTCTATGAAGTCTTATTTTCCCAGAATGTCGTTGTAAAGGGTCATGTAAGGAAAAATAGTAGATACTTTTTATGGAAAGAAATTTATTTAGATTTGTGAAAGCTCCATACTGATGATAACCATCACAGTGGGCCCCTTCCCCCTCAGCAAGGTCTCCATAGGAAATTTCCTCATACCTCTATCATCACATTTGACATCAGCTCAGACCTGGACCTACCCAGCAGCAATAATCCATCTATTTTCATCCAATCATTCATCAATTCATCCCTCCATGCATTCATTCAACAATTAATTATTGTACACCTATGTTCTGTTTAAACCTAGCAATTCTTTCTAGTCTTTTTATTATTTACGATAACTAAGGAAGTATATTAATGAAATACTTGGCTATTTCCTTCTGATTGAGTATCCAGGCTAGTTCTCTGGACATCTTTTCTGGGCAAGATAAAGAGACAAATCATGGTGCTTTTTAGAAATGAAATGTTCACCTCATCTATGGCTCACATAGGCATTTCAAAGTGGGACCTAATGCTTTTAGAAACTATATTTACACAGCATAAAATAGGAACTTGTATCCCACTTAGAGTAAAAACTATCCATGCCTTTCTTACGTGGTAAATAACATATTGTGAGTTAAGGATGCCTAATAGACACTAAATAATGTAATACATGAGAAAGGAAACTATGATTGGCAAGTCCAATTACCTGGGTCTTGCAATATGTTTTTTTAATTGACCTTCATATCGTTACAGTAATGATTTTTGTTTTTCTCATTCTTTTCTTTTCTTCTTTTTGAATAAGAAGAAACAAGATTGACAATGAGAATTGTCACATGCAGCATTTTGTTGTTGTTGTTGCTGTTAGATGTCAGAGTTATAACTAAATAAAAATTGGAGTAATTTCACATCAAATGTTTCCCAGATAAATCCAGGGATTTCCACCACACTTTGTTCTTAGGAAATCAGCACCATATCTCATTGTAGAAGTATTTCCATGTGTAATTAATTTAAATATAACATAAAAGAAACAGAATCAAGATGAAACAGACAATAATCTTCCACTCAAACATATTCAACCACAAACCAAAGTCACATTTTGGATTGTGTCCTCATTTTGATGATCACAGGATTTATCTTATTTGTGGTTTACTTGGGCTATTTTCAATGCCTGGAGAGACACCATGTACACTGTAGAATAATGCAATAAAATAATTAAGCATATTTTCCTCGTCTCTGGGAATATTTATACTTGTACACACACAGTTACATTAAAAGGGCTAGAATGCAGCAAGCTCAGCTGTAAGTTATTACCATGATGGTGCTGGCGTGCTAGGGCTGCTGTCACACTGAGATGCAAACTGGGTGTTCCAGTGGGATGGATTATCCTAGAGTCCGCTAAGAAGTCAATGCATCTCATGGAGAGAAAATCTGTTGGGCTTAAAAGAAAAATGCCTGTGGAAGAACACAAACTAACATCTAATCCTTTGCCAGCAGAAGTTTTTAAGGGTAGTGAAAAATTAGTGACAGACAGAAATGTTCTTCTGAGTCTAGAATCAGAACAAATCCAGCTGTGGTCATTCTACTGGATCTCAGCAAAACAAACTTGGTTGCTTACATTTGTTCTGACCTCTTACAGAAGAAAAGATTCAAAATCGGGTACTTTCAACTGAGAAAACTTGGTTAAATGAAACGAAATAAGTTTAGATACAGGATGTTAGCTTGAGGAAAGTACAATATGATTTGAGAGTCAGAGTTTGGAATCAGGAGCCTCAAATCAGACCAGATGATTTTTAAGACGACACTAGCAACTCAAAAATGCAAATAAGAATCAGGAATAGGACCCCATAGACTTTTAGGGGGAGTCAGGACATTCTCAAAGCACTGGTTTCTATTCAAGTTATCAATTGACCCTGACACTAAGTAGGAGTGTTTTGTGCTATATTTGCCTTATGGCAAACAGGCTTGAGCTGATTTTGTTCTCTATGAGAAGTGGCTATGAGTTTTCATCAAGAGTGCAAAGGAAAAAGTTAGTTTGAGGGAAATAATCAAAAGACCAAGTTCTGAATTCTAGAACATTGGTCTGATCTAGAGTCAGAAGACCAAAGTCTGATTTCTAGTTTCTTCACTTACCAGGGTTATTTTGGAAATGTCATTTCATCTCCCCTAGTTTTCTTTTTCCTGAGAAAATGAGAATGTTTTCTGTCATCTTTATCTGAGGACAATGTGCAAATGTTTTGTAAACTCTTGTCAAGGATTATCATTATTTTAAAACTGAATTCCTTTCTCAGTGATAATTAAGTAAACTATGAGAAAAATAGTTCTTAATATGAGAACTATGTAAAACTTTTTTTGTGTACAGTTGAGTTGGAAGTGTGTTTTGGAGGACTCAATGTCTGGTGGCTGTAACTGGTTTGTTTCCAACATATGATACACTTGTGTGCTAGGTTTATGTATTAGGGTAGTGCTAACCACCATACCACATAAAAAGCTAAAATTGCAATTCTTTAATATAATAGGAGTGTATTTCTTGCACATATAAAGTAGGTATTCTTGATTGGTGGGCTGTTCTTCAAGTGGTGATTCAAGAACTTGGGTTTTTTGTTGTTGTTGTTGTTCGCTTTATTATCTTTAACACATAGCTTCCTACGTAGCTATGTATACAAGCCACTGGATAGAGAAGGAACATAGTGTATATGGTGTGGAAGGCTGTTTATGAGCCAGCTCTGGAAGTGGCACACATCCCTTCTGTTTAATTTCATTGGCTGGAACTCAGGCTCACAACCATGCCTTTTTGCAAGGAAGGCTAGAGAAGACGCTTGATTTTTGTGCCTGAGGAGAAGATGAAATGGGATTAGTAAGCAGCCAGCTAATATCTGCTAAAATTTTGGGTCAGAACAACAACTCATGAAGTATCTGGACTGTAATACAGGTAAATTGATTATTTTAAATGAAGTATCAGTTAATGAGAATAAAAAGACCAGGCTTTTCACGAATCCCCAGAGGGCATTCAGGAACGCCGTGTTCCGCAGTAGTGGATATGCGTGTGCTTGTGTGAGGCATCGGCAGAGCGTAATCCCAATTCAGGTGTAATGTTTTCCCTTTTGTCTTCTCATAGGAGCTGACTAAGTTGGCTTGGCTGTACATAGGAGGAAGACCCTGATCCCTAGTGCTCAACACAAAAACGCTTCAATAATCCCCTGAGATTGTTTTACCTTGCAACACTCTCTGGAAAATTGTTGTTCCAGGAATGTAATGAAAAGATCTGCAAGAGAGTACAGCCCCTGTTGATTGACTTGTCTTGGTAAGCTTTCCTAGTTCTTTTGGGAAAAAAAAAAAAATGTGAACCATACAACCATTTATACGTGGACAGCAATCTCTTGGTCTAGCTTTCAAGCAGAAGGGATTTCATGGTCAAGGGCTAGCCTCAGAAAATAAGCCTTGTTAATGAATATATAATTCTATAGTTCCTGAAGGTATGTGCATATAAGAACTCATGATGTGAAAGGACCATGAACTGAGGGAAACTGACCCATTGGGTTGATGGTGGGCACAAGAATGAAAGGCATTCAGCCATTGAATTACAAGCACCTCCAAGTACCACATAATTGCATTTCAACCAGGATTTTTATAAACAAATATAACAATGTTGACTTTGGATTTGTTAGCTTCAGGCTCCCACACATTTTTATTCCTCATGACTATTTTATTTTTCAAAAGAAAAGAAACCCCCCATATATGTGGTCAGAGAATAATTCTATGCACTGGGAACTTTTCAAATAAATTTACTGCTCATGCTCAGTGAATGACCTTCACTTAGCAGCAGTATGTAAACCTTGGAAAAAATTGAAGCCAACATAAAATTATCCAAAAATTCCAGATTTCTAGCTCCATGGCCCCTATAAGAAATTCTGAATCAGTAAGTATGAGATCTGGGAATGTGAATTTTAATACAAACCTCATACAAAATAATTCCTTCTACTTTGGGAAATACAGATTTGGTGATTTAATATCAGTTGCTCATGTTTGTGTAAAGTATACACAAAGAGCTTTCTGTATCTCTTAACATGACAAACTATCACATGATTATCACCGTCAAGTGAATATTTGCTCCTATTTTTTATTTTAGGAAGTCAGCAAGGGTACAATAGATTTGGATCAAACAGGTAATATAACTTGTGGGCATTGTAAGAGATATGCTGATATCACTCCAGCTATTTAGCATCTACTATTTTCCAGTAAAGTGTACTGCACCAGACACTTCATATTCATGTCTCAAAAAAACCAAGGGAGGTGGCTATCATTGAGTCAATCTTATAGTTGAGAAAACTGCAATACAAAGGGGTTAAATTGTATTTCCATTGGCATTGCAATAAAGGAATACCTGAGACTGGGTAATTAATAAAGAAAAAAGGTTTAATTGGCTCAGGGTCCTGCAGGGTGTACAGGAAGTGTGATGCCAGCATCTGCTTCTGATGAGGACTCAGGAAGCTTACAATCATTGCAGAGGGCAAAGGGGAGCAGGCATATCACATGTTGAGAGTGGGAGAATGGGAGGGGTGAGGTCCCAAACCTTTAAGCAACTAGATCTCACTTGAACTTAATGAGCAATAACTCACTCATCACCAAAGGAATGGGGCTAAGCCATTCATGAGTGATCCACTCCCACAATCCAACCACCTCCCGCCAGGCCCCACCTGTAACACTGGGACTCCCATTTCATTCCCTCCCTGGCCCCTCAAATCTCATGTCTTTCTCACATTTCAAAATACAATCATGCCTTCACAAAAGTCCCCTGAGATCTTAACTCATTCCAGTATTAACTCAAAAGTCCCAATTCCCTGGTTCCAATTCCAAAGTCTCACCTGGAGATAAGTTCCTTCCACATATGAGCCTGTGAGATAAAAAACAAGTTATTTATTCCCAAAAGACAATGGTGGAACTGGCATTGGGTGTACATTTCCATTCTAAAAGGGAGAAATTGGCCAGAAGAAAAGGGGTACAGGCCTCATGCAAGTCTGAACCCATCAGGGCAGTCATTAAATATTAAAACTCCAAAATAACCCCCTTAGACTCCATCTCCCATATCTTGGGCACACTGGTGCAAGGGCTGGGCTCCCAAGGCATTGGGAGCTTCACCCCTGTGGCCTTGCAGGGTATACCCTCTGCGGCTGGTCTCATGGGCTGGAGTTGGGTGCCTGCAGATTTTCTAGGCTCAGGATGCAAGCTGCCAGTGAATCTATCATTTTGGGGTCTGGAGGGCAGTAGATCCCCTTCCCAGAGCTCCACTAGACAGTGCCCTTGTGGGAACTCTGTGTGTGGGCACTCATTTCCCCTTGACATTGCCTTAGTAGTTTCTCTGTGCGGGCCTGCCCCTGTTGCAGACTTCTACCTGGGCACCCAGGCTTTTCCATACATCCTGTGAAATCTAGGGAGAATCTGCCAAGCCTCCTTCACACTTACGTTCTGTGTGCCCACAGACTTAACATCACGTGGAAACCACCAAGGCTTGTGGTGGTTTGCACTCTCCAAAGCAGCAGCTTGAGCTATACTTGGGAGCACTTTGAGCCAGGCTGGAGCCAGAGCAGCCCAGATGCTGGGAGCAGTGTCCTGTCTTCACAAGCAACAGAGCCCTGTGTTTGAGCCCTGAAATCATTCTTTCCTTCTAGACCTCTGGCCCTGGGATGGGAGGGGCTATCTCCAAGATCTCTGTAGTGCTTCCAAGAACTTCCTCCCATTGCCTTGGCTATTAGCACTTTGTTCCTTTTAGTCATGCTAATCTCTCTAGCAAGTGGTTGCTTTACACCTTACTTGAATTTCTCTTTTAAAATGCTTTTTTTTGTTCTCTGCCACATGGCCAGGTTGTGAATTTTCTAAACTTTTATGCTCCGTTTCCCTTTTAAATAAAAGCTCCAACTTTAAGTCATTTTTTTTTACTTCATTGTCTAATCGTAGACTATTAGAAGCAGCCATGCCACATCTTGAAAGATTTGCTGCTTAGAAATTTCTTCTGCCAGATACCCCAGGTCATTACTCCTAAGTTCAAACTTCCACAGATCCCTAGGTCATACACACAATGCAGCCAAGTGTTTTGCTAAGGTATAGCATGGGTAAGCTTTACAGTGAAGGTCATCAGCTTGGCCTTCACTGTCCAAATTCCCATCAGCATTTCGGTCACAACCACTTAACAAGTCTCTAAGAAGTGATAAACTTTCCCTCATCTTCCTGTCTTCTTTTGAGCTCTTCAAACTCTTCCAACCTTTTCTCATTACCCAGTTCAAAATCTGCTTCCACATTTTCAGGTATCTTTATAGCAATATCCCACTTCTCGGTATGAATTTTCTGTATTAGTGTATGCGTGCTGCTGCAAAGAAGTATTTGAAACTGGGTAATTTAAAAAGAAGTTTAATTGGCTCAGGATTCTGCAGAGCACATAGGAACCATGGTGCCAGCATGCTTCTAGTAAGAGGCTCAGGAAGCTTACAATCATGGCAGAAAGTGAACAGGGAACAGATGCATTCCATGGTGAGAGTAGGAGCAAGAGAGTGAGGAATGAGGAGGTCCCAGGCTTTTAAACAGCCAGATCTCTTGTGAACTAACTGAGCAAAAACTCACTTATTACCAAGGGGATGATGTTAAATGATTTATGAGTGATCTGCCCTCATAACCCAATCACCTCCCACTGGGACCTCCCTCCAGCATTGGGAATCACATTTCAACATAAGATTTGGAAGGGACAAACCTCCAAACTATATCACTTGCTAAAGTTTGATAGTAAGTGGCAGAGTCTAGATTTGTATCCTACTGTTTGATTCTGGTTCTCTGCCTTTTCATTTGCTCTAGATCAAACCAGAGCTTCTGGCTGGGATACTGGTATCTCGAGTGAGTCATGGCAGGAGATACATGCTGGAGCTGAGGACGTAGTAGAGACAGCAGAAAAGGTAGGAGACAGCAAGAGGAGAGCAGCCTACAGATGAGAAGACAAGTAATTTACCCTGAAGTTCTGGGACTGCTGTAGGTCACAGGAAAAATCCTTCTGAGAGATTTTGATTTTAGGTTTTGATTGTACTTCTGTTTCTATGAATGATAGAAGAAGAAGCCTATGAAGTATACATTTTCGTAGTATTTTATAGATGAGAATCAGTGTTTTTAAGCTATTAACTGAGTCACCTAATTAGTTAATGAAAGAGTGGGATTACAACCCAAGTGTGTTTGATCTCAGAGACCATGCTTTCTAATTCACAAATACTCTTTCCCTAGTAGAATCCATACCAGTGTTTTCCAAACTTGTTTGTTCTGTGAGATAAACAAAAGTAAAATTAGAGTATGATTTGCAATAAAAGTAGTTGTTGGTGGTGAATTAGAGGCAAGAGTCAGAAAGACCATGTAATTGAATATGTGAAGCAACAGGGGTTTTTGCTAATGGGCTGTGTTCTTGTGAAGGTAAGGAAAGAGAAAATAATGAGGACTAAGAAATGGATAAGGCAAGGAAAAGACAATAATGGAAGCCAAAACGAAGTGAAAGGAAAAACAGACCATTTGTTATATTTTGCTTTATTACCACCACCATTCTTAGGCATCAGAACATTTTTTAAAAATCATGGCAGTAACTTCTTGATGTAATATTGATAAAACTTGCTTCCAAATATTTATATATTTGTAAATAAAAAGCATAATCAGAATTCAGTGGTCCCTTTTTAATGTCACAAGTAGTACAATGTTAACAAGCTAGACTGCACAATATCCTGTTTAAGTGTGTGTCTGTGCATGAGTGGGGCAGGGACGGGATCTTTGTGGTGTCATATTTACCTATCAGTATGAATGTAGGAAGTAAATTCTGAATTGAGAAAATCATCATATTGCAACTGTATCTAATTTATGTGAATTAATAATAAGGGCATAAATCTTACTACTTATTCTAGTTCATAAGGAGCTGGTGAAGCAGTCCTTTATAATGAAATAATTACTTTTTCAAGGCAGGAAGATAGTAGTAATTTGATAGGTGAATGATTTCCCAATATATAAAAATCAAATCCAAGGGAATTTCTAAAGCCAAATACATATTATTTTTGATTTTTGTACCACTTCAGATAATTTGTATCCATAGTCTTTAAGCAGAGTTTTAAAAATCAAAAGTTGACGGTAAGAAGATCTCCAGGGATAGGATTTAATGTGATTTTTGTCTGCACATTGTTATTTTCTGATTGTTCTACAATTAACACAGGTTAGTAAACAAATTAAAGGAGATAATTGTTGATAAACAGATAGAGCCAATTCTCAAATTCTGAATAAGCCTAATTCATTGGCAAATATGTTGATTGTAGATAAGACCACGTTTTTAGATAAAGATGACAATTTAAATTCTGTTTTGATTTGAGGTCAGCTCACAAAGACCTCTGAAACTTTCATTTAGTTTAGCTTCAGCACTGATAAGAGAAACTGAAATTTACTGTCTTCTCTCTTATTATGTGATGCCTAAGACAGGAAAAAGAAAGAGCTCCCTTAACTCTTCTTGGACTTAAAAAAAAAATAGCTTCACTGAACTTTAATTGACACACAGTAAACTGCACAAGCTTAAAATGTGCAATTTAACAAGTTTGACTTATCTTGTAATAAGTTCTAACGAAAAATTTGAATTAAGCCAAAGCTATTCTCGTGTTCTATTTCCTTATACTGTCCCCTCTACCATGCACATTGCAAAACATGTTTGTTAGAATGTGGACAAAATAGACTGTGGAGACTAGTCTCAAAAATGACAATTACTGGTGATTTAGTGTCTATGAGAAAAATATATTCTAAATTCTTAGACATTGATTTACAAAATTATTTTTAACACAGCTTACTTGGGAAATGAAGACTAGCCAGCATTTACCAGTGTTGATAATCATCGTAACTGGTACATTTGGTCTTCTCACTTATTCTGAATATCACATATATTCTCTTATATCTTTCTATATCAAATGTCCAATAAAGCCCAATTACCTGATGTCATATGAAAGCAGCTTGTGGAAGGTGGGACTATTGGAGATGCTGTACCCCTGCTAGGAAGTGGCTCTGGAAAATGTTTCATTTAATATCCAATGAGATTGAGTTGGAGCTAACGTCTGAGTGGTAGATGTAAACTAAAGCTGAGCTTTCTAGGTTCTGCTCAGCCCTTTGATCTTTTGAGCTTTGCTACTGCTCTTCTTTACCTCCCTATTACCGCCTCCTGCCCGGAGGCCTCCTCTTCTTTTCTAACCCAGACTATAAAATTCTACCTCATAGTGAATTTTTCAAGGCAGTTACAGTGCAGCTTTCCTCCTTGGAGTCCACTCTGCATTATTGCTATTAGAAGAAGGAGAAACCTGCAGGGATGTGCAAAAGTTAGACTGAGAAATAAAACATATTGGTGGTCTTCCACCAGATCATGAGCACACTCATATCCATCTTACAGTCCTGGTTTTGCTTTTATGCAGTGGAACTATCACCCACTGCTTCTATATTAAACTTTTCAGATTTTCAACCTACAAGTCTTTTCATGCTAAGAAATGGCATTTCTTAAAAGAAAAAAGAAAGAAAAGAATGTCTGGAAATTGGTTCTACAACGAAGTTACAAATGAGAGAATTGATAATTCAGTCTTACGCTGCTTCTTGAAATATGATGGTTTCTGTTTTTGATAGAAGATGTCTTTCATATGTAAGCAGCACAAAAAATCTTATAATTTTATCTTATTCTTAAAATTCTTATAATTTTAATCCCCTTATAATATACTATCTAAGCAATTACAGTCATTATTATGTTGATAAAATTTTATTCTCAATCATTATTAAATGCAATTGTGAGATTAGAGCTGATGCATTTGATAGTTTCGTCTCTTTATTGTGAATTTCTGTGTCCCTTTTGCCCCTGCAAGATTTTGGTGAAAGATAAGACTTGAATGCCAAACCTCGTGTTGCAGATACTTTGTACATATTTCCACCTTTGATCTTTGCAGCAACTTCGTGAACTAAGTATCATGACTCTAAGTTTACAGATTAGAACACTGATACCCAAGGAGTTAGGGAATTTGTTTAACTGCACATGGTTGAGTCTGAGATTTGCTTACACCTGGGCCTGCTGGGCACCCCTCATATCTTAGGACAAAGTACCACAATTTAGGTAAGGGCCAGGACTTTCTTCTAGGTGCGTTACTCACATTGCTCTCTCAGCTAAGGCTCCTTGCTCTTCATTCACATCGTGTCTGGGGTATAAACCATCCAATGAAAGATGACCCCTTCTGTCTCTCCCCATTAAAAAAGCATCGTCCTGAGTTGTATATGAATGTTTCTTTCCCATTTCATGGTCACTGGTATCTTTTTGCCCTCCTGTTCTCAGTTTTACTTTTAGGCCTGAAGCATTCGGTAGGTTCATTGCTGAACATGGGCAGTTTCACTATTTTTCTGTTCCATAAGGAAAACCAAGAAGTCTGTGTTCTTTTATTTTATTATTTTATTTTATGTTTGTGAGACAGGATCTCACCTGGTTGCCCAGGCTGGAGTACAGTGGGGCGATCACAGTTCACTAGAGCTTTGACCTCCTGGGCTCAGGCAAGTCACCTCACCTCCCACCTCAGAATCCTGAGTAGCTGGGACTGCAGGTGTGCGCCACCATGCCAGGCTATTTTTTTTTTCTTTTTTTGAGATGGAGTCTCGCTCTGTCGCCCAGGATGGAGTGCAGTGGCGCGATCTCGGCTCACTACAAACTCCGCCTCCCAGGTTCATGCCATTCTCCTGCCTCAGCTTCCTGAGTAGCTGGGACTACAGGTGCCCACCACCATGCCCAGCTAATTTTTTTGTATTTTTAGTAGAGACGGGCTTTCACCGTGTTAGCCAGGATGGTCTCCATCTCCTGACCTCGTAATCCGCCCACCTCGGCCTCTCAAAGTGCTGGGATTACAGGCGTGAGCCGCCACACCCGGTCCCCTAATTTGTTTTTAATTATTTTTTTGTAGAGATGGAGTCTCACTATGTTGCCCAGGCTTGTGTTCTTTCAGTGCCAGGCTTTATTCCATTTGCTTCCACAGCTCAGCAGGTTAGAGATGAATGAAAGAGCATATGAGGAAAGGGCTGAAATCAGGGTCCAAAGCCTCATTTGGCAGAGGGTCATGATACGTCTATTTAACTTACTTGACTTCAACCGTACACGTCAGCAAAGAAATAGTAAGAAAGTTAGGGGAATGGAATAATTCCAATGATGCTGGTGGGTGATGGTATGCCCCGGGGGGTGGGCGCTTTATGGAATGTAAATCCCTGACCTTTCAAAACGGCCTCATTTCCTGTTACCTCTCATTGAGCATCCCCACATTTGGACAGGGATGCTGGGGTTTTCAGATATGTTTCCTATTCAACATGGTACCTAAATGCCAACCAACAACATCACAGAATTCTCTGCGGAGGAGGCAGAAGTTGATTCCAGCGGTAAGAGAAACAAATAGCAGCGGCAGCAACATCCAAGACAACACCAGCCAAATAACTGGTGCACAGTGCCTCCGTGCATTCTATTTTATGGATGACATAGAATAGATTTTTCAATGGTAATTTTAATTAATTACAATTTTTGCAATACATGCTAACTTTAGGATAGAAACTCTTTTAAGTTGAACTGTTGGTTTTGTTTGTTTGTTTGTTTTCTTAGAAAGCAAGTTTATTAAGAAAGAAAAGGAAATTAAGAATGGCTACTCAATAGACAAAGCAGCCAAAATGTAGTCTTTATCATATATTTTTTGAGACAGAGTCTCACTCTGTCACCCAGGCTGGAGTGCAGTGGCGCAATCTCAGCTCACTGCAACCTCACCCTCCCAGGTTCAAGCAATTCTCTTGCCTTAACCTCCTGAGTAGCTGGGATTACAGGCATGCACCACCACGCCTGGCTAATTTTTATATTTTTAGTAGAGATGGGGTATCACCATGTTGGCCAGGCTGGTCTCAAATTCCTGACCTCCAATGATCCACCTGCCTCGCCCTCCGAAAGTGCTGAGATTACAGACATGAGCCACTGCACCCAGCCAAAATGTAGTTTTATTTCGCTATTTATTAGAGGACTTTGGTCACATCACTAGATCTTTGAGCTACACTTTATTTGAAATATTCACAGTTAGCAGTAATGCCCAAATGTCTGTGTCTTTCAGAGGTTTTGAATATTTAATAAGAAAAAATATATGTGCATATTTTAAGTACTTAAACATTTGAGTTATATAATAATAATTTCTAAGAGAGTGTAAAGCATTGGTATCCTTTTGAAATTCCCTGATTCCATGATGAGCTAAAAAATGTTGTAAGGTTTTGAATAAATTTAAATAAACATTTTCAGTCATTGCAATGTGTGTATGTGTATACCTATATCTATATCCCTATATATTTGAATTTTGAAAAAGGTTAAAATGACTTCAAATATATGAATTAAGGTTTGGGTTAATTTTATTTTGCCTGATTAAGTTTACTTATCCCCATGACAAATTGGCATCTGAATTGTCAGCCGGCAGGTGTGTTCCACACTTTTCACTTGTCTGTGTGTGTGTGAGTGCACAGACCTTCAAGAGCACTCACAAGTGTAACTGCAAGTTTGCCTCTGAGTGCACAGACCTGAAATCTTAATATGCTACTTTTTTTCCTCCATAAACAATACAAAGAAGTTGACAGGTCTGAAAGGGGCTTATGTGAAAAGATAATTAAGAGCTTTAGAGAGTGTCAAGAGTCAATAGCTCAGCACTGTCAGCACTCCGGAGAGTTACAGGCTATAATTAGATGGCATGGAGGTGTAAGGCATGCTTGGCAGTTGATTCCTGCATGATCTCCAAGGGAAAAACAAAGAGCAGCCTCCATGAGATCTCAGGCAAAGTGGAAAACAGACGTGCTGGAGTCAAACCTCTCAAGCGTCTGCTGTTCTCCCAGGTTGCAGCGTTTGGTGAAGAGCTTTTTTTGCCTTTTGATTGGCATCTGCACGGGCTCACTGGCCTGTGTTCATCATTCCCACAATCCCCTTGGTTTTGGGAAGCAGACCTTCCTTCCGCTTTGTGAATTAGAGGTCATTTCTGAATTAGAGGTCATTTCTGTGGAGTCTATGAGTACAGCCTGCCCCATGTTCCTGTACTCACTTTGGACTCTGAAAAGTTCAAGTTTATATGAAACAGAGCTAGTTGATCCCTGATAAAAGATCATTTTGCAAAGAGATCTGGAAAAGTCCAGAAGAGTCTCTCCCTATGTAAACTTGAACAGACAAAAAGCATGTGCAGAACTAGATTAAGATGCCCAAAACACTGAAAACAGTATAGAAAATAACCAATCATATGATGTCAAATTTTAAAAATCTAAGTAGTAAAATATGTATAAAGAAGTCAAATAGTATTCTAATTTTTTCCAGATATGTGTGTGTATGTGTATATGTATGTGGGCCTTCAAAATGTACATGGAAAGTGCATATTATGAAAAAATCTGTGCATAAATTCCAATTTTTTGCACCAAAATAAACTCACACTAACTTGTTACAACATGTCTGAACAGAATCTAGTTTGAGACACTAAGAAGGATAAAACATCAGTGTAAAAAGAGCCCCTGTCAGAGCAACATGAATTCTGCCAAAATTGAAGCAAGAACAAACATCAAATTTATGGTAAAGCTTGGGTGGAAGAACACTGAAATCGCTGATGTTTTATGAAGTTTATGGAGACAAGGCCTTAATGAAATCAATAGTTCACAAATGGATAACTTGTGTTAAGAAGGGACAAGATGATGTTGAAGATGACATCCACATTAATTTGCCAGAAAAAAATTAATCTTGTTTGTGTTCTTAATTTTTTTTTTTTTTTTTCCATCAGGTCTTACTCACTCACCCAGACTGGAGTGCAGTGGCATGATCATGGCTCACTTCAGCCTCAACCTCCTTGGCTCAAGAGATCCTCCCACCTAAGTCTCCCAAGTAGCTGAGACTACAGTTGCATACCACCACAACCAGCTAATTAAAAAAAAAAAAAAAATTCATAGAGACAAGGTCTCGCTATGTTGCCCAGGCTGGTTTTGAACTCCTGGGCTCAAGCAGTCCTTCTGCTGTGGCCTCCCAAAGTGCTGAGATTACAGGCATGAGCCACTGTGCCCACCCTTGTTTGTGAACTAATTGAACAAGATGGGTGACTAACAGCAGAAACGATAGTCAGCACTACAAATATCTCAGTTAGTTTGGCTTATACATTTCTAACAGAAAAATTAAAGTTGAGGAAACTTTCAACTCAACTGTACCCAGATCAACTGCAGATAAGAGCAGAATTTTTAGTGGAAATTTTAAACAAGTACAATCAAGATCCTGAAGCATTTCTCTGAAGAATTGTAAGGAGATGAAGTTTGGCTTTACCAGTATAATCCTGAAGACAAAACAGAATCAAAACAATGGCTACCAAGAGGTGGAAAGTGGTCCAGTCAAAGCAAAAGCAGACCAGTCAAGGACAAAGGTCATGGCAACAGTTTTCTGGGATGCTCAAGCCATTTTGCTTGTTGACTTTATGGAAAGCCAAAGAATGATAAGACGTGCTTATTATGAGACTGCTTTGGGGAAGTTAACCAAAGCTTTAGCAGAAAAATGCCCAGGAAAGCTTCACTAGGGAGTCTTCCACTATGAAAATGCCCTTCTCATTCCTCTTATAAACAGGGGCAATTTTGTGAGCGTTTCAACGGGAAAGCATTAGGCTTTAGTCTGCTATAAGACTATGAGATTTGGCTCCTTCTGGTTTTATTGTGTTGTTTCTTATTCTTAAAAGTCTTTTTTAAAGGACACCCATTTTTCTTCCATTAATAATGTAAAAAAGGTTGCATTGACATGATTAAATTCCCAAGACCCTCAGATCTTCAGGGATGGACTAAACAGCTGACATCATTGCATACCGAAATGTCTTGAACTTGACAGAGTTCATGTTGAGAAATAAGGTTTATATTTTTTATTTTTACCTTTTAATTCATTTTTTCCACAAACTTTTTGACATCCTCTCGTATGTATCATATTCCCCATTCCGCTAGACACACACACACACACACACACACACACACACACACACACACAGCATATATGTAAACATATATATGTTTATATATATATATTTCTATATAAAAAACTTTTTCACAGATGTTAGTGCTTTAGTGGTTTTCTTTGGCTTGTGCTTTAGATATACTCAGCCTTTTCATTTGCTCTCCTAGCTCTGGTGTGTGTTTTTCAGTTAGATGCAAAATATACGTTGATTTTACTGGTGAACCATCACCTCCATCGATTCCAAAGCACTGTCCATATTACTGAGTCAAAATGCAAGTTTCTAGGTAAATACTGCTGGTCAAAATTTGATCTTAAAAGTTTCTCATTATATAGAAGCTTTAATTGAAAAACAGCACTTAATTGAAAAAAATTGCTATTTAATCAGTAATATTTAAGTAAAATGTGCAAACGTAATGTCACAAATTGAATAAATACAAAGAAAATATACATGTGACAAAAATTAGCTTGAAATAAACCTGTATGCCCTTAAAACATAACTATTTTTAAAATGATTGAAAATGTATTTCTTGCCTCCAAGAAATCTGACTGTGATCAAAGAATAATCCCACACAGATCTGCTAATTTTTAACATTTCCTTCAAATCTTTGTGGAATAAAAAGTTATAAAATATTACAGATGAAGTTGAAGTCCTCGATAGTTTCATTACCGTCTCTCATTACAAAGACAATTACTTTAATAAATTGTAAATAATTTACATACATTTTAATCTCTATGTCTGGACAATATATTGTTACTGTGTCTTGAAAGTTATTTATAAATGGTGTCAAATAAAATATGCCATTCTGTAATTTGTCTTACTTTAGTTAATGCTATGCTTTTTGAGATTTAGCCATGTTTATATGTATCTGTTTCATTTCTTTCAGCTACTACATATTGTTCCATTTTGTTTCTTTGTTATCCTGTTGATTAAAAAGTAGGTAGTTTCTAATTTTTCTCTTTAACAAATAGAATTTGTATGAACATTCATGCATGTCTGTATATGGGGGTGAGTTTCCTCATGTAGTTGTAGAATTTGAATTACACCCATTTTGGCAAATTTTTCATGTTCACGTAACACTTTGGGTTTTTTGGCTCCCAAAGAAAAGTAGATAAGTAAAAATCATCTGATAATGTGAATAGATGTGATTAATACACAATACCTGAATTCAAATCTGTTGAAGTTAAACATTGTATCGCTGAAGTAGTTTTCCGTATTTTATCATTCCACTGGGTTACTTTCTGGAGTGATACATTTAATAAATGAATCTCAGCCATCTTTATCGTATTTCTAGAACTCAGAAACCACTTAAACCTGTAGACATTTAAGATTGCAGTGCTGCAAATCCAGGTGCCAGGGTTCTTCTTTAAACTAATCCTAGAATCCAATGACCCTGGATTATGTGGCTTTCACCTCGACAGGCAAGAACATCAAGGAAACTTTTTTTTTAAGCTTGTTTTTTTTTTTTGTTTTGTTTTGTTTTTGTTTTTAGAAAAGGAAAGGCAGTGAAAATGAACTCAGGCCCATTTAGAAAGGAAGCAAACATATTAACAATGGATAGCATTTACTAGCTTTTGTGACCCTCTTCTCCTGCTCCCACTCAGACTTGGAAGAAAAAGTACATTAAGCTTTGCACCTGTCTCTAAGAGCTGTTTGTCATCACTTACTCGTTCCTCATTTTCTTTCATTGAAAGCTAACAATAAGTGTGATCAGACAGCTGAACTCAAGTGTAAGCATTAGATAGGCTGTGATTAGAGCAAGGTGAGTTGCTTTAGGCCAAGATCTTCTAACCCCCTTCTAGACGAAGCCTCTAGAAGCCATCTTTTTCTCCATAACCCCGGACAGCAAGTGACCTCAGGCCCTCATTGTATTTTATAAGGCTATTATATTACAGTCTGAATTGTAGTTTTAACCTGTAGTCCCACAAAGCTCCCCTCCGAATCTACTTTCCATACTCTCCCCACACTCATTCTTCTGATACTCAGATCAAATCATTAAATCTGATACTCAGATTTAATGCTTAGAAACACTCTGTGATGCTCCACTTTCTTCACACCAGTCACTCTAGGTAAAGTTTAAAGTCTTCAAAATGGAGATTGAGAGCATCCACAATTCAGTCCAAATTAACTTTCCAGGCTCATCGTCATTGATTCTTATTAACTAGTGTTCTCCCAGGACACTCACTGGGTCTCAAATATGCCCTCATCTTCTGTAGCTCTTTGCCTTTGATATAACTATGACTGACAATCTTCAAATGGCAACATCTTCATGAAATCTTATGCAATAGCAGTTTATATATTCCTTTCTTGAAGATATTCATTTTTATGAATAAAGATTTAATAAAACACAGCCACATATTCTTTTTTTTTTTTTTTTTGACTGGTTCTCACTGTGTCACCCAGGCTAGAGTGCAGTGGTGCAATTATGGCTCACTGCAGCCTTAAACTCCCAAGGCTCAGGTGACCTTCCTGCCTCAGCACCCCCGAGTAGCTGGGACAACAGGCACATCCCACCACACCCAGATAATTTTTGTATTTTTAGTAGAGATGAGGTTTTGCCATGTTGCCCAGGCCGGTCTCAAACTCCTGGGCTCAAGCGATCTACCCACCCCGGCCTCCCAAAGTGCTGGGATTACAAGCATGAGCCACCGCACCAGAACAATGGCCACGTAGTCCTTTACGTATGGCTTATGGATGCTTTCTCTATATGGCAGAGTTAAGTAGCTGTGATAGAGACTGTATGACCCACAAAGCCTAAATATTTACTATACGGCACTTTCCACAGAAAATTTTCTGACCAAATGAATGAAAATGGGCTGTGTAGCAGGGAGAGGCACGATCAGAGAGCAGCATAAAATGTTTCTAAAAATATTTAGTTATTACTCACATTTGTCATTTCAGGAGATTTTCCGTGTCTTTCATTTCCATCCACATGAAGATAGGAATATATGCAGTTATTGTCAGCTTTCTTGTCTTTATTGATGGTGAATGATAATAGTGATCAGTCCAAGATAACTTGAACTGATATTTGGGATATGTAGCCATCCATCCATCCATCCATTCATCCATCCATCCATGCATCCGTGTATATATATATACATACACACAGAGACATACATATATGCACATGTATATGACATATATCATTTTTAATTTTAGACTCTTTTTGGAAAATGCTCAGAAATAAAGAAAACATGATTACCCCCTAATCATGTGATTCAAAATTTTAAAAATCACAGGAATAGTTTAACCTGATTGCTTTTCAGAATTCAGTCAAGAAATTTGAGGTTTGTGTACATATATTCATTACTGGCTAAATATTCAAGAGTGACCTGCATATAATTGCAAGATAACAATATTATAATTCCATTAGAAAGAGTCGTACTTATTACAGGCTAACTTGTGTTTGTCCTGAAACTCCACCACCTGATGAATATGCAATTAACCTACTTATTACCACAGAAAACATCTCCTTAGAAATACAACACATCCACATAATTTTTAATCTGATCTTCAAAGGTTTTCTGTGGGAAAAAAAATAATTTTTCCCAATAAGATATATTATTGGAAACACAAGTCTACGTAGCCAATTTGCTACATCATCTGATTTATTTTAATTAGAGGTTAGCTGCTGAATGTGATTACAGTTATAATTATTACAATACCAGTCATCCACACTTCCATTAGCATTCCACTTGATAGTTAGCAATAAGCAGAAATAAAATATTAGGACTTTTAAGAGAAGAGATTACCAATTAGTACAATTCTCCACTGGCACAAGATAATTATTAATTATGATCATCACGGTAATTATTCACCAAGCTAAATTTCACAGGGCTACCTGTGTGCAGATTCTCTCTGTACTGCATTCTGACATCAGCAGCCTTCTTATCTGCTATGGAAATCCTGAAGCAATATTTGTATTAAATACACAGTTGACTGCACACCAAATGGAAAGGCAGCTGCGAAGGTACAGGATGAATCTCCATTTCATTAAAGTATCTCCTCTCTTTGTAGGGCATTGCAAGGGGACTATGTAAAAGCGTAAAACTTCAGAAAAGCATCACTAGTCACATATATGTTTTCTAATCACATATGATAAAACTGTATCAAAACTAGCCCTCTCATTGTCAGCTCTTGCATTCTCCTGATATTGCCATTCATATCAACACCAATACTATTTATAAATAAAACAACCACAAATAAAATTTAGGAATTGTTGATCACTCAAGGACTAATATTATGTAAATAAGTTAGAAAAATATCTAAAGGCATCATGGTTTTCAAATTACATCTACATCACCACTGACGTACTAAAATATAAAGTCATTATTCAGAAGTATGTTAATTCTTATGCATAATACACTTTATATAAAACCACTAGGCTGGGCGTGGTGGCTCTCACCTGTAATCCCAGTACTTTGGGAAGCTGACATGAGAGGACTGCTTGAGCCCAGGAGTTTGAGAACAGCTTGGGAAACACAGGGAGACCTCGTCTCTACAAAAATTACAAAAAGTTACCTGGGCATGGTGGCAGTGGCCTGTGGTCCCAGCTACTTGGGAGGCTGAGGCAGGAGGATCACTTGAGCCCAGCAGGTCAAGGCTGCAGTGAGCTGTGATTGGGCCACTTTACTTCAACCTGGGTGACAGAATGAGATCCAGTCTCAAAAACAAAAAACAAGAAACAAAAAAAATCCACCATATTCTGCTCCAGTTTTTTCTATCTGAAGTGAAAGAAGTTTCAGAAGGTTCAAGGGAAATAAACACCAAATGCAACGGAGAAAGAAAGACAATTTGCTGGAGTGGACAGCACTAAATTGGGAATCAGATGAGTCAATACTAGTCTTGACTCTGAATTGACATGGTTACTTTCTTGAGGTAAGTTATTAAACTTCTCAGAGCCTCAGGTTCTTTATTTGCACTTGGAGACAATACCTCTTCTGCCCTTCTTGGGAGGCTATTAGTCGAGTCAGATGAGATTCTACACAAAATAATTTTTATAAGCTATAAAGTGTTGTTCAAATATAAGGCAATCTTTAATAATTCAAACAAAATCACATTTAACTTAGACTGTTGAATGTTTCTTGAAAAAATAATTTTAGAGTGTCATATAGCCCAAGCTTATGTTTTTACTCAGTAGACAGGAGGGAAATATCTAGAACTGTCAAAAATGGAATTAAGGTAATAGGATATTAGAGTTTCTTCAATCTCTGGATTAGGAATTGTTGACACAAAGTATAAAGCAAGGTTTTGTTGGCTTGTTTTTTGTATATTTAATAGGAAAAGGCAGATAGCTGATGTTTTGAAAAGGAAGAGCATTTGGGCCACTCTAATTCCAGAAGTGGGAGATAGAAGAGAACAACCCCTGGGAAGCCTTTTCAGGTCAAGATCATCTGCATTAGTCACCAGGATGCACTTCTTTGCTGTGGTGACTGCACCAACCAATGTGCTGCTGATTCTAAAGAGAGGAAAAATACATTTCAAATGACTTTTTTTCATTGCTGTTCATGTTTGCTGCCAATGTTTGCCTCCATGCTTGAAAATATGAGCAAAGATTTGTTATTTGGAAGAGCTCTATTTCTCATGTTCAAATAGCTCCTGCTCTAACGGGGACTGAGAAGAGATGGGGGACAGCCACCATCCAGTGGACATATTTGCTCAACAAAACAAAAAATGCCTAAGAGTAAAAGCAAAGCAATTTGTAATGTGGTGTTTGTTATTGCCTACCTATATTTCTTGAGTTGGATCAGAAACAAAGGCAGACAGATATGGTTCAAATTGTCTTTGGGCATTTATCATTTTGTGTCCGAAAAGCCCAACTTACATAAATACCAGTGCTATTAAAGATTTATAGGTGCAACAGTCATTTTCTTGGTAATTTAATTCTGTTACAAGTTAAAAAAAACTAACATCTATTATAGGCCAAATTTCTGAAATATCTGTCAGGAACAAAATATATATATGAATTTTTTTGCCCTATGAACTGATTATTTTTAGCAGCTTTTATGAGCATAATAATAGTAATTTAAGCAGTTAATTTACCAAAAATCATTTTATTCCAAAACCTGAAAGCCCCCAAATCAAAGGGTTCTCTTTGTCTAAAAAGTTAAATCAAAATAAATGTTTCTAGTTAGTTTTAAGAGGAGAAATTAAGGTTTCTTAATGCTCAAATATTTAGCAAGCTCTCAAGAAGGTGTAGGGGGAAGCAATCTGCCTGTCATAGGAGAGAAAAAAAAAATTAAAGAGCAGAATTTTAAAATTGTACCTCTTGACACCAATAAATAACAAGAGAGAGCTAGTACCATTCTTTAACAGGCGTGCATACAATACAATAAGCAAATCTGACTCATCTGCCAGCTTGATTGCTTTGTTTAGAATTCCACTGTCAGAGGTAAGGTGGGGGTGAGGGGATTTATGTAAATTAGGCCCTTCCAAGCTGGAAGAAAGTTGTATTATTTAAAAAAAAAAAAAACTTTTCCAAGTTTAGAAAGTTAGAAGTGTTTTTGTTCCCACACTCTTCTGAATAGCAGTGACTTGAAGTTCTCAGAATCAGGTTAAAAATATGATCTGGAAACCATGGCTATGAATTTCCACAGATTTCTCAAAGCTTTGAAGGCAACTGTGATCCATATCTTCCTGGCTTTCTGGTATTACCATGTGTGAGTGCTGGGAAAGGAGGGTGGATTTTTGGATGTGATCTTTAGTTTCCTGTTTCTAAAATGGGATGAGTGTAATCAATCAGATTAATCTAAGAAATAAACAGCCGTTTGTCTGAAGGTTGTGTAAGATGATGAAACTGCAATTTGTTTATATTCAGTTGGAATTTACAGGAAGGTGCTCCTGGAAATCACTGTCTAGTACTCTAACATTGTGGGCACTTCTGTTTCATTTTGTTTTAGAGAATATCAGGGGGCTGGAGTCTAATTCTTAGACTCTGATTCCTTAACCTGATGATCCCCAGGGATCTGCACTAGAGAGATGAATTTAATTCACTTAAAGCATTCTATAGATACAAGCTACACAATATGTGTGCAGGGTGGGAATGTTGCAGAAATGACACACATATAGGACAGCATAAGTTCAGATCCGCACCAATTGTTGGGGTATTTGAGAGCACACTCTTCTTGAGGGGAGTTTGGTTTCAGGGCAATGGCTGTAGGGTGACTGTGGGGCTCCAATAGGTTGTCCATTTATGCATCACTGCGATGATCCTCCCTTCTAAGCTTCAATCTGATCAACAGCCATTCATGAGCTGATTGTGAGAATCCTCCAGCTCCCACAGTGATTGCCTTAGAGGAAAAAAAGAAGAAAGAGAGTGGACCTCCAAGACCCGATTCCCCTCTGGAAAAGCAGTAAGCCTAAAGGCTAGCAGCAGAGATCTGGACCCGTGGTTGGCAGGTGTTGTGGAGAGGAAGGGCACCTTTGACCCCTTTTGGTTTGGAGAATATCTGCTGATCTCCCTCATCCCAGAGAAGTTAAGGGACATGGGACTCACTTTCCTTCTCTGTCTGAGGTGGAGCACGTGAACATTTGCCATTAAGGAGACCAATCTTGGCTGTCTCCTGTGGTCTTCATGACTTACCAGCTGGAACTTTATGAGCCTACAAGAATATAAATGTCTCCCAGAACCCACACATGTTCCAGTATTTAAAGTACTAGCAGCCTGAGTGAATTTATATAATAACAAAATACCAAATTGTTATATATTTTCTTCATTGTATTTTAACACAGTTTATTATCATTTTATTATTTTTAAAATGCGGGAGTGAGGTGTAGCATGGCTATGCATAGAATCACCTGTTAGATGGTTACTCCACCATTAATTAATATTTTTCATTGAGAGCTTTGCATGATATAGCTTTAAGCAGAGAATTGGAGAGGATAATTCACCAACTGTTAATTTTTTGCCATATTTGCTTATGTATATGTTTATCTCTATATATACATGTCTAGGTACATTTTTTCCTGCACCATATGAAAGTAAGTGATAAACATAACATTACACTACATATTTCAATATATGTATATATGCTAAGGATAAAAACATTTACCAAAACACAATTTTTTCACATATTAAAAATTATTAATTCACCAGTATCATTTAATACATAATCTTGCATAATTTTCATTTGCCTGAAGAAAAAATATTAAGTATAGCCACTTATTTTAAGCTCAGAAGCTAATCAATATTTACTCTTTGGGTTGATTATATTTGCCTTTAGTCTGTTTTAATCTAGAATATTATTCACTGAACTTTTAATCTGTGTATTTTTAATAGCATTAACTTTTTAAAAACAGTCCAAGTGTCCAAGTAGGTTGCATTGCAGAGCATCCCACATGCTGTATTTGTGTTTCCTCGTGCTTAGATTTATGTAAAAGATTTCAGTAAGAACAATCTTCAGTTCTTATAAGTGTTTTGTACTGCTTTACAACCAGGGACTTTTAATGTCAGGTTGTTCCACTATTGATGTTGCCACATATTATCACTTGACTAAGGTGATGACTCTCATATCTCTTTATTATAATGGTACATGATTACCTTTGTAATAGTAACTAATCAACTGGATGAAAATATCATTCTTCAAGAAAGCTTGTTTTTGAAAACCCTTCTCTATATTTTGATAAAATAAGCTGTAGAATCCTGCGAACTATAAGAAGTATAATGGTTATGTGAGGTGAGGAATAGGGACATGTCCTGATGTCATGTATTCTATTTATGTTCTGGGTGGTTTTACCATTTTATTATCTTAATAATCTTTAGGGGAAACTAATGTCAGAAAGATGGCTGAGTAAAAGTTTCCAGCATTTGCCTTCTCACAGAAACATTAATTTGAACAATCATCCTTGCAAAAAAATACCTTCAGAATAATTAAAAGATCCATGAGAGAGATCACTGTGCCTGGAAGTGAACAAATAATAAAAGGCACATTGAGGAGAGTAGGAAGAACAGTTTCACATTACTCATGAGATTCCTCCCTCAAGCTTACACAGTGCAGTATTGAGAGAGATACCACCTGCATAAGGAAAGGAGAGTGAAGTGAGAACCTGACTTTACCATGGACCCCAGTGCCAGGCCTGCCTCAGTGAACCCCAGAGTCAGACTGGTCTTTGCAGACCCAGTTTCCAGGCCAGCCTCTGTGGACCTATGTGCCAGGCCCATCAGCCCACTGACTGAGGAACCAGGCCATCCTACTCTCAGACTCCAGCAACAAGCCCATGATAGATCCTCCCAGCCAGTCTGCTCAAAATCTATAGGAGACGACTAGTGAAGGGCTTTCCCTGTAAAGACTGAAAAAGGTGTCTGCTTCTTTACATGCACAGATACCAGTGCAAGACCACAAGGATCACCAATAATCAAGAAAACATGACACAATCGAAGGAACAAAATAAAGCACCAGTAACTGACCTTAAAAACAAACTGCCTAGCTAAGAATTAAAAATAATAATTTTTAAGAAGCTCATAAGCTACAAGAAAATACAAATGGACAATTAAATGTAATTTGAAAAATAATATATAAATAAAATTAGAAGTTCAATAAAGAGAAACCATAAAAAAGAACCAAACAGAAATTCTGGAGCTGAAGAACCAATCGTTGAACTAAACTTTCCAGAAGTTCAACTGCAGACTCAAGAAGAAGAGAATCAGTGAGGTTGAAGGCAGGACATTTAAAATTACCTAGTCAGAGGGGAAAAAAGAGTAAAAAACAGTGAAGAAATTCTATGGGACTTATAGGACACCATCAAGCAAACCAACACAGACACTATGGAATTTTCAAAAGTGCAGGAAAAAAAGAGGAAAGAAAGCTTATTTTAAAACATAATGATAGAAAACTACCCAGGATTATAGAAGGAAATGAACACCCAAGTTTATGAAGTCAAAAGAACCTCAAATAAATGTATCATAAACAGATTTTCAATCAGAAACATTATAATCAAATTCTCAAAAATCGAAGACAAAGTGAGAATTTCAAAAGCAGAACAGCAGCTCATCACACACGAAGGAACCTCTATAATACTATAAGTGAATTTCTTAGCAGAAACTGCAGGACAGGAGAGAATAGGATGGGATATTCAAAGTGCTAAAGGAAAAAGAAATTGTCAACCAAGAATACTCCACCAAGCAAAATTTTCCTTCAGATATAAAGGAGAAATAAGGGCTTTCCAAGATAAAGAAAAGCTGAGGGAGTTCATTACCATGTGAACAATCTTATAAAAAATGCTAAATGGAGTTCTTTATATTGAAAGGAAAGAATGCTAACTAACAACATAAAAACATATTAAAAATACAAATCTCACTGTAAAGGTAAGGATATAGTAAAATTTAGAATGGTCTGATATTGTAATGATGGTATATAAATCACTTTAATGGTAGCATAAAAGTTGAAAAACCCAAAGAATAAAAAATAACTATAGCCACAATAGTTTCTAAATGGATACACAATATAAAAAGATATAACTTGTGACATCAATCACATAAAATGAGAAGGGAAGAAAAGTTGACATGTAGAGTTTTGTTTTGTTTTTTTAATGTAGTTGAAGTTCAGTTGTTATCAGCTTAAAATAGACTGCTATAACTATAAGGTGTTTTATGTAAGCCTCATGTTAACCACAAGGAAAAAGCCTGTATTCAATACATCAAACATGGAGAAAGGACTCAAAGCACACCACTACAAAAACACATCAAATCACAAAAGAAGACAGCAATAGGGGAAGAAAGAAACAAAGGAATGACAAAACAGTAAGAAAAAATGAACAAAGTAGCAATAGCACTTATGTCTCTATAATTACTTTAAGCAGCAAGTGAATTAAATTCTCCAAATAAAAGACAGTGGCTGAATAGATAAAAAGCAAGATATAACTATACTCTGCCTATAAAACCTACTTTACCTTTAAGAACATGTTGACAAAAAAAGATACTCCATGAAAATGACAACCAAAACAGAGTGGAGGTGGCTTTACTAATATCAGAAAAAAATAAACTTTAAGTCAAAATTATCAAAAGAGACATATAAGGTGATTATATAATGATGACAGGATAGATCCATCAAGAGGATATAACAATTGTAAATATATTATGCACCCAACATCAGAGGACCCAAAGTTATAAGAACTGAAGGGAGAAATGAACAGCAATATAATATTAGTAGAAGATTTCAGTACCTTATTTTTAATAATACATAGATAATCTGACAGACTATCTAGTCTGTCTAATAGTAGACTAGAACAATATTAATCACCAAATGTACGTAATGGCACATATGTGGGACATTCCACCCAACAGCAGCAGAATGCACATTCTTTTCAATTGCACATGGACTATTCTTCCAGGCAGATTATATCTTAGGTGGCAAGCAAGTTTTAATATATTTAAGAAGATTGAAATTATATCAAGTATCTTTTGCAAACAAAATGATATGAAACTGAAAACCAATAGCAAAAGGAAAAGTAAAAAATTTACAAATATGCAAAAATTAAACCTCGCACACCTGAACAACCAATGGGTCAAAGAGGAAATTATAAGAAAAAATTTAAAAATAAGTTCAACAAACAACAAAAGAAGAGCAAAAATAGAAACATAGTCTGCCAAATCTTACGGGATGCAGAAAACTCAGTTTTGAGAGAGAAGTGTATATTGATGATAAACAGTGACACTAAGAAAATAGAAAGATCTCAGATAAACAACTTAACTTTATACCTCAAAAAACTAAAAGCAAAAGGAACAAATTAAACCTCAAATTACCAGAAGGAAGAAAATAATAGTTAGAGACTAGAAAAACAATTAAAAAGATTAATAAAACTGAGTTTTCTTTTGAAAAAAGAGAATATTCAAATAAAATATAATGGAAGAGGAGACATTGCAACTAATACCACAGTAATACAAAAATACAAAGTATTATAAGAGACTGCTATGAATAATTATATGCCAACAAATTGTATAGCCTAGAAGAAATAGATTAATTTCTGGGAGCATAAAACCTACACAAATTGAATAATGAAGAAATAGAAAATCTGAACAGACCAATAATGAGTCAAGAGATTGAATCAATAATAAAAAAATCTCACAAGAATGAAAAGCCCAGGACCTGATGGCTTCACTGGTGAATCTAGAAAACATTTAAAGAATAATAAATGCCAATTTTTCCCAAACTCTCCCAAAAAATTGAAGAGAAAAGAATACTTCCAAACTCATTTTATGAGGCAGCATTACCCTAAAGCCAAAGCCAGACAAGAACATCACAAGAGAAAAAACTTACAGGCAAGTATCCCTATGAGCATAGATGCAAAACTCCTCAACAAAATATAAGCAAATGAAATTTAAAGGATTATATACCATGATCAAGTGAAATTTAACCTCAGGATGCAAGGATGATTACACATATGCAAATCAATTCTTGTGACACACCACATTAGCAGAATAAAGTATAAAAATCATATGATCATCTCAATAAATACAGAAAGGGCACTTGACAAACTCAACATTATATTCTATAATAAAAAAAAATCTCAACAAACTCTGTGTAGAAGACATGCACCTCAACATAATGAAGGCTTTGCATGACAAACCCAGTTAACATACTCATTGGTGAAAGTTGAAAGCTTTGCTTCTGAGATCAGTAACAAGACAAGGAAGCCTACTTTTGTCGTTTCTAGTCAATATAGTATTGAAAGTCTTAGGCGGAATAGTTAGGTAAGAAAAAGGCAAGAGTCATTCAAATAGGAAAGAAAGAAGCAAAATTGTGTCTTTTGCAAACAACATAATTTTATATATAGAAACCCTAAGGACACCACCAAAAATCTGTTAGAACTAGTAAGTGCATTCAGTAAAATTATAGGATACAAAACCAACATATGAAAATTAGCTGTGTTTTCATGCATTAAAAACAAACTATCCAAAAAATAAAGAAAACAATTCCATTTACAGTAGCATAAAAACACTTAGGAACAAATTTAACCAAGGAAGTGAAAGATCTGTATAATAAAAATCATAAAACATTGATGAAAAAATTGAAGAAGACATAAATAAATGTAAATATATCCAGTATTCAAGAATTGGAAGAATTAATATGGTTAAAATGTCCATACTATCCAAAGCAATCTACAGATTCAATGGAATCCATATCAAAATTTCAATGACATTTTCCAAAGAAATCGAAAAAAACCCTAAAATCTGTATGAAACTACAAACACTCCAAATGTACAAAGAAATCTTGAGCAAAAAGGACAAAGCTAGAGGCAACACATACCTGATTTCAAAATATACTACAAAATTAAAATAATCAAAATAGCATGGTATTAGCATAAAAGCAGTCATATAGACCAATGAAACAGAATAGAGAGCCCCGAAATAAACCCATGCATTTAGGGTCAGTTGATATTTGACAAAAGTGCCAAGAACATATTTTGGGGCAAGAGTACCCTGCTCAATTAATGGTGCTGGGAAAACTGGATATCTGCATTAAAATAATAAACTGGAACATTTTCGTCATACCTATATATAAAAAATCAACTCAAAATGAATCAAATACTTGAATGTAGGACCTGAAACTAAAACTACTGGAAGAAAACCTGGAGAAAAGCTCCATGACATTGGTTTGGACAAACAGCTACTGGATATAACCTTAAAAGCACTTTCAAAAACAATTAAAAATAGACAAATTGAATTACATTGATACAAACAGGAGACAGGGAAATACTGGGTAGGAGATGGTGGTTCCCCAGCAAATGCCCCACCCTCAAGCCTGATGGGCAAAGGGCCCGAATAGACATTTCTCTAACAAAGACATCCAAATGGCCAACAGATATGTGAAAAAATGCCCAACATTACTAATCATTGGGAAAATGCAAATCAAAACCACAGTGAGATACTGCCTCACACCTGTTAGGATGGCTATCATAAGAAAGACAAAAGATTCCAAGTAGTTGTGAGGGTGTGGAGAAAAGGGAAAAGGGAATCCCTAGAATATAAATTGAGGTAGCCATTATGGAAAACGATATGGAGGATCCTTAAAAAATTAAAAATACACCTACCTTATAATTCAGCAATCTCACTTCTGGGTATATATTTAAAGTAAATGAAATCAGTATGCAAAAGAAATATCTGCACTTCCATGTTCATTGCAGCATTATTCATAATAGTCAACATACAGAATCAACCTATGTGCCAGTCAATGGATGAATGGAAAATGCAAATGTGGTATGTATACAATAGAATATTATTCAGCCTCAAAAAAAGAAAGAAATCCTGTCATTTGTGACAACATGGAAGAACCTAGAGGACATTCAGCTAAGCAAAATAAGTCAGGCACAGAAAGACAAATACTGCATGGCCTCACTTATATGTAGAATCGAAAAGAGTAGAGCACATAGAAGAAAAGAGTAGAATGGTGGTTGTCAAGGACTGAGGGGTGGGGAAATAAGGAGATGTTGGTCAAAGGGTTTCAGTTATGCAGGATAAATAAGCTCTGGAGAGCTAATGTGTAGCATGGTGACTATAATTAATAATATTATATTGCATACTGGAAATTTGCTAAGAGAGTTAATCTTAAATGCTGTTACCACACCAAAAAAATGATAACCATATTAGGTGATAGATATGTTAATTAGCTTAATAATGGTAATAATTTCACAATGTATACATATATCAAAACATCACATCAAATATATATGTAAAGTCCCCTGACTTTTGAAGACAGCTGTGATAGATCTCTTGAGTTTGTAAAACAAACCATGACATATCCATTCCCCAGTCATCCTGGGCCAATGAGTAGCTTCTGGTGGGGTATTATGAAAAGTTGCACTGTAACCAGTCCCAACATAGCCGAAGACCTTAGTGTATAAAAGAAGATCAGTTGACTCATTTTATTTTCTTTTTAGAAAATAATGTATCAATATCAAGGGAAGTAAAATAAATAATCCACATTTTTATGATCTAGTCTCAAAAGCACAAATGTTCTTATGTGCTCAGTGTCTTCATTATTAAGAAGGAATGTTTGGAGTTAGAAGAGCTGAGTGTGTGTGACAGTGAGCAAGTTTTGGGTTACGTTTACTACTATTTGCTTAAAAAACAGAAATAATGTTGGTTATATCACAGGGTAGTTATAAAAATTAAATGAGATAGTGTGTTTGATGGGCATAACATAGTGCTTGACTATGTCCTAGCAAATGTTCACTGAATTATTTTCATTTTTGTTTTCAAGACAGGGTCTCACCCTGTTGACCAGGCTGGAGTGCAGCAGCCCAATCACAGCTCACTGCAACCTCAAAGTGCTAGGTTCAAGCCATGCTCCTTCCTCAGCCTCTGGAGTATCTAGGATCACAGGTGTGTGCCACCATGCCTGGGTAATTTTGTGCACGTGTAGAAATGGAGTTCTCACTATGTCCCCCAGGTTGGTCTTGAATGCCTGGCCTCAAGTAATCTTCCTGCCTCTCCCACCCAAAGGGTTAGGATATCAGGTGTGAGCCACCACACATAGTTTTTTTTTTCTAATATCACAGTTTTTATTGTAAAAATACACCAATCTTTACAAAACTGGAAAGAGTGTGCATGCAATTTTAAGAAGATATTAATATTTTTCCTGTTTCAAATATAGGCTTACATTTTATTATAAGCAGTAAATTTGGCACTTTCCTTGTCTTAATTTGGCTTATTGAATAGCTAATGATTATTGTAAGACCAAATTTCAAAACAATCTGCATTGTAGTTTATCTAATTTACACATGGCCACATGCATCGTTCTATGTTCCCATCTTCACAAGATTAATAATGCCTTGTTTTTTAAACACCTGTGGAAATATCAGGAGTGATAATTCCATTTTAGAAAAAAATAAGCTATTAAGAGTGGCTAATTTTCTAAATAAATAGAAAATTGCCATTTACTTCTTAGAAAATACAACAAGGAGTCAAAACAAAGATGAACTGTGCAATTTAATATCCATGTTCAAAAAAGATTGGTATTTTGGATTCTTTGAATAGTGACTAGCCTTCCAAACAAAATAGTGTTTAGAGATTCTTGACAGTTTTGGAAATTTATATTCTAAGTGGCTTACAGTAAAAAATATGAATCCAGGGTGTATTTCATCTGAATTAATCTTTTGGAAGTGATGGCATGATATGCAGATGAGGGAGAAGATATAGGCAGAGGAGCCTGGGTTGCAGTGGTAGTGCTGCCACCATGGTTGCTGATTGAAAGATGAGGGAAACAAATGGGTCTTTCTCCCAGTGAACTTATGGGGCTGGGTGGAACAAAGAAAGGAGATTCTTTTTTTTCACCTTTCCCTCCTGTTTCACGTTCTTCTTTCTGACCTGCGCCCAAGGATATCAGTGCTTAAATATATTAAGATACAGACATCAAGACTGACATCTCAACATTGTTATCTTCACCAGCAAGCAAAGCCAGATGACATCAGTGGTATGGCTACACCCAAAGCATGTGGAGCCGTTATATCCTGGTGTCATGAGAAAGTGTCAGAACTGTGCAGCAGTTATTTATTGAAGCATTAGGGAAGAGGCATATGAGTTACTCCTACTATTATCTTGCAAATCGATTGCTTATGAAAACGTTGACAGCATGATCTGCATGTGTATCTGAATAATGCTAAAGAGGCTGCTGCTTTGAAAGTTCCAGAGGCATCCTCTGACTGCTACCGAGATATCCAAAGGAACACATGTGGGATATCAACATTATTAATAATGATTGTGACATTTTTAATCAAAATTTTTTACCTAACCCATGTACTTGTCAGTTAATGGAGGAAATTCCATGTGTGGGAAATGTTAGGATTTCAGATTTTGTAGTAATATGGATAATTATTGTGAATATGGTATCTTAGGACACATAGAAATGTATATGGTAATCACATTTGGAAGTAGCTGAGAAATTGTTCAAGGCACTGATCTAGTATCCCCTAAGTCAAGGGTAACTTGGAAAATTGAGTCTAGCTTTGAAAATCTGTTTGATTTTGTTGGTGCTGTGGAGTATGGGGCCTTGGTTCATACAGAAAACCACCAGCAGGTTAAGTAGTAAAATCTGGGGCATTATATCAACTGGCTTTTGCTAGATGAGAGTACCCCAAAACTTAAATGCTTAAGACAATAACAACTAATTATTTGGCTCATAATCTGTGGGTCAGAAGCTTGGGCTGGGCTCCACTGGGTGGTTTTTCTGCTTTTGGGGTCAGCTCTATCACACGTCTATATTCAGCTGCTAGGTTAGCTGAGTTGGCTTCTGAGGATGGCCTTTACCTGTGACAGTTAACTCCTCTACACAGTATCTCATCCTCCAGCAGGGTAGGCCAGGTTTCTCACAAGGCAGATGAGCAAGTTTCCAAAACGGCAAGCAGACATGTATGAGACATGTTATGGTCTCGGCTTGAAAGAAGCACAACATCACTTTCTACCCCATGTTATTCACCAGAGAGAATCACAAGTCCATCCCAGATTCAAGGAGTGTGAAAGTAGACTGCACCTCAAAATGGAAAACACCACAAAGTTACGTTGTAAAGACTGTGGCTTAGGAAGGGAAATACTGTGGCCATTTTTATAGCCGATCAAATGCCTCCTTCAGGTGACTGAAGTTTAGTTTGGTCTGTGTTACCCAGGCTCTTTCATTTCTATTAAAAAGACAGCCAACCTTTTGGGCTAACTTTATTATTAGTGGTATTATTATTTTTGAGTCAGTCTTGCTCTGTCACCCAAGCTGGAGTGTGATCTTGTGATTAAGTGCGATCTTGGCTTACTGCAGCCTCGACCTCCCATGCTTGGGTCATTCTCCCACCCCAGCTTCCCCAGTGGCTGGAACTACAAGTACGCACCACAATGCCCAGTTAAACTTTCTGTACTTTTTGTAGAGACAGGTTTTCGCCATGTTGTCCAGGCTGGTCTCAAATTCCTGGACTCAAGCAGTCTGCCTGCCTCAGCCTCACAAAGTGTGAGGATTACAGGTGTGGGCCACTGCACCCAGCCTACTTAACTTTATTCTGATGATCTCCCAGGAATGGGAAAATACTAGTGGTGTAATATTGATCTCTAACAAAATCATTAATGGGTGTAGAGGTCATGTCCTTTGAGGTAGTATAAATCAGTTCCGTGAGTCAGATATTTTGGACCAATCAAGAGTTTTAAGATGGATCCAGAAATTGGAAGGATCAAAAACAAATAGTTAAACTGTAGTTGAAGCCAGCTGGTGTTCTTGGGCAGTGGGGATGAGCTGAGCAAGTCGTAATATATTCAGAAATAAGAATTGGCCTGGATGTTGCCATGTATGATTCTCTTTGGAATCTGTACAAAATGATTCATGCTCATTTTTTATTTTTAATTTTGCCTGCAAGCTAGGTAAAATAAAAAGCAGTGAAATGTAATGTTTTGAAATAATCCCATAGTTTTCAAGTGCTCTTGAGCAATAGAAAGCAACAGGGCTCCATGTGCTTTTCTCCACAGACTTAATACTTATTGTTTATGTTGCCTAGAACAGTTTTCTTTAATTGATACTTGGCTTGATATCCTTTTAAATTAGTAAAAATTGGAGGCACTCATTAAATAAGAGATTAAAAGACATGGTAGACACAGCTAATTATTAAAGGCCCAAGAAGGGACAAGAAATGCATTTTATCTGAGGCTTTAGTGGATTGTTAAAGCAAATGAATGGTGTAGTGATAAATCAGTCAGAGTTAATCAATTGAGCAAAACTATAGGGAAGCTATTTGAGTTTAGATTTGAAGGGTTTATAAGTAATCATGGAGACTTACAGCTGCTCCCTACTTCTTTAATTTTAGACACTTGAGCTACTAATTGGTCAGGAAATTGGGTCTAAGCTCTAGAGTGGTGACGAGAGGAAGGCGGCTTAGGGGTCTTCATGGGAAAGGTCTGCATGGCTAATCATCAGCAGATCAGAGGCTAGAGTGAATTCTTTTGTGGCACATTGTGATTTAAAGACTGTCATCATTCTGGAGACAAAGCTCTGAGGAGGCCTATTTTCAACTTCTTCACTTTCTGAACCTCTCAACCTCTCAACTGCTCCCTTAACTTCCAAAATAATGAGCAGTGTATTATTTTTGCCTGCTTACTAAGAGGGAATGTTGGTTGTTGACATAGCCACTGCTGGCCAGTGAGATTAGTAACATGATACAGAGATTTTCACCACTTAGAAGTCACTGGCTCAACATGGCTCAGATAGGTAATGACTTAAAGTTATTCTGACCTGACAGCTGTTTAGAGGCCCATTTGAAGTGAACTATTTCTCAGTTCGCTTCCAGACAGGGGACATGTTGCTGCTGTGGATTGCAAAATGTCATCTCTGTTGGAATCTTACATAGCAGTAAGGCTCAGTGTTGAGTCATCATCACCAAGGCTAAAATAACATGTTCCCTAGAATTAGGAACATTTGGCTGGCTTTTGTGTAAAGGTTTCGAGCCCTGTGGAAAAATAATATTGAGTTAGTTTCTCCCCAGAGTCAGAGTCACTCTACTAACAAGCTTAATACCATTAACTAGTTCAAGACACCAGGGCACCATTTAATGCATTACCAACAATCGACTAAACCTTCAAAGAAGATACATTTAATGTCCTGTCCTTGGGCCTTCAACAATTAGCCACATCTACCATGCTTTTTAATCATGTATTTAATGAACATCTCTGATTAGAAATAAGTGTCTGCCAGCCACCTAAGGAGTGATTTAGGCACTAGAAAAGATAGGGTTCAGAGGTTTTAAATCACCAAGGACTCAGTAATTTCCAGCTTCATAAAATTCATGTTGAAAATGCACATAGTTCAAAGAAAACAGCCTAAGCAGATTGCAACAGAAAGCGTGAGAGTAGAATGGGATGGCAATTAGGGAAATGGAATCCGACACATTAGTTAATAATGAAACTTTGTTTAAAAACTGCTTGCATTTAAAGTGGCTACGACAGAAGGACATACTCGAGCTGCAGAGTTTCTAGTCTTTGAGTGTAGCTCTTCTAATCGTGTGCCTGCATTTACATCAAGGACTCTAAAACACTTTTTGCGACATAACGTCTCTTTTCACTGTTTGGTGATTGCCATTATATCCAATGCATGTCTATTGTAAGAAACATAATAACTTGTTTCTGATTTTATATTAAACTTTGTGCTGATGCTAGTGCAAAGTATGCAAAGACTTTCACCTGTGCGGTTAATTTATTATGTTTAATCTTTCTAAATTATAATTAATCTTTCTAAATTATAATCTTTCAAATCTTATTATGTATCCTCTTTTATATATTCCTGTCATACCTTCACAGCTAATCTGTACTTCATTGGAAAGCGGTGCTCAATTTTTTCTCTTGCCTTTATACACCCTCACACTGCTTATCCACCCTCACACCCGGCACACACCCGGCACGCGTGCTGAGAATACATACGGTCAGTGGCTGATGAATGAATTTTTAAAGTCACTTTTGAACTCCTTTGGACATAGGATTAAATTACTGTCATGATTATTATTGCTATTTGCCACACAGCCCTAAGTTTAAGGCAGGAGCAAGAGACTATGATTCTTCTCAACCTCCACCCAACCTATTTATGGACACAAGGCATTGGTATAGAAAGTGTGTGCCCTGAGAGTTCCCAATGTGCCATGTTTCGGGAGTCTTCTGACTTCTTAAGGTTCTGAGAATTCATAAACTGGTATAAAAATTTTGTGAGCTTTGGGAGGCCGAGGCAGGCGGATCATTTGAGGTCAGGAGTTCGAGACCAGTCTGGCCAACATGGTGAAACCCTGTCTCTACTAAAACTACAACAATTAGCTGGGCGTGGTGGTACATGCTTGTAATCCCAGCTACTCAGGAGGCTGAGGCAGGAGAATTGCTTGAACCCAGGAGGCGGAGGTCGCAGTGAGCCAAGATCATGCCACTGCACTCTAGCCTGGGTGACAGAGTGAGACTCTGTCTCAAAAAAAAAAAAAAAAGAAAAAAGAAAGAAAGAAGGAAGGAAGGAAGGAAGGAAGGAAGGAAGGAAGGAAGGAAGGAAGGAAGGAAGGAAGGAAGGAAGGAAAGAAAGAAAGAAAGAAAGAAAGAAAGAAAGAAAGAAAGAAAGAAAAGAAAGAAAAGAAAGAAAAGAAAGAAAAGAAAGAAAAAGAAAGAAAGAAAGAAAGAAAGAAAGGAAAGAAAGAAAGAAAGAAAGAAAGAAAGAAAGAAAGAAAGAAAGAAAGAAAGAAAGAAAGAAAGAAAATTGTTAGCTAAACGTTGTACAAAATGAGTGCTTTAATCAGAGACTCATCGAGAAGCCAAAGAAACGAGGATATGGAGACCTCATTTTAGCCATACTGCTTTCTGTAGGGAAGCAGATAATTTCCTCATTTATTTAGTTCCTTCTTAATTCAACACCTGTGTTGAAGAAGGGATTCTGTGCTGTGCTGAATGTGGAGTGCTGTATCTTTTGATGTCACCCTCATCTTATGATGCAATGGTGTTTAATGTATTTCTGTCTTTTATTACCTGTGTTAACAGGATGTTTTCAATTTTCTTTTCTCTGGACTTCTATTCATCTTTTTCTCTTCCCTCCCACCCACCAGAAATAAAATTCTAACATTAAGACTTCTCTCCATCCTTCAAAACTTTTCTCATACTTTATTTTCTTTGCAATACCTTTCTTCAGCTCTAATCAACAATTGTTCATTGACTTGCCTGTGTTCTAATAAAACTTTGGTTTTGGCTTTGCTATTGTAAATGTATCATTGATTTGTAAATATGGGCTTCTTTTACTACATGAACTATTGGGTGGCAAAAATGAAGTCTGTAATTGTGATTGTATCAATTCTTCCTTCTCTATTATCTTCCTTCCCAGTGCCAGGGATATATACAGAGTCACACAATACTCAATAAGCATTGTGAAATGTACTCAATTTGGGAAAAAAAATGAAGATTTTCTTTAAAAATTTCAGAGGAAACATGATTCAGCATTGATACCAAAATTATAGTTTGTTTTCCGCTGAAAATAATCTCATAGCTAATGGGAAATTTTAATGTGATTATTGCAGATAAATTAACGTAATATATAAAATGCCTCTAAGTGTAATACTATTCTAATAAATTTCACTACAAAATTATATAATTAATATTGCCAGTTTTCAGGATGGTTAAGGAATAACAAAAATTGTAATGAACTTGTAATAATTTCATTAAGATGATGGCTTAGAAGCTACTCATAAGATAAACTTATCATAAGATAGTTTTAGAGGATGAAAAACTAAACCCATTAAAAATAAACCTAGTAGAACAGGTAAGGAATTGCTATGTAGGAAAAAGGCCAAGAAATATGGTGTTTTTGTTATCATTAAATTCACTCCTAAGTTGATAACTGTAATACATTGTTGGCTTGCTTAATTGCCTCAAGTCTACACTCTATAACATATCATTCATGAAGTGACTTTGGTGTCTTAATGACGTGTTGGTGCTCAGTGTGTTCTCCTGGACCCCCAGCATTTGTATTCCCTGGGAGTTTGTTGGAAACACAGACTCTAGAGCACCTCTCCAGACATTTGCATCAGTAGCTTCATTTTAACACAAGTCCCAGGTGATTCCCATGTACATTAAAACTGAGTAGCACTTTTTAATGTATGTCACTGAAATATGCATGACGATTATGGAAGATTAAGTCCATTTGAACAAATAATCAATTGTCATTGTCTTCCAACAAAGGAGAAGGCCATACATATTTAACACAACAGCTTTCTGGATATCTTTTTCTAGGATAGCAGTATTTATCTGAAAATCAGTTTATATCTTCTGAAATTTATTGTGCAACTGCCAGAAGCGGGGAGAAAGGATTACCAAGTAGTCCAGTTAAAATAACAATTGTTTTCATTTCATTCTGTCAAGAAGTGACATTTTCAATCAAAAGTTTAAAAAAATAGGAACATTTATGGAAGCTTGCTAGCATCTTCAATTTAGGTATTATATTTTAGTCTGCCCAGGCAGTATTTTCAGAGCAGGTACTTTAGACTTGTGATATGCATAGAAAATCCTGCTCATGGGGTAGACAAATGTACTGTATTATCAGGGAAACTTTCGGCGTTACATTTCACTTTGACTTCTGGGTGTTTTTGATTGACTGGTAAGGCTAAAACCTGAGGGAATGGTCCGCAGTTGGATCATGTTTTTCTTCTATTGTTGTAACTGTTAGTTCCATTCAGATTTTTTTTTTTTTTTTTTTTTTTTTTTTGTATTCTAGGTTGTAAGTATTCTTGCAGTTTTCTAGACAAAAACCATGTAAGACATAACAAAAAACAACGTGTAGACTCAATAAAGAAACCTGGTAGAACCTACTTTCTTGCTTTCTTTCTTTCATTTTGCATTTTTTTAAAAAATGAGATTCTTTGTTGGAGAAATTCCCATGTGTTTTATTTGTCTCTATTGTGAAGCGAGGAGCAACATTAGGCAGTGTGATTCTAGGGCCTGTTAATGACGGTAAATACCAATTACTCAGCCCAAATGTAAAGATATTTGGCTTTAGAATTGTCAGAGTCAAACCAGTGATGTTAAACCTGTTTTATTCAGATTGTTATGAAACTACTTCCATTCCCTGCTGGCAGCTCAAACAGCTTTCTCTGGAAAGTCCTCCTGTTAAATACTTGTTTTCCTCTTCCCCCACCCAAACCTAAGTCAATCAAACACATGAAACTTCTTAGGTTCATCCTCTACTAATGTCCAAGTTCAGCTCCATCTAATTGCAGTAATGGAGATTTACTTTTGAGCTATTCTGAGGGATGGTTTTATCTACTGGGCCACAGAGACCCTTTCATGCAGCAGAAAAATATAAATATCCCAATATGCCCTTTTCATTCTCCTTTCCTCCCAAGGCCCAGAGCATGAGATCAGATCAACTCAAATCTCTTAGAGATAGTGCTTTCTACTGGTAGTTATTATTTTGTTCATTTTCAAGTTACCTTAATTTTTTTTCTCTCCTTGTTGCACTAACAGCCTGAGGCATCGAGAAATACAAACCCATCCCAAAACACATCCAGACATTTGCTTGTCATGCCTTATGTTTGTATTTTTTTGACTGTTTGAAAATTAATTAAGAGATGTTGATTTCAAAGTGTTTTTTCTAAGTTTCTCAAATATTTAAACAATTTTTACACACTTTTTTATTTCCCCTTTCTCTGTTTGTAATAAGATTAATTATGTGAGGTGCACCGCTGCTTATCCCCATGAAAGAAAATCTAAAACGAGGGATTTCAGCTTCAAGAAGGCTATTTTGTCCTGTTTCCGATGTTCTAAAGGGATTAATTTACCATATCGTATAGCCCTGGAAGACTGTGATAATTGAAAACATCCATATTCATTGCATGTTCAAAGGGATCTGTCTGACTTTGTAATGTAAAAAGTGCATTTTTAACCTGAACGGGGACCTGCATCTGCTATTGCTTAATCCTATTAGTCCGACAGTTCCAAAGCTTTAGTGTATAATCATTAGCTCGTGTTAATCCTGAGACATGCCTCCAGCTTCAGCCTGCCAGAAGGAATCCCTGCAGGGAAAATGTGGAGGTGCTGATAGCACAACACCAACTAATCTTATCTTAAATGCTAGCAGCAGCCTCTATCTGTGATAGCCAGGGAATTAAAAACAAATTTTTTATGGGTATTGGATAGCAGGGTGTTCCTAACCACATCCCCCCCCCAGCTCCCCCCCCCCCTCTCAGAGCTTTTTCCTTGCCCTACTTTCCCTAGATTCTTTGTTAGGGTGATGCTAGTGATGACAGAACAGAATGAATGGAAATGGGGTGGGCGAAGAAACATTGAAGATACTGTTTCAGCGGTGGAAGCTCCTTGCAAAATCACTTAGGATACTTGCCAGGTCTTCTATCATTTTTATTCCTTGATGTCAGAAAGTTAAGCCAATCCTGTCCTTTGTGCTGCTGTGGATTATAAAGTAAGATGACAAAATTTATCTTATAGTCATCACCCCTCCCATGGCATGGCCTCCTGAGAGTCTAAGATCTAGGACCCCAGATACTGATACAAGCTTGTCTGAGTAGAAAGGTAAGCTGCCATAGAGTGGTGAGGCTAGCAGGTGAGGACTTCATGGGTGGGGAAGAAAATGGCTATGGAGGATTTTGGGAGTAGGAGAAAGTGTGGGTTTGCAGATGCTGTAAGAGGTATATAGAAATGTTGTTACTGAGTAGAGTTTAAAGCTGTGTGTTTTAGACACAGCTGAAATACAGTTGGGGTAGAACACCAATCAAGTGTACTGTAACTTTGGAAGGGGAGGTTTCTACAGAATGAAAGAGAATATTTAGTCATTTATGTAACTGGTGTTAATCTGGCAATCAATATATGCTAATCAGTGGGATTCCCACAGTCAATGTGGTCCCCCACCAGTGATTGTGGTCCTCACTCCCATAGAACTTAGAGTGGTGGTCTAGACACAGTAAACCAATAAACAAAGAAAAAATGGGCACAAAATAAACAATTACACACTCTAATAAATTCTAAAGAGCTGTAGTCCATATCCTAATAGCTCTTTGCCTGGATGTTGTAAATTCAGCTTGGTCATTGGTAAAATGCCTCCAAGGAGTCTTGTTGACAGAGGCATGGTCCTCCATTTCATATAATTTATCAAAGTTTATTCACCTCCTCAAGATCCTGCAAATAGACAGAGGTTATACTCTTTCTTTGCCCATCTAAGTTTACCCTTTATTAATTAAAGTTTAGAGGTATTTCTAAATTCAGGCACTTTTCCAATGGCATGAATTCTGGCAACATCAAGCAGATCTAGTGTAACTGATAATTAAATAATATGATTTTACTTATGGTGTTTTCTGTTGTGTGGTGGTTCTCATACTATTGGTGGGATGTGAGAGAAACATGTTTTGCTTTAATATTTATATATGTCTTATTATAGATAGCTTCTATTTATGACATGATTTGAAGTTTCTCTTTCAAATTCATTTAAGTAAAGATAGTGAGTGATTTGTCTTAAAAATATTAAGTGAGTTATGAATAGTATAGAAGTTGTAAATGTATGGAGAAAATCTTGAGTATGGTACTAGGATTTCTTAGTATATGAGCAACTATACTGCAAAAATACAATTTTTCTTTTTTATAAAGTAGCGATGATGCAGGATTTGTTGTTCCTTAGCTCAGGTAGGTTTGGGTTCTTGTCTTATGACCAGGAAGAAGTAGACACAAGGACGCTCAAAGAGTGAGCAAGATGGGAAGTTTTATTGAGTGATAAAATAGATGTTAGCAGGGAGGGGATATCGGGGTGGTCCCCCTACCTGAAGGCAAGGCAGGAGAGTTCTCAATATGGCTGAGTCTGGGACTTTTTATGGGCTTAGAATAGGGAGTGTGTGCTGATTGGTTTGTGAGTATGCAAAAAAGGTCAAAGTGAAGATGCCACTCAAAGGTAAATATGACAGTATAGAAAACCAATTAGGAAAGGGTAGGTACATGTAAAATAGGTAAAGGATGGAGATCAACCAGAGGAAAGTATACCAAATGGGAAGGTGGGTTTTCAAACTGGTTGGAGGATTTAACTTGTAGCTTGGCTTTCAGGCTTTAAACAGTCTTGGATTGAAGGTGGGGTTTTGCCAGGGACCCGCTCCTATCTACCTATGCATTTGGCTGCCTCCTGTCACTGTCAGTAAGGATTGGTAATTCTCCAGTCACAACTGGGATAGAAAGAGTCATTGCCCTTTCTGCAGACACTTACAGCTGTCTTAGTTGAGTAGCTGATCCATCAGGTAATACGCTGTTTGTTTGGTTAGAGTTACCAGTTGCAATGAACTGAATGTTTGTGTCCCATCAAAATTCATACATTGAAATCCTAATGCACAATTGATGGTATTGGTGGGGGGAACTTTGGGAGCTAATTAGGTCATAAGGTTGGAGCCCTCATAAATGAGACTAGTGCCCTTATAAAAGACATTCCAGAGAGCTCCCTGGTCGTCTCTTCTTCATGTGAGGACACAGCAAGAAGTTGGCCAGCTGTAAACTGGAAAAGGGCCCTCAACAGAACCTAACCATGCTGGCATCCTGACCTTGGACTTCCCAGCTTCCAGAACTTGAAAAATAACTTTTGTATTGTTTTCAAACAACCCCAATCTGAAGTGTTTTGTTATAGCAGCCAGAACTGACGAAGACATCAGTATTGAGCTGCGTTGCAAGTAAGCTGCCTTGACAAGATCAAAGTTGGTAACAACAAAGAAGAGATTCTTGGATGCATAAATGGAAGGACAATGGAAAAAATAAGCAGCTTCTTTTTATTTTGGTTAATTTTAACGAATTCAGTCATTATTTTTAGTTTCCTATAGCAAATACAATTATACATTAATCACCTTTTTATTATAGTTCCCAAAGGACAAAAAAGTAGGTTTTTCTCTACCTCCTAAGTACTGCCTTTCTACTCCTGATACTATTGCTTTGAAGACAAGTTCAAAGCAATAGTATCAGGAGTAGAAAGGCAGTACTTATAGCAGAACTCAACACACAGAATGTCTTAGAAGAAATCCATCATATCATTTATTTCTTTGCCTCCAAGAACACGCCAGGAAAATCCCCTGTAATTAGATTTTAGCTGTCATCTAAACAAGAATCGCCAAATTATCAATCTTGATGTTTCACTTTTCACTTCCTCATATCCTTACTTTGCTGCTCCATTGAAAGGGACTTCTTAGAGTTTATAAAATTAAAACTCTGTAATTAGATTTACTCAAATGATCAGACAGTGTGCCACTCAATCAGTTAATACTTATTCAACATGATCTCTGCCATGTGCCTTGCTAGAAACTGAGCATATGAAAACGTGAGACAGAGGCTCTGCCCTCCAGGAACTTACTCTTTAACAGAGAAGAGGTAGTATCTACACATCTACTTTTTGTGAAGGGTAGAAAGTGTAATGGGGATTTTGCAGAGCTGAATATTGTTGCTAGCTGGAGAGACAAGGAAGTGTTCCATATCAGTGGTTGCCAGCCCTGATTGCAGATTAGAATCACAGGGGAGCACTGAAAAAATATCAGTGTTTGGGCCTCTCTCTCAGAGATTCTGACTCAAGTAGTTTAGCTGGGGCTCCATTATCACCATGTTTTAAAAACTCCCTGTGATCTTAATGTACATCCAGGGATGAAAACCAGTCTTCTAAATACTTATCAATAATAACTGGATGGTTTTGAGAATTTTTAAGTGTAAGACATCATATTTTCAATTAAAAAGAAAATGTCTTGATGGAATAGCCTACATAGATTTTGTATATTGTCAGTGTTGACACGCATCAATTTATTTAAAATATTTCATCAAACAAATGTTTTCCTTTGTGAGACTGTTTCACTGTATATTTTAACAAGTTATAGTAATCCAAGACTTGGTTCCTATAAGGCACTGCATGCAACAATAACATTCATTAGCACATTGAAACAGAAAGTAAAAATATTGCTTATTTATAATGGATACAGATTTTATCTACTTTTGAATGTGAATTGGTAAAGAGGCAAAGTTTTAATATTTTTTCAATACTCTAAAAATTGATCAATACCATTTGAATTCTTTTCAACTCTACTTTTTCTATTGTATGCAATCCTCTGCTCTTAACACAGATCTTAGGCCTAATTTTCATAATGGAAACACTACCATAAAGAGTTTTTGAAGAGGAACTGTCCTAAAACTTGTGCATTATAATGGTAGAATATTTCCAAAGCCAGCCTTAAGTTATGAAATTGGCTTGCCTGCTTTCTGTTGGCCTGATGACTTCTATGAAGAGAAATTTGGATGCTGGGAACAAGTGTTGCCAAATGGAGATATGATGAAAAGGAGCTCTTATTTTCTCCTAAGGGCACCTCATTAAGCAGATAGCTTCCTGAGAATTCAGCCTTTAGCATTCTGGAGAAACTAATGTAATGCTCTTTTTAAAATTGTCTAGTTTTTTCTTTGTTATGGATTTTCTTCAACTGTGCAAAACCTGGCTCAATTAAAGACTCTTCTAATTCCAATCCTTTAGTGGAATTAGAAGGGCACTCAAGGAGCTACCAAATTTAGGCATGATTGTGCATAAGGCAAAAAATACAAGTCTATTCTAATTTTTGAATCATAGGAAATAATCTATGATTAATAAAGGAATAAATGAATGAACAAACAGATGCGAAAGGCAGCAGGACCATTATATAGTCACCTTTCCCACATGAATAAGTATTTCATTACTCATCCTATTCTTTGTGAAAATAAACAATATCTTCTCAATAGCTCCTCTATGGTTCCCATCTGTGGCATAAACAAACGGGAAGAACTTGCTCCTCTTAATAAGAAAAGGAAGAAAAGCTCTACTCTGGGGTATCCTAGGGAGTCAATCTAAGTCAAATATTGGGAAGAGTCATATATATGGCATTTGTGGCAAAGAGAGTATTGCTCTCCACGTTCTGTATTAATCGTCCTATATTTCCCAGTGTGTTTGAAATAAGAAAAGGGTCATGGAACTAGTCTTGGTCAGGAAAATGTGAATACGCGTGCGTCAATTGCACAGGGAAGGAGTGAAAAGCCCATGAACAATTTTCTCTCTCTTCCCCTAACATGGTGACTGAGAAGGCTACTTGTTATGAATGGCCAGTCACAAGAAGGTAGGGCCTCTATGTGTCAGGGAGACCGGGGCAGAGCCTTCCCCTCTGCTCTTCACCAACGAACATGGGTCATATAGTGTGCCTGAGAAATAGTAAACCATTGAGGATTATGTCTTGTTGCTTCTGCAGCAGAGGCTAGTTATCTTGACAAATATAATTAGCTAACACTGTGATCGACTATTAATACAATATAATCTTCACGAATCTTGGCTCTTCTCTGCGTTCAATGATTCTAATTGTGTACATCCTTTTTACTTTTTGGAAGTCATATAAAATAACAACAACAACAAACTATTGGTAGCTATTCAATCAGTCCCTCTTGAGCCAAGTCTCAGTTTGTTGGGAGAATGACTACAAGGAGGCTGGGGAGGAGGCCCATCTGCTCTGTATCCAAGGGAAGCATGTTGCCAATGCCCTCCCTGGGCTTGAAGGAAATAATTGGACTCATTAAGTTGCTTTTCAGTCTTCTTTTCTTTAGTCTAAATAACCCTTGGGTTAATTAGACATGGTTTCTAGCCTCAGGAAATTTTTCTGTGTGTGGTTAGTAATGGAGAGAATGGTCATAAACTCAATAATTAAATTTTCAGTTTTGCAAATGCAAGAGAATGGCAAGGTACTTGTAAGATGTCTTTAAAAATCAATAGGCCTTGTGAAACTCATATCTTATATCAATAATTCTGCAAATATTAGGTCATAATCGAGACGGTTCTGTTAGGGTAACAAAACAGTTAATCTCAGTGCATGCCTGGCCAAGTGTGCCGTTCATTAACAGACAGAATCACGTAGCGCACTTGCTGCCCAGCCCTGGCTGCACATATATCTGGCTTTGTTTTTAAAATGTTGTTGCCTGGGCCTAATCCCAGTGCAATGGAATAAATATCTCTGAGTCATTCTAATATTCAACTGTGGTTGAGAACCACTGGTGAAGTGAACAAGAACAGTAATCTAGAATCAGAATTTGAGTTTTGATACCGTATCTTTTAATTAATCATGTAACTTCAGGCAAAGCATGCAGTCTTTCTGGGCTTCAGTTTTTTTACCCATATAGTAAGTATCGTAATATTCTCCCTGTCTAGTTTCTAGTACAATTTTGATACTAGGAAAAATGTATGTAAAGAAGAACTTTCTAAATTATGAAGAGTGAAAGTATACTATTTTCCTTATTACCATGAACTCGTAGTCATGATTCAATTCCATTTCTAATCATCTCATTAAAGTAGTATGAAATAAGTGAATTAGTAAATTACCCACCTGAGTATCTGTGCCCAAGAGAAAACAAAATATCCAAATGGAGTGATTTTGCTGGTAGACTTCTCCCTTCCACTCTGGTGGTCTGTGTTTGCACAAAGAAGCATTACAACATTTTGATAAATTACCATTCTTTGGCTCCATTCAGGGCACGGTGGAGACAGTGATATTGTCAGAATTGCTGCTACCTTTATGAGCTGACTCTTTCCCACTTTTCTCTAGGTATTTACTACTTTAAAGATCGTACACCTAAACCCAGACCCTGTAAAGGGTAGAGGCAGGATAAGAGTGTAACACAGGGGGCTGCTTTATACTTTGCATTCATATGGGCCTAGATTGGATTCTTTTTTTTTTTTTTTTTTTTTAGATAGAGTCTTACTCTGTTGTACAGGCTGGAGTGTAGTGGCACAATCATAGTCCACTGTAGCCTTCAACTCCTGAGCTCAAGCAATCTTTCCACCTCAGCCTCCTGAGTAGCTGGAACTACAGATGTGTCCCACTATGCCCAGCTAATTTGTTTATTTATTTATTTTTAGAGACAGAATCTGGCTATGTTGCCAGGACTGGTATCCAACTTCTCACTTCAAGCAATCCTCCTGCCTTGGCCTCCCATCGTGCTGAGATTATAAGCATGAGCCACCATTTCTGGTCTAGATTTGATTCTTAACTTTATTATTGGCTAGTTGTGTAAACCCGGGTAAGTTATGTGACCTTCTAGAGCTTATTGAATCTTTATTAAGCCATTATTATTGCCAGACATTTGCTTAGAGCATAGAAGATCATTTTTTTTAAAGCCCCTCCTCAGAGAGCTCACAGTTCAGAAAGGAACACCAACAACAAAGGTACCATCACGTTTACCTTCAGTGATGTTTTGTAATTAAACAAGCCCAGTGCCTGGCAGAGAAACTGTTCAGTAAATGGTAATGAGTATTATTATTATCCATTGTCTTGGGCATGCTGGAGGCACAAGCCGTGGGACATGAACTGAAGCCCTCAGCCTAAGCAGACCTGGCAGTGGCAGATCTCAGCTTATCTAACCTTTCCTACCCCTGGCCAAGCTCTGGGCTGAAGGAAAGCAGGAACTTCCTCTGAATATAAAAAGGCCTTGCAGGGCCTGCCCTTGACCTCAGCCATCCCTGCTGTTGGACTTGTTCTAAAGCCAATCTATGGCTTTGGGTTTTCTCCAGGACTGACAGGGCATGATTCCAGATCACGATTTCAGAACGCATCCTGGCCAGCAGGGAGCTGCCTGAATTATCCTCAGGAACACCTTGGCCTCCTGAGAATCTGCCCAACCAAAATTCCTGGGAGCAGGGCCAGACTCACTCAGGTGATTTCTGGTCTTGCTGGGGAACCAGTTTTGAGCCAGAACCTATTCCAAGTTGGGAGGTGAGTAGAAGTTCGCCCAAATATCAACCAGCTCTTCCAGCCATGGCTGTCTTTTGTAGGTTCATTATATCAAAATTAATGGAACACATTTTTGAATCACAGAGATTTATCTATGTGGTAAGAAAATATTAATATCTGACCATTCACTTTAAAGAACATAACCATTGTTAGCTTTGACATTAATTAATGGCATTCTACCATGTTATCAGGAGACTCTGCCAAGCTAGAATTTGAATCTGCTCATCTGCTGAAACCTACAAGTGTTTGTAGTTTAAATGAAAGCAAAATCAAAATAAAAAAAATTTCTCCAGTAAAAGAAAAATTGAAAAATTGAGTCACAATTTAAAAGCATTTTTATGTTTTCTTTTTCTGTTTTCAAGCCGGACCTCAAACATGCCCATTTACTTATCTAAAGATAATCAGCTATATCACTATCAGTTCAAAATTGATGCATTGAAAGATCATTTTTCATTATAGCTAATTAAAAATGCATCAAGGGTCAGCATGCTATTATAGGATCTGAGCAGTTTAAAAGGGAAGGGCTGACTGACGGTATCACCTGCCACAACATAGCACCTATTGACTTGTTCCTCATAGACATACTTTCTGAAAAATACACCAACCTGGGCTATTTAAGGTTGTCACATGTAACAGAGGTTCTGTGTTAGACCAAACTTTATTCAGCCTCCTAAACTTTCTCCTAGGCCCATTAGTTCACTTCCTTATAACATGAAATCTTAGCAAAGAACTCTGCTAAGTTAGTTTACCAAATATACTCCCTGCCAATATCTGCTCAACCTTGATCTCTGATTATCCTTGGTATGTGATCAGGTTTCTCATCCTCCACCATCCCCCACGTGATATCTGAGCACCCTGGCCTGCCTTCAGCAAGAATGTCATGAAGTAGCTTCAGCCAGGATTCCCCCTTACCCTTGAGGATTCTCTTAGCAATTTTCTATCCACTGATGCCATGCTGCTCCTTAGGTATCAATTACCATTTCCCTATGCTGTATTTGAAGTAGAGCCCAGTCTCTCTCTCCCACAGCAAAATGTCACTGTAGAGGTCTCTACACCTATAGTAATCATCTAAATAAAGTCTGCCTTACCATACTTTAACAAGCATCATTGAGTAATTTTTTTTCTTTAAGACATACATGCGGTGAGATCATCTCAATAGTCTGCTTCTACATCGGAAAAGCTGTAAAAGTGTTCAAATCAGAATAGTGGCATTTTGTTGAAGATGTTTTCCTTCTTTCTCTGCTCATTTTTCATCTTCCCGGAGGGTCCTCCTTCTCTCCCTCCCCCACCTCCCCTCCTCTGCTATTCTTTACCCCTCTCACTTGTCTCCACTCATGACAAGAAGGAGTGCCTCCACAGGGCCAATACATCAAGCTGTGACACCAGCAGAGTCTCATTCCCTCCGACAGACGTCAATTTAAAAGGCAAGAGAAGATTTCAAGGCAGGGGTGAGGGACGTGAATGAAATTAGTCATCATTACCCTGAAGCAACATGGGCTGGCTGTAGCTGTTCCCTCATCAGGCTTCTCATGACTATGCCCTGAGGATCACCCCCATCACTCTAAATAGTCATGACACTGCCAATGTATGGGTTAAAATGATGAGCAGGAGAGACAGGCCGATCCCAAAGTAAATAGACTGAATTAGAGGCATTACAACAGTTAATATGTCAGGTCCCTGTAGGGAGGCCATAGATCCTGTGTGGTCTATTTCCCCTGCATATTGAAATTGATCGTGCCTTGGGCAATGGCAGGGCTGATGGGGGAGGGGAACTGACGATTCATCCTTCCCCTCACGTGGATCAAAGAAAACAGATAGTGTTATGCGAAATTATTTGCTCTGAAAGTGCTGGGACTAGAATTTAATAGCGAAAGAAGCCATGCGTGTTAGCTAGTGTCTCCCTAGGCCACACCATCCAAGGAGCATAAATAAGGTCATGCTCTCACCAAAATCATATTTCTGTGGCAAAACTGCAGGAACTATACCCTCCTTTTCCTCCCACCTGGCCAACTGTTTCTCGAAACCTCAAGGGATGCCTCCTGTATTTTTGAACACAGTGCTCTTGGCCACCACATCTAAGGTTCTCCTCCCCTTCTGCTCACTGTGTTGGTATCTGTTGGGTGAGGCTACCAACTCCTGAGCTAGTCCCTGATGCCAAACATTGGTGCCACTGTGATGTTGTTGGCACTGACACTAGCACCTATAATGCCACAGAGAGTCTCAAGTTAGCGTTCACAGGCCCGGCACCAACACTCTTAATCCAGTGGATTCCTTCTTAAAGCAAATTCAATGCCACGATAACTTCAATGAAACTGATCTTTGTGTTTCTATTTCCTCATCACTGCCACCCACCCCTTCAAAGCTGTAGTCAAGAATTGGCAGTGACTGTTTCAGAGGCTGGTCTGGGTAATTGTTAATGTCTTGGTTCAGGGTCTCCTGAGACAGACTCAGAAGGAGATTTGTGTGCAGGATGTGTACTGGGAGTACACTCAAGACCGACAATTGAAAACAACAACAAAAAAGAAAGAAGAAAGAAAGAAAGAAAGAAAGAAAGAAAGAAAGAGAGAGAGAGAGAGAGAGAGAGAGAGAGAGAGAGAGGGAGGGAGGGAGGGAGGGAGGAAGGGAGGAAGAGAAAAAGAGAGAGAGGAAGGAAGGAAGGGAGGGAGGGAAGGGAGGGAAGGAGGGAGGCTCATGCCTATAAGGTAGGAGGATCACTTGAGCCCAGGAATTCAAGACCAGCCTGGGCAACATAGTGAAACTCCTGTCTCTATAAAAAAATACTGTTTTTTTTTTTTTTTTTTAAACTGATGACTGTGTGAGGGGAGATAAAGAAGCTGATAAGGTAGAGGGAGAAGAAGATGAATCATCTGTGGGGGAGTGAGGCAGCAGGGGTTGGAAGAGGAAGCAGATTAATTGTGATGAGATTGCAACAGAGGCCTTCTCCGATTGCACTGGGGAGGTCTGGAGCTGGCCTGGCTGCTCAGAGTTATCTGTCACTGAAGCAAGGAGCTGGAATTTGTACTCCCTCATCATGCAGTTATGAGATGTGGGTTGTCTCAGGTAGGAGACATAAACTTGAGTGAGGTGGTTCTTTTCAACTAAAGGCAAGTGCCAAGGGATTCAGATGGGCGTGGTCTGTAACAAACTCTGTTCAACTCGGGGAATGAGTATCTCAGTCTTCAAGGGGGATCTGGCTTGATCTCTCTCCCTCTCCTTTTCGCTATAGACTTTGTTTGTTGACCTTGGCCGAACACTTTTCCTTCTTAGGCTGAATTCCTTTTAAAGAAGATCCCTAAATCAAGGCAAGCCCCTTCACCTGAGTCCTCTTTGAGCCCTTGGATAAATGATTGCCAGTGCTCATAGTTGGACCACTGCCATAAGCACAATCAAAATATGTCTCATTTAAATCCTAGAAATAAAGGCAAGGAGCTTGTATAACACAAAGCATGTGAGACCTGAGTTCCCTTCTGCCTGTCTTAGCAATTAGGTGACTTAGAACAATTACTCCACCCCACCATCAGGCCCTGCCTCTTAAATGCAAATTCAGACTAACTAGTTTCCAAGGTCATTTTCCAGTTTTAGATTTCTCCAACCATGTGCTCATGGAGACATTAAAAAGGCAAATGGCATGATTTATGTCTTAGAGGATATTGAAACTGTTAATGAGGAAAATAAAGCAACTAAGAAACAATGAAAAAACTAGAATAATGAACCAGAGTTAATACACTAAAATTCCAAAATATTTGCCAGAGGCAATTGATACTAAAGCAAGCCCTCTTTTCTGTAAAGGGATAAATAGCCAATATTTTCAACTTTAAAATCATACATGGTCTCTACTGCAACTAATTTCTATTGTAATGTAAAAGCAACATACATAAAATGTTAGTGAATGAGCATGGCTGTGTTACAACAAAACTTTGTTTACGAAAACAGATGACAAGTTGTTGTTTGCCAGTCTTTCTGTAGGGTTAAAAAGAGGAAAGAAACCTTAAAGATTAATCCCTTGCATCTCAAAGAGCAGTTCATCTATGCTCAGCATTGGCATCATCTAAGAGAGTATCAGAAATGGAGAGTCTCAGGCAGCACATACCAGACCAGCTGAATGATAACATGCATTTCAAAAATACCACCAGGTGATTTACATATGCACAGTACAAAGCAAATAGCACAAATCTCATCTTATTTTCTCATTTTACAGATGAATATACTGAGGCCCAGAGTGATCAGATGACTCATCTGAGGTCACACAGCTAGTTTCAGATCAAATTGAGATTAGATATCTGATGTTTTCTTCATTCTCCAATATTTATTGAGCATCTCCTACATGTCAGGCAAAACTACCCACTTTCATGTGTAAATTAGTTCAACCATTGTGGAAAGCAATGTGGTGGTTCCTCAAAGAGCTAAAAATAAAACTACCACTTTACCCAGCAATCCCATTACTGGGTATATGCTCAAGGGAATATAAATCATTCTATAATGAAGACACATGCAAACATATATTCACTGTGGCACTATTCACAATAGCAAAGATATGGAATCAACCTACATGTCCATCAATGGCAGATTGCATAAAGAAAATGTAGTACATATACACCATGAAATACTATGTAGCCATAAAAAAAAAAGGAGCCCTTGTCATTTGCCAGAACACTGATGGAGCTGGAGGCCATTATTCTTAGCAAACTGATGCTGGAACAAAAAGACAAATACTGCATGTTATCACTTATAAGTGGGGCCTGAATGATGAGAACACATGGACACAGAGAGGAACAACAGACACTGGGGCCTACTTATGATAGAGGGTGAGAGGAGGAACAGGATTAAAAAAATAACTATTGGGTACGAGGCTTAGTACCTGGTCAATGAATAATCTGTACAATGAACTCCCGTGGTGTGAGTTTATCTATATAACAAACCTGTACATGTGTCCCTGAACCTAAGATAAAGGTTAAAAACAAACAAACAAAAAACCTACCCACATTTATGAAACTTGTGTTCCTTTAAGAGGGCAACAGAATAAAAAAATAAAAAAATTGGCAAATTAAAAATTAATAAATGTTTTTGGGGAATAATAAATCAAGGATAGAGAATAGGGAGTACAGGGAGGTGCACACTACGATTTTATACAAATTGGCCAAGAGAGACATCATTGAGAAGTTGAGGTTAGCAGACAAAGGAGTATGTAAACATGCTGAACTTCCTGTCTTATGAAAGTGACATGAATATTGATGTAATAAATCAATTAGAGAAGGTAAATATGAGTTTGAGTCTTAGTCTACAGGGAGCAAACATGGGAACAAAATCAGAATGCATAACTTTTACACAAGCCAAAGGAAACTCAGTCTATCCAATGGGCATTAAGAATTAGGGGGGGAAGAGAATAAAAGTGAAGGAATGAATAATAAATAGATGTGGAAAATGTAAAAAATCTAAGATTGCATAAATTATATAATTCAACAATACGTGTCTCAAGAAACATGCTTAAAACTAAGACACAAGGAATGTTTGTGGCTAAAAATGAGAATAAAAATATACTGATGTGGGAATCTTAATATCTGGTAATATATAACTAAAGTAAACAATGTATTAAGAGCAAAAAGAAACCTTTGTATATTGATAAAAGAAATCATGTCGATAGTAAATTCTATGCCCTCGAAAATAAAGCCTAAAAGTATAATTAAAATAACTGACAGTACCCTAGAGAAAAATAGCTATATCAAACACATTCTTCTTAAAAACAGATTATAGAAACAGACAAAAATAGATGTCAAATGCTTGAACAATTTGAGATTTAAATTATATCAAAGGTTTAAGCTATATTATACCTATATTATGGCACATATATTTTGTACATATGTGACATCTAACTCCATAATTCATAAATAGAAAATGTACAACCTTGGGAATTTTTATAAAATTTGACTGTTAAGCCATAAGTGAATGTACAACCAATCTAAAACCATTGATATTATTGGGATTTTTTTAACATAATGTAGTACAATTGGAAAACAAAATGGAAACTAAAATAATCTTTATTTGTAAGCTAAGCAAAAATTAGTAAATAATCATTGTATTGAAGTAAACATATAATACTTAGAAAAGAATGATAATGAGTGAGGTAGGCAGAAATCTATAACAGCCCCTAAGATTCCTACCCGTGGTGTACAATGACCTTCTTCCAGTTAGTCCATCAAAGGCAAATCTAGGTGGGACTGTGAAGGGACTTCGCAGATGTAATTAAGAGTTTAAATTATCTGAGTTGGAGGTAGACAGATTATTCTTGGTAGGGCTAATTCAGTGTGGCCTTAATGGAAACTGGGCTCTTCTTGGTGAAAGAGATTTAAAGAACAAGAAGGAATATGTGCAAGGGTTTTTTTGTTGTTGTTGCTGACTGTGAAGATGGAGAGGGCCAAGAGGAAAACAACATGAGTGGTCTCCGGATGTTGAAAGTAACCACAGGTTAAGAGCCAGCCAGGAAATGGGCCCCTCAGGCCTACAACCACAAGGAACTGAATTTTGCCACAACCATGTGAATCTGGAGATGATCCAGAGCTCCCGATGAGAACACAGCCTGGCTAATACCTTGTTTTAGACTAACCAGATCCTGAGCAAAGAATCTAGCCCACTGTACGTCAAATTCTGCCCTAGACAACTGTGAGATATTAAAGGAGCCTAGAGCTTTTTATATTGAGAGATTTGGGAGGATTTTACCATAAATTTATTTCTCTCTCTCTCTCTCTCTTTTTTTTTTTTTTTTTTTGAGACGGAGTTTCGCTCTTGTTGCCCAGGCTGGAGTGTAATGGCACGATTTCGGCTCACCCCAACCTCTGCCTCCTGGGTTCAAGCGATTCTCCTGCCTCAGCCTCCTGAGTAACTGGAATTACAGGCATGCACCAACACGCCTGGCTAATTTTTTGTATTTTTAGTAGAGACAGGGTTTCTCCATTTTGTTCAGGCTGGTCTCGAACTCCCAACCTCAGGTGATCTGCCCTCCTCGGCTTCCTAAAATGCTGGGATTACAGGCGTGAGCCACCGTGCCCAGACATTTCTCAAATTGATATGAAATGACTCAGGTGATCTATTTTTTTAAATGAAATTTTCTAATTTGTGTTTTTGTCCTCTATTTTTTTACAGATTATCGATAGCTATTTTCGATTACATGTTTTATAACTCCATTATCTGACTACCTTATGGGTCTGTTTTATTTTCTGATTTTTTTTCCTTTGATTTTAGTTACTTTTTTTGTATGTTCGGTTGTTGTTCTTTACATTTGATTATTTATTATCGATTGGTTGATTGATTTATGTTTCCAGAATACTCTATTTTTGTTTAATCAGGATGCTGAAGCTTGCATATGAAAAATGTCAGAAATCATTTGAGGCTCAGGAGGATGTTTTCTTCCTCTAATGAGGTTTCACTTTATTTCTGACAGGCAGTTATTCTAGAGACACTAAGAATCTCAGGTTATCTAAATCTCAAAGGGTTTAAAATTATTTGAACCTAGACTTTGCTTCCTGTTGGGCTGGTCTATTTGTGGTTCAATGTTTACCCTCAGAACCACTCAAAGGCATGAGTTTTTACAAGGACCCTCTGCCTAGGCAGGATCCGAGCTTCATTTTGGGCTCAGACCTATGAGTCTATTGAAAACTGTGCTTGCCTTCTCCACCTTACAGCCACTGCTTTTGGAAGTGGCAATCATCTTGAGAGAAGCTGCCGCAAATGATTATTGCTGTGCTGTTATCAAACCATAGACTAATATTCCATAATATTGATTCACCATCACTTAATATTAATATCTTGAAGACAATTGAGGTTACTTATAACTTTTCAAAATATGTATGCAGAAATCAAATATATTTCAGATGGGATTTTTTCTTAGACATTTGACATTTTTGTTTTACTATCTCACAGTATGCAGTGTTGTCAAGGAGAAACCTGATGTGAATATGCTTCTTTTCGTTTTGTAGGGAAGCTACAAAAGTGATACCTTTCTAGAATATTTTAGGAGTGGTATTCTTTTAGTCTTGGCTTGTAGAAGAATCACACCTTGGTATATTTAGCTGTGACATTTTACTCATTCTCCAGGTTTGTAAGTTTGGGTCTTTTCAATATGTTTCTTCTGCTCTGTAAACATTTTCTGTTTCATTGATTATGTATTTTTCTCTATTCTCTAGGTTTCCTTTTCCCGATGTTCCTATTAAATGGATTTTGGGTATACTGGATCTATTCTCTGCAACTATTTATTTCATTGTACTTTCCATTATTTTTTTCCTCTCACACTGTTCTGTGAAATTATTTGCAGGATCATCTAGCTCATTATTTACTCTTCGGCCTAATTCATTTTGTCATTCAACTCACCTTTTGAATGCATAGTATTTTTATTTTCAAAATCTTCAGATTATTTTTTCATAAAATGCTCTTTTATAGATATGATAAACATATTCCTATAATTTCATTAGAATTTAGTCTGCTTGCTCCATTAAATATTTTTTCACATTAGTTTTGTACTTTTTGAATGGGGGTTCTTTCTTTAGTGGTTTTGGTTTTCGTCAGGTATTTGTTGATTCTTAGATATAATTCAAACTTTAAACCATATTTATTTTAAAGTTCCAGACAGTTAAAATGATGGTGATGCACGCACATGTTTATCATAGCACTATTACCTGTTTGTGGATGCATGTTTTGATTGTAGAACCTGGTCTTTTGAGAGCTAGAAACACTGTGGAATATAGTGTGCTGCAGCCTGCTTTGCAATTTTGAAGGCACCCTCTCCATCTTTCACGGGATCTTTATACATCTGAAATTCTCTGGCTTTATTGCTCCATTCACTGATACCTCTGAGAGGAAACTTAGTTACTTTGTCCTCTCAAAACATTTCTACAAAGAAAGTAATAGCTCCAGTTGATAACTACCTAAAGCCTCATAATCATTACCTATATCCTTTGGCTTTGAATATTCCCCCAAAGCAGCGGTCCCCCAGTTTCGTGGAAGGGTGCTGGGGCAGGGGGTGGGTTGGGGATTAGATAGTTTTTGGACGAAACTGTTCCACCTCAGATCATCAGGCATTAGATTCTCATAAGGAGTGCCACCTAGATCCCTTGCATGCACAGTTCACAATAAGGTTCCTGCTCCTGTGAGAATTTAATGACACTGATGATCTGATGGGAGGCAGAGCTCAGGCAATAATGCCAGCAACGAGGAGCAGCTGTAAATACAGATGTAGCATTGCTGTGCCGCCCAGTTTCTGATGGGCCAGGGACCGGTACCAGCCTGCAGTCCATGGGTTGGGGACCCCGGCCCCAAACCACTCTGATTTCAGTACCATTTCTTTACTTTGTACATTTTCATTACAATTCGATGTAGCCTTAGGTTCCTATTTCATTCCTATTAGCTTTCTATTCTTCAGAAATTCATCAAACTTCTGCGTTTATCAGAGGCAATCTTTTTTATTTTCCATAACATTATAAAATATTTTAAAACAGTTTATGTTTCATTTCAATGGATTTTAGACTGGGGTGAAAGCGGTTGCTTATGCTCAGTCCACTCTGCTTTAATAGTTTTTCAATGAAAATCGCAATGTTGCAGCAGCATAAATTGTAGAGAAAAAAGGCTCTGGAGAAGTTGACGCAGAACACATAATGATGGTGCATGTGTACTGTGGGGAAAAGGATGAGAATACGAGGGTAAGCACGAAATTTCCAGAGACTGACTTGTATTCCAAGTTGAGTCTGATTAAATATTTCGTCCTTGGTTAGTCAAAACAAAGAGAGAGCAGTATAATAAAGACTGAGCTAGAGCTCAAATCAGAGAAATGCTTCAGAATGAGTCAGGGCACATCTCACACAAATCCTCTTTCAAAAACACAGGACACAGGTGAGTATTTGATGACAGAAAGAAGTTTGAAGGCAAAAACCATGTTGAAGCGCAGGATTTGGGTTGCTTTCAGTATAGTGTTTATTGACAGTGATTGACATTTCATTGTAGCCATCACTGAAAGAGACTGCAATTGTCTCTCAACTAAAGTACAGACCAACATTTTTTCTGTAGTATGTAAATAATAATGATCATTATATTTCTTGAACTCTTTTGATGTATTCAACCCCAGCCTAGGTACTCAGGGCACTTCAGAAGTCACTCAAAGTACAATAATAATAAAATAAAATTTTAACACATTTAAAATCAGGCATTTTTAAAAGTATGTGCTATTTATAAAAGCCTATTACCAAAGATGCACATAGAGGCATTGCACAATGTGGAGGCAACACATTGAGGTCAACTCAACCATCTCTATGCATTTAAATTTGAAACTGAATATTAAGAGTAGTAGACTGTAGGTGGAGAGATCTGGAAACTTATTAGGCTGACATCACTAGTATTTTATTTTATTTTTATTTATCTTTAGAATCTGGGGGTATATGTGCAGGTTTGTTGCGTGGTGCCGAGGTTTAGGTTTCTATTGGACCCATCAACCAGATAGTGAACATAATACCTAATAGGTAGTTTTTCAACTCATGTTTCCCCCACTTTCTCCCAGCTTTTGGAGTCCCCAGTGTCTATTGTTCCCATCTGTCTGTCCACCTGTACCTAATATTTAGTTCCCACTTATAAGTGAGAACATGCAGCATTTAGTTTTCTGTTTCTGTGTTAAATTTACCTAAGATTAAGGTGATGACCTCCAACTGTAGCCACATTGCTGCAAAGGACATGATTTCACTCTTTCTTATGGCTGCATAGTATTCCATGTTCCACTATTGATGGGCACCTAGGCTGATGCCATGTCTTTGCTATTACAAATAGTGCTATGATAAACATGTGTGTGCATCACCAGGATTTTAACTGTCTGGAACTTTAAAATAAGTATGGTTTATGGCTTGAATTATATCTTTGGTGATCACCAAACACGACTGCATGTTAGAATCATTTTTAAAAATCCATGGGTGATATGGTTTGGCTGTGTCGACACCCAAATCTCATGTTGAATTGTAGCTCCCACAATTCCCACATGTTGTGGGAGGCACCTGGTGGGAAGTAACTGAATCATGGGGGCAGGTCTTTCCCATGCTTTTCTCATGATAGTGAATAAGTCTCATGAAATGTGATGGTTTTACAAGGGGGAGTTCCCCTATACAAGTTCTTGCCTGCCGCCATCCATGTTAAGACGTGACTTTGCGCCTCCTTGCCTTCCACCATGATTGTGAGGCCTCCCCAGCCATACGGAACTGTGAGTCCATTAAACCTCTTCTTTATTAATTACCCAGTCTTGGGTATGTCTTTATCAGCAACGTGAAGATGGACTAATACACTGGGTTTTACTCAGATTTTGTTTCAGTTGGCTTTTAGGGTGCCTTGGGAATTAACAGTGTTAAAAAGATCCTAGATTATATACAACATACAGCAAAGTAGTAGAATCGCTAATATAGAAAACCAAATTCTTCATGGCTCTTTCACTGTAGAAATATGCACCTTATATATTTATATGTTCCTCTCTCTCTCTTTTTTTTTTTTTTTTAACTAAAATGTCTAGAATTTCTCTCAAAATGCTCCCAGATCTCAATTTTAGGTAAACATGGGCATATAAAAATGAACTCTAGCAGGAAATTAACCTATCTCCATAGAACCTAAATGGCTTTTTTCCTTCCAACAAATGTTAGAAACACCACCGAACACAGAAAAAAAGGAAAAAAAAGAATAGCTTTCATTGTCAAAAACAGGAAACATCTGAACTTTAACAAATCCTTTGGTGAAAATTTGCAAAACTAACGCCTTCTAAAAGACAACGTAAATGAAACCCCCCATTTTCCACACATGATCATCGACAGAGTTCACTGCTATTCTCTAACTAGACACTATGAATCACCTACGAACTTTCATAGCATGATTTGTATTTATTATTGGAGTATCCAAATTTGTCTTCAGTCTTGATATTCATTTTCCATTCATTTTTAGACTTGAAACAGAAGCATCTCACATTTTTTAAAAAACTAAGTGAATGAATGCCAATATGGAAAAATATGTGTCTTTAAATGCTGTGGTCTCATAAAATCTGTAACAAAAAAGCTCTAACTGCTCAATTTCACCTCTTAACTCCTGTGATTAAAATCTTTCAAAGGCTTCTTATTTTTCTTAGGATAAAATACAAAATAGAATATACTAGTTATTTTCTGCTCACCAGTCTTCCTCCCCCTCCTTTCTCTGCTCTGTTCTACGTTCAAAGAAAGGCCCTGGCTGGGAGACATTGGCAGGGTGGAAGGAGAGAGTTGAAAGGTGTTTCTGTCTTGCTGCCCCTCTGTTTCTGTGTTGCTTCTCTGCCAGCACTGTGGGCAGCCTTCCCTCTACAGGTCCTGCTACCACTGGACTCTAATAGCCCTATTCCCCTCTCCTTCCTCCTAGGGGCAAGGGTGGGGGATGATGACAGATCCCTGATACCTTGTTTGCCTCCTAAATACTACCTACGCATGTGTAAGTATCACTTTTATTAATGTATCTTTATGAAACCATTTGAGTGATTTGTTTCTTCCTAGAACCTTGACCAAGAGGCTGAAGTTGTGAAGCCCTTTATGAACTAACCTCCCACCTGCTCTGCCTACATTTCACCTATATTCCAGCCATGATTTCTCCCACTCAAGGTCATGTGCTGCTGCCTTTGCCTAGACTGCTCTTCCTTACACTACTACCTGGCTAAGTAAGAGTCCCCATGTATTTGAAATGATTTGTAGATCAGCACCAAGAAGTTACCAGCAAATGTTCAACACCTAGTAAATACTTTGTGGTTGAGGATAGTACTCATGCAAATGCTTCATCATCAGTTTAGTCCAGGTAAAGAGTTATTGACAATTCAGATTAATTTGCTTCTTTATAAATTTTTTTTCACTCTTTGGTTTATTGGACATACTTATAGCTTATTGGACATACTCACGAAAATTTTTTTAACCTGTGGAAGATCAGATAAGTCTGACCACAAGACTTTTTTTTAGAATTTACTAGACAAATTTCATCCTTTTGAAATTTTATGGTAAGGTCAGGGATGGTGGCTCACTCTTGTATCTCAGCACTTCGGGAGGCTGAGGCAGGAAGATCACTTGAGGCTTGGTGTTTGAGACAAACCTGGGCAATACAGCAAGACTCTGTCTCTATAAAAAGATTTTTTAAAAATTAGCCAGGTGTGGTAGCACGGGCATATAGTCCCAGCCACTCAGGAAGCTGAGGCAGGAAGCTCACTTGAGCCCAGGAGTTCGAGGCTCCATTGAGCTATGATCATGCCACTGTACTCCAGCCTGAGTGACAGAGTGATACCCTGTCTCAAAAAAAAAAAAAAAAAAAGAAATTTTATAAGAAATACAGAAGAGGTTTAAGGAGGAGAATGTAAGTTTGTTCCTATATGATATTGTTCAGTATACATAAGTAAAGTGAGAAGATGAGAAGTGAAAGAAATTGAATGATCTAGTGTATTAATTGTTGTTACGAGTTGGCTTTAACCAGCTTGGTTCTGAAGAAAACCTTATGGATCAGGAACAGAAATTATTTAAACTATCGATGATCATCATAAACCATAGGATATCACCAGCTGTACCTTTTTAACTTGGTGACACACTTCAGTTTGATCTCAGTGAGCATTACGAGTGTTTGTGAAAGTCACTTCTACTGACCTTATGATTGGAGTAAAAGCTCTATTTTTTTTTTTTCTTGAGATAGAGTCTCACTCTGTAGCCCAAGCTGGAGTGCAGTGGTATGATCTCGGCTCACTGCAACCTCTGCCTCCGGGGTTCAAGTGATTCTCATGCCTCAGCCTCCTGCGTAGCTCGGACTACAGGTGTGCTCTACCAGCCCAGCTGATTTTTCGTATTTTAGTAGAGATGGGCTTTCACCATGTTGCCCAGGGTGGTCTCGAACTCCTGAGCTCGAGCGATCTGCCCGGCCTCCCAAAGTGCTGGGATTACAAGCCTGAGCCACTGCGCCTGGCCAAGTCTTGTCTTTTTTTAATGTTTGCATAGAAGGTTATATCTTTCTAAGTTCCTTCACATGTCTTGTTTCATCTTGACCCAGTGAAGTAAATAGAAGCTCAGAATGTTAAATACTTTGGTGAAGTCCCCAGAGATGGAAGGGGGTAGAGTTTTCAAATCACCTCCTGGTCTTCTATCATTAAGTCTGGTCTTTCTTCCACTGCTTCACGTTGCTGCTGCATATATCCCTGATTATAAAATAAATGGACAGTCATCTTTCCCTGTGCTTCTGAAAGGAGACTGATTTAAAGAGGTTAAGGATAAGGAATATTATAGTTGAGCCAATGCTAAGAAAGATGTCTTTTTTTAAAAGTGGCAATCATTATTATCTGGCAAATAGAAGATATTCTATACATACTAGTTGCTCTTCCTCATGAAGAGAGCTCTGAAAAAATGTTCCTCTGGAAATAAACAAATTAATAATTGAGATCATTGTGTCTTGGCAAAAGTTTGTCACTGGTATTTGAACAAGGAGCAAAAGTTGCCACTGTCCCAGAATAGACTTCAGCTATGCCTGCCTGTGGATACAATGTCTTTCCTGAGTTAGAACTTAAAGACATTTGATCATTAATTATAAGGGTCATCGATTTAAAGAGAATTTGGTCACAGATTATCTGCTTAATGAAGGTCATTAGGCCAGGCGTGGTGGCTCATGCCTGTAATCCTAGCACTTTGGGAGGCTGAGGCGGGTGGATCACTTGACGTCAGGAGTTCAAGACCAGCCTGGCCAACATGGTGAAACCCCGTCTCTACTAAAAATACAAAAATTAGCTGGGCCTGGTTGTGCTCACCTGTAATGCCAGCTACTTGGGAGGCTGAGGCAGGAGAATCTCTTGAACCTGGGAGGGGGAGGTTGCAGTGAGCTGAGATTGTGCCACTGCATTCCAACTGGGGTGACAAGAGCAAGACTCCATCTCAAAAAAATAAAATAAAATAAAATAAAGGGCATCAAGTGCATTACGAAAACAATTTAACACAGCAAATATATCTGTATGTCATTGCAGCAAGCAACTCCCCATGTGATCTGCAGAAAATGGTCAGAGCAGGACGCAGGTGGTCAGGCCCTTTGCCTATGGCTGATTTGGTGGTCAATTCAATAAATTGATTGAATCTCCTTTGTATAATAGGCCCTTTTTCTACCTGTGTAAACTGATGCACTCATGAGGCAAATGGATGAGTGAGGGGTACCTTTTTTACTGGATTATGGCTCAAAGGTGGTCCTCCAATTTCACCCCTTACTTTTATAGTGGGATCAGGTGCTGTGTTTAAAACTCAGCAACTAGTGATCCAATGAGAAAAGAATATTCTAAGTGGAGGATGGTGAATTCCCCCAGTTCTCCATCTTCAGCCAATTGAGACATTTAGTTCATTCAGTTTCTTGAAGAATTGGAGGAAAAGAATAAGAGGATGGGGAAGAGGGAAAATCCTCTTGGATAAAAAAGCCAATCATCAGGTGACATCTCTGGCACTAACGTTTAGTAACTGATAATCGCTGTAACTAGGGCCATTGAGCTTTGCAAATATTATCTAGTAAATTTTAATTAGCACCCAGGGGATTGAAGAGTTTCGGAATAAGCTCTTGGGAGAAGCTTCCCCTGCTAGTGGTGATGTGTGCTGAGTTATTTTAGATCAGCTGGCCTGTCAGAGCGGATCAGTGTCACCGCACCACTTATCCGGAGGAAAATGCACCTGCTTCTACATGGAAATAAGGTGCATTATCTGCCAATTTGTGCTGCTTATTTCTACTGCTCCCCAGGTTTGACGAGTAGGGAGTACAAGGGCTAAATCGGGAGGCTGTGGAGAAGAAAGGAAGGAAAGCTGTCCTTCAAGGACACACACTGTCAGAGGCTCCGGGTGGCTCCTTCTTCTGCTTTTGGTTGGGTTTGAGACCTCGCTTGGAGCTTTTTCAACATGAGAGGCATTTTGCTATGAAAACTGATGATGCTGTTTTGCAATAAAATTATCAGTTTCTTATTTTTTTGTTTGTATGGAGAATTTTTGACTAATCTGAAGAACAGGGTGACCAATTAGGTATGGTGGGACACTGATCTCTGACAAGAAATCTATTAAAGCCTAAATGAAAATATTGATTGGAAATGTTTAGAAACAAATAATATGTACAATTATAAAATGTACAATTCATTGATTTTTTTAATTGCACAGTACAGGAAACACCTCCTCATTGTTAAAGAGTCAATGAATGTAGAAGTACTTAGCTAATAGTTATAAACAAACAACTTAGCAGGCACTATGAGAAGCAAGTTATGTATGCTACTTCTATTGTTTCCACTTATAGATAGGGAAAATGAACTTACAGGAATTAAGCATCCTGCTGCAGGTCATTCAGGTAGTATATGACAGTGCCTGGATCTGATCTAAAGCAATTTAACCCAAGATTCCATGCTTTCAATAGTTCTGAGATGTACACAATTACATGTACATGTATACATACTTGTAAGACACACAAGCAGTATAAACACATCCCAATAAGCATGTATACACACATGCATGCATGTTTATATCAGCTTAGTGTATACATATATTCTCCTATTTCTATCTTACTGATTTAAGTATTTTAACATTGAATTGAAAAACTGTAATAAATATGTTAAGGTGCACTTCAAGAAAAACCTAGCATTAACTATCAGAGAAACGCAAATAGAAACCAAAACGAGATACCATTTCAGACCCATTAAAATGGTGTATTAGTCAAGGTTCTGCGTAACAAAAAAGACAGATAATAACAAACATTGGTGATGATGTGGAGAAGCTGGAGCCCTCATGCACTGCTGGTAGAAATACAAAATGATGCCTCCACTTTGGAAAACAGTTTTTTTAAAAAGGTTAAACATAAAGTTACCATATGATTCAGCAATTTTGCACCTAGGTGTATATCAAAGAGAAATAAAAACATATGTCTACACAAACATTTATGTAAGAGTATTCATAGGAGCATTTTTTCTAGTATCCAAAAAGTAGAAACAACCAAAATTACCATCAGTAGATGAATGGATAAACAAAATGGGCATAATAAAATATTATTCAGCCACAAAATAAATGAAGTACTGACATGTGCTATGACATGGATGAAACTTGAAAACATGTCGAATGAAAGAAGTAGTCAAAAAGACCAGATGTTGTAGGAATATTTTATGGAAAGTGTCCAGATTAGGCAAATCTATGGTGCCAGAGAGCAAATTGCCTCGGGCTGAAGAGATGGGGGAACTGGAATCTGACGGATAAATGGTGCAGGATTTTTACTGAGGGTGGTGAAAATATTCCAAAATTGATCGTGGCGATGTTTGCACAGTTCTTGAATATCCTAAAAGCTGTTGAGTTGCATCGTATAATTTAAGTTGGTGAATTGTATAACATGTGAATTACATCTTTAAAAGCTGTTAAAAAAAAAAAAAGAAAAAGAAAAACCTACCTGCATGTTGTGACTGAATGTTTTAGTTGGATGACATCGATATGATGAGTTACATTTCCAACTCCTTGTTTCCCCGTTTACAAAATACGAAAAATCATATTTCCAATCCAGAGTTGTGAGAATTAAACATAATACTTGCAACAGTTTTTATAAATATTGGATTCCATTTTGTTGCCAAAGAAGAACCAGATGCAGTGAAAGCAGAAAGTAAAGGAGAGTTAGCACTGAGAAGGTAATAGACAGAGAGACTCGGAAAGGGCGAGTGGGCAAAGGAGAGAAAAATCACATGGACATTTAGAAAGTTCAGAGATGAGCCATGATGTGAAATCACCTGAACACAGAAAGCCAGTGGAAGAGCATCCTCTGAAGGAGGGCTGAGGAAATCTCCCTGTCACACGCTGCTTTGTACTTTCTCTAAGGACAACCACGTTTTACTGCTGACTAGAATGTAAGAATTAACTGATCGACCACCATTTCACTCTTCTTTATTCTTGAGGGTCTAACACTCTGAGTTTTCATTCTTCCCTCCTTCCATTCCCATTTCCACCATGCCCAAGGTACACTTGTTACAATGTGATTCTCTGCTGGGGGCCATGAGTCAGACACTTGAGCCCTGAAGAGGGAATAACCATACAGTCTATACAAGATAAAAGTCAGTGGCCTACAAAACAGGCGTGAGAACAGATAAAACAAAACCAAGGACTACACTAGGGCCAGTTGGAAATTCATCACTTCTCAGCTTCATTCATAATCCCTCATTTTCTTTCCTCTCACACTGAAGTGGAGTATTAGTAGCCAACACTCAGCAGGCTTGGTTAAGTTGGTTTTGGGATGCAAAATAGAATAGTGATCAGAAAATAGACTCAGCAATTTGATTTGTGTGATCTTGGGAAAACTATTTAGCCTTCTCTGAACCTATTTCCTCAAGGGCTATTGTGGCTATTTTACAGGCTTCTTGTAATTTTAAAAGGTAAAGATGCATATTGGCAGCCTAGTCCCTGATCATAGTCATTTTTTAAATGCTTAGTTTGGTTTAACTTTTACATTTTACTGGTTTATCACCCCTGCACATTTAGAATGTACATTTTACCAAACAGGATTCATATAACTCATGCACCCATAAAGGCAAACATGAAATAATTGATTCAAATCAAGACTAAACTTGAATAGGCTGAGGACGGTGGCTCACACCTGTAATCCCAGCACTTTGAGAAGCTGAGGCAGGCGGATCACCTGAGGTCAGGAGTTCAAGACCAGCCTGGCCAACATAGTGAAACTTTGTCTCTACTAAAAAATACAAAAATTAGCCAGGCATACTGATGCACACTTGTAGTCCCAGCTACTTGGGAGGCTAAGGTGGGAGAATCACTTGAACCTGGGAGGTGGAGGCTGCCGTGAGCTGAGATCACACCACTACACTCCAGCTTGGGCAACAGAGCAAGACTCTATCTCCAAAAAAAAAAAAAAAGACTTAACTTGAAAGTAAAGTAAGTTTTTTTGGTTTTGAAAAAACAATTCTACATAAATAGTCACATGGTGATGTGCATTTGGCAGATATTTGTGTGTATGTAAATAATATGCTTTGTTTCCTCTTAAATGTCAATACAAAAATAGAAATGCAAAAATATCACAAGGTATTTCCAGTTTTACTGTAAGTATCAAGAATCTTAAAGGTTCCCATGTCAACACAGTGAGCTGTGATCCTTTATATCAGGTCTTTATCCAATCTGTATATTTTGTAAAACATGTTAGCATTTCATAGAATTCATCAAATCTGCTAGATAAATTAATTTACTTTGAGGTTTCTCAATCTGTGGCACACTTTGATTTGAATAAAGGCGAACAAATATACATTTACCAAATAGCGCCTGTGGACTTAACCCCCTGTCATGCCTTGCAAAAGCCACAGAATATGAAGACCAGCCTTAATCTTAATTTTTTTAATTGGAGAGACAAAATAACTAATGCATGAAGTAACTGGAGTACTGAAAGTAAAATGTATGTCAGTGTTAGCATTTTGGAAAGAACAATTTTAGAGATGCTAGGGCAAGAGGGAAGCTGGATGGAAAGATTAGAGGAGATGTTTGAGAAATGAAACCTGGTGGTGATAGCATACGCCAAGAGAAGGGGTTTTTGTGCAGTCATAATGAGCACGATGGTATTAGCTTTTCTTTTTAAAAATAAAATTCTTCTCTTAGCCCTTTTTTCCCTCCTCCCTTCTTTCTTTTTCTTCTACATGACATATCAATTTTAAAACACTTTAGGCCTTATCTAAGAACTTAGATTGAAGGTTGGGATGTTGTCTGTATGCATCAGACTATGTTCAGGTGTGTATCTTTATGTAGATTTCCTGCTGGTAGACATTTTAAAAGCCTGACTCACTTTAATAACTGACTTTAATTTACATTTTACTTGAGTTACATTAAACATACTAACTAATCTTTCAATAGCACTTAAAAGTTTACCTAGAATCCTCACAGATTGTCTCATTTGATCTCATAATTACCGTGTCAAGTAATTTCCTATTAGCTCATTTTACATATAATATACTGAGATTTAGAGAGACTAAGTATTTTTCTGAGATCGTTTAATGATGAAATGAACAATCCTAAGGCCTGAGTATCCTTTAATCATTAAAGAAAAAACATGCAAGACAAAAGATCATGAAGTTTAACATATTGGGAATGACACCTTTCTGTTATGTTGGAATTTCAGCAAAAGTTCTAAAGCTGTGAAGGGTTTAAAGGGTTAAAAAAAATTCCAACTTAATTCCATAGAATTTGTGGGAAGTGGAAACCCTCTTCGACCATGGTCACTCCAACAGCCCAGGTATGAGAAGATCAAATATTCAAAAGTAAATGTGGTGAGGGAAATTTTCTTTGAAGAAAACTGACAGTTCTTGACTGTCTCTCTTAGGAAGAGAAAGGACTGCTTCCTGCCTCCATGCCAAGCAAGTGGAGCCCAATCACGAAATATGATGCTGTCTGCAAGAGGGAGGCTAGCATCTCAATCTGGCTTGAAGAGTGCTGAGACTTTTAGGCCACCCAGAGCTACTCCTGGAGTGCAGGAGGCAATAATTCTTGGGAGAATTTGAAATGTGTCCTCCGGATCTGAGGAGAGGCATAAAACGTCTCACATGGAGAAGTCTGCAAACCCTCAGGGCTGGCTGGAAGAAGCTGTAAAGAAAAAAAAAAGGACAGAAAATCAGTAGATTTAGGAGAGCCAGGATAGGTGTTTTGCTGTAAGACACTATGAGAGGTAACCAGGCTTGGAAAGCCTTGAAAGGATCTTGACAAAGAGGGGCACCTCCAAAGGCAATTCATATGCTATAGAGCAGGGCTATCTTTTCGATGTTTACCATAGTAGACAGAAGACATTTGTATTTAAAAAAGGACTACTAAAAGCTCTGGCCAGAAGAAATGGAGGAGTTAGAAGAGAAAGAAAAGTGAAAAAACCAGGAGCGATATTCAAACCATTTTACATTTGGTGGGACATGCAGGTTGACCACCAGAATAGATGCCTTCCAGGGCCACTGTGTACTAACTGAAATTAGCCTGCACAAAATGGATTTTGTTTCCCCTTCTGGGCTAGTACTTGCCAAACCTCAGAGCAGCCTTGAACTTGGGGAGCAGAGAAGCAACTCTACATTGGGTACGATGTGAAAGTTTAGGTACAGACTAGAGTAGAGCTTTCAACACAGAAAACCAGACTTTCCAAATGTATGGGACCTGCTGAAGATGTTGTCTGGAGGAGAGACTGTTGCCTCCTACAGAGTCCTTTGAAACATTAAAACATTTGAAACATTGGAAAACATTTTGAAACATTAAAACACTGGAAAACAATTAAACTAATGTTGTTTGTACCCTAAGGAGTTCAGCAAGTTGGCTAAATGATTTTCATGTTGCAAAATTATTTTTATAAAACAATCGTGAACATAGAGGAAAAAAGTTTGAGGTGGACTTGGCTAGCATTTTATAAGTGAGTTTCAGAACCGAGTTTCATACAGGGGAAGTTGCTTGGCCCAGGTCATACACACAGTTTAATAGAATACTGAACCATGTGCAGGATGTCTGGAGCAAGGTCAGACTTACCTTTTACTAATGGAATGACATATTGCACTGGTTAAGGTTACACAACACACATACGTGATTTCTCCAATAAACAATGGGAAAGGATAGCTTGTTGTAGGCCCAGGAGGATAGAGATATTTGGTAAGACTAAAGAAAGTGAAGACAAAAGGAGGACAAGCTTTATCTTATTACAAGTTGACTTAGATTTGGAGGAAATATTGAAGGCTAGAAAACAGCGGGCAAAATCCAATTATTAAAGAAAGGTATTAAAGCCATAACAGAGAATTAGTTAGTGACCAGTTTGAATAACAATGATTTCTAAGCAACAGCCAGAGAAAATATTTTGGAGGATTCAGTCTTGTAGAAAAAAAAAATATTTAAATCAAAATAGGCCAACATATGTGAAAGAATGTCTTGTGTATGGAAAACACAACAATTGAGAACACATTTTTTTTTCTTTTTAAAATAATTGATTCAAAATGTATCACTTTCTTCTAGTTTGTGTTCTTCCTATTGTGCTACACTTTGATACATGGCATAATCTCTTCTTATTAAAAAAAAAAATTCGTGCCTTAGGGGTAGATCTCTCGTTTTGGAGAAATTTAGGAAGAAAATGTGATAATGTAAAAGATAACTAGGACCTTAGAGCTACTCTCATGAAGTTCATATTCTGATGCAAATATAGAGTCAATCAAAAAAACATAATTAGTGAACTATGTACTGTGGGAAAAAGTAGAGAACCAGTAAAGGGAAATTGAGAGTTCCAAGTGAGTTGCGGGTAAGGAGATGGGTAGCAATGGTTAAGAGTAGCTGTTATTGTTATGAAAGCACATTATGGCAGGTTAAGCTTCATTTGGACCTGCAACAACAGACACCTGTGGCATGCTCACTTGTTGTATGTCTTTTCTGCTACATTAAAACAATAGCAGATTTTCTGCTTTTAAAATACCAGTTTCTTTCCTCCTACTTCTCTTCCTACTCTTCTCTTAACATGTCACTTCTACCTGCTACACAGCTAGAGGCTGATAAAGTGGCATCCGCTCGGGTTAGCGTAGGCGTTTCTTATTTCTTGAGTCAAATATGTACACATGCCACCGCAAATGGATGACTGCTCGGTTTGTTTGCTTGTGGATTTTTACAACTTCATCGGTGTTTTATCAGTCAAATTGTCAGTGTTTTTAACAGTTGATGGATATGATAGAAATTGGTACAGTGTAAGTCTGTGGTTCTCAACTCTAGCTGCATATGAGAATCACCCTGGGAGTTTGGAAAAATGCAGATGCCAGGGCCCAGAGCCAGGGATGTTGATTTGATTGGTCTCTATGAGGCCTAGGCATTAGTGCTAGGTGCTGGCCAGTGATTCTGAGAAGTAGCCAGGCTGGGGTATCTCGAGGTGTGCCAGGCAGCCTGCAGGTACTTTCAGAGGAATATGCCATGTGATTTAATCCTCACAACACTATAACAAAGGCATTGTGGTCCTCATTTTGCAGAAAAAGGTCTGTATTTTTGAGTGATGGCATGGTTTTCCCAGAGCCACATCACTAGGGTGTAGAAGGGTGTATTTCACTTCTGACATCGTATTTGGAAATTGTGGGTTGGAAAAGCTAATTCAGTTCCACTCAAATAAAATGGTTTACTTGTGAAACGTTTTTCCACCATCTGCGCCTCTGAAAATAGAGTGGCAATTTCCATTACGGAACTGTAGAAAGTTTGACCCCAAATATACAACTGATAAAAAGTGAAATTAAATAACACACCCTACTTTAGAGAAGGAATTCCCAAATAGGTATCTTAAAATTATTTCCATTTTTTTGCTTTTATGTTTATACATTTCAAAGAAGAGATTCAGCCAACCTTTATTTTTTAATGTTTGAAACAGCATTTTCCCTTGCTATTTCTGAGCAAGATAAACCCAGGAAGCACTAGAAATTTCAAGCAATAGGTTTTTTTTTTCTTGATGATCACACTTGAGTAGTGTAAAATATTGATAAAACAAAAAGTCACTCTTGTTATTATAAATGGTTTTGAATTATTACTTCAGTTATAAATAAATTCCAAATATAGAGAGTATTGTTACAATGACTTTGACAAGCATGATTGCTCCCATATTATGCTCATATTACACCTCTGTACATATGTGAATCTTTGTACAAAGTGTCTTTTTTTTCTCAATTGAAAGGCAATTTTTAGCATGTGATAAAAGATACAGAAGGTTAAAAAAAGAGATGATCGTGAAAAGGCAGCAAACCTGCTAGCCGAGAGTCACTATCCTACTGATCCCCAGAGTTAACCATTTTTACCAGATTTTTGTTTTATGTGGCTATCCTTCTGGCAATACTACATGATTCTACAAACATAAAATACATATATTTACCTTTTCACATAAATAGCAGCATACCATAAATTCACAGTTTCATATCTTGCTATTTTTACCGGCTAATACTTCTTTGAGGTCATTATATCAACACATATAGACCTACTTCATTATTTTTAGTGACTACATAATGTTATATTGAATGGCTGTGCCATAGTTTGTTTAAATGAGCACCCACAGGTAGGCATGAGTTGTAATATTTTTTGTTTTAAAACAATAGTATCAAATGCTCTGTGAAGTGTTTGAACCAACTTACACTTTGGCCAAAAATGTATGAATATCTGTTTCCCTATACTTTAGTCAACTCTATATTATCACATTTTAAAATGTTTATCTGAATCTAATCAGGAAAAATGCTTGTTTATTGTTTTAATTTATATTTTGCATTTATATCTTAGAAAGCAATTCATAATTTATTCTGTGAAGTGCCTGGAACTGCTCATATATTTTGAAGGATAAAAATATAAATAACAATGCAAATATTCATCTATGTACCACCTAGCTTCATGTGTAGAACATTAGTGATTTTCTTTAAAAAGCTCTGTGGATGGTTCCCATTTCTTATTCAGCATTCAAAGATCATGATTACTCTGAATGGCATCTTCTATTCTCTTGCTTTTTTCAATAGTTTAATGATATTTGATGAATCCCTAAATGTTAGCTCACTTAGCTCTGCATGCCTTTTAAGTTTCCATGTATGAAACCAAACTACATGTATATATTTGTGATATGATTGTTTTTTGCTCACTCAAAAATCTTTTTTATATGTTTTTTAATATTCACCAATATCTATACCTAAGAATGTGTTTCTAGTGTTCTGAAAAATTCTCTGGTACTGTCTCTTCAAAAGTTACATTCCTCATTCCAGAATTCCTCATCCTGATCTCCATGACTCTTAACTTCTTTATTATTTCTATTTTATTTGTAGTTTTTAAAATTTTATTTAGAGATAGGGTCTTGCTCTGTTGCCCAGGCTGGAGTGCAATGGCATGATCATAGCTTAGTGCAGCCTTGAACTCCTGGGCTCAAGCAATCCTCCCATCTCAGCCCTAGAATAGCTAGGATGACAGGGACATAACTCCATGATTCCCAGCCAAGTTTTTTCTTTAATTTTAGAGACCGGGTCTCATTATGTTGCCCAGACTAGTCTTGAACTCCTGGCCTCAAGACATCCTCCCATCTTGGCCTCCCAAAGGGCTGGACTTACAGGCGTGAGCCAACACATTGGTCTCTTAACTTCTTTTCAATATTTTTCATCAATTTTGTTTTATGTTACATTTTAGAGAAAAAGTATTTATATCTCTGAATAAACTAAATATATCAGTCTATATAATCTATGATTTATCTGTTAAAATTTTTATATCAATTTTTTTTTTTTTTTTTTTTTTTTGAGACGGAGTCTCGCTCTGTCACCCAGGCTGGAGTGCAGTGGCCGGATCTCAGCTCACTGCAAGCTCCTCCTCTCGGGTTCACGCCATTCTCCTGCCTCAGCCTCCCGAGTAGCTGGGACTACAGGCACCCGCCACTTCGCCCGGCTAGTTTTTTGTATTTTTTAGTAGAGACGGGGTTTCACCGTATTAGCCAGGATGGTCTCGATCTCCTGACCTCATGATCCGCCCATCTCGGCCTCCCAAAGTGCTGGGATTACAGGCTTGAGCCACCGCGCCCGGCCTATATCAATTTTTTAACTTCCAAAATAAGTATTAGTTACTTTTTATATCTCTTTTGTCTTTTTATAGTCTTTTTTTCTTGCTTATATTTTAAGTCATTTTTATTTTAATGTAGAAATACAGTTATTTCACAGTTTCATTTAATAATGTTGATATCTGAAGTCCTACTAAATATAATTCTGCTATTTGCCATTTATTTTGGCTATCACTCAAAGTGCCTTGATATCTTTGCTATTATAAATGGTATCTTTTATATAATCCATCTTCTAGTTTTGGGTTACTGGTATACAGAAATAAAGCTGATCCTCACTTTACATACTAATTTTATCCAGTGTCCTTGATAAATTCATAAATTAATTCTAATTTGGGTTCTTCTACATATACAATTCTTTGTAAATAATGACAGCTTCCCAATCTTTATTTATTTATTTATTTATTTATTTTTTTGAGACGGAGTCTCGCTCTGTCGCCCAGGCTGGAGTGCAGTGGCGCGATCTCGGCTCACTGCAAGCTCCGCCTCCCGGGTTCACGCCATTCTCCTGCCTCAGCCTCCCGAGTAGCTGGGACTACAGGCGCCCACAACCGCGCCCGGCTAATTTTTTGTATTTTTAGTAGAGACGGGGTTTCACCGTGGTCTCGATCTCCTGACCTTGTGATCCGCCCGCCTCGGCCTCCAAAAGTGCTGGGATTACAGGCGTGAGCCACCACGCCCGGCTATCTTCATTTATTTAAACATTTATTTATACCTTTTGTTTCTTTTCTTGCCTAACATCATCCACTAAAATCTCTAGGCCAATGTTAACTAGAAATGATTATACTAGACATTCTCATCTCCTTCCTAATCTCAGGTGACTAGCTTTCAGTATTTCATCATTGAGCTCTAAGTTTGCTATAAGGTTTTTAAAGATACTTCTTAATGGATTAAGGAAGCTTCTTCTATTACTAGTTTGCTAAGAGGGCTTTCTTCATTTATCATGAAAGGACATTGAATTTTATTCATTTTTTGCATCCTCCAAAACATGGAATGATTTTCAGTTATTACTCGACAAAAACCCATCTAGATTGTGATATATTATTATTTTTATCTAACGTTAGAGTCAATTTATTAATTTTTGTTTAGAAATTTTGTATCCATGTTTATGGAATTGGCCTGTCATTTTCCCGTCTTGTTATGCTCTTTTCAGGCCTACATATAACTATTTAAAAAGCATTTCCTATGTTTATATTCTCTGTAAGAGTTTTTGTAATATTGGTGGTGTTTCTTTCTCAAATGTTTGGTAGAATTCACAGGAAAGCCATCTGGACCTGCAGTTTTCTTTGTGGAAACATTTTTTTTTAAGCAGCTTTATTGAGACATAATTTACATACCATAAAATTCATCCATTTTAAATGTAAACCTTAGTGATTTTTAGTAAATTTACAGAGTTGTGCAGCCATCACCAAAATCCAATTTTAGAACATTTTCATCACCTCAGAAATATTCCTCATACTAATTTGTAGTTATTTTTATTCCAACCCCCAGTTCCAGGCAACCACTAATCTATTTTCTATCCTATAGGTCTACTTTTACTGACTATTTGGTATAAATATAATCATACAATACGTAGCTTTTGTCCCTAGATTCTTTTACTTAACATAATAATTTTGAGATTCATCTATATCATAGCTAGGTGATCAGCAGTTCATTCCTTTTTATTGCTGAATAGCATTTGACAATATGAATATACTTTATATTGCTTATATATCCACCAGTTGATGAATATTGGGCATTTTATGTTTTAGCTATTACTAATAATGTTGCTATGAACATTTATGTGTAAGTCTTTGTACATACACATTTTCATTTCTTAGAGTGGAATTGTCATATCATATGGTGTATCTATGTTTAACACTTTAAGAAACTGCCAAACTATTTTCCAAAGTGGTTGCACCATTTTACATTTCTATATCCAATGTTGCAGTGTCTTCACATCTCAATAATACTTACTATCTTTTTTACTATAGCCATCTAGTAGGTATGAAGTGATATCTCATTGTGGTTTTGGTTTGTGTTTCCTAATGACAGATGGCATCGAGCATCTTTTCATGTGCTTACTTGCCATGTGTATATCATCTTTGAAACAATAATTATTCCAGTTATTTGCCTGTTTTTTAAATTGGACCACTAACTTTCTTATCATTGAATTGTTAGTGTTCTTTATATATTCTGGTTACATGTCTTTTATGAGACATAGGATGTGCAAATATTTCATCCAAGTGTGTGGTTTATATTCTCATATTCTTAATAATTTTGAAGCACAGAAGTTTATTAGTTTGATAAAGTCAATTAAAATTTTTTTTTGTTTATAAGCCATGCTTTTCTAGGTATTATAAAATACTATTATGTATTGCATCTAAGAAATCTTTTCTTAACCCTCAGGGTCAAAAAGATTTTCTCCTGTGTTTTCTTCTAAAAGTTTTAGAGTTTTATCAGTAACATTCAGGTCTATGATCCATTTTGAATTAATTTTGCGTCTTATGCAAAGGGTCTAAATTAATTTTTATGCATGCAGGTAACTAATTTTAAATGAAAAAGAACAGCAACACTGGATGTTAGTGAGGATATGAAACAGATGAAACTTTCATAAATTGTTGAGAGAATATAGAATGGTAGGGTCTATTTAAGAAAATAGATGGCTGTTTATTATAAATTATAACATTTATTGACCTTATGACCAACCAATTCCATTTTTACCCAAAACAAAAGAGAATATATGTCCATAAAATAAGTTATACATGAGTAGTCGTAGCAGTATTATTCATAAAGGCCCCAAATGAGAAATGGCTGCAGGGACAATAAACTGTGGTGTATTCATATAGTAGAATACAATACTCAACACTAAAAAAGGTAAAATAATGTTGTTACATACAACAACATGGTGAATTTCAAAAACATTATCCTGAAAGTAACAAATCATACAGACAAGAATGCCTATGTTTTGATTCCATTAATATGAATTTCTAGAAAAAGCTAACATATTATTTTCTTTACAAAGCACTGGAATAAAGGGAGAAAATGTCAGAACAATGGGCGTCTCAGGGTTAGAGGGGTATGAGTATTGCTACAGAGGGAGGGTGAGAAACTTTCTGGAATGATGAACTGTTGTATATTGATAGTGGTTTAAAATATCCAGATGTATATCAAAACTCAGTGGATACACCTGAAGAATTTTACATTTCACTATGTGTACATTTAATTTCAAAAGAAGAAAACTATTGAAAAATTAATTAAGCTGTTGTCAGAAATATATGTGTTGAACTTGCAGTTTCACTAAAATATAAGATGATTGATGGTTGAATGGATAGATATGTATCTATGGATGGATAGATCTGTAGTAAAGTAAATATAGCAAAAAGTTAATGGTAGAATTTAGGTGGTAGGTGTATGGGCGTTCACTGTAAAATTTTTTCCACTTTGCTGTACATTTGAAATTTTATATAAAAATACATTTGGAAATTTTAAAAATGTGCTTCATTGTTTCCTCAAACCCAAACTTATTTATTTTACAGTCACAGAAAGAAGGAAGAAAGCTTGGATTCACTTCAAGGCATATTCTAGAGAAGGCCTTGTCTTCTCTTTATATATTTATCTATATTTCAAGTTAAGAAGATGTGGAACTTTAGTCTACATCTTATCTAAATGTATTAATCTCTTTAGGGTAGCCAAACTTGCTCCTTTTTAAATCATGATAATATCCAGGGACTTTAAAGAGTATCTTCGTTAATTTATTCATTTCGTGTACAGAAGCCAGTCAAAAACGTTTTTTGAGGAGCTTAATCTGATGTCTTTATTTAAAAAAAAATTTTTTAGGCCGGGCGCGGTGGCTCACGCCTGTAATCCCAGCACTTTGGGAGGCCGAGGTGGGCGGATCACAAGGTCAGGAGATCGAGACCACGGTGAAACCCTGTCTCTACTAAAAATACAAAAAATTAGCCGGGCGCGGTTGTGGGCGCCTGTAGTCCCAGCTACTCGGGAGGCTGAGGCAGGAGAATGGCGTGAACCCGGGAGGCGGAGCTTGCAGTGAGCCGAGATCGCGCCACTGCACTCCAGCCTGGGCGACAGAGCGAGACTCCGTCTCAAAAAAAAAAAAAAAAATTTTTTTTACTGGTTACTGAATTATGCAGAATGCACAAAAGTATCCCATGATCCATAGGAAATAAAGTTATTGTTTCTATTTACTTTGTTCCTGATGGTTCAAATGATCTTACTCTTACCAAAGCAGTATAACCCTCATTTCATATTTACAAAATGTTTATTGACAGCCTGCTATAAACCAAGTTCAAGAGTCACAAAATCAAACAGATCACACTTCATATGATTTTGCTCTGTGTCCCCAATCAAATCTCATATTGAATTGTAATCCCCATGTGTTGGGGCAGGGGTCTGATGGGAGGTGATTGAATCATGCGGTAGATGTCCCCGTTGCTGTTCTCATGATAGTGAGTTCTCAAGATATCAATTTGTTTGAAAATCTGTGGCACTTCCCCTTTTGTCCTCTCTCTTTCTCATGCCGCCATGGTAAGACATGCCTTGCTTCCGCTTCCTTTTTCCCCATGATTGTAAGTTTCCTGAGGCTTCCTTAGCTTTGAGGAACTGTAAGTCAATTAAACCTCTTCTCCTTATAAATTACCCAGTCTCAGGTAGTTCTTTACAGCAGTGTGAAGCTGGATTAATACAATATCTATAATGAGTTTAAAGTTTACAGAAGAAACTTTCTATTTCTTACGCTTTTCCCTTTAATTTATTGTGAAAATATTGAGTTTTTAAACAATAGACTCTCCTCAAAACGGCCAAGCCAATGTTACTATTTTCATTTCTCCACAGTATACTTTATTTATGCCACTATTGATATTACATTTTTACATAATTTCTAATTTTTACATTTGACTTTATAGTAATCACATTTTCTCATGTATATTACTCTGGAATGACCTCTTGTCATAGAGTGTAAGAGAGACTAGGAAAGAGTATAATAAAGATAGGCACAAACAACTTTCTTCCCAGGAAAAATGAAGCAGTGAAGTTAGTCTAGACTTTGTTTTCCAGGAACTAGTAGCTTCCTCTCCCTTCTCTGTAGAAGAGCTAGGAGTACTTGTCTTTCTTACACTCATTTTTCTACATTTTCTTAAAAGACTGCAGATAGACCGGGTGCAGTGGCTCACACCTGTAATCTCAGTACTGTGGGAGGCCAAGGAGGGTGGATCACAAGGTCAGGGGTTTGAGACCAGCCTCGCCAATATGGTGAAACCCTGTCTCTATTGAAAATACACAAATTAGCTGGGTGTGGTGGCAGGCGCCTGTAGTCCCAGCTACTTGGGAGGCTGAGGCAGGGCAATTGCTTGAATCTGGGAGGCAGTGGTTGCAATGAACCGAGATTGTGCCTTTGCACTCCAGCCTGGGTGACAGAGCAAGACCCTGTCTCAAAAAAAAAAAAAAGAAAAGAAAAGGTTACAGATATAAAAAGATTTTGTCTTTATCAATAAAATTGCAAGCTCTGAGGCTGGACAGGGTTGCACTTTGGGAGGCCAAGGCAAGTAGGCAGATCACGAGGTTAGCAATTTGAGACCAGTCCGACCAACATGGTGAAACCTTGTCTCTACTAAAAATACAAAAATTAGGCCAGACGCGGTGGCTCACGCCTGTAATCCCAGCACTTTGGGAGGCCGAGGAGGGCGAATCACAAGGTCAGGAGCTGGAGACCATCCTGGCTAACACGGTGAAACCCTGTCTCTACTAAAAATACAAAAAATTAGCGAGGCATGGTGGCAGGCACCTGTATTCTCAGCTACTCGGGAGGCTGAGGCAGGAGAATGGCGTGAACCCAGGAGGCAGAGCTTGCAGTGAGCTGAGATAGCACCATTGTACTCCAGCCTGGATGAGAGAGTGAGACTCTGTCTCAAAAAAAATAAATAAAAAAAAAATTGTAAGCTCTGAGTTTTCAGAAAAAGTAAGGCTTGTTTTAAACATCTTGATATATTTAAATAACAGTGCTTTTTGGCTAAAAAAAAATCTAAAGAATTAAAAACTATAGCTTTCCATGTTAACATAGAAAAACTATTTGTCCTGTTTAGTAAAATGTTGTTAGGACTTGTCTTTTGTTGATTCTCAAGAAAAGGACAGTAGAAGGTGAAGATCAGAATTTGTGAGTCAAGAAAGCATACATACACATGAAAGCTTGGGAATTGAGAATTTGTCTGGGAGAAATCTAAACACTTATAATAAATTCTTAATTACTTAGCTTCGTGTCTGTATTTGCTTTTTCTCTAAAACAAATGTTATTTACTCCAGAGATGGGCAGCTGGATTTGTGAAATATGTGTGAAGTGTTGCTTGAGTTGGAACTATTTTAGATGAAATAATATTATCACAGTATCTAGTGAACCAGCAGTCTTCTGAAATGGGGCAGGAACTATCAATGGTTTTACCTTCACAATTTTTGGAAAAAATCATAGTCATACCTGAAAGTGACTCTTCCTATTAATTTATAGATATGGTATTAACTGTTATTAGTTTATAAGACAAAACTTTACCTGAATGCATTTGGTTGAACATAATTGGTGCTAGGCTAGGTGAGTAGCAAAACTCAACAAAGAACTTGGCCTATTGGCAGGAAGGTTTCTAAGAAGAGAAAGAGTAGAGGTAATGGTGTGTTACAGAAATAGGCATAGCAGGAATTAGAAATAGGTATTAGGCTATGTGGGTTAATTTTGAGTATGTCTTGGAAGACCTCAGTTGATTTGGAGTCCTTTTAGGACAAGATGGGGGTGAACAGATAGTTAGAATAGCCTCCCCTCTGTTGCTCCTCAAGAGGCAACATGGTCCGTGATTAAGGATATTCAATCTCTGGAGCCAAATTGCCTGGGCATAAATCCTGCCTGATACTGATTAACTATGTAACTATGAGCAAGATAAACTTTCTGAGCCTGTTTCCTCCTGTGTAAAAAAGGGCTAATAATGGTATATTCCTCATAGTGTTATGAGAAAAATTAAAAATGGAAACAATGCCAGGATAGTGCCTGGCACATAGTAAGCATCTTGCATAGTAATAGTAGTAGCAGTAGTAATATTTGTGTTGTTATTCTAAAAAAAAAAAAAAAAAAAAAAAAAAAAAAAAAAAAAAAGAGGGTTGGGATATTTTGCCCGTTGGCCGAATTTAGTGACTGCCAGCTTTTGTACATAAAGTTTTACTGGAACACAGCCATGCTTATTTGCTTGCATATCTCTATGTCTGCTTTCATATAATGATGACAGAATTAAGTTGTTGGAACAGAGACTATACAGCCCACAAAGCTGAAAATATTTACTATATGGCTTTTTACAAAATACGTTTTCAGACCCTTACTCTAGAGGGATTAAGCACTGCTTGTCCCATGGACTTGAGCCATCATGGGTTCCTTCACTAGTTTTCTGAAGACACTGTAAAAACTCTCTTTCCATATTTTGAGTCCTTATTCCACTTTCTAAAAGTGCACTTACTCTATATGCTAAGCTAGCTTCCAGAATCTCGACTCTCTCTTTTAGTCTATCTTAATAAGAGATTCTTAATGGGAACCTCTTACTCTACTAACCTCTCCAGTTCTGGGTCAACAAAATACTCACGACTCTGCTGTAGCTTTTTAGAACTGTGATACTGTAATCTTAGGCTTTGTCATTGTAGGATTGGTCCTAGATACCACCTTCTTCCCACCTAGCTGAAATTATATGCTACCTGGTGGGATTCACCAGAGGCTCACCAAGCTTGCCCTGAAACAAGTCCTCACACTGAAAGACTGAAGTAAAACACAATATCCAGAGTTATAGAGGACTTACTGAGTTCCAGGCATTATTATAAAAATATTAAACAGATTATCTCATTTAGTTCTCAATCTGATAATCCACATTTTATAAATTAGGATTCCGAGGATTAACAGAAACAGCACCTTCCCCAAGGTCTCCCAGCTTGTCCGATGTCTAAGCCCAGCCAGTGTGATTGTGGGGCCACTTCCTTAACCTCCTCCTCCTGTGAGAGCTGATGCCTGGCATTCTAGGTATAAGTCCGCGAACCACAATCTCCACTTCATCTAAAGAACAGATGGAACGGGAGGAGCAATAAGAGCTCAGTAACACAAGGAGTCTGGTCCCTGGAAGGTTAAATTCTCATGTCCACAAGTATAGATATCCAGAAAATCCATCTGGACTGCAGATTAAGGGAGGAACACCAAGAAGACCCTGAAAACTGAGGCAAAATTTTGTCTCAGAGAGATTTTCACATGCTTTTGGAAAAAATAAACCAAACAAAACAACACAACAGTATAGATAGCTTGGAGCCCAAAGGTTGAAGAATACAGGCATACCTTGGAGATATTTGATTCTAGACGACCACAGTAAAGCATATTACATAAATATTTGATTTCTCAGTACATAATAAAAATCATGTTTACACTATACTTTAGTTTATTAAATGTGTAGTAGCATTATGTCTAAAAATGCAATGTACATATATCATAATTAAAAAATACTTTATTGCTAAAAAATGCTAACAATCCTCTAAGCCTTCAGTTAGTTGTAGTCTTTTTGCTGGTGGAGTATTTTGCCTTGATGTTGATGGGTGCTGGTTCAGCAGGGTGGTGGTTATTGAAGGCTGGGATGGCTATGGAAATGTCTTAAGAGAATAATAATGTTTACCATGTATATTCTTTCTTTCTTTCATGAAAGGTTTCTCTGTAGCATGCAATGCTGTTTGATGGCATTTGCCCCTGGTAGAACTTCTTTCAAAATTGGAGTCAATTCTCTCAAATCCTGACACTTCTTTATTAACTAAGCTTATGTAATGTTCTAATTGTTTTGTCATCACTTAAACAATGTTCATAACATCTTTACCAGGGGAAGATTCTATCTCAAGAAATCACTTTCTTTGCTCATTCATAAGAAGCAATCCTTATCCACTCAAGTTTTATCATGAAATTGCAGTATTTAGTCACTTCTTCAGGCTCAACTTCCAATTCTATTTCTTTTGATACTTGTACCTCATCTGCAGTTACTTCCTCCATTGAAGTCTTAACACTCTCAAAGTCATCTATAAGAGTTGGAATCTTCTTCCAAACCCTGTTCATGTTGATATTTTGACCTCTTACCACAATTCTCAAATGTTCTTAATGACATCTAGAATGGTGAGTCTTTTCTAGGAGATTTTCAACTTATTTTGCCTACATACATCAGAGGACTCATTATCTATGGCAGCTACAGCTTTATAAAATGTATTTCTTAAATAATAAGACTTGAAAGTTGAAATTACTCCTTGTTCCATGGGCTGCAAAATGGACATTGTGTTAGTAAGCATGAAACAACATCAATCTCCCTGTGTATCTCCATTAGAACTCCTGATGGACTAGGTTCACTGTCAATACCACTAGCATTTTAAAATAAATCTTTTTTTCTGAGGAGTAGGTCTCACCAGTGGGCTTAAAATATTCACGAAACTATACTGTAAACAGATTTGCTGTCATCTTGGCCTTGTTCCATTTATAAGGGCACAGAGTAGATTTAGCATCATTCTTAAGGGTGCTAGGATTTTTGGAATGGTAAATGTGCTTTGGCTTCAGCCTAAAGTCATCAGTTGCATTAGCCCCTAACAAGAGAATCATTGTGTTCTTTAAAGTTTTGAAGCCAGGGACTAAATTCTCCTCTTTAGCTATGAAGGTCCTAGATGGCATCTTCTTCCAATAGAAGCCTGTTTTATCTACATCGAACATCTGTTTAGTGTAGTCACCTTCAATTATCTTAGCTAGATCTTCTGAGTAACTTGCAGCAGTTTCATTAGCACTTGCTGCTTCACCTTGTACTTCTACGTTATGAAAATACATTATTTCCTTAAACCTATGAACCAATCAGTGCTAGACTCAACCTCTTCTCCTGCAGCTTCTTCACTTCTCTCAGCCTTCACAGCATCGAAGACAGTTAGGGCCTTGTTTTAGATTAAGCTTTAGCTTAAGGGAATGTTGTAGCTGGTTTGAGCTATCCACACCACTAAAATTTGCTCCGTATCAGCAATAAGTCTATTTCACTTTCTTTTCATTGGTATGTTCACTAAAGTAGCACTTTTAATTTTTTTCAAGAACTTTTCCTTTGCATTTGCAACTTCGCTAACTGCTTGGTGCAAGAGGCTTAGCTTTTGGCTTATCTCATTTTTTGACATGCCTTCCTCCCTAAGCTTAATCTTTTCTAGTTATTGATTTAAAGTGAGAGACTTGTATATTTTTTTCTCACTTGAACACTTCTTGGCCACCGTAGGTATATTAATTGGCCTAATTTCAATACTGTTATGTATCAGGAAATAGGGAAGCCCAAGAAAAGGGTGAAAGACAGAGAAATGGTTAGTCAGTGGAGCAGTCAGAATACTTACAACATTTATGGATTAAGTTCTCCATCTTATCTAGGCAAGGTTCATGGCACACCAAAAAATTTACAATAAGAACATCAAAGATCACTGATCACAGATCACCGCAACAGATATAATACCAATGAAAAATGTTAAAGTATGTGAGAATTACCAAAATGTGACATAGGGACACAAGTAAGCACGTTAGAAAAATGGTATCAATAGACTTGCTCAAGGCAAGGTTGCCAAAAATGTTCAATTTGTAAAAAAATGCAATATCTGTGAAATACAATACAGCAAAGCACAATAAAACACGTATCCCATATCTACTACATTTTATTTATCCATTCTTCCACGTATGGACATTTGGGTGGTTTCTAGCTTTTAGATATTGTGAATAATTCTGCTATGAACACTGAGATACACATATCCATTGAAGTCCCTGATATCATTACTTTTGGGTATATATTTGGAATTGCTAAATCATGGTGCATTTGATGGATTTTCATATATTGAACCAGCTTTGCCTTTCATAAATAAATCTCATTTCATTGTGGTGTATAAACTTACTATGCTGCTGAAGTCAGTTTGTTCATATTTTATTGAAGCTTTTAAATTTTTTATATCAATTTTCAAAAGGGATATTAATCTGTAGTTTTCTTTGTCTTGTAGCTTTTTTTTTTTTTTTTTTTTTTTTTTGAGACAGGGTCTCACTTTGTCATCCAGGCTGGAGTGCAGTGGTACAATCTTGACTCACTGCAGCTTCGACCTTCTGGGCTCAAGCAGTCCTCCTGCCTCAGCCCCTCAAGTACCTGAGACTGTAGGTGTGCATCACCATGCCCGACTTTTTTTTTTTTTTTGTAGGAACAAAGTTTCACTATGTTGCCCAGGCTGTTCTCAAACTCCTGAGTTCAAGTCATCTGCCCACCTCGGCCTCCCATAGTGCTAGAATTACAGGCATGAGTCACCACAACTGGCCAGCATATTTTTCTGGCTTCAGCATCAGGGTAATGCTGGCCTCATAGTATTAGTTAAACAGCCATTTTCTCCTCTTTGTGTTTTTAGAAGAGATTGATTGAGAAGAGCTGACATTAAGTTACTATGTAGCATCCTTCCATTTCAATATGAAAGACTTCCTTTGTCATTTCTTGTAAAGCAGATCTGGTGGTAATGAACATGTCAGCTTTTGCTTATCTGAAAATGTATTTAATTTTCCCTCATTATGGTGGACAGTTTTGCTGACATAGAATTCTCAGTTCGCAGTTTTTTTCTTTCTTGTAACACTTTAAATATATCGGCTCACCAACTCTGGATTCCAAAGTTTCTACCTGATAAAGCAGTTAATAATTGTATTAGTCCATTCTCATGCTGCTCTTAAAAACTGCCTGAGACTGGGTAATTTTTAAAGAAAAGAGGTTAAATTGACTCACAATTCCACATGGCTAGGGAAGCCTCAGGAAACTTATAATCATGGTGGAAGGGGAAGGAAATACGTCCTTCTTCACATGATGTCAAGGAGAAGTGAACGAGCACAGGGGAAAAAGCCCCTTATAAAACCATCAGATCTCATGAGGGCTCACTCACCATCATGAAAATAGTGTCAGGGTAACTGTCCTCATGATTAAACTGTCTCCCAATGGGTCCCTTCCATGACAGGTGGGGATTATGGGAACTACAATTCAAGATGAGATTTGGGTGGGGATGCAGCCCAGTCTTATCAAGAATCTTACTGATTGATTTGCCCATGATGAGTCACTTTTTGTTGCTGCTTGAAAGGTCCTCTCTTTGTCTGTGTCTTTCAACAGTTTGGTAATAATGTGCTTCAGTGCACTATCTTTGGGTTTACCTTACAAAGCATTTAATGAACTTCTTGGATGTATAGATTCATATCTATCATCAAATTTGAATATTTTAAGACATTATTTCTTCAAATAATCTCTTTGTCCTTTGTTCTCTCTCTTTGCCTTCTTGAACTCTCATAATGCATATATTGGTCCTCTTGTGGTGTGCCACAGGTACCTTAATCTCTGATCTCTTTCTTCATTTTTTTTTCCAGGCTTTTTCAGGAAGGATTTCTGTGAATCTATTTTGTTCCCTTAAACAGATCATGTTTTCTTATTTCTTTGCATGCCTTATGATTTATTGTCATTGTTGAAAATTGGGCATCTGGAAACAGCCACATCTTCCAGTTTTTGAAGACAGACTCTGTCTAGGACTGTACTTCACTAATTAGCTGGATTGGCTCTGAGCCTAGAGATTAGCTGAAGGTGGAAATTTAACGTGTTTTTGGAGTACGTATCTTTCCTGGGTCTGAAAGTGGCTTTCTCAACTCTACCATATACATGACTTCTCTCAGCTGTCTAAATTTCCCAAAGAGTCTCTCTAGGTTCTCCTTGGGGCCTTAGATGGTCTATTCTATGTCTCCACCTGTAATCTTTTATCAGAGATATCATCAGGTCTAAAGTCTCTCTGCAGTTTGTACAAGCAGAGACTGACACTTTTACTACCTGAGATGTGAGTTATAAGTAACAGAAACCAGGCCTTTAAGCAATCCCCAGACAGTTTAGAACATTGCAAATAAGATCTCCTCTCTCCCCAGTTTGAGAGGGGGAACTGGTAACTAGGCTGCCACCTCTTCTAGGCCAAGACCACGATACACAAGAAGAGGGACTGGAATTTGAGAAAAGGCAGGTGAAAACACTACAGAATTTCCCACCATTTGAAGGTAGCTTTCTCCTGATTGAGCACACATTCATTTGCCGTAAATCTTTTTTTCAGAGCTTTTAGAAGATTAGTTCGGCCAGTTTCTAGTTATTTTTTGGTGTTTTGGTATTTTCAAAGCTTGTAGATTCCTAGTCTGCCATTTTGCTAATGTCGCTGTTGTCAATTAGTCTTTCCATTGAACATTTCAATGGGTCCTCCACATTCACTGATAACATGACGGGGACCATTCATTCTAACATGCCACCTATATACATTTTCAAAAGTCCTCAATGCTATTATTTTCCATCCACATTCTACAGGCAGTTTCTACCATTCCACCAAAAATTACTCTCAAAGGCCACTTGATGACACAGAAAGAGCTTGGAGTTCTGAGTTCATCAGGATTTGGTTGTAATTTTAGTCCACCATTACTTGTTTTTATATCTTGGACCATAATCATAAGCTCTGCAAGTCTCAGTATACTGAGTTACGTCGTTACTTCACCTGTAGTATAATCACTTTGCAAATTTGATTTAAAAACAAGATTAGGCCAAAAGCGAATTTCCCTGTAATGCATCCCTATAGATTAACTTAAAAGCCATCTTTCCCTTTTTCAAATGGTTTCTCTTATGGAAATCCAATGGGAACTTTTGCGCCTCCTTCGAATTGCTGTAGCACTTGTTGTCTGCATCATTTACATGTCAGCTGCCACTGTGTGCCTGGAAACAAAATTTTTCCCTTTGCTCATGTCTTGGCACTTTTTAAAGAATGTGTTCATCTGGAAAGAAGGTCATGCCTCTATCTGTTAATTTATCTGTTGCCTATTTATTGACTGTTTTTTGACATCATACTAGGTTCTGATTAGAGATGTGAGTGAAATATAGTTCTACCTCAGAAGCTTAGAGTCTTTGTGGAAAAAAAAACCAAGCTTATACCTCAAATAGCTTTACATTTTCCAAAGAGAATTATTAGGTACAATACATTCATGCATTACAGGTAAATATATAAATACTTATTTGGTATCAAAACCCTGTTAATCACTTTTCTGTTTTTAAAAAGAAAATTTCTCTTTTCTCCTCGGTTTGCTCCTTGCTATCTGGGATAAACTTCAGATATCAAGGAGCAAACCTAAAAAGGTTCAGAATGCTAGTTCAGAGAAGCAATGAGAAGATATTATCTGACACTTATACAACATGCTTGACATGAAAATAGAGCTGGAAATCTCACAAAGTTAGGTGATCTTTCAAGAATTTCAATACTTCCTGCTGTCAGTTGGAAGACCTAAAAGAATAGCCTCCTTTATAACACAGTTAAGGTGGGAGGTGGAACAAGATGGTGGACTAAAAAGCTCCACTAATTGTCTACCTCACAAGAACACAAAGTTAACAACTGTCTACATGGAAAAAACACCTTCATAAGAGCCAAAAATCAAGTGAGCAGTTTCATATTGCTGAAAGAGGCACTGAAGACATAAAAAAACAGTTCTGAATCACTGATGACACCCCTCCCCAGCCCCAGCCAGAAGTGGCTTCGTGTTGGGAGCCTCCGAATGCTGGAGGAGGGAGAACATAGCAATTGTGAGGCATTGAAAGCAGGGCTGCCTTGTTAGCATAGAAAGGAAATCCCAACGAAACTCTGCTGCCGTCTGCTCACAGAGGGAGCATTGAAAGCAGCCCTAGCCAGAGAGAAAAGCAGATCTCATGGATGGGAGCTTGAGTGCCTGCAAACCTCACTACTGAGGGCTAAAGCACTTTATGTCTGCAAGTAAACTTGAAAGGCAGTCAAAGTCATGAGGACTGCAACTTTTAGGTGAGTCCAAATGCTGAACTAGGCCCAGAGCCATTGCACTGGGTGGGGCATGTGACCTGCTGAGACACCAGCTGAGATGGCTAAGGAAGTGCGGGCATCATCCCTCCCCTAACCCCAGGCTGCACAGCTCCTGGCTCCAAAAGACACTCTATTCAAAATAGCTTTTCTGCTCTGGTTTCTCCCCATCTTTGCGATTTTATCTACCTTTTATCTTTAATATTGGTGACCTACAGATGGGGTTTTGGTGCAGATGTCCTTTTTATTGATGTTGATGCTATTCCTTTCTGTTTGTTAGTTTTCCTTCTAACAGTCAGGTCCCTCAGCTGCATGTCTGCTGGAGTTTGCTGGAGGTCCACTCCAGACCCTCTTTGCCTGGGTATCACCAGCAGAGGCTGCAGAACAGCAAATATTGCTGCCTGATCCTTCCTCTGGAAGCTTCATCCCAGAGGGGTACCCTCCTATATGAAGTGTCTGTCGACCTCTACTGGGAGGTGTCTCCCCGTTAGGCTACACAGGGGTCAGGGACCCACTTGAGCGAGCAGTCTGTCCATTCTCAGAGCTCAACTGCCATGCTGGGAGAACCACTGCTCTCTTCAGAACTGTCAGACAGGGATGTTTAAGTCTTCAGAAGCTGTCTGCTGCCTTTTATTCAGCTATGCCCTGCCCACAGAGGTGCAGTCTATAGAGGCAGTAGGTTGTGCTGAGCTGTGGTAGGCTCTGCCCAGTTTGAGCTTCCGGGCGGCTTTGTTTACCTACTCAAACCTCAGCAATGGTGGACACCCCTCCCCCAGCCTGGTGTATATGTGGCACATTACACCATGGAATACTATGCAGCCATAAAAAAGGATGAGTTCATGTCCTCTGCAGGGACATGGATGAAGCTGGAAACCACCATTCTGAGCAAACTATCACAAATAGAGAAAACCAAACACCACATGTTCTCACTTATAGGTGGGAATTGAGCAATGAGAACACTTGGACATAGGGTGGGGAACATCACACACCAGGGCCTGTCGGGGGGTGGGGGGCTGGGGGAGGGATAGCATTAGGAGAAATGCCTAATGTAAATGACGAGTTGATGGGTGGAGCACACCAACATGGCACATGTATACCTATGTATCAAACCTGCACATTGTGCACTTGTACCCTAGAACTTAAAGTATAATAAAAATAATAATACTAATAAAAATGAAGAGACAAAGAAGGTCACTATATAATGATAAAGGGTCAATTCAGCAAGAGAATAATAACCATTGTAAATATACATGCATCCAATACTGGAGCACTGAAATACTTACAGGAAATATTATTAAAGAGAGAGATAGGGCCCAATATAATCATAGCTGAAGACTTCAGCACCCCACTTTCAGCACTGGACAGATCTTCCAGATAGAAAATCAACAAAGAAACAGCAGACAGTATCTGCACTGTAGACCAAATGGATCTAATAGATATTTATAGAACATTTTATCCAAGAGTAGTAGAATACACATACTTTTGTTAGCACATGAATTATTCCCAAAGATAGACAATATGTAGGTCACAAGACAAGTCTTAAAACACTCAAAAAAATTAAAATGACATCAAGCATCTTCTCTGATCACAATGGAACACAACTAGAAAATAGTAACAAGAGGAATTTTGGAAACTGTGTAACTACATGGAAATTAAACAATTTGCTCCTGAATGACCACTGGGTCAATGAAGAAATTAAGAAGGAAATTGAAAAATTTCTTGAAACAAATGATAATGGCAACACAGCATGCCAAAATCTATGGAATACAGTGAAAGCAGTACTAAGAGGGAATTTTATAGCTTTAAGTTCCTACATAAAAAAAAGGAAAAAATTCATATGAAAATCTAAAAATGCATCTTAAAGAACTAGAAAAATAAGCATACCAAACCCCAAATTAGTAGAAGAAAAGAAATAACAAAGATCATAGCAGACATAAATATAATTTAAATGAAAAACAGTACAAAAGTTTTTAAAAAAACAACTTTTTGTTTCATTAAAGTTAAAACTGACAAACTTTTAGCCAGGCTAACTAAGAAAAAAAGAGAGAAGATCCAAATAAATAAGATAAGAAATGAAAAAAGAGACATTGCAACTAGTACTGTAGAGATTCAAAGGATCATTAGTGTCTAATATGAGTAACCATATGCCAATAAATTGAAAAACCCAGAAGAAATGGACAAATTCCTAGATACATACAAACTACTAAGAGTGAACCAGGAAGAAAACCAAAACCTGAACAGATCAGTAACAAGTAATAAGAGTAAAGTCATAATAAAATGTCTCCCACTAAAGAAAATCCCATGGCCTGCTGGCTTCACTGCTGAATTCTAGCAAACATTTAAAGAAGAACTAATACCAGTGCTACTCAAACTTCCAGAAAATAGAGATGAGGGAACAACTTCCAAACTCATTCTACAAGGCCAGTATACCAAAACCAGACAAAGAGACATTAATAAAAAAGACAAGAAAAGTAAAGTAAAGAAAGAAAACTACAGGACAATATCCCTGATGAATATTGATTCAAAAATCCTCAATAAAATACTAGCAAATCAAATTCAACAATACAGTAAAAACATCATTCATCATGATCAAGTGAGATTTATCCCTGGGATAGAATGAAGAATAAAAACCATATGAGTTTAGCACCGGTGATTAGCCTCAAAAAATATCACATGATTATTACAATTGAGGCTGAAAGAGCATTTGATAAAATTCAACATCCTTTCATGATAAAAACCATCAAAAATTGGGGATAGAAGGAATATACTTCAACATAGCAAAAGCCCTAAATGACAGACCCACAACTAGTATCATACAGATGGGGAAAAACTGAAAACCTTTTCTCTAAGATCTGTAACATGACAAAGATGCCCCCTGTCACCACTGTTACTCAACATAGTACTGGAAGTCCTAGTTAGAGCAATCAGACAGGAATAATATATAAAGGGCATCCAAAATGGAAAGGAGAAAGTCAAATTATCCTTGTTTGCAGATGACATAATCTTATATTTGGAAAAAGGTAAAAACTCCACAAGAAAACTATTTGAACAGATAAACAAATTCAGTAAATTTGCAGGATACAAAATCAACATATAAAAATGTAGCATTTCTATATGCCAACAGTGAACAATGTGAAAAGGAAATTAAAACTTAATCCCATTTACAATAGCCACACATAAAATTAAATATCTAGGAATTCACTGGGGGAGTGAAATGTTTTTATAATAAAAACTATAAAAGACTAATGAAAGTAATTAAAGAGAACACCAAAAAATGGGAACATATTCCATGTTAATGGATTGGAAGAAATCAATACTGTTAAGATGTTCATACTATCCAAAGCAATCTATAGGATCAATGCAATCCTTATCAAAATACCAATGACATTCTTCACTGATACGGAAAAAACTATACTGAAATTTATATGGAACCACAAAAGACCCAGAATAGCCAAAGCTATCCTAAGCAAAAAAAACAAAACTGGATGAATCACATTACCTGACTTCAAATTATACTATAGAGCTCTCATAACCAAAACAGCATGGTACTGACATAAAAACACACATACATAGACCAATAGAACAAATAGAGAACACAGAGACAAATTCACATACCTACAGTGAACTCATTTTCAACAAAAGTACCAAGAACATACACTGGAAAAAAGACAATGGTGTTTCAAGAAATGGTTCCGGAAAAACTTGTTGTCCATATGTGGAAGAATGAAACTAGACCCCTATCTCTAGCCCATATACAACAAAATAATCAAAATGGATTAAAGACCTGAATCTAAAACCTCAAACTGTGGAACAATCACAGGAAAAAACATTGAGGAAAAAATCCATTGGTCTGGGCAAAAATTTTTTGAGTAATACCCAAGAAAGACAGGCAACCAATGCAAAAATGGACAAATGGGATCACATAAGTCAAAAAGCCTCTTAACAGGAAAGGATACAATCAACAAAGTGAGAGGCAACCCACCAAATGGAAGAAAATATTTGCAAACTACCCACTTGATAAGAGATTAATAACCAGAATATATAAGGAGCTCAAACAACTCTATAGGAAAAAAATCTAATAATATGATCAAAAATGGGCAAAAGTCTGAATAGATATTTCTCAAAAGAAGACATAGAAATGCCAAGCAGTCATATGAAAATGTGCTCAACATCCATCACTGATCATCAAAGAAAGGCAAATCAAAACTACAATGGGATATTATCTCACCCCACTTAAAATGGCTTATATTCAAAAGACAAGACAATAACAAACGCTGGCAAAAATGTGCAGAAAAGGGATCCCTTGTACACTGTTGGTGGTAACATAAATTAGTATGATTACTATGGAGAACAGTTTGGAGGTTCCTTAAAATCTAAAAATTGAGCTACCATGTGATTCAGCAATCTCACTGCTGGGTATATGTGCAAAGGAAAGGAAACTAGTATATTGAAGAGATATCTGCACTCCTATGTTTGTCGCAGCACTGTTTGTCTACAATAGTTAAGATTTGGAAGCAACCTAAGTATTCATCAACAGATGATTAGATAAAGAAAATGTAGTTCCTATGAAAAATGGAGTACTATTCAGTCATAAAAAGAATGAGATCCAGTCATTTGCAACAACATGAATAGAACTAGAGATCATTATGTTAAGTAAATTAAGCCAGGCATATAAAGACAAATGTCACATGTTCTTATTTATTTGTGGGATCTAAAAAAAACAATTGAACTAATTGAAATAGAGAGTAGAAAGATGGTTACCAGATGCTGGTAAAGGTATTGGGGGCTAGTGAAGATGAGTAATGGGTACAAAAAAATACACAGAATGAATAAGACCTACTATTTGATAGCACAATAGGGTGACTATAGTCAATAATGTAATTGTACATTTTAAAATAACTTAAAGAGTGTAATTGGATTGATTATAACTCAAAAAATGAATGCTTGAGGAAATGGGTACCCTATTCTCCATGATATAGTTATTTCGCATTGTATGCTTGTATCCAAACATCTCATGTACCCCATAAATATATAAACCTAATATGTACTCACAAAAATTATAAACAACAACAACAAAAAAACAGTTAAATATGAACAAGCTGATATGGTTTGATTGTGTCCCCACCCAAATCTCATCTTGTGTTGTAGCTACCATAATCCCCACATGTTATGGGAGGGACCTCATGGAAGGTAATTGAATCATGGTGGGGCAGGGGATTCCCTGTGCTGTTCTTGTAATAGTGAATAAGTCTCATGAGATCTGATGGTTTTATAAAGGGCAGTTCTCCTGCACATACTCTCTTGCCTGCCACCATGTAAGACATGCGTTTTCTCCTCATTTGCCTTCCACTATGACTGTGAGGCCTCCCCAGACATGTGGAATTGTGAGTCCATTAAATATCTATTTTTTTGATAAATTACCCAGTCTCAAGTATTTCTTTATAGCAGTATGAAAGTGAACTAATACAGTAACTTAGTGCTGGTAGAATGCAGTACTGCTACTAAGATACCCTAAAATATGGAAGCCACTTTTGAACTGGGTAACAGGCAGAGATTGGAACAGTTGGGAGGGTTCAGAAGAAGATGGGAAGATGTGAGAAAGTTTGGAGCTTCCTAGAGATGTGTTGAATGGTTTTGACCAAAAGTCCAGGCTGAGGTAGTCACAGATGAAGATGAAGAACTTATTGGAAACTGGAGCAGAGGGGACTCTTGTTATGCTTTGGCAAAGAGTCTGGTGGAATTTTACCCCTTCCCTAGAGATTTGTGGAACTTTGAACTTGAGGGAGATGACTTAGGGTATGTGGCAGAAGACATTTCTAAGCAGCAAAGCATTCAAGAAGAAGCAAAGCATAAAAGTTTGAAAAAATTTTAGCCTGATGATGAGATAGGAAATCAAACCTCATTTTCTGGGGAGAAATTCAAGCCAGCTGCAGAAATTGGCATGAATAATGAGGAGCCAAATGTTAACTACCAAGACAATGGGAAATATGTCTTCAGAGCATGTCAGAGACCTTTACGGCTGCCCCTTTCATCACAGACCTGGAGGTCTAGGAGAGAAAAATGGTTTCAGGGGCTGGGCCTGAGGCCCCCCTGCTCTATGCAGCCTCAGGACATGGTGCCCTTTATCCCAGCTGCTTCAGCTCCAGTGGTGGCTAAAAGGGGCCAAGGTACAGCTCAGGCCATTGCTTCAGAGGGCGAAAGCTCCAAGCCTTGGTGGCTTACATGTGGTATTGAGCCTGTGGGTGCACAGAAGTCAAGAATTGAGGTTTGGGGACCTCTGCCTAAATTTCATAGGATGTATGGAAACACCTAGATGTCCAGGCCAATGTATGCTACAGGGAAGGAGCCCTCATGGAGAACTTCTAGTAGGGCAGTGTGGAAGGAAAATGTGGGGTGGGAGCCCCCACACAAAGTCCACACCAGGGCACTGCCTAGTAGAGATGTGAGGTCATTGTCCTTCAGAGCTCAGAATGGTAGACCAACTGACAGTTTACACTGTGCACCTGAAAAAACTTCAGACACTCAATGCCAGCCTGTGAAAGCAGCCCTGAGGGAGGCTGTACCCTGCAAATCTACAGGGGCAGAGCTGCCCAAGACAATGGGAACTCCTCTTGCATCAGCATGACCTGAATGTGAGACACGGAGCCAAATGAGATAATTTTGGAACTTTAAAATTTGACTGCTTTACTGTAGCCCCTCCATTTTGGTCAATTTCTCCCATTTGGAATGGATGTATTTACCCAGTGCCTCTGCCCCCGGTGTAGTTAGGAAGTGACTAACTTACTTTTGATTTTACAGGCTCATAATCTGAAGGGATTTGCTTTGTCTCAGATGAGACTTTGGATTTTTGAGTTAATGCTGAAATGAGTTAAGATTTGAGGGGACTATTGGGAAGGCATGATTGGTTTTTAAATGTGAGAACATGAGATTTGGGAGGAGCCGGGGCAGAATGATATGGTTTGTTTGTGCCCACATTCAAATTTCATCTTGAATTGTAGCTCCCATAATCCCCACCTGTCGTGGGAGGGTCCCAGTGGGAGGTAATTGAATTATGGGCGTGGTTATCCTCATGCTACTGTTCTTGTGATAGTGAGTGAGTTATCACCAGATCTGATGGTTTTATAGGACTTTCCTCCTTTTGCTCTGCACTTCTCCTTGCTGCTATCATGTGAAGAATGACGTATTTACTTCCCCTTCCACCATGATTGAAAGTTTCCTGAGGCCTCCCCAGCTCTGTGGAATTGTGAGTCAGTTAAACCTCTTTCCTTTATAAATTACCCAACTTTGGGTATGTCCTTATAGCAGCATGAGAATGGACTAATACAGCGACTAAGTCACCAAAAGCAATTGCAACAAAGCCAAAAATGGACAAATAGGACCTAATTAAACCAAAGAGCTTCTGCACATCAAAAGAAATTATCAGTAGAGTAAACAGACAACCTACACGATGGGAAAAAATATTTACAAACTATGCCTCTGATAAAGGTCTAATATCCAGAATCTGTAAGGAACTTAAATGACTGAAAAAGCTAAATATCCACTCAAAAAATGGGCAAAATACATGAACAGACACTTCTGAAAAGAAGACATACAAGTGGCCAGCAAACATATGAACAAATACTTATCATCGCTAGTCATCAGAGAAATGCAAATGAAAACCACAATGAGATACCATCTCATATCAGTCAGAACGGCTATTATAATAAGGTCAAAACAAAAGATATTGGTGAGGCTATGAAGAAAATGAAACACTTATACACTGTTGGTGGGAAGCCATTGTAGAAAGCAGTTTGTAGATTTCTCAAAGAACTCAGAATTACCATTCAACCTAGCAATCCCATTTCACGTTTTATATATATATATATATATATATATATATATATATATATAAAGTTATGCCAAAAAGACACACATGAATTTGCATGTTCATCGAAGCACTATTCACAATAATGAAGTCATGAAGTCGACCTAGGTGCTGAGCAATGGTGGATTGGATAAAGAAAATGGTTTACAGACTGGGAGTAGTGGCTCATGCCTGTAATCCCAGCACTTTGGGAGGCTGAGATGGGCAGATCGTGAGGTCAGGAGATCAAGACCATCCTTGCCAACATAGTGAAACCCATCTTTATCAAAAATACAAAAATTAGCTGGGCGTGGTGGTGCGTGTCTATAATCCCAGCTACTTGGGAGGCTGAGACAGGAGAATCGCTTGAACCAGAGAATCGCCAGCCACTACACTCCAGACTGGCAACAGAGAGAGACTGTATCTCAAAAAAAAAAAAAAAAAAGAAAAAGAAAAAGAAAAGAAAAGAGAAAGAAAAGAAGATGGGTTACATATACACCTGGGAATGCTACACACACACACACACACACACACACACACACACACACACACGCATCATGTCCTTTGCAGCAACATGGGTGCACCTGGAGGTCATTACCTTAAGTGAACTTACACAGGAACAGAAAATCAAATACAGTATGTTCTCACTTGCAAGTGGGAGCTAAACACTGGGTACTCATGGACATAAAGACGGCAACAAATAGACACTGAGGACTGCAGGAAGTGGACCTCAGCATCACACAATACACCCAGGTAACAAACTCACTCATGTATGTCCTGAATCAAAAATAAAAATTGGAAACTACCAAAACAAAAACAAAGTCCTTCTTTTGTTTTCTGGTACACTCCTTCATTTTACACCAGAGGCTGCTGTTTCTAAACTGTTCACTGGAATAAAGTTTCTTTCCTTCAGATTCCTTTCTCAGATTACTTTTGTTCACAGGAGAGTAATGTGTAGTGGCTGAAAACAAGGAGACAATAGGTATTTTAGAGGAACAAAAAGTTCATTTAATGAGCTCCATGGATCGTTAGAGACCAGAGAACTCTGTGTGTCCTCACATTACAATGCATTGTCGGTGATGAAGACAAGAAAAGAGGTAGTGAAGGTGTGAGGGTTACCAGCTATGATTTATCATCACTATCACAATTTCACCCAAAGCTGGCCATTCCCAGGTTCATTTGACATGACTGGAGATTGATGCTTTGTCAAATGAAAAGTAATCTCACCTGGCAACTATAAATATTTCTATTAATTATTAAATTATTTTTTAAGAAAATATATCACTTTGACAAATTTTACCTCAATGTGTTTGCTTCTGCAAAGCTAAATGATCTCAGGATAACCACTTACTCTCTGATGGTATTTGACTTTACAAGGACAAGCAAAAGGATATTCTATATCTCAAAAATATATATATTGTCCCTCTATTCTCACTGGGCAAGAAGAATAAATAGGTGATTTTTTTGGTGGAATATCCTTGTCCAAACTTCCTTATATTGTCTGGAAGCCCCAATATGGATTATATTTTTAATGAATTTATCCTCTTTGGGGAAAAATAGAAATAACATAACTGTAACATATTATTTTCAAATCAGTCTGACACATAATCATCATTTTTTCAGAGTTCCAATAGGAAATCTTTGTCCAAAATTTGTATCAGCTCATAATTTTTGTATCAACAAACAAAATCAATAGATTGATTTGAACTCTTCAAAAATGATTTCAATAAATTGTGGTTAAATGCTATATCTGTAAATGATTTCTGACCCTGGAGATGTTAGAAAGTGCTTACAGTATTTCTCCTCTTTTCAAACATAATTGGGGCCTCAGAAAAACTTTTCGTGTTCTGCTGACCTCAGACTGGTTGGGGATGGAACTCCAAATTTGTTCTGGCATGCTATAAAAGGAATTTTATGAGCATAGGGCTAAAACCAACTTTGTAGTATGTTAATTATGTCCAATGTTATTTTAAATAGAAGTTTTCAAATGTAAAAATATATGAAAATATTTTTAGAGAGCTCTGTTCTTGGTTCTGAAACTTCTGCATGTCATATGTCTTGTACACAACATCAGCCCCAAGAGAGAAAAGCACACAAAGAAATAAGCCAGATAAACAAGGTTCAAACTAGACAAATTCCTGTATGATTTTCTAAACCTTTCTTGTCAAGCTGAAGCTTCCAAATCCTAGGACAGTAACACACATTTCTCTAGTCCTGACAATAAAGAGCATGTCTCCTTTCTTGGATGTAAGAAAGTCTAGAGTGATATTTAGGTGACAATAATGTGTGGTGAAGAGTGGGCCCAGCAGGCATGCTCACAATGACAAAATCGTATTGATCATATTTTAATCCGGTACATTGCTCCACTATTAACTGGCAAATAAATGATGTATTTGCTTTCTAGACATACTCCAGGAAGGCCAGAGAAACTGGATTATTATCCATATGGAATAGTCCACTGGTGAAATTCTTGCAGGGTATACCAAAATGGATCAAGAATATGATCTTCACATATTATATCCTTTACTTGGAACCAAAAAAAAAAAAAACCCATCTGGGCTGCAAGGCTCCATTAGAAGAGAAATGTGGCATGTCACTGTGTGACAATTGCTGGTCCCTGTCCCACATCTTCTTAGAGGGCTGGAGCCCAGTGTGGGACACAGACAAATTATGAGTTGAGGTAAAGGCCTCCTCTTAGGTGTGGATGTGCTTATTACACATATGCCACTGTGCTAAGTACCCTATGGGCAACAGGAAATAATGAGAAAACACGATGTCTCCACAATAAGAAGGCACACGGGCTGGAATCCAAGCTGTGGAATCACACAGCCCGAGTTCAAAGCCACAGGCAGACAACAGTGAAAGTCTGGGGGCACAGCACAGGTGAGCATGACTAATTCCTAAGTCAGCCCTCCCACTTTGTGGATGGAGGCAATGCTCACATCCATGGCATAGACAAGGTCTGGGGGACTCAAAGGTTACCAACAGCAAGGAGAATAGGCAGCATGTGGGTGAGTGTGGATAATTCCCATTCCCTAAGCCTCCCTGTTAACATGGGTGAAAAGCCACATTGGCACCCATGGGTGGTACCCTGCTGAGGTTGCCAGGACATGGGAATATGAGGACAGAAGGAAAGAGGATGCTTCTTCTTTCTCTGCCTCACATACCCTAGGTATTCACTAGGAAGAGAAAGGAACTAGAGTCATCTTGTCCCCCTCTTTCTAGATGACTCACCGATCATCTTCAGTCTATACTTCTCTCAAATGCCTCCTGAATCACTGGGACTTCTTCAAAAAAAAAAAAAAAAGCTTTTATTTTCCTTTTGCCTCTTCTGTCCTCTCTTCACGGATGGGTAATTGTGTTCCTGTACCACAGGACGCTCTGCTTGGATGGATCCTCCAAACCAGGAAAAGTTAATTTCCTTAAACCTTGAACTGCTTGACTTAAAATTGAAGTCAGGGGAAGGGAATCCAGAAGCATAGTGTGCTGGCAAAAGGGTAAAAGTTTTTTTTTTTTTTTTTTTTACCAGACTTCTGGTCTCCCTTTCCCTGTGCAAACTGGTTGAATGAATGTTAAAATCACTGTTTATATTCTCTATAAAGTTCTGATTAATGAAAAAAATGATTTGTGAGGCTAGTCTCATGCTGTAGCTAATCTGGTGTGCTTTGTGTGTCTTTCTGTATGATTCTATCATAAAGAGGGTTACCTAAGATAGAATGTGAGCCTAGGACCCCATAAGCCCACTGTTCAAGCCGGCTGAGCAAACTGGTCAGTAACAAACTTTGCTGCTGGTCTCCATCTTGTTTTATACCCTTGGAAGCTTGACCTTATAACTACACAGCAGTACTTTCTCTTGGTCTCTGCCTTTTTTACAACGGCAGCCTGGGTTCGATCCTGGATTAGGGAATGAGTGCTTTCTGATTAATATCTGTGAGATTTTTACCATTTGCTGATTCCCCCTCCATGAACAACTTCTAGCTTCCTTTCTTAAATCTTCCTTTCTCTGAGCTACCATTAAAGATTCTAGGTTTTGTAAAAACTGCTTAGCACCTCTTTGAAAATACCTTGTACACTTGTGGTTAACTCGTACCTTAGTTGAGGCTTGTTGGTTTCACCTGTGAGGTTACTTTTGGTAAAGTTTAAAAGCTAGAAATATTGGCAATTTGGTGTGGCTAAAGTCAGGTAACAAGGGATTTAAAAGGATTTTCTTAAAGAGATCTATGGTTAGAAGTCAGCTGAATTAAAAGCAGCTATCTAAGCCATAGGTAGAGTTAAAAGGCCTGTATGTTTTTCTTTTCATGGATCTTGTTTTTCTGGAAAAAGATTTTTTTCTCAGTTGACCTAATTATTTTTCTCCACTTTGTCTTGGCCACTCTTAGTGCACACGTAAGAGGTGCTAAGATAACTTCTTATAGCCTGGGACTCTTTGGAAGGAGCCATGGACTACATTTTGAAAAACAAACAAACAAGCAAACAAACAAACACCTCAGTTTTCCTTATGGAACCCCAGAAACTAAAAGTGAATACATCCCCCTCAAAATCTGTTGTTGTCTTCCAGCTATGCCTGTTTATTAGGCTCTAGAAACTGCATGTTTTTCCTAGCACTTTTTCTTGAAGGGCGCCACCCAGAGGCCAGCAGTCCAATTAGGAGATTGGCAAATGAAAAATCTTACAACTGCTGGATCTTCTTCTGTCCATGTAATCATATATGTGTTATGCATGTGATGTTTATAAAAAACAGAACTCTGATTAATTGGCTTAAAAAATAAGTGTTTAGATCTAATATTTTTTGAAGGAAAAATAAAAGCCATAATGCCTTTTCATTCACATGACTTTAATCTTTGAGAAATAAAAACAGTTTTGAAGATAAATAGTAAAAAAAAAAAAGAAGTCTTCAAAATGTAAATGTGTGGTCTAAATCATGCAAGTCAGATACAAGGTTTGCTAAATGTTTTAAGGTTATAAACTGCTTCTTTGGCTTTTGAAAACTGTTTGACTTGCCTGCTTTGCAACCTAATAAGGCCTGGGTACCTTTGGAATTTAATCACAACCTTAACTATGCTGAAAAGACTCAGACTTTACCTGCACCTAGTACCTAATTAAAACAACTTACCAGACTTTACACTAAAATTAAAAATTGCTTAGATTTGCCATTATAACATGTAATTGAGACTACTGAAACTATTTACATGCAAGGTGTGTAAGGAAAGTAAAATGTGTTTTTGGTAAAAGATTATAGGAATGCATGGGAATGTAAATTTTTGTTTAGTTTAGAGGGTTAAAGGTTGTTTTAAATTAGATTAAGATAAAGCTAAAGGCTTAAACAAGTGGTGGAAGGTTTGTAAAAATTAATCTTGCAAAAGAAATTCTGTGTGTGAACATATTAACTAAATTCAAAAGGGTATTATACAGTTTTTCTGTAAATTGAGCATTGAAATAAATGCACAACAAGGTTTTCCTAAGTTACCAATCTGCTCTTTAGCAGAAATTTATAAAGGTTTATAAGAGATTTATAAGAATCTCACCTCATGATCAAACTGGTTAATATTGAATAGAATTATCTCTAAGGTTATCTATAAACTTTCATTAAAAGTTAGATTGGACATTAATAGTAGACTAATGAAAAGGTGAAATTTGGCTTTCTCTCTCTTGAACAGGATTTTCATGTAATATTAAAGACAGATTGCTTGGAAAGCTAACTCTTACCAATTACTAAGCAAAGATTTTTGCCTTCTTTTAAATTTTTGAGTCATCATTTTGGCTAAATAAATTTTGGCTAAAACTTATGGTAATCTGGAATGCTGTGTCATAATATCAAGTGTTTTAAACTTTAACCTGTTTGATATGCTTCCCAAAATCAAACTTCAGCTTCCAAAATTGACTTTTCTGACCCCTAACTTTTAGATGCTACAGAGGGTCCATGGAGCATCCAAAAGAGAGTTAGACAGGTTTATATTACATGTTTAGTCATGTGAGATTGAAAAAATAAGAATAATGTTTAACCTTCTCCAGGTTATATTTCAGTGAATAATGTTAATATATGTTCCAAAATTATATGGTATTTCTAAAATTCTAATGTATATGCTATCAATAATAATTAAGGTTATTATATTAAGTTATTGTACACCACAGAAATAACCAAATTTCTTTGTGAATTGTGTTTTTGACTATAACTACCCTGGATATTTTGTCATTCATAGACAATTGTTTTCTTGCTTTGATCCTTTTCAAAAGATGCTTTATAGTCAGCTACAGGACTTTGGTAGATGCTCTCAAATGCAGATTTCTGATATATTTGGAAACTGTGACATTCAAATTAAGGAAAAACATACAGAAATCATGAAGAGGTGAAATGTTAATGAATATCAAGCAGAACAAGAGTTAACTGAATGGACTGAACTAACAGAAAACTGAAGTAATCTTTTTTTTTTAACTTTTTCTTAAAACATTGCTGATCCTTGTTTTACTTTTCAGAGCCAAGGAAACTTTTTTTGCGCTATTTACTGCTTTTAACAATTGAGTAAGGTATACTTCTGTGAACAAAATTTGGAGCATATTTGTTTCTTTCTGCCTGGTTTCTCTAGAATTTGGAAATATTTGTGAGTATTCTTTTTTTTTTTTTTTTTTTTTTGAGACGGAGTCTCGCTCTGTAGCCCAGGCTGGAGTGCAGTGGCCAGATCTCAGCTCACTGCAAGCTCCGCCTCCCGGGTTTACTCCATTCTCCTGCCTCAGCCTCCCGAGTAGCTGGGACTACAGGTGCCTGCCACCTCGCCCGGCTAGCTTTTTATGTATTTTTAGTAGAGACGGGGTTTCACCGTGTTCACCAGGATGGTCTCGATCTCCTGACCTTGTGATCCGCCCATCTCGGCCTCCCAAAGTGCTGGGATTACAGGCTTGAGCCACCGCGCCCAGCCGAGTATTCTTAACTTATGGCAATATAGTTGTATCAGTGCAACAAGAAATCATTTTATTTTGCGACAGGACACACTTAGAGAAACTGATCGTTTTATCAAGGCTTTGACTGGAAGAGTGTGCTTCCTTTTAAGGAATCAAGCTTGACTTGCAGAGCCAATAAAAGCCCCTTGGGAAAAGTGGCCTCGTTCCTTATCTACACAGTCCCCATACAGGTTTCCTAATCTGTGGTGAGTAAAGAATGCCATTTTCTAACAGGTCCAGGAGCCTCATGTTCTTGGGACTTCAAGAAAGGAGGAATTTACCCAACTCATAGGTGTCTGAGGGTACAAACCCATGGCTTGGCTCAGCTTTAAAAGGTCTTATCTGAGACTCTTTGTGGAACAGAGTTCCATCAAAGCCAATTTAAAAAGCCCATGTGAAAAAAAATTATTATTACTGTACTTTATGCAAATAATCAGGCCCAGTATAAGACTACAGTTTATTTTGCAAACAACTCAGTCCTATAATAATTTGTTTTTGACAAAAATGAGGACTGGAGAGAGAAGAATGATATTTCCAAAGTTATCATACACTTGTCATTAAATTCTAATCTCATTAGTTGCTTTTAGGTTTTGCTTACATTTTAGACTAACCCTGCTTATTCCTGTGAACCAACCAGCAATCTCCAGCTGTAGCTCAGATGAAACAAAAGGGATAGGATATGTAAAAATGTGGGTCAATATTCTAGTTCTGGGTAAATATCCTGCAAATCCTGCCAGGTCATAGGAGCAAATAGGGTGCCTATAACCCAGAGGTTTATTTATTTGAGAAAATAAGATCAAGGGAGCTAACCAAAATCAAGCCCCATGCACCCAAATCTTAGCAGGCATAACTATAGTCACTAGTTATCTGGATATGTCAGCAGCCTTGGGTTTTTTTAGCTGTCGTTACCCCCTTGTTTCATTTTGATATATGTCATCTAATAACCTGAATTGTTTCTTCTTGCTTAGAGGCTATTAAACCTCAAATAGTGATGTGAATGGAACCATGCATGGATGCACCATTCTTCTGGGGACCTTTAAACCAACCTCAGGAGGAGCTCTAACTTTTGCTTTCCCAAAACAGTGCCCCCTGTCAGCAGGACACAAGTAAGAGCAGTCATCGTCCACTTTCTTTAATAGCAATTGGGATCTCCACTCCCAAAGGGAGAACGAGAGGAGTTAGCCAGCTTGCTTTAGGCAGATAGTAAGGGAAGAGGCCCCAGAGAACCTCTGACCCCACCACCCACAAGTCTTACACCAGATGTTTTGTGCAGATAAGGGAACTTGCATAGAGGGCTTGCCTAAACTTGCCCACAGTAGAAAATTCATTCCTTAAAACATGCACAACAAGGGAAATAAATCAATATGGAGCATCTCAGACTAACGGTCTGCATGCACACTGGAAGGATGGGGTGAAGCTGCCATGAATTCATGCCTTAAGCCCTGATATTCAGCTGTGAAGGGGGCAACTGGCAACCTTTCAGGACACCTCTCTTTGCTGAAAGCTTTCCTTTCACTTAATAAATTTTACTCCACACACTCTCTGGTGTCCGTGCACCTAAACACATCTGCCCACCAGAACTTGCAGCCTCCTTCAGACTCTCAGGTCATTGGTAGAGACACCACTTCTCCTCCTAAGGCTATTGTGTTCAGAACCTCCCCAAGCTCCAGGAGAAGAGCTCTCCCGGTTTTTCAAATTAATGGCAGTGCACAGCAGAGGCTCCCCCGGTAATACTCAACCTACATCTACCCAGCTACATTTATGTTCCACAGCCTGACCCCTCAGCACAAATTTGGGGCCCCTGTTTTGGCCAAGGGAAACTGCAGCACCTGTCCCTGCTATCTCCCCACCTGCAGAAACTTCAGACTCTCTGTGCCTGGCCACCTTCACTTCCTAGGTCCCAGCTCCTCCTCCCATCCCTGACTTGGGAATTGCCTCAGCCGAAATCTCCACCAGTTTGCCTGCACAACCAGTCATGGGACTAATGACAACTTGCAACCACACTGTAAATCTGGGAGCCACTGCTCTACTCACTTTGGGGGCCCCTGATGAGCAGTAGTGGAAAGTTTCTCTCCCCAGTTATGCTGAGCCATCATCCATTCCATCATCCATTCCATCATCCATTCCATCATCCATTCCATCATCCATTCCTACCATTGACAGTAGTGTTCTGGATACCACCCCTTATTCAAAAGCTGTCATCTTCTAGTCTGCTACTGTCTCATGGAAGAAGTACAACCTATTTCATATGGGACTCTCTGGTTCTGGGAACACACAACCCAGTGGGAACATTGCCTCAGTTCACATCTCTACCAGTTTGTCTATGCAGTCAGTCATAGGACCAACTGCAACTGTAGTATGGGAGCCACGGCTCAGCTCACATTGGGGACCCCTGATGAGCACAGTGGAAAGCCTCTCTCCCCAGTACCTCTGTTATTCTGAGCCTTTCCATTATGGCTCCTCCAGACACCTGTAGTTTAGGGAGCATCACCTCTGCAACATCATCATTCATTCCTACCATTGACAGTGGTGCTGTGGTTACCACTCCTTATTCAAAACGATGATGGACGATGATGTTGCAGACCTTTCAGTCTGTTATGTCTTAAGGAAGATGCCCATTTAATCTTACCTGGGGCTCCGTGGTCCTGGGAACCCAAAAGCAACATTGCCTCAGCCTACGACTCCACCAGTTTGCCTGCACAGTCAGTCATAGGAAAAACCGACTTCCTGCCATGCTATACAGGATTCATCTTCCAGCCCATATTTGGGGCTTCTCATGGGCAGGACAAGTCAGACCATTCTTTTATTCTGGAAAACCCTGCAACCCCAGCATCAGTTATAGGCCTAAGGTTTCCTTGCAGCCCAGCCACCCAGTGGCAGCATAGCGGCAGCAGATCTCACTGGTGTGGCTTCACCATATTCTGCATTTGACCTGCCTGTCAAATGCATCCAGACATGATTAGAAACCCAAGTGCCTTCCCCATTGGCAAAGCCAAGTCTTCCACATTTAGATTTACCACTGGGATGCTTGGCACTGGGGACAATAACCTCAATGGTTTGCAATTCTACTCTAGGCCTACTGCAGACTATCAGACCAAAGCCCCTACAGATGGTGGAAACATTGGGGTTGGCATGTCTGCCTCAGGCCCCAGTTATACATCAGGAACACTGGAAGCTACTCCGGGATGGAGGGGAACACTCAGCACCAATTCTGTCTCCCCATTTTTTGGGGGGTAGCCTGGGCCCACCTGCCCAAGACGTGGACTGTGGTATGGTAGCAGATAGCAGTAAACCCATGGTTGGAGGCTCTGGTACTCCTGTTTTTAATCAAGGCACCTGGAGCAGACATAGACAGAAGAAAAATTTAACACTTAGAGGGCCTACCACCATAAACAAGAGACATGTGTTAGGAGACATGTCTCTTTTTATCCTGGATAAGAGCACCTGGGGCTCACCTGGCCACACATCAGTTGTGGCCACAAACACTGGCACCATCCCTGCTTGTTCCACCTTCATGCCAAGTACCTGGCATGCACCGCTCCAGGACCCAGGTGTTGCACCCAGAGGGACAACCACATCCCCATTGTTGGAGGCCCTTGGGCTCCCTTTATTCATCAGTCTATGGTAGGTCTGATGGTGCATCTGCAGTGAATGCCACCATAGCTATAATGAGAGGCCTTCATGTGCTGGCACAGCAGCCAAGCACCCAAGGCCAACCTGGACAAAGAACAGACGGTGCAATGGGGGACAGCACCACAAATGCTGTGAGTGGCCACATTTATGGTCCCCCATTCACAAAGAGCACCTGAGGCCCACCTGGTACACACAGGTGCTGTGATGAGGGACAAATAAGAAGGAAGTCTCCCTCATGTGATCCCCGTGAAGGAACTTTGTCCCTAGAGGAAGGGGTTCAGTCCCTTTAAGTTAGACTTAAGCTTCTGTCTCCCTTTAGAAGACAGAGGCCCAAAACCTCAATGGTGTGTGTGTGTGTGTGTGTGTGTGTGTGTGTGTGTGTGTGTGTGTGTCTGTGTTTTGGAGGGCATGAGACCCCTGTGGAGAGTAGAAGAAAGAAGAAACCAGCCTGTGTCAGCTGTGCTCTCCCTGGCTTGACTGTTAACCTGGCTGCCCCAAGTCCCCAGCCAGGGGACTTCTAATCTTTGAACTGCCAGGACGCCCACTGCTATTTACAGGTGCTACTTTCCCCCTGGCCCGTTTCCAAAATGGGCCCATATCTTTCCCCATTGTGTGTATTAAAACCTTGTTTTTGCTAATGTGCCTCTGCTCATTGTGTCTTTCCTCTTTGACTCAACTGTGGAAAAAGAATTCACTTGCATGACGGGTAATGTATTGAGACAGACTTTGTGCAAAACTTTCTGTGTCTCAGGAAATAAGATCTGGAAGCAACTACCCTTTCTGAATTCACATGCTCATGTCTCTGTGTGAAGTTTGAGCATCAGGGATGACAACGCAGCGGGACGTGACTTTCATACTGGAGAGATGTCAGGTGGCTAGCCCTTGCCTCTACCCTCTGTTTGTCTCTCCAACCACTCTGACTTAATTGGAGTTCATATCCTCCCAAATGTGTGTTAGGATACTGCACTTTCTGATTTTCATTTTTAAAACTGTTTACATGTCGTGTGTGTGTGTCTTTTTGTTTAATTTAGACTTAGACATGTCATCCTTACAGATTCCCACTTCACCCAGAGAGGCTGGGCTTGGCATCCAGCTTCTTGCGTGTAGACGAAGCAAGAAAGGAAGCATTCATGCCTACTCTGTAATTATTGAAAATTGGTGTTTACTTAGAATTTTTTCATGCTGCTTAAAAGGATCAGAAAAGATTGTCTTTAATAACTGCACCGCCTCTAGTCTAAATCACTAAGATATCAAATCTCAAGAGTTACAAATACACCCAGATCTGGCTGACCCTAGCATGCTTCTAGGTCTCCACTAGAGTGAATTGCTGAAAATACAATCTTTTCTAAGGTATTTCACAATCCAGGAGAACCATCTCAAGATGGTTCTAGCATCTCAAGCTTCTAGCATATTAAATATTTGCTAGTGATGACTTTATTGTAAACTCTGTGCTAGGCCCTGGAGATACAGAGTTGAGACGTCTCTTGTCCCAGAAAATTTACAATGTAGTGAAGAAGGCAGATGACTAGACCAAAATTTCAACTAGGTAGGTAGGTGCTGAGATAATGGGAGCAGGTAAGAAGAATATTAAATACTTCTGGGGGTAATGAAACATGAAATGCCCCTACAAGTAGGAAAAGGGAATAGTTAAGTGGAGAACCACTTCTAGGTTAAAGGATCACTTCTAGGTTGAATCCATGGCATTGAAAAGTTAGGGAAAGAATGGAGATGACCAGCCAATGGGACACCAGACAGGTGGCCAGGTGTGGCTGAAGAGTGAAACCAAAGCTGGGAGATGCACCTGCAGTGTTCAACAAGGGCAAAATGAACACAAACTTAAACACCACAGTGGGGCACCTGTCCATTATTCTGAAAGCATGAGAAGTAATGAAGGAATTTTAAGCAAAAACATGACAAGATTATATGTAGATTTTTTTTTTTTTTTTTTTTTTTTTTTGGAGATAGAGTCTTGCTCTGTCACCCAGGTTGGAGTGCAGTGGCAGGATCTTGGCTCACTGCAAGCTGCGCCTCCTGGGTTCACGCCATTCTCCTGCCTCAGCCTCCTGAGTAGGTAGGACTACAGGCGCCCGCCACCATGCCCAGCTAAATTTTTTGTATTTTTAGTAGAGACGGGATTTCACCGCATTAGCCAGGATGGTCTCGATCCCCTGACCTCGTGATCTGCCCACCTCGGCCTCCCAAAGTTCTGGGATTACAGGCATGAGCCACCACACCCAGCCGATTACATGTAGATGTTAGAAACCTCTCTGTGACTGTGTGAGAAAGAAGTAAATGGTGCCAGGGCAGAGGCAAGGAAACTTAGTGACACTACAGTGAGCCAAGCAAAGATGAAGCAATGAGCTCCTGGTGCAAAGGACCTGACAGCAGGGATGGTGAGAAGGTCAGAGAAGAGGGAAGTGAAATGGGTGACAGCAACAAGCCCAGGCCTATCTTCATCATCTGGCTTGAGTAAACGAACATGAGTGATTTTGGCAAAAAGATAAGTTCTACTTTTCATAGTGTGAGATGATGATGGAAAATCTAGATTCGATTTGGAAAGCAGTTCATTCACTCTATCAAGTTAACATATCTGTCGAGCATCTGGGATGTGCTGTGGACTGTTGTAGGTAGTAGTGTCAATTACAAGAAAGGAAAAATTCCTGATTTTATGGACCCCACATTCTAGTTGAAGTGGAGAAAAGAAGCAACAAACATGCAACTTATCTGGTAGATTAGTCAGTAACAAATGCTATGGAGAATAAAGAAGTACATGGAGGATTGAGATTGTGGATAGAGAGAAGCAGGGGTTTCCATTTGAACTATGGACAAGACAAGCCTCACTGGGAAAGTGAAATGTGAACATCAGAGCCAACTGAGCCAGATATCTGAGCAAAGAGCATCCCAGATAATAGGAATAGTCACTGCAGAGGCTCAGGGGAAGGACACCTGGGGTCTTCAGGGAGCAGCTAGTGAGATAATGTGGCTGGAATGGAGTCAGTACATGGGAGGGATGGAGGGAGGGAGGGAGGAGGGGACAGAGAAGATGTGGGGTGAATTCCTTGCACCACCACTTATTAATTGTTTAATGACAAACAGTGGACTCCAACCTTCAAGAGTCTCAATGAAATCAGTTCTACTATGGACTGTTTACCTGACAAAATTTCTAAAATGATAAAATGAAATAAAATAAGGAAATGACTTGTAAGTCATTATTGTTATTGTTCTATACATTTGGATGGATAAATGGATATATGGATGGATAGATGCATGGATGGATGGATAGATAGATAGATAGATAGATAGATAGATAGATAGATAGATAGAAACTGAAATTTTGTGTCCCCTCAAAAATTCGTATTTTGGAAACCTAACCCCCAATGTGCTGTTAATAGGAGGTGAGGCCTCTGGGAGGTGTCTAGGTTTAGATGAAGTCATGAAGATGAAACCCTGTGATGGGATTTGTGCCTTTATAAGAAGAGCAAGAAACATCAGTGCTTCTTCTCACTGCCACATGAGGACACAGCAAGAAGGTGGCAGTCTTTAAGCCACAAAAAGGGTCATCACAGGAACCAGAATCTGCTTTCATCTTGACTTCCCAGGCTCCAGAACAGAAGACAATAAATGCATTTTGTTGAAGCCATGAGTCTATGTTATTTTGTTATAGCAGCCTAAGCTAACTAATATAGATAGGTAGGTAGGCAGATAGATAGATCGATGATAGATAGATAGATAGATAGATAGATAGATAGATAGATAGATAGACAGAGAGCATATATATATATATATGTATGCTCTCTCTATCCATCTACATAAATAGATAGATAGATAGATAGATAGATAGATAGATAGATAGAGAGAGAGAGAGCATATATATATATATATATATATATATATATTTATATATATTCTGTGAATGAGTTCTCTAGGCAGTGGTCCTCTGATTGCCTTTACTAGGCAATGCAAATAGAATAACCCTATTTTAAAGGAAGCATTAAAATGCTTACTTTTATGAAATGAACACATATAAAATATGATAACTGAAGAAATGCACAGCATTGTGCCTAGTGCAATATTTATGAGATTAGCCCTGTATCAATAAAACCATCACAAAGAGACTAGTGGACTCCTCCTGGTGCCCTGCTGCCTGATTCCTTTACTCTCAGTTGTTTAGTACAGTTCCAGAGGGTCAAAGTTCCTGCTCACTGGCTGCAGAAAATCACCTGCCTTCTGTAGTCAAACTGCCTCTCGGAAGCAGGGTCAAAATCTGTTTGCTTCTAATAGTCCTGCACCCTGTCTCTACCATGCCTGGAATATTACCAATGACAAATTAAAAAATTCATATTTCTTGACATTTTTAAAAAAGGCCTTCAGTTATAATTCTGCTGAGGCACATTTTTAAAGAATATGTGAGAGATATGAAGATGATTTTGATATTTATGTTTTGATGCACTTACATAGCTAAAACTATTTCTAAACAAATAGAAATATTTTTCTGTTTATTAAAATAATATATGAAGATGATATCATTTGAATAATGCTAAAATTCAACCTTTCCTACTTTAGTTCCAAAGACAGTCGTTTGCTTTTACTCCCATAGTTCTAAACTTTACGCTTATTCTGCTCTGTCATGATGTACCCATTTTAGAAAATATTTCTACCACACTAACATAAGGGAGGATGACATACTCCCACTCCCACTTGTATTCCTTATCTCATCCTTTCCAGTAGTCATGTTCATTTCATTGATTTTGCTGCTTTTGTTTTATAACTTCATGTAATTTTACTAGTTTTATTGATGAGGGAAAGTGGTTAAAAGCGTTGGTTCTTAAAGTAGACAGCTTGGTTTGGAATCCTTGCTCTTCAGCTTACCAGCTTTGCAACCCCAAGTAACTGATGGAGCCTTCCTATGTCTCTCTTTCCTCACCTGTATATCAGGGAAAAGGCTAATACCCGCCACATGGGGTTGCTTGTAATGCTTTACTGGAACAAAGCATTTGCAGACTTTACCATCCAACACATAGATGCTCTTAAGTATTTTCTACTATTATCAATTTCTTGTTATACCAATATTCACTCTAATCTTATGACTGTATGCACAAAACTGTTTTCCCATGGCTCCTCTGTCTTTCCTTTCTTCTTGCACAACTCAAATCTGTCCATAATGTTTACTTTTGTTTGTCTGCCCCCCTAAACACTTACATTTTGTCATGCCCTGGCAACAAAGTATCCCATGTTTTATCTGTAAGTTGACTCTAAGGGTTTGACATAGTTTGGCTGTGTCTGCACCCAACTATCTTCTTCAATTGTAGTTCCCATAATTCCCACCTGTTGTGAGTGAGACCCCATGGGAGGTAATTGAATCATGGGGGCAGGTCTTTCCTATGCTGCCTCATGGTAGTGAATAAGTCTCATGAGATCTGATGGCTTTATAAAGAGGAGTACCCCTGCACAAATTCTCTCTTGCCTGCCACCATGTAAGATGTGACTTGCTCCTGCTCGCCTTCCACCATGATTGTGAGACCTCCCCAGCCATGTGGAACTGTAAGTCAATTAAACCTCTTTTCTTTATGAATTACCCAATCTTGGGTATGTCATTATCAGTAGTGTGAAAATGGAGTAATACAGGGTTGAAAACTAATAAATTGTATTGACTATTTAAGTACTGCTCAGTCCTGGAGAAAATAGTGAGATAGGATTATATTTTCTTCTTGGCAGGTGGAAGGCCCCAACTTGTGTCTTTTCTATCAATTATTTAAAATTGTACTTTTCTCATACAGATGTTATTGCTTTTCATACCATTTGAATTCCCTTCCTCTTTTTTCTCCTTGCATTCTTTGCCCATAAAAAAATGTATTTTGTATTTTTAAACTCAATATTGCTTATGTGACTACTTCCTTTACTTTTCCTGAAATCTTGTGCCTCCCCAACTCCATTGGAAGCTCTAGGGCCAAAGTAAGGACATGGTCTCAGAAAAAAGAGGGCCAAAGCGGCTACTCAAATTGTTTTTAGGCAAGAACAGAGCTGCTCACTAATTACTCATTACAAAAAAAAGTCTAATTCTGACCTCGTCATCCTAACTTCTTAGATCTGTGGTAGAACCAAGAATCTGCACTTCAACCAGCACTCCGGGTAAGTATGATGCAGACAGTCCACACTTCATATGCTGCTTCAGGCCTTAGGTGAAAGCTTGCCAAAGGCCCATTCATTTTGTCAGATAAATAATTATATATAGGAAGTGCGGCTAATCCAGTAGTTATTAATAAGCAGAGTATCTCTTCTGCATCTGCTTCTCAGGAACTAGAAAGCAGCTTGTGGGAAATGTGAGAATTTCAGAGATGTGGATGCATGTCTTTCTGGCTCTAAATATTTTCATTTTAGAGATCTAGAAAGTGCCCCTGGCTGTAAGGACCGTTCCCAGGCCCTCCCCGAAGCAGTCACTGCTGTAACCCCAGGGCGATGTGATGCAGTGATGGCCTCCTGAACTACAGCTCATTCTTTTCCTGAGATAGAGCTGGGAATGACTCTCCCAGAAGTCCCAGGACAGGAGTGTCATCTTCAGGAGTGCCTTCTGAATAGGGAAACTGAGGATCCTAGCATCAAATAGCTGCTCAGTGTTTGAGCCATGATCTAGATCCTGGGTTTATTCAAGGCAGGGTGGGGGACGTGGGAGGGACCAGAAAAACAAAACCAAAGAGAACTTCTGCTAAAAAAGGGTTTATCTTAGGTAAATAGCCCCTTTTCCTTAAATCCATACTATGTTTTAAATGACTGTTATCAGAGCCTTTCTTGGAAGTAGGTTTCATAAATGGAAGGCAAATGAAAGTTTATGGGCAGAGAGATTAGGGATGGTGGGGAGAAGTACATTGAAGTTAAGGATTCACAGCACAAACTTGGACTGGCTACAGTGGATCTCGGCTGTAATCCCAGCACTTTGAGAAGCCAAGGAAGGAGGATTGCTGAGCTCAGGAGTTCGAGACTAGCCTGGGCCACATGGCAAAAATACATCTCTACAAAAGAAAAAATAATAAAATAAAATAAAAAGTTATCTTGGAGTAGTGTTGTACACCTGTAGTCTCAGCTACTGGGGATGCTGAGGCGGGGGAATCACCCAAGCAGAGGGAGGTGAAGGCTGAAGTGAGCCGTGATCACACAATGGCACTCCAGTATGAGTGACAGACTGAGACTCTTTCTCAAATGACTAAAACAAAACACAAACTAGGTCAATTTCTAATTTGCCATTGGAGTAGCGTAGGCTGTTGTACAGAAATTTAGAAGCACTGACTGGTGAAAATACCTGAGTTAGCCACATTGACAATCGCTATAAAAGTGTTTTTCTGTTTTCCTTGAAGTTTTATTGATCTCATCGAATACGTATCTCACATACGCAGGGAAATGTGAGCCTTAAAAATGCAAAATATTTGTGAGCCTAACCTCGATGGACCTCAAAACTTATGACAGAATGATGACTAACTAATGAGCTTGGAATTTGCATTTATTATTAATAAAAACATTCATAGTGCTTACTCTACAACAAGCACTATTCTAAGTGATTAGCAAATACAAGCTCATCAAATCTTTGTAATAAAAATAAAATTGGTAGGTATCATTTGTAATCCCACTCTTTTTTCAGTAAACTGAGGCCCAGAGAGGTTAAATAACTCATTCAATGTCACACAATAGGTTGCAAAAAAAAAAAAAAACAGAAATTACAACCAGATCATCTGAACTTTTGTCACTGGGCTGTATCACCTTATTATAAGCCGTGTATAGGGAAAGGATTAAATTAACAAGAGTCTGAGGTAAAGACAGAAGAGGAAGATGCGAACATGAGTGATGCTGGAACCTGGGGAGAATTTAAGTTCGGAAGTTCTCAGTGATGAGGCCTGGGAGGGAACATGAGACGTGGCTGGAATATTAACTTGGGATGGCATTGGCATCTAAGTCCCCTGAGACAGGACTCTCTTCTCCTTAAAGATCAGAAAGACAGGTTTGATGAAGCATAATGGAAAACAAGGTAGAAAGGAAAAGAATAATGTGACTTCAGTGAGGAGCAGTAACATTTTTCTTTTAAGTAACAGAAGAAGAGAGGGTCTCTGGGGAAGCAAAGACCTCTTGCTGCCAGGTGTCTAGGTATTTATTCCCTGGATGAATATGGGGAAAGGTGGCAGTCATTGTATTGGCTTCAGAAATCCTTTAAAACCAAAGCTTCAGTTCCCCAGATCAACGTTAACAGTTGTGTCAGGTTCTCCACTGTGTCTGCAGTCACATGTTTTCACTGGAGTAACAGTTCTTCACAGGTATGCATAAGTCTCCTATGTTCACCACAACAAATTACCACAAACTTAATGGCGCGAAACAAAATACATTTATTCTCTTACAGTTCTTGAGGTCAGAAGTCTGAAAGCACTTCCACTGGGCTGAACTCCAGAGATGGCAGGGCTGTGCTCATTCGGGAGACTCGAGAACAGAATCAGTTTTAGATGAGATAGCACCTACAACCTAAGCTGAGAATGCAATGTAAGTTGGGTGGAAGTCAGTGATACCAGATATGAAGGCAGTACGAGTTCAGAGAAAGAAATCAGAGAATAAAGGTTTACTTGTTAATATTTGGGAAGGTTTTAATCTTCTACAACAAACATTTATGGAGAAAAGGTGACTGGAGAACAGGAATGTGCACGGGATTTGGTAATTGGTAGTGGGGTGTCTGCTGTTACAGTCACGAATCCACATGCTTTGTCCTCAACTGGCAAGCGGAAGTCTGTCCCCCACCACTGACGCTGTCAGCTAGAACTGGATTTTGGCATTTCATTGGCTCAAGTTACACTTTTGGTGTTAGAATCTTCCTATATTACAGTTTTGCAATCTTGTGTTCTACTTAGGTTATTTTTTAAATGTTAAATTCCAGCACGGGCTGGGGTTTTACCTACAGAGTCTCTGTCATAGGTGACGCCATGAGCATCCTAGGGCGTCCAATTCAATCAAGTTGTCAGAAGTGAGCAGGAAGCTGGAAGACAGCTGGTGAAGTTACAAAGGGAAAGTTAAACCTTAAAATGGGCTATGAGAGAGGCTGCCCTGTGACACAGTATATTCCAGGCCTTATTGAATCCACTAGGTCCCCATAGCTGAGCAAATTGGAAACCGTAGGGCTTCTTAGATGAAAGACCTTCTTTGTTACTTAACCTCTACCATGTACCAGACCTCAGAGATTCTTGAGGCAACTGCTACTTTTCAATCCAGAAGGAAATCGATAGAAACAAACTTTTCAATGCAGAATTTTATACTCTCAAAAATAAGAACTAAGGTTTCCTTACCTATTATTTATGAAAATCACGATCTATTTTTAACAAAAATTTTTAAAATTTAATACTAAATTATGGGTGAAATTCAGCATCTGTTCATATGTTTCCAAGCTATTTGTATTTGTCTCCAAAATGTATTTCTTCTTAAAAGGCAACTAAAACTATGTTCTATAATTATATAAAATAATAAAGTCATTTTTTCCTTAAAAATATTACTGTCTTTTGATAAAAAGCAATGAAACACTGATCCAAGGATAAAATTGGCAAACCTTTATACCTACAATTTTTTTAGGGTCAAATATCTTAATGTGACATCTGAACAAATGCTTAGTAGCATCCATAATTTTATATTAAAATTAAAACAACTGTGGATTGCCATTTTAACTTTCATATTCACCAGAAAAATTATTGTTGAAGATGTGGAGAAATGAACATTTTCAAGCATTTTTAACAGTAATATACATTGGATTATCTGCTTAGAAGCATAATTTAGAAATATCTTTCCAAGTTTTCAACATACATACTATTTGACCTGACAATTCCATATTAAGGACTCTTTCCTATGGGTATATCTAATGTGTAAGCAAAGATGCATGTCCATTGTTATTAGTAGTAACAGTCTAGAAATATTTTAAAAGGTTCATTATAGGAAACTGATTAAAATAATTATAGTGTATTCATGTAATGGATCACCTTGCAACCTTTTTAAAAATGGGATACCTCTGTATGTACTGACATGTGGACACAGAACTTTCCCTAAGATATATTGTTAAGAAGAAAAAAAGAAAGGTGTTGAAGAAGATAACACAGGGCACAGTCATATTCATAGAAAATTCGAGAGAATATACATAAGAACTTTTAAGCAGTAGTTCTCTGTGGCTTGTTGTAGGATGACAGAAATAATTATTTTCACTGTCTACTTGTTTTGCTACCTTGTGTGTACATTTCCTACCTTAATTGTAAAATTTAGCTAAGGATAAATAAAGTATACCATGTCAGAATAGTCTGAGTTCTACAAGCTTTTTAATATCTCTTTAAGAAAAGGAGGAATTGGGAGGCTGAGGCGGGTGGATCACCTGAGGCCAGGAGTTTGAGACCAGCCTAGCCAACATGGTGAAACTCTGTCTCTACTAAAAATACAAAAATATTAGCTGGGTGAGGTCGCTCATGCCTGTAATCCTAGCTACTCGGGAGGCTGAGGTGGGAGAATCGTTTGAGCTTGGGAGATGAAAGTTTTAGTGAGCCGAGATCGCGCCACTGCACTCCAGCCTGGGTGACAGAAGAAGGACCCATCTCAAAAAAATAAAAATAAAAAAGGAGGAAAAGCATTCAGCTTAAATATGTCAAGATACCGGGAACCATAGGCACCGTAGCTCACGCCTGTAATCCCACTATTCTGGGAGGCAAGGCAGGCGGATCACATCAGCTCAGGAGTTTGAGACCAGCCTGGGCAACAACTAGAGGCAGCAGCACCACCACTGGCTAATTTTTGTGTATTTTAGCCAGGTGTGGTGATATGTGCCTGTAGTCCCAGCTACCAGGGAGGCTGAAGCAGGAGAATTGCTTGAGCCTGGGATGTCGAGGTTGCAGTAAGCTGTGATCATGCCACTGTACTCCAGGCTGGATGACAGAGCAAGATCCTGTCTCGCTACATATACATATATATATATATTTATATTATATAATTTACATAGAAATTCCAGAAAAATACATAAGAATTTTTAAGCAGTAGTATATACGTAAATAAAATTCCATATATATTTTTATATACATAATTCATATGAAATTACATATATACAAAATATATATGTAATTTTATTTACATATATATCTCCAAAGAAAATTACATGAGGAATGAGTAGATATGTGAGCATCCAGGATGCATGTCACTTTCAAATCTAGGCAGACAATTTGTACACTAGTCTCACTGGCTACTTCACGTTTTATGTAATTCATGCAATTCCTCACATTAGGTTCAAAGAACACAATTGTACCTAAAAGATTAACAGAGATACTACTACAATTTTTGTTATTATAAAAGAAAGATGCCCACCCTGGGCAACATAGCCAGATCCTGTCTCTACAAAATATATATACATATATATATACACACACACACACATATATAGATATACATATACATATACACACACACACATATATATACATATATTTACATAGCTTGGCATGGTAGCACACAACTGTAGTCCTAGTTACTAGGGAGGCTGAGGCAGGAGGATCACTTAAGCCCAGAAGTTTGAGGCTGCAGTATGTATGATCATGCTACTGCCCTCCAACCTGTCTCAAAAGAAAGAGGGTGGGGGAGATGCATAAAATTCTCTCCCATATTGCCAAATCATTTTTTAGTTCTGGTTTATATGGTTGGTAGTAATTTTCCCAGCTGCCATCAATTGCAATGTGTTTTCTTTTATCCACTGTAATAACACCTAGCTATTTGTTAACATTTTCATAACACAGGCTTAGCATATGGTTGGTACTTGATTTACTTGACATTTTGCTTAAGCTGTTTAAAGGTTGGTAGTTGTTTTTCTGAAGTAGCACTAATTTGTGGGAGTTGCAACATCCCTGTGGCTTCATGGTTTCTGCTTTCCTCCCCACTGAGGTTTCCACTGAATTCATAAGAACCAGTCATGAGCTTTTATTGAAAGCTCATGACTATATAGGCAAACTATACACTGCTAGTGGACTTCTAAAGAGATCTTGTTGAAATGAAATGCATTTTAAATGCATCAAGATTAATGTACGTAGGCTACATACTTCTCATGTGTTTTGCTCTGTCAATTTGCAAATTAACGTCAGTTGGTTTCCAGTCCATAGCCTATAAATACAGAGTCCAAATTCTTCTTTCTTTCCAATTTTCAATGAGGACAATAAAACCAGTTCATTTGGATTTTATGTTCTGAGGCTCTCTTATTGAACAAAATTTGAGTTGAATATTCCCAGCCTCTAGAACTTTCCCTCTCTCTTCCTCATTCTAATAGGAAGTTATATGCCCAAGATGAACTTCATGAACAATCATGTACATAATGAATATTTTGAAAACGTTTTCTTGCCACAACACTGCCTTTTGATATTACAGTTGTGTTTAGTCTGTCTCTCTCTCTGTCTCTCTCGTTTTGGAATTCAATATCACAGTTGATAAAGGATCATATCTACTTAATATTCTATGTCTAGAACCTAACATATATAACTTAGCATCCATTTTAAACCACTATCCTTGTAAAAGTCAGCTAAAGACTAATATATTGATTTTAAGTGTAGTTCTAGTTCCAACCAAAATGTGAAAGGTAAAGTAATACATTGTGATCAAAAAACACTTTATTTTAGAACATACCTCGGAAGATAAGAGATTATTTTTTATTTTTTATTTTCAAGGTAGTTATTATGAGTGGGTAAGATTAATGTGCATTGTGCGATTGCAGTGGAATGGATGAGAAACAAGGTGCTGGGGTATGCATTGGGCATAGGTCAAAGAAATAGCATTTCTTTTTACAGATCTTTTGCTGAAATTTTCAACAGCAAAGCCAAATATTAAATGTTCTTTGAATAAATATGCCCCTAATCACAAGAGTAGCCAAGTAAACCGCCATGAGGCATTGTCCTAATAGCATCAGACAGGCCATGTGGCCACTGTCCACTGTGGATTTGTTGTGTGATAGATTCTAGTACTCTCCTTCTGCTGATTTTTTATGAGTATGCAAATTGAAGGCTAAAGTAAAAATAAAAATAGCATAAAATAAAAACCCAAACAAAATCTTCCAGGGGGAAAGAGGATGAATGAATGAGCAACAACAATAAGAACTGCTTACTTAAGTAGAGGCAATTTTTGAAAATCACTTTCTGCAGTCTTAGAAAATATCTACATTTTACTTTCTTGGGTTTGTCCTTATTTAAAACTGATTTGGCTGGCTATGTTTTGAAATTCATTTCCTTTTCATATTTTCCAAGGTAATACAGTCTGTGCACGCACGTGTGTGCACACGCACACACACATACACAAACATTTTATATTATGTAACAGCCTCCACTGGGGTCTAGGGCAATTCCCCTTTATAAAACACATTAAGATTTCTATAATAAAAATCATCAATATTTATACTAAGGAAGATAAATCAATTCCAAATAGTCTCATATCAGTTCATCAGATTTTCCCACTAATTAAATGTGGTGCTAATTGTAAAAAATAAAACAAAACATTTTTAATTTTTAGATTTTCTGTTTTTTGCATTTGTGGTTAAGGGACAATGGATTTGTACTAAACTGGCACTATCCAGCATGCAAGAGTACGTAAAAGGCTTTTTCAATGACATCAAAATTAGTTGCCTAGTCTTTTCCTGTAACTTGGATAAAACACCATTGGTAATGAGTTAGAGTTCAAGAACACAATGAATCACAGGCATTGCCACCAAATATTTAAGCTTACTATTCAAGCAGAATTCTCTGTTCTGGAAGCTTGAAAAACACATGAGGTTAAAAAAGAAAAGAAAAGAAAAAAAAAGAACCCACTTTAAGGCCAGACGTGGTGGCTCATGCCTAGAATCCCAACACTTTGGGAGGCCGAGGCGGGCGGATCACCTGAGGTTGGTGGGGAGTTCGAGACCAGCCTGACCAATACGGAGAAACCTCATCTCTACTAAAAATACAAAATGAGCCAGGCGTGATGGTGCATGCCTATAATCGCAGCTACTCGGGAGACTGAGGTGGGACAATTGCTTTAACCCGGTAGGAGGAGTTGTGGTGAGCCGAGAATGCGCCATCGCACTCCAACCTGGGTAACAAGAGCGAAATTTTGTCTCAGAAAAAAAAAAAAAAGTCACAGTAGATGATTTGAACCAGGTATCATTTCTGTGAAAAAGTGAAGCCCCATGCTTCTCACTGAATTGGTAAGCTTTAACTGATGTAATTGAACTTTGATCTCAAAGATTAAGGCGTGATCAAGACACTGGGGATTTTGTTGCCATTAGGGATCTTATCCTAGTTGCTGCCCGTCTGACACTTCTGAAACTATTACTGCTTTAGAATGGTTACTATTTTAATGAAAAATGTTGAAGTCAATGTTTCTGCTAACCCAACTGATTAAAAGGCATCAACTACATGATAGAAACTTATTATTAATTGGCATAAAATTGTATTAAAAGACCATTGGTTTAATAAACTTAGAACATAATGGAAGTTATATACAGAAATAGGCTGACTGAGGATAAGAAAAAGGAGAAGACTTCACATGCCTAGAAAGTTTCATAAATTAAATGTATATTTTTTCTTGAGTTGAATGTGTTGAATGTTGCCTTCTGGTAGCGAACCAAAAATTTTAGACTGCCGTGGAAAGCCCTGTTCAGAACACAGGGTACTTTTAAGACCCAGGGGAAGTGGAGAACTTCTCAGGTAAGAATGCTTGGGAAGTCCCCACCTGCCCTCGTGACAGGGATCAATGAACCATGTCAATGAAACCCGCCCTTTCCCCCCCTAACTTTCAGCTCTTACATAGATGTGCCTGACATGCAAAGCTATCGTCCTTAGCTCTTCTTTTAGACTTTCCTAACAAACAACCATAACTTCCTGATATTCAACCCTGTGCTTTGTTTCTGTATGAGTATCTAACTCCTGTCTTCCCCACCCTCCCCACCCACATTAGCTTGATCTGGTTATAGGGTATTTGATATCTCCAAATAACCTATACTTATTTCTGCTCAAACCAAAGTTTTAGTCCCTGTCAACAGTCTTTCTGTTGTTCCCAAATGTCTGCATTAATTCCCATATCAAGGCCAAACGAACTAGACTCCAGGTGAATTTCATTAGCGTCAGCATCCTTCTGAAAAAGAGTCAGTTGGGAGAAGAGCAAAAAGAACTTTCAATAGAAGCAGAAACTCTTTCACTTACCAGTTGTCTAATTTTGAGCAAGCCACATTACTTCTCCAGAGATGAGATTCCTCTCTGCAGAAATGGGAGATAATTAAATGACTGCCAAACCTTGCTTTGACTTTCAACGCTTATTAAACTTTGATTCTTCTGTTTTGGGCAGACTCTGCTATCCCAGCCTCTGGCCAGTCTTACTAAGAAGTAACAGAGCTGACTTTATTAAATTTGTTCTTTTTCGTCCCTGTTAAGCTATTATCTACCTGCTCTTTCATGCTAGCTGTTGGTCCTTCCTTCATTGCCCTCTCCCTCAGATTGATTAAGTGACGATCGTTTGCACATGTGCTCAATATGGGTTTGTAGTAGACGAGATTGTGCATATGTTTTTCCCAAGCCAGAAGCTTGAGCAATAGTGCTTATTTGTTTCAGGAGTGCACTTGAGAGTTGGTCAAAAGAGTCATTTATCTGGCAAAACCATAACTCAATAGGCAACCACATACATTTAATATTTTCTAAAAACATTTCTTGGCTCTTGGGTCTTAATAGCATAATTTTGTTTCCCTGATTCTGACTAAAAGAGTAATTACTGGCACTTGGTGGGCATACTTTAAAAAAAGAAAGGGTACGGGAAAAAGAAACACATAAATATATATTTTGCTCTCTGGAATTATCACAAAACTGTGTAGTAAGTGACAATTTAGAATCTGAGGTTTGCAATTTGTTTTCTTTCTTTTTTTTCCACTTTTCCTGTGCCTACGTTGTACTTGGAAGGAAAGTAGATGGAAACTAAAACCAAAACATTGGTATTTTAACAATATTTACTAATATTAATTACATGTGAAACATGAAATTTAAGCAAAATAGATAGATGTTATTTATGTAAATGGACCCCCAGTCACACCAGAATCTGTGATTTTGTTATACAATTTTACTTCTCATAGACTATGTCACCCAGGAGAGTTACCCCTGAAGTATTTATTGACAAAAAAGAATGCTCCCACTCAAGGAAATCTAGGAAAAGAGAGATCCCATCTGATGTATCTTCTCAAGAAAGAGCCAGTTCTGCAGCCAGAACATGAGCTGCAGAGAAGCCTTAAGGCAGAAGAAAGAAAAATAATTGCAGTCAATTGCATCTTAACAGAAGTAAAGCCAGATGCCATTTTAAATATCTGAATAATTAGTTGCAAATCAGCTGGTTCAGCCCTTCCCAACTAGAATCTGGGACAAAGCAGAATTAGGACTTGACAACTGCTCGAACATGTTAGGATCAGGAATTTGTACTTAGGGAAAAATAACACACAGGTTTAGAATTTTGACCTTTAAAAAGGTTTATTAATCTCTGCAGTTCTGTATTTTTTAGTCAATGAAATGAGATAGTTGCCAACTACACCCCACGAAGTTTGTAATATGACTGTGAGTAAATCTTTTAGAAACAGAGAAAAAAAATGAGTCCAACAACCACAGTCATTTTCTTTTAATTTATTTTGTATTGATTTAAGAAAATTAAAAGTGGTTCATGCTTATTAAAGACAATTTAAAAAAAGAGAGGTGATAGATATATCCCAAGACTTACATTTATCAGAACATTTCAAGTCTAAATGGATGTCAGAACCTTTTACTCTTTTGATGAGAGGAAATCCAGGTGTCCCTAGGACTCTATTTCTAAATAATTCCCCCTAGGAATCTCTGCTGTGGATGGGGGGTGAGTAGAAACAGGGTTTTTATTCTCCAGCTCCCTGTTCTCTCTGCTGTGGAATCTGGTGATCTATTGTTTTGTCTTCCCGCTCCTAAACCACCACTACTCAGCTGCTTGCAGGCTCCTGTCTCCCTCTTCTTTCCTTCATCCACCGGCGCCTTCAGGGTCGTTTCCTCTGGAGGTTCTTCTTCCTGGTATATGTGCCTAGAGAATACAGGGTGTTGCAGGATGGCAGCTTGGTGGGGATGGCTGTTCTGAGTCTCCCCAGCCTCCCCGTGGGACATGACTCACAATAATTTCATCTCAGGAACTCCATCATTTTTCATGCCATCCCAGCCTCCATTAAATTAAATGACTGGTGCAGCCTGGCCCATCCAACAGGAACTTGGGTCGTGTGATGGCCACTGGGGGGAGGCTGTTGCCCTGGGGTGCAACTGAGATGTCTAAGTACCCTGGATTATAGTTTCCCAACTATAATATAGATTATAGTTGGGAATATAGATTTCCCAACTATAATATAGATTATAGATTCCAGTTTCAATCCTTCTGAAACTGGAGCCAGTTTGACTGCCTCTCTTCCTTTTGTTCCATGAAAAACACATGACCTGGCCCTACTGAATCTAGGGTGAAAGATGGAGCTGAATAACTTTCCGTGAGACTCAGTTTCTCCCTTGCAGTGGTCCTAGGCTCAAGTAACTATTTGTGTGACAGTTATGACATTTCCAGAACAGCCTTTAGGCGGATTATGTGACTGTTTCCCCTAGAGCATATGCAGCTTTGCCTCCAGTGCTGATCTAACATAGTCTCACCTCTAACAAAGCAAGGGCCCCTAACTCTTTTAAATTTCCACCTTCCATATCAGAGATCTAACGTGAAAGTTCCTCACAGCTTTTTCTTGAGTTTTATTCTTTCCTCTCTCCTCACTTCCTCTTTAACAGATCTCTATTCCCAAGGCAATCAAATCCATCAATTTGCTGGTGACTCCATAATTTGCTGGTAACTCAAGGCAGATCTCCCTTCTGATCTCCAAGGTGGGGTGTTTTGAAGAGTGGGGGTGATAGAAGTATAAAGCGTGTCTGGGTTCTTGATCTATTTTGAGTATACGGACAATGAAATGTCTTGGTTGCTGTAGAAAAAAGAAAAATTGGTCGGGTGCGGTGGCTCATGCCTGTAATCCCAGCACTTTGGGAGGCTGAGGCAGGCAGATCATTTGATCTCAGGAGTTGGTAACCAGCCTAGGGAACAAGACAATACCCTGTCTCTGCAAAAAATACAAAAAAAAAAAAAAAAAATTAGCCAGGTGCAGTGGTGCACACCTGTAGCCCCAGCTACTCTGGAGCCTGAGATGGGAGGATCATGTGAGCCTGGGAGGTCGAGGTTGCAGTGAGCCATGATCACGCCACTGCCCTTAAGCCTGGGTGGCAGAGTGAGACCTTACCTTAAAGAAATAAAAACTAAAAAGAAAAGAGGAATCAACAAGAATCCTAAGCTCTTTGCCTGAAGTAAATGATTGGAAAGAGTTCCCGTTTGAGATGAGGAAGATTGTGAGATGAGCAGGTTTGGCAGAGAGGGTCAAGAGTTTACTTTGAGATGCCTAGTAAGTCATCCAAGAGGGCTTGAGAAGGCAGGTCTCTGTTGGAACAGAGAGAAAGGAGAGAGGTCTGATGGTGGTCAAACACAGAATTCATGGAACAAGACAAGGTCACCAGTGGAATAATATAAATGCATTAGGTATATTTGTATTATGTTTTCATGTTTCAAGAATTATGTACCATTTATTTATAATATTCACATAGATATGTATATAAGTCTAATGTAAATGCATGTACTGTATGTTAGTAATATTTCCAAGTTTTTGATCATATTGCATCATTACTTTTAAAAATGGTTGTATGATTTACACTGCCATTGTTGGTCTATAAATGTATCCATTTCTCTCTAGAACAGTGGTTTTTACTTCATTATCACAACCCATGTGGGTTTAAGATACCCAGAAACTGGAGAAATGTTATATTTATCTGCAGGCCAAAAGATGGCACTTCTCCAAGATTATGAACAGTTCAGAGATGTTTAACCCCGTATATATGAGATGGGCTCAAGGGATTGTTGCCTTGAGTTTAAAAGATTAACTCCAAGGGAACTATCCTTGTTCAAATAGCCACTGTGAAAAATCTGATGGAGATTGGGATGACACACTTCTCCAGGGTTAAAGAAGAGAATCAGTCTCCCTGTTACTGCCACATGCTAAATTGTGAGCAGCAATAAGAAAACCAGAAAATACACTCTTTTAAGAAGATGGATTTCCACTTATGAATAGGTAATGGAGTTTCTTAAGTACATGTTTTTGTTATCATTACAACAAGTCATTATAAGCCTGTATTTATGGCTGATACAGATTTGGTAAATAGATTAGTGTCCCTTTGGCTAGTATTTTCTCTGTCCTGTGCCCCAGTGATCCCATTCCTTTACATTTTACCATGCCTGGGAGTTAGGCTGGTTTCCTGCGAGCTTGGGAAATGAGTCAATGATTGTTAAGTGATCATTCTCTCCAGGACAGCATTTTCAAGCTTGGGGAAGTAGTTGAAATTTATAGTAATACTATACCTTTAGAGAGCATCTTTCTCTTAGGAGCTTGCTGTATTTTACAGGCATTCAGCTGGACTCTCCCCAGGACCCAGGAAAAACTGGTAACGGTAATGACATATACAAATACCTATAAACTTTAATGATAGGGGCAGATATTGTCCTAGGAAGGAAAATATCTATCTTGAGTGTAGTATTTCTGTTTGATGCAAAACCGCTGAGAGACTCCACTGTTGCGGGCGGAGCGTCTCCCCCAAACCCTAGAGGCTGAACGGCATTGTGGCACTGAGTGGATTTCCCTTTGCAAAATATTAGAGGGAAAATGGTTCTCATCAGTGCTTTAATGTGGGGATATCACCATACAGATTGAAGGTTCAACAATTCAGTTCAACAACAATTTATTGAGTGACTCCTAAGCCGGGTCCTTTTGTGACAGACCTAGTCCCCGACCAAATGCCTAGATTCTAAGACATGATTCCCAACAATTTACCCACAAAATCTTGCTAGGCAGGCTATATGACAATTGACTGAGGAGGTAATGTAATAGATTCCAGAGTCCTACCTCTAGTGGGTCTAGGCGGGTTCCAGGGTTTTGCCTTCTTAACAATCCATTTAATAAAAAAGTGATTTTATTGAGCTATTGTATCCAGGAGTTCTTACTGATTTGTTACATATGATAGCATTATATTGTCAACAATTTGGAAAAAGTAAGCTGTAGAAGTACCATATTGTTGAACTGGCAGGAGGTAATATTGTGCAGTGGTAAAAGCTAGATTTTGGAATTAGACTGTTTGAATTCCTCCTTTTCCTCTTAGTAATTATGTGACATTTGGCAAGCCACTCAAGAGCCTTAGCATCAGCTTTAGTGTATAGTTCTCTTTTGTAAAATAGAAATTATCATTTCTATTTGATAATTTCTATTTTACAAGTTGTTTTGCTGATTAAATAAGATATTGGATGAAAAGTGTGACAATGAATAGTTTATTAACAGTGGTTATCATTGTTGCTATCATTGTTGGTAATTCAAAAGAAAATCAAACCATCCATATGCATCTCCTAATTAAAATATGGGCTTCTCCATTATCACCCCGCAGTGGCAGATATCAATCAGACATACACACACTCACACTTCCATAAGTGGAAATTATGACGGATAGCTCATCTCAAATAGCATTCTTTTTTTAGTCTTAGTCTAATTTTGTGTTTTAAGGCATAAGTTAAAAGAAGACAGTCTTGTTCACATATGAGTTCTATGTTATATTTCCTCTGAGAAAATGTTGACATCACTAGCTTTGAGTTTTTCTGAGCAAGGGCATAGGGCCTCTCATATACAGACCCTATTCATGATTATATCCAATGTTAGCATGGAAATGCTGACCAGACGATATATTCTATTCTAGGACCCTAGATTTTTCTCCTGAGGAAGACAGGAAAAGTGATGAGACACTTCCTGAAAAATCAATGGACACCACGTAAAAACTGCAGGAGAAAAATCCCTTAAGATTTTTATGATATGTGGCTTGCTGCCGATTAGTTTTAGCCAGTACCAGTTACAACAGCACATGCCCCCTAGGGAAGAAAAGGAATGTAAGTTCCAAGACAAAATGCAGAACAGAGCTTCCACCATGGAGCCAGGAAGGAGATGGTTAACAGAGCTAGGATTCCTTACCTGTTAACATCTGTGAGGATGTTTTATAGACCCAGCAAGTAAAACAGGCCAGGTTCCCTTTAACACAGCTGAGGCTACCAGCCTCTGGAGGGATTCTCCGAATCATCCCTCTTAATTCCTCTTTCTTCAGAAGGCAGAAGGAAGAGGGCAAAAGTTGGAGAAAGCAACCAGGGAGGAAAGAGGTGGGGAACAGATGTAAACAGTAAGAAAAATGCACCTAGCATTGATCAACATATTTTAAAGACTGGTTTCACAGATGTCTGATCTAAAAAGTGTGCAGCAGGCATTTTCTGCTGTTTCTGTTACCATGTCACCCTGTCTATCACCATGATTTTAGCAGTTTTAAATTTCTACCATACTGTACTTAAAAATGTTCACTATTTCATTTATTCATTTACTCATTCATTCATTCACCAAAAATTTATTGAGGTATTTTCTATAAGTCAAACAATAAGACGTTAGAGTACATACATGCCCCTTATAGATCACACTACAATTGGGAGGTGGAGACATGACCAGATAATTATCCTGTGATTAGATATGTTTGAGAGCAGAAGTTGCCAGGTCTGGAAACAGAACTTAAATGATTTGGGAAAAGTGAAGCACATTTCTGTGTTGATGGGCCACTGGGCCATTGGGTGGGCAGGAAGGGAGGAGGCCACTCACTGGGATCATGCTGGGGAGAGAAGACTTTATCTCATGAAAATAGGGAAAATGCTGAATTTTCTATTTGTTAGGCAGAAAGATTGTATGTTCATTAACAAAATAAAGAAAGAACAGAGATGATGGGGACAATGGTGAAGAAGAAATCAATTAACAGGACATGAACATTAACTACAAACCTGCCAACCTGCAGGCAGAGAGCTAGGTGCTTCCATAAATAAAATTATTTATGAAATTCATGCCCCCCCCAACCCCAAACTGCTATGTAGCAATAATTCCTTCCATATCCAGATAAGAGAGTTGAGGCTGGTCAAGGTTATGCAACTGGCCCAAGCTGCCAAGTTAATAAATAGCTGCTGTAGAATCCAAACCTAAGGATCTCTTGATGTAAAAAGGCATACTCTCTCCCCTCTCAACCAGGCTGCCCCAGGAGTAAATTGCACCAGGTCAGGATTTCACAGGGTTTGAGGGATGATGAGAATCTGTCAATAACTTAAAAGAAGGCTTGAAACAACAAAGTGAAATACAGTCTAACTGCAACAATTGAATAAGACCCCAATTCTTAATCTTCCTGTCACAGAAGACAAGGAAGGATGGTCGGGATTAACACAGTTGGCAATCTCAGCAGCCCGCCATCAGCTGCACACTCCAAGAACACACAGAACAGCACTTAGTCCTACCCAAGCCATTGTGACTGACAAGAGAAGCGCTCTGTCTTCTGAACATGCACAACACGGATGATTTTTTCCAAATGAATTATTCATTCAAAGCTTCCAACAAAAAATTCATTGCTTTTCATTCAGCAAGGGGGTTGTGAGGAGGGGGATTAGAAGTGTGGAGGTGATGGGAAGGATGTTGACGTTACTTAACAGACAAAGGTGCTATAATAATAAGCTTTAAGGCAACAGTTACTAAATAAAGGAAAGCCTACTCAAATATGCAATTTAAAAAGCATAGAAATTGATTGGTGAAAAAAAAGTCAGGGATCACAAATGCAAGTTGGTTTAGCACCTAAGGTATGAGAAGAATGTAAAGAAGAAACAACTTTCTGAAGACAGTCATGGTTTCTGAAAAAGTCAAATAATTATTAGAGATTCAGATGAACTCTTTGATGAACACTGAATTGCATGCCATAGCATCACTGGGAAATTTACTAACCATAAGAAATCTCAGGCAGATGGTGTTTTAAAATTGTTTTCCTCCCAAAGGAAAGAGGCAATTCAGGAATTGTCTTTCAAGGATATCTTTAGGACACATAAATAAAACAGACAGTAAAACATAAATCAGAAAAAATTAAGGGCTTATAAGACACAGGGCTTAACATATCAAAATCTTACAAATCAGTTATAACACTTTAAACTTCTTAATTAAAATGGGGTAAGAATATTAACAAGCAACTCACAAAAAAAGGATATCAATTGGTCAATATAATTTTACATGAAATAATTCCCAAAAGCAATAATCACACAAATTCAAATGGAAAGAATAATTTCAGATACTACTTATTTAGGCAAGTCAATTGGCAGTTTTTATTGTATTATTTATTTATTTTAATTTTAGATTCAAAGGGTACATAGCAGGCTTGTTACATGGATATATTGCGTGATGCTGAGGTTTGGGCTTCTAATGATTATATCTCCCAAGTAGTGAACATAGTACCCAACAGGTAGTTTTTCAATCCTTGCTCTTTCCTTTCTCCCTTTTGAAACACCCAATGTTTTATTGTTTCCATGTTTGTGACCATGTGTCCCCAATGTTTAGCTCCCACTTTAAGTGAGAACTTGCAGTATTTTGTTTTCTGTTTGTGTTAATTTGCTCAGAATAATGGCCTCCAGCTGCATCCATGTTGCTGCAAAGGACATTATTTCATTCTTTTTTATGGTTGTGCAGTATTCCATGGTGTGTATGTACCACATTTTCTTTAGCAAATCTACCATTGATGGACCTCTAGATTGATTCTATGTCTTTGCTTTTATGAACAGTGCTGTGATACACATACAAGTGCAGGTGTCTTTTTGGTGAAATTATTTATTTTCCTTTGGATATATATACAGTAATGGGATTGCTGGGTTGAATGGTAGTTCTGATTTTAGTTTGTTGAGATAGTTCTATTTTTAGTTATTTGAGAAATCTCTAAACTGCTGTCCACAGGAGCTGAACTAATTTGCATTCCCACTGATATGGTTTGGCTCTGCATTCCCACCGAAATCTCATGTTGAATTTTAATTTTCAATGTCGGGGGACGGACCTGGTGGGAGGTGATTGGATCATGGAGGCAGATTTCCCCCTTGCTGTTCTTGTGATAGTGAGTTCTCGCGAGATTTGGTTGTTTAAAAGTGTATAGCATCTCCCCTTTCACTCTCTCTCCTGCTGGCCGTGTGAAGATATGCTTGCTTCCCCTTTGCCTTCCACCATGATTGTAAGTTTCCTGAGGCCTCCTAGCCATGCTTTCTGTACAGCCTTTGGAACTGTGAGCCAATTAAAGCTCATTTCTTTATAAATTACCCAGTCTCAGGTAGTTCTTCATAGAAATGCGAATGGACTAATACACGCATCAACAGTCTGTAAGTGTTCCCTTTCTTCCACAACCTCATGAACACCTGTTATTTTTCTTTTGACTTTTTAATAATAGCTTATGTTAGCTGGTGTGAGATGGTATCACATTATAGTTTTGATCTACATCTCTCTGATGATCAGTGATGTTGAGCATTTTTTCATGTTTGTAGGCCAGTTGCATGTCTTTCTTTGAAAACTGTCTATGTTTTTGGCCCACTTTTTAATTAGGTTATTTGTTTTTTTCTTGTTGATTTAAGTTCCTTATAGATTCTGGACAGTAGTCCTTTGTCAGATGTATAGTTTGCAAGTATTTTCTTTCATTTTGTAGGTTGTCTGTTTACTTTGTTAATAGCTTTATTTTGCTATGCAAAAGCTATTTAGTTTAATTAGGCCCAAATTATAGTTTTATTTTTGTTGCATTTGCTTGTGATGATGTAGTCATAAATTTTTGCCTAGGCCAATGTCTAGAATAGTATTTCCTAGGTTTTCTTCTAGCATTTCTATTGTTTGAGGTCTTACACTCAAGTCTGTAATCTATCTTGAGTTAATTTTTATATATCATGGGTGGGGGTCCTGTTTCATTTTTCTACATATGGTTAGCCAGTTTTCTCAATACCATTTATTGAACAGAGTATCCATTCCCCATTGTTTATTTTTGTCAATTTTGTTGAATAGTAGTTGATGTAGGTGTGTGGCTTTATTTCAGGTGTTTCTATTTTGTTCCACTCGTCTATGTATCTATTTTTTTTGTCAATATCATGCTGTTTCAGTTAGCATAGCCTTGTAGTACAGTTTGAAGTCAGGTAATGTGATGCCTCATGCTATCCTTTTTGCTTAAGATTGCCTTGGCTATTTGGTTTCTTTTTTGGTTGCATATGAATGTTAGAATAGTGTTTTCCTGATTCTGTGAAGAATTAGGTTAGTAATTTGATAGGAATAGCATTGAATCTGTAGATTGATTTGGGCAGTATGGACATTTTAATGATACTGATTCTTCCAGTCCATGAGTATGGAAGGCTTTTCCATTTGTTTGTGTCATCTATGATTTCTTTCAACAGTACTTTCTACAAGTAGCTTTACTTGTAGAGATTTTTCATCTCCTTGGTAAGATGTATTCCTAGGTATTTTACCTTTTTTGTGGCAATTGTATATGTGATTGTATTGTTGATTTACTTCTCAGCTTGAACCTTATTGGTATATAGAAATGCTGCCAATTTTTATACATTGGTATTGTATCCTGAGACTTGCCAAAATTGTTTATCAGACTGGGATATCTTTTCAAAGAATCTTTAGGGTATTCTAGGTATAGAATCATATTGTCAATGAGACAAGATAATTTGACTTCCTCTTTTCCTATTTGGATGCCTTATATTTCTTTGTCTTGCCTGATTGCTCTGGTTAGGACTTCCAGTACTGTGTTGAATAAGAATAGTGAGAATGGATAGTCTTTGTTTGTTCCAGTTCTTAGGGAGAAAGCTTCCACTTTTTGCCTATTTAGTATGATGTTGTCTGTGGGTTTGTCGAGATTGTTTTGATTATATTAAGGTATGTTCCTTTGATGCTTAGTTTGTTGAGGGTTTTTATTGTAAAGGTATGTTGGATTTTATCAAAAGCTTTTTCCACGTCTATTGAGATGATTATATGGTTTTTTAAAAATTATGTTTGTGTGTTGACTCATATTTATACATTAATGTACATTGAACCTTCCTTGCATCCGAAGATTCGAGCACACTTGATTGTGGTGAATTAACTTTTAGACGAGCTGCTGGATTTGGTTTGCTGATACTTTATTGAGAATTTTTGTGTTTATGTTCATCAGGGATATTGGCCTGTAGTTTCCTTTATTGGTTGTGTCTTTGTTAGAATGTGGTGTCAGGATGATACCAGTTTTGTAGAATGAGTTAGGGAAGAGTCCTTCCTCCTCAATTTTTTGGAGTAGTTTCAGTAGGATTGGTACCAGCTCTTTGTACATCTGGTATATAGAATTTGGCTGTGAATTCATTTGGTCTGGGGCTTTTTTTGGAGGGTAAGTTTTTTATTACTGATTCAATTTCTCATTATTAGTCTTTTCAGGATTTCTGGTTCTTCCTGGTTCAATCTTGGGAGCTCGTATGTTTCCAGGAATTTATCTATTTCTTCTAGATGTTATAGTTTGTGCACATAGAGAAGTTCATAGTAGTCTCTGAGGATCTTTTGTATTTTCCATGGGATCAACTGTAATGTCCTCTTTGTCAGTTCCAATTGTGCTTATTTGGTTCTTGTCTCATTTTTGCTTTATTAATCTAGCTAGAAGTCTATCAATCTTGCTTATGTTTTCCAATAACCAAGTTTTTGTTTTGTTGATCCTTTGTATGGAGTTTTGGGTCTCAATATCATTAAGTTTTGCTCCGATTTTAGTTATTTCTTTTCTTCTGCTAGCTTTAGGATTAGTTTGTTTTTATTTTTCTGGTTCCTTTAGATGTGAGGTTAGGTGGATAATTTGCGATCTTTCTGTCCTCTTGATGTGGGCATTTAACACTATAAACTTTCCCCTTAACACTGCTTTTGTCAAATGGCAATTTTTAAATGATACAAAATATTATCAAGTTTTTTAAGGAAATGGACACTGTCATACATTGTAGGCAAAAGTGAAATGAGTATATATTTCTGGAGATCATTTTGATAATACCTGTATATAAAATTAAGAGAATTGTATACACTTGTATTCAGCAATTTACGTGTAGGAATTCACTCAAGGAACGAATGAAAATAGTATGCAAATATTTGTGATTTATTGAGCAGTATGCAATGAACATCTTTACTTGCAAGAACGATGTTAGTACTGAACTTACCACTACACTGTGAAGTAGATATTATTTTAATCTTCATTTGACAAGAGGAGGGAACAGAACATCTTAGACATTAATTAATTTGCTCAAAGTAACCTAATTTGTAAGATACGAGTGAGAATGAATTAGAACTGATGCCTGCCTGCAGAGCCTGTGTTCTATTGTTTGAGCAGAGCAGGAGCTTTCTTCAAAAATCTTCCACTTAACTGGTTTACCGGATTAATGGACAATCTTCATTCCCTCTGCAAAGCACATAGATGAATGCTCACTTCATGCTGTGTGTCTGTCAACTGGTTGGCTTTCCTCTGATGAGCCCAAACTCTCTTGCTTCTCCAGCTGAGTTCTATGCTTACCAATAGTCAGTTGTGCTTCTCCCCATGCATTTATCCCAGGTATAATTATCACTCTTATTATTTAATTTAATTAAGTATTATAAAAATTCTTGGCCCCAGGTGAGTGCAAAAAAGACAAGAGTTTTTGTTCCTATGAAAACTAAGTTAAATACTTTAAACAGTTTCATACATTTAAGCAGCTAAGAAAGAAAAAAATAACTATTGCTTTGAATTAAGTGGAAACAAGGCAGCTGTCAAATATTAGGGAGATTTTATTAACTCAATATTAATCATTTTATAAGTAAAGACTTTATGTTGTTTTTAAATTCCTACTTCTACTAATAAATAGCAAATACTTATGGAGAACTGGTAGGCAGAACAATGCCTACCCACAAGTGCTGACCTCCTAATTCCCAGGACCTGTGAATATGTTAAGTTGCACAGTAAAAGGAGAATTAAGGATGCTAACAGCTAACTATAAAAAAGGGAGATTATCCTGGCTTATCTGGGTGGGCCCAATGTAATTAGAAGGGTCCTTAAAAGTGGAAGAGGGAGACAGAAAAAGAGAGAGCTAAAAAATGTGATGACAGGTGCAAGTTCAGAAGTATACTACTTAAGGACTGAAGCTGCACTGATGGCTTTGAAGGGGCAGGAAGGGGCTACAAGCCAAGGAGTGCAGAAAACCCCAAGTGGCTGGGAAAAATCAAGGAGATGTGATAACAGATTTCCAAAACATACGAAGAACTCCTAAGACTCAACATTAAGAAAAATGAACAACTCAGTTAAAAAATGGACAAAAGTCCTGAACAAACATCTCTCCACAGAAGATATACAGATGACGACTAAATGGAAAGATGCTCACCGTCATACGTAATTGGGGAATTGGAAATTAAAACAATAGTTAGATACTTCATCATATGGGCTAAAACACAAAGTATTGACAAAATCAAATGATGACGAGGATATGGAGCAATAAGAACAGGACTCGTTGCTGATGGGAATGCAAAATGTTGTAGCAGTTTTTGGTGACTATTTCCTACAAAACCAAACACACTCTTACTATAGGATCCAGCAATTGCACTTGTTAGTGCTTATCCAAAGGAGCTGAAAACTTATGTCCACACAAAACTTATACATGTATGTTTATAGTAACCTTATTCATAATTGCCACAACTTGGAAGGAACCAAGATGTCCTTCAACTGTTAAATGGATAAACTGTGGTACATTCATAGAATGGAATATATACAGTACTAAAAAGAAATGAGTTATCAAGCCATGAAACAACACGAAAGAAACTTAAATGCACATCACTAAGTGAAAGAAGCTAATCTGAATAAGATTCATACTCTATAATTTCAACAATATGACACCCTGGAAAAGGCAAAACTATGGTTAGAGTAAAAACATCATTGGTTGTTCAGGGTTAGGAAGAAGGGATGGATAAACAGAGCAGAGAGGATTTTTAGGGTAGTGAAACAACTTGGTGTGATGGATACACGTCATCATACAATTGCCAAACCCATAGAATATACATCACCAAGAGTGACCCTTAAAGTAAACTATGGACTTTGGGTGATACTGATGTGTCTATGTAGGTTCATCAATTGTGACAAATGTTCCAGTCTGGAGCTAGATGTGGATGGTCGGGGAGGCTGTTTGAGACAGAGTCAGGGGGTGGAGGCTGGGGCTATATGAGAACTCTGTACTTTCTACTCAATTTTTCTGTGAACCTAAAACTGCTTCAAAAATACTACACACACACACACACACACACCCACACACACAATTATGAGACCTGTTCTCTTAACATCTTACACAGGGTTTCCTGAAGTACTTGCCCCTGTAATGCATAAGTAAAAATATCACAATTTATCACTTTTCTTCTGCCCTTCCTCCTCAGCATCCTCCATGCATTGAACAAATTTTGAACCTTCAGTCTTTATGATCAGTTTTGCCCATCAATGACTGTGAATTAAATAAACGACCTTTGGGTTTTCATATCCCATTGCTTAAGTGTTTCCTGTGTTGTTCTTAGAATACATTTTCAGGTTTTTAACATGGCCTGTAAAAGCCTCTGTGGTCTAGCACCCGTCTACCTCTCTCGCTTCTTGCCGTTCCTCACTTTCATTCTTTGTGCTCTAACTTAAAAAATAAATGATTCTGTTACTTGAGAGTGCTACTTTTATTTTATGTTTTCCCCACCAGGGCTTATGTCCTTGCTGTTCCCTCTTTCAGAACTGTTCCCTCCCTCACCAATTTATTTTGCTTTGTTTTCTCAACTTCAAATAGGCTGGTATCTGTCCAGTGTATTTCCCAGCCTATTGAGAGGATTAAAAGTCAAATACCTGATTACAGATTCTCTGGGGGGGAAAAACAAGTGCTAATCTAAAAAACTAATTGTAGACTTTAGTCCTAGAAACCCAACCTACTCTGTAGGAACAGGAAAGTCACCCTGAAGCAGTTGCACTATCCAAATAAGAAACACCACTAGGAAGAATTAAGTGAAAAGAGGAAACGAAGGGTAGTCAGCATGGGAGTGGTGATAAACAACACAGACTCTGGGCAGATGCACCGAGGTCCAAATCATAATTCTCTGTGAACACTTGATGTTTGACAATTAACCTCTTTAAACCCTAGTTTCCTCACTTGTAAAATGGGGAATATGACAGTCTCCTACGTGTTAGAGTTTTGGTAAAGATTATGAGTATAAACATTAAATGCCCATTAAATATTATCTGCATTATTACTATTATTATTATGAATTCTATTGTGTATATATTGAATTTAAATGCCAGTGGTATACCCAGTGTGCAAGAAGCAGCTGAGTATTTGCCTCTGATTTTCAGGAGCGAGATAACGGGTGGGTAATTTGTACTTGTGAGTCATCAACGTATACATAGAACTTGATCCTGAGCATCAAAGAGATGACCTGAAGAGAGCGTGAAGACTGAAAAAGAGGTGTGGACCTTAATATCTAGGTGATGGAATTGAAAAGAAGGCTGAGAAAATGTGACCTTTGGAAAAAAATCAGGAGTCTGAGATGTCACAGAAGTCAATACATTTTATGTTTGAAGAAGACAGATAGTTAATTTGGAGAAATCAGTAATTTAGTGACTCACCTCCACATTCTAGATCTGCCATGCATGTGAATAAAATTATGCCTGGGGAAAATGACAAATGATTACATATTACGGACCTCGAAGAGTTTCTGGCAAAGTCAAATCTGAATAATCCATCTGTGAAAATCAAGAGTTTCATGAACTTTTGGGACCCCTGATATGATCTGTGTGTCTCTTGAAACACAACACTTAGTCATTTTTGTAAGACAACACTGTTCATGACATCACTGATAATAAAACTATCCAGGCATTAAAAATAAATTTAAAATATGGAATTTTTCTTGACTATTGGTTCCTGCAGCAGTAAAATATACACTTTGAGTTACATAGAGTTGTGGATGGTTTAATTAAAAGCTACCACTCCATGAATATTAGAGAGATAAGAAACCTGCAGCCAGGGGTAAGGTGCCTTATCTGAAAACGCAAACATAACAACGTGGTAATGTTATCTTCTGGAATGGATTTTTAAACAGAGTAGCTGCAATGCCCCACAAAGCAACACTCCTAATTTGTAATGTTAAATCGTACCCCTCCTTTGCATCCCTTTGCTGGGTTCTAGTTCTGGCTGATAAAAGAGGACATGAAACTTGAAATAAGATCTTTGCATAACAAACACCTATGATTCATACCTGATGTGCAGAAAATGGCCATCTGCTAACAAGCACATGTGAGCAGCCCAGCTATTTGCTGAAATCTCATGGGTGGACCTAGATTTAATCATACATAGAAGAGCAAAGTGTGTCCGTTCTCAAAGGAATCACCGGTCTCCATGGGCTAATGCGGAAGATGCTGGCAATAATGTAGTTACTGATAATTGCCATTTTACAGAGCTTGGATGGGTGGGGTCATTCAATTAGAAATGCCATGCTGCTTCCATTTCACCTGTTTGGGATCAAAAGGTGCTTTAGCTTGAAGTGAAATGAGAAACAGAAAACCAGTCTCTCATCCCTCCTGGGCCACTAACCCTGCTTTCCTAAGCTTGCCGTGTTTTGAAAGCCGCTCTGTCTGGCCTTTGAAATTGCATTCAAATCCTTCTCTGAAAGTCCTCAGACAGTAACCAATCTCATATGGTGAGGGCAGCTTGAGACTGAAAAAGGAACATATAACTGTGATGGGTCTATTGAATATACTAGAAGGCATCTTAAAGTGAAATAATACAATTGGTTTCAAAAGCTACTCTTCCCCCCAAAAGTCAGCAAGGGTAAATTGGACAGGAATGCGTAGAAATTGAGTTCCTTGGGCTTTTCTTCTGTGACTTGGTACCAGTAAATTTTCCTCAATCTCTTTTTATTTCCTGGCTTGCTAGTCTCCCATTCATGTGCTACAGTAGAATATAAACAGCTGGTTCATTTGCAATCCATTATGACATTTATAATACTGCCATCCTCATAAAGACAAGGTTTATTGTTAGGGCTATGCTATTTCTAGAGTCTAACGACTTGTTATCTGACAGAGTGTGTATCCGGATTTTAAATTTATAATTAATCAGTTTGGTCCACTTGAAACTGACCCAAAAAACACAAACATGAGAAGGTTTTTCATTGCTTGTAAGAATAACAATTGAAACATGACTAATTTCTTGAAACAAACCCGATCCTTTTGTCTCTTTGGGGTGAAAATATTATTTTTAGCCAGTTCCTAGATTTACACAAGCTGTACATTTTGACTCTGACACTTCCCTCCTGGTATTTATACTTTTTATTCATAAACTTGGAAATTGACAAGGTATTGTAAATAGTCTTTCAAGGATTCCTATTTTAGGACTGGTGCACTAAAGAGGGAAAGATCAGTTGCCCCCACTGCTTTCAACCTTAATAGGTTTAAACCTCAGTCAGAGGAGAGAGAAAAAAAGTATGTCTTTTTAACTAATACCCATGTCATCTTCTTAATCATGCTGATTCTGAATAATTCAGCCTCTGTGGAAGTTGCGGAGCCAGAATCTATAGCTCTGTCTCTCTCAGGGGTGGTGGAGGGAGGAGCTTATTATTACGAAGCTTGACAGGAGAGAGCTCTGGCAGGTTAATTGCTACAGCAGGACTAGCTGGGAGTTTGCTGGTGATATATAGCAACGAAAGCGAGTGAAGGAGATTGACTATGCCTGTTACAGCACAAATATCTTCATGCACCTCAGGTTTCTCAGAAAGATATGAGAAATAAATGTTCGCTGTTCATTTTCTGTCTGCACAATAAAAATAGCCTCCAGCTAAACATGGCGACTACAGCACAGAGACTTAAAAAAAAAAAAGAAGGAAATTTGTAAATTAACATTATTACAAACATTCCTGCCTGAAAGTGCTGAAATCAATTTCAATATATTTTGCATTTTAATGAATTGCCAAAGAGATAAATCAGACAGTGTTTGAGGAATGCTTGGCAATGATGTTTTCTTATCGCATCTTGTCTTAACTGATAGCATTTAAAATGAAACCAGTGTTAATTGAAGGCGTGGGAAATGTAACTGCTAGTTAATGAAGTAAACGCATGCTAGTTATGCAGAATTAGAAATCTGCTTTAATGTACTAACTCTAACATTGTCTCCCTGTTCTGTAGCCTCCTCATTCCAAGGCAGTAATACTCAGTATTATAAATGGTTGAAAGGCAGAGGTCAAGCTAGAGCTAAGGGCCATTGTGTTTTAATCCCCCAGTGGAAACAGGATGCAAATACTGTTGTTTTTACTTTACACAGTGAACAACAAATTTCAACTCCTGAGCCTTTGGGAAGCTTTAGGGGGAAGGCCGAGTCTCCCACTTCTTTTCTACTAAGAAAATAAACAACGTAACTTTTCAATCTAACAGCTGTTTGCACTGTTTAAAATTAGGCAGCTGAAAGAGGATGTCAGTTTGCTAATGTCACTGAGGTTGTAGCTTTCTCCATGTCTTATCTGTCCATGCTCAGCACATAGTATGTGCTCATTCAAATTTTACTAAATGAATGGAAGGATGGATAATTGTCCTCTTTTAATCTCTGTGTCTCTAAACAACAGAGAAATCATTACGTTTCCCAATCTGTATGTCTGTGTGTTTAATACAACAAATAATAAACTAACACTTTGAAATAGCATGTAGAGAATACACATGCATTTTTTTCTTGGGCCTTCTGCAAGGATATGATTCTTCTCCAACTTCACATTGTTTTTTCTAATTGTATTTAACTATCCATGAGTTTCCTTCCTTTCTTTCTTTCTTTTAATTGTGTAAAAATAAATAAGGCTAATTATTTTGGGGGAAATAGTTTCTTGAAAAGTAACAAATGACTCATCATTTGTCAAACTAAAATTAGGCAGCAACAAGGGTGGGAATTTATATTTTCTTCTGCACCACGTGGTGTTTTAAGTCTGGAGATGGCTGAGGGGTTCTTTACGTTCTATCAATGAGACACAAAGGCGTACCTTGTAAAACCATTTGGCCAATGCAAGATTTGTTCTCCATAATGCAATTCTTAGGAGGGCTTTTTTTCCTTAAATTTTAAATTTCATCACTAGTCTGTCAAATAACTAAATATCATTTTGTAATTGTGAGGAATTCATCATTAAATAACTATGTAATAGTTAAGGGGAAAAAAAACTTCCCAATGCCTAGAAAATATGACCATTAGATATTAATCATGGAAAATTTGGGAGATGTAATTAATATTCGAACAAAATAATATATGGCATAGAAGCAAGTCTGCCCTACTGTTAAAATTAAAGCCCTATTTACTAATATGTTTAATGTGTTAACATCCTGTTACCCTGATGGTCTCATTCAGCCTTGGATACAGCGAAATATAAGCCCCTCACACAGCCAGATTTTATATACATTATATATAAAACATGGAATTGCTTAATAGACATGATGAGTTAAGATGACGAATTCTTACAGTAAACCCAAGGGTAAAGCGCCTTTAAAAATTAATCTAATTTCTCCTGAAACACTTTTCTACTGAGACTCTGAAATGGCTTGTAACCAAGCTGGCTTTGAAAAACTATCACTAACAGCTATTTTTTCCTGATCATTTAAAACGTCAATTGCAGGTATCAGAGGGGTAATTGACCTGGCCTGTACTGGAAACCTTATTGCATAAAAGGCTTGGGACATTTTTCCTTTTATTGATTTCATTTAACTTAATATAAACAATATTTTAAAGTAGCTACCAAAAATGAATGATTAACTAAACTTCAAATTGACCCAGAATCTCACATCTGTCTGACGAAATGCAATACACGTAGTATTTTAGACATAAAATGAAACCATGAAGCAGTGCAATGTCTATTTTTAAAATGAAACAAAGTTGCAGCTTTAGTTTTGTTAAATATTTTCAAAGTAGCTGCTTCCCTTTCCACCCTCCACCAAATCTTCTTCAAAAAACATACCTGGGAACTTTCTATTGTAGAATGTTTTTTAAAACTTCTTTAGGTAAGGGCTGCATAATGCATATAGATGCATTTGAAGAATACTAAGAAAAGAAAATAAATGGCCTTTTTCAAAGATGGTAGATATTAATATGATTAACATTTCCTTGGTAGATACTAATATAACTAATATTTCATTTTCAAAGGTGGTAGATATTAATATAATTAATATACCCAAGGAAATATTACCCCCCCACTTTATAATTTATAATTATAGTCCCTACCCCCACTTTATAATTTATAATCCTGTCATGTTATTTATAATATAAATAATACTGTTAGTGGAATCTGTTTGTTGTTTTTTAACTTTAGCTTAAAAAATTAAACTTATCAGGATTTCCAAAGGAAAGACTTGAAATTTACATACAATTCAGCCAAGCTTTTTTCTTTTTCTTTTTTTTTTTTTTTTTTTGAGATACGGTCCCACGCTGTCACCTAGACTGGAGTGCAGCAGTACTATCTTGGCTCACTGGCAACCTCCGCCTCCCAGGCTCAAGTGATTCTCTTGACTCAGCCTCCTGAGTAGCTGAGATTACAGGTACATGCCACTACTACCCAGCTAATTTTTGTATTTTTAGTAGAGACAGGGTTTCACTGTGCTGGCCGGGCTGGTCTTGAACTCCTGATCTCAAATGATCCACCCTCCTCAGCCTCCCAAAGTGCTGGCATTATAGGCGTGAGCCACTGTGTCTGGTCCTAGCCATGCTTTTAAGATTGGTTTCCAGAATGGATGATGACAAGCCTTACTAAAATCTCATGGCTATAATCTATAATACTAAATGGCAAAGGGACATCTGTTCTGGGTCCTCTGGGTGGTACTCATATTGCAGGAAAGACAACAGTGAATCAAGTACAATCAAAAACCCATCTCTCCTATAAAATGATGGAATCATTAGATTCCCTGAAAACAAATATTTACACACAGCAATTAATTAAACAAGCAGCAGAGAGTATTTTAAAAGCTCACGTGAACTAAGCAAATATATTTTAGCATGATAGAATTAATCTCTCTAAGCATGGCTCCAAAATTATTTCTTCTTGTTGGCATTTGGCCAGTGGTAGTTTGAAAGAGTGTCTCCAATTTTTCCATCCTTTCTGCATCTACACCTTTACCATGGTTTCATTATGGATGGGTTGACTTTCCCTATCTTTGAATTTGGGCTTGGTCATTTGACCTGTCCTGGCTAATGGCACATAGGCAGATGTGATGGTATGCCAATTCTAAGTCTGAGTCTTAGGAGGTCCCATGTAACTACTTGCATTTTTTTGTTTTTTTCTTTTCTTTTTAAGTAGAGACAGGGTCTCACTATGTTGCCCAGGCTGATCTCAAGCTCATGGCCCCAAGCAATCCTCCTGCTTTAATCTCCCAAAGTACTTGGATTATAGGCATGAGTCCCCATGCCCAGCCTCTACTTGCTTTCTTGACCTCTGACATCACCCTGAGAAGAACTAACTCTGGCTTACTTGCTGGTCTAAGGACATAAAACACACCAGTTGCAGACTTGAACCTGAGGGCCTGCAGCACAAAGCACAACAGCACCACCTGTTCTGTTAATCCATGCAAGTCTGGTGTGTAAACCAACTATTTTCTCAATGGCTTGTTACACAGCATTATTAGATTACTTTTAATGGCAAAAACTGCAATGACTTTTACACCAATCTAATAGCAATTTTTGACTGATACAAGGACTTTGACCATAGCTTGTTTTGAAATAGTTGTTTACAAAATGTTAGGAGTTAACTATGTTGCCATTGTTTTCAGTTTAATATTAAATATCTATTCTGGGCTGTGTAATATTTTCAGTTTCTAAGTTATATAGGTGGGATGGTTACAGGTTTCATCGTTTGTGCCAATTTTTTTTCTTTCTTTCTTTCTTTCTCTTTTTCTTTTTTCTTTTGAGATGGAGTCTCACTTTGCTGCCCAGGTTGGAATGCAGTGGCACAATCTTGGCTCACTGCAAACTCCACCTCCCAGATTCAAGCGACTCTCCTGCCTCAGCCTCCGGAGTAGCTGGGACTACAGGTGCGGCACCACGCTTGGCTAATTTTTGTATTTTTGGTAGAGACAGGTTTTCTCCATGTTGGCCAGGCTGGTCTCGAACTCCTGACCTCAGGTGATCTGCCCGTCTCAGCCTCCCAAAGTGTTGGGAATACAGGCGTGAGTCACCACGCCTGGCCCCAATTCTCATTGTTAGCGGAAGAAAGAAGTATAAAGGTCTAGGAGAAAGAAGATTTTGATTAGCAATGACTTCCACAGGAACACATTGTGCATACTTTCAGATGCCTGTCAGAGTATTAATACTGGGTCTGATTGATCTCTTGGACCCTCACATCCTGAGCTGTATTTCATCAGTGACGTGAGCTAGCCTCATAACCCAGAGGTCAGTGATCAAGATATCACTGACTAATTCTGCTTTGAAAAAGCATACATAAGTACAGGGCATTAGACTGGGAGGAGGGAGGTCTGGGACCTAACCTTTATACCACCAATTACCTGTTACCCATAGGACAAGCCTCTTAGTAACTACTTGAGTCATAGATCGCGTAAGACTGTAAAGTTTTGCAGTTTTCCAATTCTAGATGTCTCACTTAGCTGTGTCAATTCACAGTAATATCAGAAAATGAAATTCTGACAATACCGTTATTAATAATGTAAGTATGGGAGAAACCAAAGAGGGGTCTACAGACACTTTTGTGGCTCCTCAAGTATCTCTCCAAATAAAATTAATTGAAGAAAGGACATGTACAAAAAGTGAAAAGACATCCATGTAACAAAAGGGAAATGGTATTAATACAGCAAAACTTCAAAATGAGATAAAACATGTAAAATGCTAAATTAAAAAATGAGTTATGATGAGAATGAGAAAAACATTGATGGCATTGGCTGACTGACTGGGTTACCTAAACCCGGAGAAATGGAGTCCCTTCCATGAGCCCTGTGCTTTAGAGGGTCCCACTCCAGTCTGGCCTTGGTTACTCCCCTCCTGTTTGAATAAAGAGATCAGGGATCTAGATCACATGCCCGCATGGACCAGATCCTATGTATCTAAAGCATGATCTAGGTAGCTTGGGATCCTGAAACTTCCTGCCAAAGGCTTTAAGTCTGCTTTGAGTACCTGCACAGGCCTCTTCCCTAACTCTGTCCTTCCAAGGATAGGTGGTCAACACATAGCTGTTTGCAGAGAATGAAATATAACCTGGATGTGTGAACTGAAATATGCTTACTAGTGTTCAGTATGGAGCCAGGGGTGGGAAGAGGAGTGGGGTAGACCTACTTCTGGCTTTACTGGTATGTAACTTGTGTAATCATACAAGCATCTACACAGAGAAAGATTCCAGACTTAGATTAGTACTCTGCTATTGCTATCTTGGTATTCTTAATAATTTCATCCTTGAACTTGTTCTTCAAACATCAAATCTAGTGAGAAAACTAAGCATGCACATGCATAGAGGAAGTACATGACATGTGGACGTCCACCGCCATTCTTTACCACTGCATTTGCATACACCATCATGGTGCCTCACTGGCACAGAATCTAGTAGACCCACAGTGAATAGGACTTCAGTGAGACTCGAAGCAATACAAGTATACGTGTTAGGTCTATGTCTAAGTGGGATTGCTAACAGCCCTGAGAGGCTAAGCTTTTCATCTGAACCAGAACTTGCTTTAAATGTGGAGAGAGTGCAATTGCATTCTAAGAAACACAAATTATCAAAGAACCCTAGCATATTCTTTATTGTGCATGTTAATTCTCTTTATTAGCCAATCATTTACACTGAAAATGATGACATAGAAGGAATGAGAAAGATAGGACAATTCATAGTTCCTTTTCCTTTTAGTACTTCCTGACTTATCAGTAAGCCAAAGGTAGAAATTTTTGTAGACATGCACACACAAAGAAGGGAACTAAAAAGGAGTTGAATTAATTTTGTGCAGTTTTTCCACTATTGTGCTAACAATGAAATATGTATTCATATATGAGCTATGCAATGCAAATCTTATCACTTAGGTCACTCTGCATACGAGTTAAATGTGCCTATATTTGCATATAAAGCTGCCAATGTACAATATAAAAAGGTTCACTATAAACATATTACAATATAAAAATATTTGCATTTAAATTGGCATTGTGTAACATGAGGATATAAGATTCATGCTAAACATTTAAAATTTTAATTGTTCTTTATTCAAATAGCAAATACAAAAACCCAGAACACGTTGATAAAGAAAAGGAAAAACTTCATATTTTAGTACATTTAATCATATTTTGCTTCTGCTTTCTTAATAGTGGCCTTACATTTTTATTTTGCACTGGGCCCTAAAAATTATGTAGCTCATTCTGTTTGTGAGGCTGTTGATTATGACCAGCTCTTATATTTGATATTATATTATATAAAAAATTTGATATGTTTCAAATTTTTAACCAGCCCTTTAAAGTTCTTTTTAAGCATATTTTCAAGAGAAGAGGATAAAACCAACTTAACAGATTCCAGTAGAATTAAAACTTGTCAACATTTGCATATATGTGATATGTAGGGATTTGTATTTTCTCTTGTTTTAGGACCTGCAATTATTAGCTGTGGGCTTGCTCTTTGGAGTCAATGGTGGTATGAAAATAAAGGACAGAAAGGATATTTGGTTTTTTGGGAAGAGAGAGTACTGACACAAGTGTTGTTTGCCTCTACAAAATCCAACTGTATCAATGTCAGAGAAAGTAGAGGAATGTATCTCTGTCTGAAAAATGAATGTTAAATTCTACAGAAACTCCTGAGGAGAGGAAGGCGGTTGTGACCGGGCATGGAACGGCAAAAGAAGTCTAGGCAGGCTTATGCTAGGAGTTCCCATTAGGAGATCAGTTAAGAGAAAACTCTGGAGTGGTGCTGCTTTGAAAAAGAAAAAAAACACCTGCGCAGCAGAGTTTTATCTCCAGGTTACAGCAGGCCATCATTAAAGTGTGGCTCATGTGTAAATAGACTGCCTGAGCCTTTAGAGTTGCCTTCTACTTTCTCCTACGTTCTGGAAGTTATATGATTGAAGGGGTAAAGCCTTTGAAGAAGAGCAATGTCCAGGGACGACAGACAGGGGGAGTTGCAAATGTTTCGGGTTAGGCAACAAATAGGTAAATTCAAGCCAAGATCATTGGACTAAGGGTCATCCATTCCAAGGCAAATCCTCTCTCCTTAAATTCACCAAGAGAATCAGAGAATAGAGCCTCGGTTTTGACCATCCTTCCTTGAGTACAAATTAACAATTGAAGTCATATCCTAGGCTACATACTGGGAACCTACAAGTGGGATGGCCATATAATTTATTATTAAAACCAGGACACTTTGGAGAGTGAAAAGGGGAAAAATAATTACCTGGGCTCAGTTGGTATAAACTGAGAATGTTCCAGGCTAACCAGGACACATGGTCACCCTACTCAAAATTTCATTTGAAAAAGTACCTTTCCGGATGAACAGATTAGAAAAAGTATTTGCCACAAGATGGACAGGTTGTAAGAGTAAAATAAAAGGCACAACTTCTGGGCAGGAAAACTAGAAACAAGTACTAATTTTGGATCCCCAAATTAGGAAAAAATATTCTCATATGGCCTGGCTTGACGAGTGAATGACTCCTTTGAGTGAAGAAAAGTTCATTTTGATTTCTGGGAGAATGTAGCCCTGTGCCAGGGCACCAACTTGGTGATGGAGCACAGGTGCATTTCAGGTCTCCTGGTCCTTTCAACTGTGCATGCGTATGCAAGTTTCAATTGGCAGAGTCATGTATGGTGGTCCTGCTGATGACCCGAGAAGAATGTGAGCACCAGGGACTGTAGCAAGACATTTGAGGAGCACGCAGATCATACAAAAGAGAATATATCAAAATCATAATTTCAGACTTAATTAAAAATAAACAGTGCTAGATTTTAAAATCAGCATACTAAGTAGTTGGAAAACAAAATGCAAGAATACTTATAATCTGAAGCAGGAACAAGTGAGTTTAAATAAAAAGCCATTTGTGAACACCATGAAAGGTCACTGAATTAAAACCATAAAGTGTGGCAAACAGGATAGGAAAGAGGAAAACCCCACATTTAAAAAATGTATTAGAAACATTAAGAACATTACAAAGAGAACATTCAAAAAGTCACAGAAAGAAAGAATGAGTAGATGAACTCTGCATCAATAGGTGTCATGTGAACATCAGGTTTCTCAATCGAAATGCAGTTCTGAAGATAATGAAGTAATAACTTCAAAGTTCAGGAGGAGAATGGATGGAAACCCTGAATTTTAAAACCTGCTAAGTTAGTTAACATTTGCATGTAGTCTCAATGAAGATATCTTGGGGTACATAAAACATCGGAAGGTTTACCATACAAAAACCTCATTTGAAAACACTTGTTAAGATAGCATATCATAAATAAATAAATAAGTAAATATGCTATGAAATATACTGAAAGTATAATAATGGTATTTTAATGTCTTAAAAAAATAAGGGTCAGATTAATTGTATATTCATAATAATTCACAGTTAAAATTCTTAATAAGGAAGGTAAGGGAAGCCCAGAGAAAGGTAAAAATGATGCTATATTGCTTTTCTTGTTTGAGGGACATTCTAGAGGGATGTTTGAAATACTCATATGGAGAAATGAATGTAAGCAGCAGTCTTTGTGATGTTCTTAATGTTTCTTATAATTTAATTTGTATTTAACCATAAAAAGAAAAAAGTGAGAATGTATACCTTTCAAATAAAAAAAGAGGAAAAAGCAATCTTTGCAATGAAAGGCCATAGAGGCAGGGGAAGCAAAATGAAATGAAAGTGAGAGAAATGGAAAATATTAAGTTAAATGGCCAAAGGAAGTCCTACTATAATATTAACTAGAGTAAATATCAATAAGTTGAATTCAATTACCAGACTACTGGATTAAAAACACAAGATCTAACAACATGCTGTCTGCATGAATCATACTTTAAATAATAGGAAAAAGAAAAGCTAATTATAAAGAATAAAAAAATTATATTAAGTCAATATGAACTAAAAGAAAGCCATTAAGGCAGGCCTCAGAGATATTGTGGGTTAGATTCTAGTCCACCACAATAAAGTGAATATTACAATCAAATGAGTCACTCAAAGTTTTTTGTTTTCCCAGTGCATAAAATAGTAATGTTGACCTATGCTGTAGTCTATTATATGTCTACACATGCACATACCTTATTTAAAAAATACTTTATTGCTAAAAAATACTAATGATCATGTGGGCCTTCAGTGAATCATAAACTTTTTCCTGATGAAGGGTCATGCCTCAGTGTTGATAGCCGCTAACTGATTTGGGTTGTGGTTGCTGAAGGCTGGGGTGACTGTGGTAATAACTTAGAGTAAGACAGCAATGAAGTTGTTCATGTCAATGAACTCTTCCTTTTATGAACGATTTCTCTGTAGCATGCATTACTGTCTGAGAGCATTTTACCCACAGTAGGATGTTTTTCGAAATTGGAGTCAAACCTCTCAAACCCTGCTTCTGATTTATCAATGAAGTTTACATAATGTTCTAAATCCTTCGTGGTCATTTCAACTATGTTCACAGCATCTTCACCAGGAGTTGATTCCATCTCAAGAAATCACTCTCTTTGTTCATCCGTAAGAAGCAATTCCTCATCTTTTCAAGTGTCATCATGAGATTTTAGCAATTCAGTCACATAGAATTAGAAGCTCCACTTTGAATTTCTCTTTCTCTTGCTATTTTAACTAAGTCTTCAGTTCCTTCCTCCACTGAAGTCTTGCATCCCTCAAAGTCATCTATGAGGATTGAAACCAACTTCTTCCAAACACCCATTTACATTGATATTTTGACCTCCTCCCATGAATCACAAATGTTCCTAATGACACCTAGAACAGTGACTCCTTTCTAAAGGTTTTCAATTTACTTTGCCGAGATCCATCAGAGAAATAACTATCTATAGAAGCTATAGGCTTACAAAATGTATTTCTTAATAAAACTTGAAAGTCAAAATTACTCCTTGATCCATAGTCTGCAGAACGGATTTTGTGTTAGCAGGTATGAAAACAACTTAATCTTGTATGTCTCCATCAGAGCTTCTGGGTGACCAGGTGCATCGTCAATGAGCATTAGTATTTTGAAAGGAAACTTTTTTGGGGGACAGTAGGTCTCATTGATGTGCTTAAAATATTTGGTAAACCATACTTTAGAGTTGTACAACCATCCAGACTTTGTTGTACCATTTACAGAGCACAGGCAGAGTAGACTTAGCATGGTGTTTAAAAGCCCTAGAGTTTTTGGAATGGTAAATGAACATTGCTTTCAAGTTAAAGTCAACAGATGCAGTATCCTTGTCCTAGTCTATTTGTATTGCTATAAGGAATACCTGAGGCTGGGTAATTTATAAAGCAAGGAAGTTTATTTGGCTCCTGGTTCTGCAGGCTTTACAAGAAGCATGGCACAGCATTGTGTCTGGTGAGAGCTTAGGCCTGCTTCCACTCTTGCAGAAGGCAAAAGGGAAATTGCTGTGAAGAAATCACATAGTGAGAGAGGAAGCAAGTAGGCAAGTAGAAGGTGTTAGACAACCAGCTCTTATGGGAACAAATAGACCAAGAATCCATTTACTACCATGAAGATGGCATCAAGTCATTCGGGAGGGATCAGCTCCTGTGACCCAAACTACTCCCATTTTGGAGGGGTCAGTAAATCCAAATTATAGTAGCCCTTAGCAAGAGAGTCGGCCTGTCCTTTGAACCTTTGAAGCCTGGCATTGACTTCCCCTTTTTAGCTATGGAAGTCCTAGATGGCATCTCCTTCCAATAGAAGGCTGTTTTATCTACATTGAAAATCTGTTAGTGTAGCCACCTTAATCAATGATATTAGCTAGATCTTCTAGACAACTTGCTGCAGTTTCTACAACAGCACTTGCTGTTTCACCTCGCACTTGTATGTTATGAAGATGAATTCTTTCCTTAAATTTATGAACCAATCAATGCTAGATTCAATCTCTTCTGCAGCTTCCTCACCTCACTCAGTCTTCATAGAATTGAGGAGAGTTAGGGCCTTTTTCTGGATTAGGCCTTGGCTTAGGAGAATGCTGTTGGTTTGATATTCTATCTAGATCACTAAAATATTTTACATTTCATGGATAAGGCTGTTTCGCTTTCTTATCATTTGTTTGTTCATTGAAGTAGAATTTTTAATTTTTTTTCAATAACTTTTCCTTTGCATTCAACAACTTGGCTAACTGGTATAAGAAGCCTAGCTTTCAGCCTATCTCAGTTTTGGACATTCCTTCCTCACTTCATATAATTAGTTCTAGCTTTTAACTTAAAGTAAGAGATGCATGACTTTGCCTTTCAGTTGAGCACTTAGAGACCATTGTAGGGTTATTAATTAGCTTAATTTCAATATCGATGTGTTTCATGGAATAGGGAGACTTGAGGAGAAGGAGATGGGGAAAAGGCTGTTTGGTGGAGCAGTCAGGACACACACAATATTTATTGGATTTATTGGTTAAGTTCCCTGTCTTATATAGGTGTGTTTTGTGGTGCCCCAAACAGTTGCAATAGTAATCACAGATCACTTAAGAGATATAAAAACATACTAAGTTTGAAATATTGCAAGAATTAGCAAAATGTGACACAGACACACAAAGTGAGCTCATGCTGTTAGGAAAAAGTGGAACTGATAGACTTGCTTCAATGCAGGGTTTCCACAAACCTTCATTTTATAAAGTGAAGTCAATCAAGGAAGTTACACCTGTATAGTGACTAAAAAGTAGATCAAATTTATGGATAGAAAAATGTATTGAGAGATGATATATACTAGAAAAACAATAGATCAAGAATGCAATATAATTATGAGCATATATATGTGTAAAATAGAGTGCAATATATGTGACAAAACAACTGATAGAAGCATATAAAAAATTTAAAATATCAAAAAACTTTATTTGTTTGTTTGTTCATTTGTTTTTGGAGACAGGGTCTTTGCTCTGTCACCCAGGCTGGAGTGCAGTGGCACAACCATTGCTCACTGCAGCCTCAAACTTCTGAGCCCAAATGATCCTCCCACCTCAGCTTCCCAGTCAGCTAGGACCACAGGCATGTGGCACCATGGCCAGCTGCTTTATTTATTTTTATTTTTTCTATGTTGCCTAGGCTGGTCTTAAACTCCTGGCCTCAAGCAATCCTCCTGCCTCAGCTTCCCCAAGTACTGGGATTACAGGTGTGAGTTACAATGCCTGGTCAAAATTTGGTATTTTAATTCCAGTTTCTTAGAAACAGTTAGATCCATCAGACAAAAAGAAGCAAAAATAAAAGTTTGAATAATGCTATTAATAAAATCAAATTGATTCAGGAAGAACTTTCTATTCAACAAACAAAATCATTTCCAAGTTATATGAGAGTTTTACAAAAAGTTGTCAGAAAGAAAACTTTGATGCATTTGTAAGAAATGATAGCACATTACAGAATACATAGTCTTCTAAAATAGTGTCATATGTATAAAATTAATAAAAGAATAGATGAATTAATTTCATATATCTGCTTATTAAATACACATTTAAAATCTATACAATGATCTTTGAGTTAAAGAAAAGGTCAAGATGAATTCTTAAATTCTTAAAGCTAAATGGCAAAAAACACTTTACATTAAAATTTGAGTTAAAGTAGTGCTCAGAAATATCTAGGTTTAAATCCACGCTTGTTAAAACATAATATACTTGAAACAAACAACATAGTCTTCTATCCTACAAATTAGGGGAAGAGATGTAACTATTTTTTAAAAAAGAATTTGTAAGTTAACTTTATAGTAAGTTATACATGTCAAGTCAGATATCTCTGAGAGATCCCCCTTCTAAAAACAAGCAAACAAAACCCCTCCCTGTCCCAGAAAAGCCATGTATCTTTAAAAGATTCATAAGATAGAAAAACCTCTGGCAAGAATATTGGAGAAATGCAATAGGGAGAAAATGCAAACCATCAAAATACCAAATGAAAACTATAGAAAATACTACAAACATACTTAGTAGACAGAGAAATAATTTTAAAACATGTAAATAAACTATATGCTACTAAATTTGTTTGGAAACAAATGTAATGAATGAATTTCTGAAATGAATTACTTTCTAAGAAAAGAAGGGTAAAGTGGCACATATTTGACATAAACAGAAATCATAGAAATAGACTATGTGAATAGATAACCACTTAAAAGATTGAAATAGAAATAAAAGAGTAGCCAGGGGTAGAATACACACACACACACACACACACACACACACACACACACACACACAGACAAACTCAAAGTCCAAGTAATGTTGCTGATAGATTCTAAAATATTTCCAAGAAATGGATCATTCCTATTAGCTTTTACGATTTTTACAAGATTTACAAGAAGATCAGAAAATATACTGTAAAACACGTAAAGTGAAAAAAATTAGAAAACTAGAATTAAAAGAGGGGAAGATTGATTTATTTTTATTTTATTTATTATTTTTTTTTTGAGACAGTCTTGCTCTGTCGCGAGGCTGGAGTGCAGTGGCGCGATCTCAGCTCGCTGCAACCTCGCCTCCCGGGTACAAGCAATTCTTCTATCTCAGCCTCCCAAGTAGCTGGAACTATGGGCACACGACACCACGCCCAGCTAATTTTTGTATTTTTAGTAGTGATGGGGTTTCATCAGGTTGGCCAGGATGGTCCTGATTTCCTGACCTCATGATTCGTTTGCCTCGGCCTCCCACAGTGCTGGGATTACAGGCGCGAGCCACCGTGCCTGGCCAGATTGATTTATTTTTTCAGCTTATTTTCAAAATCAGTCAACCAATTAGCCATATATTTAAAAATCATGCATTATTTATTGCAGGAATTCAGGGATGGTTTAACATCAGAAAGTTGAGCTTTACAATAAAGAAGAAAAAAGCTATTAATAAATTCTTAATAAATGTTCCCTAAAAAGCTTTGGAAAACATTTAAGATCAAAATTTTCAGAACATAAGATATAGAATAGAACTTTCCCTACTTAATAAACATATATTAAAAAGCAAATAAAAACTAAAGCTAAAAATGCTGTATTAAAATTTATGGAGAAAGTTTAGTTGAATTTTCATTAATACTGTGAGCACAATAGAATATCCATTATTACAATATGATTTATTATAGTATTGGCAGTCCATAGACATAATGAATGACAAAACATTATGTGTATAAACATTGGAAAGAAAAGAAAAATTATCTTTATTAGCAGAACATATACTCAGAAAATACAACAGAATGAAGAAATAAATTCTTTAATTATAATTCAGCTAGGTTACAGGCTACATGAACTAAAATATGTCAATACACCCTCATTGCTAACAAAAAACAAAAGCTGAGAAAAAATTTTCATCCACAATCTCAAAAACATTTTATGTAAAATCTAGGATATAACCTAAAAACAAATATAATACCTGAGTGAAGAAAATTTAAAAGTTATAAAAGAATAGAAAAATTTCTTAAAGGGTGAGATAGACCTTTGTTCCTGAGTAGTATAATCTAATACCTAATTATATCATTTATACTGAACTATCCTGTTTGTTCAGTCCATGCAAAATAAAAATGCCAGCTCAGTTTTTCTGAGAAGTTGGAATACAAAAATAGCTTTCAAAAGGAAGGTTCATAAGTAAATTAAAAAAAAAAAATTAAAAAGTGAAATTGCTCATACATCATCATAAAACAAATTCTAGTAATAAAACTAGTATGGCATATGTTGTAGGAACTAATATTGCAAAATATATAGCACTGTTCAAAAGAAATATAATGCAAGCTACACATATGTGGTGGTACTTTTTGCTTAGGTACTTTATGGAAAAGAAGCAGATTATATAAATGTTGATAATATTTTGTATTTAACCCAGTGTAACCAAAATGTTATTATTTCAACACGTAAGCAATATAAAAATTTAGTGAGATACTTCACAATTTTCTCAATGAAAAAAATTTGAAATTCAGTATGTATTTTAGATGTAAAACACATCTCAAATACTCAATAGCTGTAAGAGGCTAGCTACTATTCTGGATGTTGTGAACACAAAATTGACCCACTTATTCATGAACATTACAGAAAAAAATTAGAAAAGTATCAATTGTTTTATAGATGATGTTGGGAAATACAATGCATTTTAGGAAGAAGAATAAACTTGGGTGCTTAACTCACCTTTCATACAGCAGTAAATGCATATAGAATAGAGATGTTCATGGGAAAGGCAAAACTGTAAAGTTCAAAGAAGAAGACACAGGAGAGGGCTTTGTGCCCTATGAGTGGAGAAATAATCCTTCATGATACCTTAAACAAAAGTTGTAAACAATGTACCAGCTTAATTATATAAAAATCAACATTTTATACTCAACAAAGAATTTCACAAATAAAATTAATAGAGAGCAGAGAAATTCACTGAGAGGAGAAATGTCAAATGTGAACAACAGATTAAAATTCCAGTGAATCTAAAGGAAGACAGAAAACCCAAAGGAAAGGGGATAGGAATAGGCAATTGGAAAATAGAAAACCAGATAAACATTGATTCTATTTCATATGTCTTTCCCGGACTTTGAAGACCAAATGGCCATATGTCTTTACATCTTCTGTTCCAATTACTCTGTATATAGCTACAGTATTAATGATGCACTTAGAGCTATGGATGAAGATACAAAGAGGTGCACGAATGCAACTATGTTCCTTTCTCTCTTCTGCAGTCTCTGTAATGTGACACTGCGTTTTTCTTCCTTAAGGTAGGGTTTTCATCAGCACAAGAAAGAATTACTTTCTTTTCCCATTGAGTACTGTAAATGTAGTTTTAAATTGTTCAAACCCTTCAAATTTGCCTCTTCCTTTTTTTTTTTTTTTTTTTTTTTTGAGACGGAGTCTCGCTCTGTCGCCCAGACTGGAGTGCAGTGGCGCGATCTCGGCTCACTGCAAGCTCCGCCTCCCGGGTTCACGCCATTCTCCTGCCTCAGCCTCCGGAGTAGCTGGGACTACAGGCGCCCGCCACCACGCCTGGCTAATTTCTTTTTGTATTTTTAGTAGAGACGGGGTTTCACCGTGTTAGCCAGGATGGTCTCGATCTCCTGACCTCGTGATCCGCCCGCCTCGGCCTCCCAAAGTGCTGGGATTACAGGCTTGAGCCACCGCGCCCGGCCTGCCTCTTTCAATAGTTGACTTTGTAATCAATTCTCAGACAAGAAAAAAAAAAAAAAATGGGAACAGCAAAAGAGCAATTACTACCAAAAGAACAAAGTCCATTTCATGCTTAAATATTATATTCTGTAAAGAGGAATGAGTGAGTGTTTATGTGCATGTGTATGTGTATTTGCCTGGGAATTCTGATTATGTGGCCATTAAAATGATATTCGCCTAATACATACTTGTCAATCATTTTTCAGTGGTAACATTAAACCAGTGTGACCCAGCTGAGATGTTAGGGAACTTGCTTTTTTCCTTCTCTGGTACACGAGAGACCAGGCTTGGCATAGATCCTCACAATACTCTGGTGGATAGGTACCTTGCAGATATGCGTACTGAGAATAAAGACCAATTATATTCTTTGCTTTAATTTATTTTAGTACTCATTTTATAGTATTGCTTTGAGTTAGTATTTTTGAATCATTCCTTTCTAGCAGGCTTTTAAGCCCCCAAAGTTATTGTGGGGATAACTCAAGGTGTTCGTGGGGTATGTGAACTGTTTCACTACTCTACTGAGGGAGAAAGGAGAAAAATTGTGTTTCAATGGTGGTAAATTAGAACCAGGTATTTCATGGAAGTATCTGCACACCTAGGGCAATGCAAGGGTGATCTGAAAAGAAGGAAGCTAAAGTTGGAGACTGAAAAATGAGTTAGAAATAGTTTAGAATAAGTTATATTTGATAAATTCAAAGGAAGATAACATTTGTAAACTAATATATTTTCTTTGAGTATACAAAGAAGGTTAAAGGTTAGTTATAAAATGTTAACAGCTAGTTTCAGCATCTTTTACACTTTATTTCTTTTTGCTTATCCTAAAACTGGCCGTATATTAGAATCATCACTGGAAGAAAAAAAAAAACAAAGTCCAGATGCTCAAGCCCTATCACTAACAATCATCATTCAATAGGATCTGAATTTCTTCTATGGTTAAAAACCTCCACATGTGATTCAGATGTGATTCACAGCCCTAACTTAAAGCCTCTGCTTTATAGTAAATAATACATTATATAATTAGTTCATGGTTATATTAATAGACATGAACTTTCAGTGGTTTAGTCATGTCAAATGTACTCCCCACTTGGAGAAAAAAGAGAAACTAGTACTCTTTACTGCCACATGGTGGCAGCATACATATATTGCAAGGGCAATTATTGTAGGAGGCCAATTTAATAAAACATTTCAGAAATAGAAAACTATATAGAGATCATCTAGTCAGATTTACACCTGAAAACTAAGGCCCATATACATGAAATGATTTATCTCAAGTCAAAGATAGTGAAAGAATATGAAAATTTAAAAAATTTCTGGATTTTAAATTTAGTGCTATTTCTATTAATGTCAAATTATAGCTCAAACTTTAGTCTAACAAATTTGATATTGACTTCTTGCTCACATTTACTACTGTGTGGCTTTCAGCAAGTTAATAAAATACATTGAACCTTGCTTTTCACATTTGTAGAATGTAAAATAGTGAGACTTGAATGATGTATAATATGAGAGATCCTAGAATCGTTCTTAATATGTACAAATATTTTAAAAAATTGGCTCTCATCCCCTTTAAACAATCCCTATTCATTTAATGGTTAAAAGAGCTATTCAGCTAGCAAGCCACCCCAGAGCTGACAAGATTTTGGCAAGAGATATGGGATTTTTTTTTCACTGGAGTTCCTTAGACTTGATATTTGAACTGCACTTAAACATCAACTTCTGTTGTTTACATCATATTAATAAATTTGATAAAAGAAAGTTTAAAAGAAATATGCAGAAATTAAGCAGCTGTCTGACTTTTAAGAAATATATTTCTTAAATATATTAAGAATATATATTGGTGGCAAGAACCGTAAATAGTATTTTGATGGGAGATCTGAACAAAAACAGTGTTTTGATGATAGATCATGTTACTCTTTTTCCCCTATTAAGGGTAATTAGAATTCTTTTAAAATGTATTTTAATGAGCAGCAATTTCCTTCTCGCCATTCAAGCTATCTAACAAGAAAAAGAGCTTCCCAGAATTGATTAAAATATTTTAAAAATAAAGTGAATAACTTTTTGCAACATTTTCCAAACCTTCATCAAATTGGGTGAGGACTTTCTAAGATCATCATTTTATAGCTCTGTCTCCATTTTCAAGTTGCTCAAATGAATGGGCCTAATAAATGAGCAATTAAACCAGAACTTCACTCCTTTATTTATTTATTTATTTATTTATTTATTTATTTATTTAAGGGACAGGGTCTCACTCTGTTGCCAAGGCTGGGGTGCAGTGATGTGATCCCTTCATAGCTCACTGTGACCTCAAACCCTTGGACTCAAGTGACCCTCTCTTCTCAGCCTCTCAAGAAGCTAGGACTACAGATGTGCACCATCATACTCAGCGTGCTAGGCTATTTTTGCATTGCTACAATATATACCTGAGGCTGGGTGTTTATAAAGAAAAGAGGTTTAATTGGCTTATGGTTCTGCCGGCTACACAGGAAGCATGGCACTGGCATCTGCTTGGCTCCTAGGAAGGCCTCAGGGAGCCTTCCTGAGGCTCATGGAGGAAGGTGAAGTGGACGCAGGCACATCACATGGAGAGAGTGGGAACAAGAAAGAGCAAGTGGGTGGCAAAGGTGCCACATACTTTTAAACAGCCAGATCTTGTGAGAACTCACTCACTTGAGAAGGTCACTTGAACCCAGGGGTTTGAGGTCACAGTAAGCTATGATCACATCACTGCACTCTAGCCTTGGCAACAGAGTGAGAACCCTGTCTCTTAAAAAAAAGGGGGTGGGGAGTGAAGCTCTGGTTTAATTGCTTACTTATTATGCACATTCATTTGAACAACATGAAAGAGGAGATCACAAGGACAGCACCAGGTCATGAGCCATCTGCCTCCATGACCCAAAACCGCCCACTAGGCCTCAGCTCCAACATTGAGGATTGCATCTTAATATGAGATTTGGAGGGGACAGGATCCAAAATATTATTCTGCCTCTGGCCCCCCAAATCTCATTCCTTCTCACACTGCAAAATACAGTCATCTCTTCCTAATGGTCCTCTAAAGTCATAACTCATTCCTGCATTAACTCCAAAGTCCCAAGTCCAAAGTCTCATCTGGAGATGAGTTCCTTGCACCTATGAACTTGTGAAATCAAAACTAGTTATTTATTTCCAACATACAATGGGAGTACTGGTATTGGGTAAATATTTTTATCCCTAAAGAAAGAAATTGTCCAAACGAAAGGGGCTATAGGCTCTATGCAAATCTGAAACCCAACAGGGTAGTCATTCAATCTTAAAGTTCCAAAAATAATCTCCATTGACTCCATGTCTTGCCTTCAGGGCACAACAGTTCAGGGGTGGGCTCCCAATGCCTTGGGCAAGCTGCATCCCTGTAACTTTGCAGGGTGCAGACCCTGTGGCTGCTCTCATAAGTTGGAGTTGAGTGCCTGCAGTTTTTCCAGGCACAGGATTCAAGCTGCTGGTGGACCTACCATTCTGGAGTCTAGAGGACAGTGGCTTCCTTCCCATAGCTCCACTAGGCAGTACCACAGTGGGGACTCTGTTGGACCTCCAAACCCACATTTTCTCTCTGCACTGCCCTAGTAGATGTTGCCTGTGAGGGCTCAGCCCCTGCAGCAGACTTCTGCCTGGGCACCTAGACTTCCCTATACATCCTCTGAAACCCAGGCTAAGACTGCCTAGCCTCCTTCACTCTTGCACTCTGCATGCATGCAGGCTTAACACCACATGGAAGCCTCCAAGGCTTACAAGCTTGTGCCCTTGAAAGCAGCAGCTAGAGCTATACCTGAGGCCCTTTGAGCCATGGCAAGAACTAGAGCAGTAGGGATGTGGGCAGCAGCCTCCCTAGGTGGACCAGGGCCTTAGTGCTCTGGGCAAGGCCCACAAAACCATTTTTCCTCTTAGGTCTCTGGGCCTGTTATGGGCAGAGACACCTCAGAGATTTCTGGAATGCCTTCAAGGCCTTTTGTTTATTGCTGTGGCTACCAGCATTTGGATCCCTTTTAGTTATGGTACTAATTCTAGCAAGTGCTTGTTCTGCAGTCTTCTTGAATTCTTCTCCTTATAATGCTTTTTCTTTCCCTGCCACATGGCCAGACTGCAAATTTTCCTAACTTTCACATTCTGCTTTCCTTTTCAATATAAATTCCAACATTAAGTCATTTCTTTGCTCCCCCATCTGAGCATAGCTTTTGAGAAGCAGCCAGGCCACTTCTTGAAAGCTTTGTTGTTCTGAACTTTCTTCCACCAGATATCCCAAGAAATTATTCTTAAGTTCAAACTTCCCAGATCTCTAGTGTATGGACACAATACAGCCAAGTGCTTTGCTAAGGCATAACAAGGGTGACCTTTGCTCCAGTTCCCAACAAGTTTCTTATTTCCATCTGAGACCTCGTCAGCCTAGATGTCACCGCTGATATCACTATTAGCATTTAGGTCACAATCATTTAACCAGTCTCTAAGAAATACCAAGCTTCCCATCACCTTCTTTTCTTCTTATGAGCCTTCTAAACTCTTCAAACCTCTGCTTGTTACCCAGTTACAAAGCTGCTTCCATATTTTCAGGTATCTTTATAGTAATGCTCCACTCTTCAGTACCAATTTTCTGTGTTAGGCCACTTTTTTTTTTTTTTTTTCTTATTAAGAAATACCTGAGGTTGGGTAATTTATAAAGAAAAGAGGTTTAATTGGCTCAAGATTCTGCAGGGTGTACAGGAAGGATGGTGCCATTATCTGCTTGCCTTCTGGGAGAACTCAGGGAGCTTTTACTCGTGGTAGAAGGTAAAACAGGAGCAAGCACATCACATCGCAAGAGTGGGAGCAAGACAGAGTGTGAGGGACGGGTGCCACATACTTTTAAACAAACCGATCTCTTGAGAACTCACTCACTATCATGAGGGCAGCACTAAACCAGGAAGGATCCACATCTGTGACTCAAACACCTTGCACAAAGCCCCACCTCCAATACTGGGGATTATATCTCAATATGATATTTGGAGGGGACATTCACAATAAAACCTGGCTAATGTTTTTGTTTTTATTTTGTAGAGATAGGGTCTCACTATATTGGCCAGATTGGTCTCAAATATCTGGCCTCCAACAATCTTTCTACATCAGCCTTCCAAAGCACTGGAATTACAGATGTGAGCCATCACACCTAGCCTTTTATTCTTAATATATTTTTAAATTTATGTGCAAACAGTATGAAATAAACAGGCCAACAAAGGATCAGAGAATTCAGTTATGAAAAGGAATTCAGTATTGATATATGCCACCACACGGATAAAATTGGAAACACTACATTAAGTGAAGGAAGCCAGATACAAAAGGTGACACATTGTATTAATATATTTCCATTTATATGAGCTATCAGGAGGAGGCAAGTCCATGGAGACAGGAAGTCTCTATTACATAAAAACAGAAAGTTGTTGACAGGGGTGTTGGTGCAGGGGAAATAGGGAGTGATGCTAAATGGTATGAGGTTTCCTTGTGGGGTGATATAAGTATTCTGGAACTAGATAATGGCAATCGTTGCTCAACATTACACATGTATTAAGTTCCACTTAATTGTACACTATAAATGATGAAAATGGTGAATTTTATGTTACGTGTATTTTACTACAATAAAAGAAGAAACGGATTACAGAAAATAAGGTGATCTGGTCAAGAATAAACACAGCTCTACTATTCAGTTTTCTCTCAGGTCTCCTACTGACCTCAGCAAAGAGTAGTTGGAACCTGTAGATGTTGTTGTTGTTTTTTTAATTTAACACAGTCCTGACAAAATTAAAGGGAAATCAAATAATAAAATCCAATGATTTCTCCTTAGCACATCTATGACATCTGTTTTGTTAACTTCCTACTCAGTCATATGGACAGACATCCACATTTCAATTTTGCATTTCCTCTACTTCAGCACACAGTTCATTTACAAATGTACACACCAGAATTCCTTCATTCAGTGGACTCTCCGGTGCTACCTCTAATCAGTCTCATGGAAAGAAAACAAAAGGAGGGAAAAGCCTTCAATTGGCCTGGTAGACAAGGGACAAAAATCATTGCAGGAGAAGAAGAGCACTGCCTGAGTGTCAAAATAGAAAAGTTGATTTTCCTTTTCCTTTTCTTTTTACCTTTCTTATCAGTCTTCCTTCTGCCTACTTTTCCCTTCATTCTTTCGAATTTAAAAAACACTAATTGGCTGCATTATTTTTATTTATTTGTAAAACAGCTATAATCAGTTTTCTGCTGTTCTGCAAGTGTTATTGTTGTGAACCATGCCAGAGGGGCTTTGGTGGTTGATGCAGGAATCTCTTGGGAACTTAACTTTTCCAATTTTGGGGGTGAAAGATTTTGTTTGAATTGGCTTTTGCTAGTGCTTTAAGCTTGGTTCTTGCCTCTTTAACAAAGGACAGAAAAGCACCACATTTTCTTTGAGGTTATAACAAATAAAGGATTGTGTTTCCTCTTTGAGGCTTTTAGGTGTTTTTGCTAGGTCCTTTAATAGCTAGATAGGTATTCCAGGAAGATGACATAATTCGATAGAAATAATCTGATATTTTAGAATTTGCTTTAGCCATCCTGGTCCCCCTCTACTTCTTGTAGCAAATGACTTTAGGAGGGCATTACTGTGTCTCTACAGAAAAATCTAAAACAAATTAGCTGGGCATGGTGGCTTGAGTCTGTAGTCCCAGCTACTGTAGGGGCTAGGGTGGAGGATTGCTTGAGCTCAGGAGTTTAAGGCTGCTGTGAGCTATGATTGTGCTACTGCATTCCAGTCTGGGCAGTGGAACAATACCTTGTCTCAAATAAAAAATGTTTTAAAAAGGAGAGTGTTATCTTTATATATATATGTAATATATATATATAAACTTAAATATTTAAGTAGGCATTGTATATATAAGTATGATATATATTTAAAATGTTATGTGCATAGGAATTTGCTAATTATAAAGAATTATGATATAAAATGAGCAATATTTTAAATGAAATGGCCAAAATTCTGAAACCACTTTGGCAAATATGATGACAATGAGAGAAATCAAACATGGCTGACTCCATTTTGTCTCCAGCCTTAGACTGGCTGTCTTCACTCATTCCTGGGAGTAGGCCAAGCTAACCATGGGGGAAATTTAATTTATAGTTTAACTTTGAAGCAAGAATGAAAATAGTCCCTAAACTGATCCCCTCCTTGTTTGGGGACTGAAACTGCCTTTGTAAGATTAGCAAAAGTCCACAAGGTTAGGATCATGGGAGGGGCCTAAACTCTGCAAAGACGTAAGCATAGTTTCTATAATCCTTTACTGCTCAGGAGTCAGTCACGTGGCCAGAGGTCACACGATCTGTGACTCCCCCAATTGCTCCAAAGATAACATCAGTATTATAGAACCTACGATTGGCCTTCTGATATGTTTTTCAGACATTTACAACCAAGTGACCCCACCTGGACTCATGACTTATGACTCAACTGGTCCTGTGGTCCCCCACCCAGAGGCAGAGTCAGTGCACAAGGACAGGTTTCCGCACACCTATAATTGCATTCCCAACCAATCAGAAGCCCTTATTCCCTATTCTCCTGCCCACCAAATGATCCTTGTAAAACCCAAACCTTCAAGTATTCAGGGAGAATGATTTGGGTAATAACTCCAGCCCTTGGGCTCAGTGGCCTTGCATTCATTTAATTCTTTCCCTCTTGCTATACCACTGCAATAGGGAAAGTCTCATTGAATAGGTTTTTTCTGTGCAGTGGCAGGAAGAACTTGTCAGATGATTACAATTCCTCCAACCTAGAGATGACTACTTTTAAAATTCTTGGATTATGTCTAAATCATATCTATACATCTCTCTGCTTACATATCTGTGTGTAAACATGCACATATACACACACCCATATGCTATATATATATGCTTCATGTTTTAATGTATATGATATAAATACATATGTATATTTTTGTATATGCACATATAGAAATATTAATCATATTTTCATGTATAAAATTATATGATTTCATGTTTGTATATAGATATCATAAAAACTATGTATACATGTATGTAAATATATGATTACATACATACACAGACATATGCTAATTTTTAAAAGGAACCAATATGAACACATTTCTATATCAATAAAAATAGTAGTGTTTCATTGTTTTAATAATGGTTTATAGTTTTCCACTGCATGTGATTCTATAATTTTTTATGATTCTATAATTTTTTATGAACAATTCTCCTTTATTGATGTCAACTTATTTTTAATATTTTTGCCATTATTAACAAGTCTATGAACAATATGGTAGGCAAGATTATTGGAAAAACACTTAAAAAATAAAACCTTTACATATTCTAGGTTAAATGTAATCTACTTACTTTTATGGGTACGGTTGACTTAGAAGAATGTAATTAAAATTACCCAAACAGAAAGGGTTACACTGATGTGAAAGTTGTGGCTAGCGTAGATTGCAGGTCTTGACATCCAAGAATGGGAGTTGGCAAACTTTTTCTAATGGGGTCAATTAGTAAGTGCTTTAGGCTTTGTAGGAAAAGAGGCAAAATTGAAGATACGATGTAGTACTTACATAACCATTTAAAATGTCACTACTCAAAACACAGGAAAATGACTCATAGTTCATAGGCTATAAAAAAATAGCTGTATGGATTTGGCCTGTGGGCCATAGTTTGCTGACATCTGACCTAAAGACTTGCACTAATGGCAGAGACAATGTGGAAGGCAGGAGATAAGACTTTATCCATACTGAATGGGAACTTAGAACTGAGAATCTATACCTAGCCTTATCTTTAATTCAAAGGAGGACCAGGAAAATATCTACTGTCAAAGGAAGACTAAGACAAATTCTGTTGGCTTCTTCTCTGAGTAGAAAACAAGATAGGAACTCTTGAGAACTTAGAACCTCATATCTACTTTCAGAGTGTTTGGGCTGAGAATTTGCTTATAGTTCTAGAGACAAAAGTAAATAAATTAACCTAAAGTGTTCCCAGCTAGGTAGTCCTTTAAACACAAAAGCCAATCCCCTCTGGAGAGGTACACTCTCAACCCTGATCTTATGGCCACAAAGTTTAGCCAAATGTGAGCTCAAAATCTAAATTCACACAATAATGAAAACATCAGCTGCAATGAAAGTGAATCAGCAAAAACACACAATAACGTAATTTGATTCTTGGAACCACCAGAAGTTGGAATGATCAGGTACAGGATAGAAAATAAATAAATGTATATATTATAATTTGTATATATTATAAAAAATGAATATATTATAATATACTACTATATAGTACATATAAGTATATGTACTATATATTATATAATATGTCATATATAAATATATGTACTATATATTATACATTTTTATATATTTATATATTTTATTTATTTACATAAAAATATTTTTAAATTTTATATATAGTACAGATATATACATAATATAAAAATGATATATTTATATATTTTATAAATATATAAGATATATAACTATGATATATAATATATATTTAAATACAAATTTATATATAAATATATATTACATAGATATATATTATATGTAAAATTTGAATTTGTAATATGTTTGAATTTGTAATATAAATATAAAATTGTATATAATAGAATTTATAATATAATTTGAATTATAATATATTCTTATATATAACACATTATATAATATACGATATAGAGTTATACATATAGTTATATATGCACACAATTTGAATATGAACAAGGAACTAGGTACAATTTAAAGATGCTCGGTAGAATTTAAACAAATATAAAAATACATGTAATCAAGAAAGCTAAAAACCCAATGGTATAAACCATGGAAGTAAAGAGAGAAATGATGCTGCTTTCAGAAAAATAGCATATCATATTTTCTGCTTGATTATATTAGTAGATAGATCTTGAAAAGAAGTTATTTTTAATCACTTTCTGTCCCTTCAGCATGTAAAAAATATTTTTGTAGGGCTTCCCTTCAAATGAAAGTAAGAAGTAGTAAAAGACAAAATAGTCAACAGGGCAAAGAAATGCCAACATGTTCATTGTACAGAGTGAATTAAGTCTTGGGCCAGCAATAATGTGGAGGAGCTGACCCTTACAGACTTAAAGGAATTTGGGACTTTCAAAGAGGCTTGTCACAAATAAAAAGATTTGTTAAAGTTAATGAGCAAGTGTTCAAATTAAGAGGTTAGAAAAGCAAAACAGGGAAGGTGTAGTGGCTCATGCCTGTAATCCCAGAATTTAGGGAGGCTGAGGTGGGCAGATTGTTTTAGCCCAGGAGTTCCAGACCAGCCTAGGCAATAATGGCAAGATCTTGTCTCTCAACAACAACAACAACAACAACAAACAAACAAACAAAAAAGCCAGGTGTGGTAATACAGCACTCCAGCCTGGGAAACAAACCCAGACTCTGTCTCAAAGAAAAAAAAAAAGAAAGAAAGAAAGAAAGAAAAGGAAGGAAAAGAAAAGCAAAACAATAAACCCAGAGAACATAGAAAGAAGTAGATAATAAAGATAAGAGCAGAACTTAACAAAACAGAAAAATAGTATATAAAATTGAGGTGATTTCTAGACTCAAATGATAGTGCTTTAAAAAGATTTAAACACAAACAAGCATTTTATTTATTTGTGTTTTCGTTTTTCGTAAAATGTTTTGTTAAGTTCTGCTTTACTTAGTAAAGTACATTTGAGTGTCTAATCCAAGATACGTGTAATAGCTACTTTTCTGTTATAGCAACATTTTGTTGAGAAAATGTGGGAGTCATTGTAGATTTTTGATTTAAAAAATTAAGACATTAAAAATTGTGTTGGCAGATGATTTTCCTGGTTCAACTGTGGGGATGAGTTGGAAAGTGGCTAGAAGGGAAATTAGCTTAGCCAAAGTTAAACTCATATGTGGGTGAGCATTCATTAAATATTTATGATCTATGTTTTTTTCTGATCATCATTTATCCCAATGTATGCCCCTTTTTGATGTCTGATTAATCATTATCAAAGATATAATTAACAATAATTATTACTATAAGTATTAAGTTTTGCCTGGGTCCTGAAGAGAAACTGCCCCAAATTAGCAGCCGTGATCTTCACTTGATTTCCTTACAAAAGAACAGTGGGAATTTCTGGTTTCAAAGTGAATTAAAATGTGAAACTAACTAGATTATCATAGATGACCCTGCAGAGCCCATTGGTGAAAGTTTGGAAAACACAAGGGCTTCTTAAAGTGGATTCTTGTAGCGTTTTTGGAGAGACAAATGAAGCAAAAGGATGACAAAATACTTCTCGTTCTGTTATTTGTCTTCTGCATGAAAACATCACTGAAGTTTCTGGTCTCCATTTTCCCATGTGGGAAATTTACTAACAATATCCAGTTCCATTCTATCTCCATGTAACTTCTGAAACTAAGCAAAAATGCTCATTTATTAATCTTAGTAAAAACTGAAATGAGTATGTAACAGAATAGTTGGGGGAGCCCCTTGGAAAGTGATTGTTGTTCCTTGGTGGCAAGTTGTGGAATGAGCTTGTAACTGGGAAAATATCTGTGTGGAGTTCTGTATTTGGCCAAGTATTAACCACATGACTCTGGGTAAATTGTCTAATCTCACTTATCCTCATTTAATGCCCACATCACAGGATGTTGTGATCATTAGCTTAGTTATTTGTGTAATATACAGTGTTATAGAAATTCTTGTTGCTATTGTTCTTCTTGCATAAATTCATATCCTCAAGCAACTCACTTAAATAAGTAGTAACTTATCTCCTTAAATTATACCCTATCTTCTGTTATGGGCTAAATTGTCCCCCTGACCCTCAAATTTACGTGTTGAAGTCCTAATCCCCAAGACATCAGAATGTGGCTGTATTTGGAGATAGAGCCTTTATTTTTTACTATCATTTTTTATGTTACCGGAGTTGAAATAGGGCCTTTAAAAACGTGACTACGGTAAAATGAGGTCACATGGTAGAACTAACCCATGTGATTGGTGTCCTTATACAAAGAAAAGATTAGGATGCAGACACACACAAAAGAAAAACCATGTGAAACCAGAGGGAAAAGATGGTGATCTATAAGCCAACAAGAGAGGCCTCAGAAGAAATCAACCTTGTTGACACCTTACCTCAGACTTCTAGCCTCCAGAACTGTGAGAAAATAAATATCTGTTGTTTGTCACCCATCCTGTGGTAGTTAGTTATGACAGTCCTAGCAAACTAATATATCTTCTTATGGCATTCTTGTCTTATGTTGAAAATTCAATATTTGGCATCACAGCTAGAAAAAAAAATTAACGTCTCAATTTTGTGTTGTAGTCTTTCTTATTCTCATTGCTAGAGATTTCCATATTTGGGTCTATTTTCTGTATCTTGTAAACAGTGCTATGCTTATTCCTATTCTTGCTTCTAATATACAATAAATATGCAGATACTGCATAAAGTTTGAAGAAATGCCACATATAGGATGTACATTTTAGGTATGTATATATATTTATATATTTATGTTTTATAACATTTCTCTATTTTCTCCCTTTGCTGGGATCTAGGAGCCTCCACTTTTGTGACTAGTACATTGAATCCTGGTCACTGAGTTTAATTCATTAAAACTTATCAAATAATAATAATAATATGGGGAAAGATAAGAGAAAATGATGAGCAGCAGAAGAAGTCATCAGGGAAGGGCAATACTATAAAATGTTAGGATCTTACTAATAGGACTAATTTAGTCTAGAGGGAAAGACATTTGGTGGCACCAATGAGCCTAGTCTTTACTGATTGTTAGAGGCATCTCTATTTCTTCTTGGTCTCCATCCATATGATTACCAGGGTCTGGGAGTAGTATTTGAACAACTACAGTCACAGGATGGAAAAGAAATATGTCTTTAGAGAATCAACAGTAATTTTTTGAGCTGATTAAAAAGTATTGTTGACTGGCTCTTGGGAAACCTGTCATATTCATAAGTAGGAAATTGTTGGGTATGAAAAGTAGATGAGGGGATAAGAGCAAAAGCTTTGGAAATAGATATATCTGGATTTAATTCCCACCTCTGCCACTTATTAACTGGATAACCCTGGGCAAGTTTCATACCTTCTTGAAATTCATTTACTGCAGTCTGTAAAATGGACATAATAATATATCACAGCATCCTTTCAGGAAATTAAAATTAGTTTTTGAAAGAAAAAATACTCCATGAAATGTACAGAAAATTATGAGTTCCTCATGGGTGCTTGACCTTTTATATTCTACCATCCCTTCTCCCCATCAGAAAGAGAGTAATAAATTATTTTCCTCTCTTTTTTCCTCACAGAAAATATCTCATGTTATGAAGTGGAAGCATTAAATAGAAGATAATGGAATGGCCTATTATCCCAAGATGAGAAGGGGAAAAAAAATGAATTCCAAATTAGAATATAAATTTTCATTAGGTACTTATTTGTGTATGCTACTCTGCTGTTTACAATAGCAATTAAATTTAAAAGACAGTTCCTCACTTCCAAGACTTTATTGTATTCATTTACCAATTATATACCTGACTCATACTAAATTTTCAGAATTGAGGATTTTGCCTTTTTGGTATATTTATTCAAATCCTTATCAGCAAAAGGAGCAATGACTTCAGAAAACATAAAACAACTGCACTTAAACAAACTATATATATATATGTGTGTATGTATATAATATTATATATTTTACATGCATTTATATCCTCATTTCATACAACATTGTGATAGCTTACAGGAATATGCCTGATCCAATATATTACAGAAATACTTAATATAAACAGGGCCGGGGGGAATGCAGATAAACCAGGAAGAAGCAACTTGGGCACTGAAATTGGAAGAAAGAAGAGTCACTCAGGTTGTACCACTATTTTGACTTTAAGATTCTCCCTGGATAAAACAGCATAGTAAACACGATTGGCTCCCAAAGCCACATTATTTGCAGGTGCCAGACTGCACATTAACAGTCTGACACCAAAGGACAGCACAGAAAAACTATCCAAAGATAAAGATCTTAAAATCTTTTCAGTTTGGAACTAGATCAGGTATAATAAGCCCTACACACTTCAACACAAAACATATTGCTCATCCTATATGGAATTATGTCTCAGACTATGTTATTGGAAATAGTTAGGGCTATCTGACCCTGCCATCTAAAACTGACCTGTAACATGCAAAGCACAGGAAGTACCATTGTCCACTTTTCAACATCCGAACAGGAAAACAAAGTTGTTTCACAATGATAATGGAGAATAAAGTAAATACAAAAGGCTGTAAAAGCCAGATAAAGTGCTGAAAGAAAGTGTGGAGAAAACCAAACCTAACAAAATTCTGGTGAAGAATGGGGGTCCATGACTGCATAAATCCAATGGAAAAACCTTAGCCAAAGTATAGGCACAAAAAGAAGGGCCCTGTCAAACCTATCACAGTGTAATTACTTTAAATGTCCCCATCTCTTATGAGTAGAGATGAATCCTTCACTGTGCAATGCTCCCAGTTTATCACCCACAGGATCATGAGCACAATTAGTAGTTGATGTTTTATACTACTAAGTTTTGGGGGTAGTTAATAATACTAAAATATGTTTGTCTTCTATCTTTATCTATATAGTTAAAGTGAATGAGTTGTGTTTATACCATGTGACCCTTACCCCTAGGCATATTTGTTTAAATCAGGGATGGCCACTGAGCCAGATTTGATAATGGACTTCCTTTCCAAAGAATTTGGAACTGGAACATTGTCACACACACAAAAACTGCAGAGTTATCTGTAGATCATTTTACACCTTCTGGATTGCAAAACCATTGTAGTTTTGCAAAAATCATTCTTCAAAGAAGAATAAAGAGGTATGCAGGGAGAAGCAAAGATAAGAAAATGAGAGAAGAAAGAGATAAGTAGGGTGGGGAGGGTGGGTAGAAAGAGAGAGAGACAGAGAGAGAGAGAGAAAGAGAGCGAGAGAGAGAGAAAACAGTAGTGCAGGCAAGTGAAAGACCAGAAAGAGGCAGCGATTGCAATTGTAAGAGACATTGAGAAAGATTAAACCCTTCTTGGTTTCCTCCTGCCTCCCTGGGAACCATCTGTGCCTCAGGCTCCACTGTCTCAATACTCTCCTTGGTTAAAGGAGATTCCCATATCCTTTCAATAAATTCCTTTCTCTTTTAAGCTAGTAAAAGTATATTTTTCTTAGCTTTAACCAAAGAATTGTGATTTGTACAGGTATATATTCTGATTCTCCCAAAATGTATCTAAAAGTTAGAAAAAATAGATATAGACTCTTAGTCTGGGTAAAGTGATAGTATTTCCTAAAGCATTATTTTTGCATATATCTCAGAATAAGAAAGAAAAAGGTAATAAAAATTATGCAGAGTAATGTGTATTAGTAAGCTGAAATGAGAAAGGATGAAAAAATTAGGCTAATAGAAAAGCAAGACATTAAAAAAGATAAAATTGCACCATGTCAAGGGAAAATAATAAATATAGAGTAATATGGATGACAAAAAAAAAGAAGTGAAAGTATTTGGGTAGATTTAAAACAGGGAATATCTAGTTTCCAACTCTTACATCAGAGTATTTGCATGACTCTGAAAGTTTCAAACCTGTTTCTAAAGTCTGCAAATTTTTAGGGAATCAATGGTAATTTACATTATTTTTAGTTAAAGGACCTGGGACGACAGAGGCTGAATTTCCTTCTCTGAATGTGTAGGTGTCTGATATAGTTTGGCTGTGTCCCCACCCAAATCTCATCTTGAACTGTAGCTCCCATAATTCCCACGTGTTGTGGGAGGCACCTGGTGGGAGATAACTGAATCATGGGGGTAATTTCCCCCATACTGTTCTCATGGTAGTGAATAAGTCTCACAAAGTCTGATGGTTTTATAAGGGGAAACCCCTTTTGCTTGGCTCTCATTCTCTCTGTTGCCTGCTGCCATGTAAGACGTGCCTTTTGCCTCCCTTGAAATGTGGAACTGTAAGCCCATTAAACCTCTTTTTCTTTATAAATCATCCAGTCTCTAGTATGTCTTTATTAGCAGTGTGAAAACGGACTAATACAGTATCCTACCTTGTTCTGCCTTCCAATTGAGTCAGCACTGGAGCAAAGAAACACCAATTTTCATTTAGTTCAGAATATAATCTTTGGCAATATAGAAACAATTTGGCTAAGTAATTTGACTCTGCCAAATCATAGTAAATGCACAGAGTGAAAAAAATGTCTTTCAACTTAACAAATTACTCTTTAAAAAATATTAATGTAGGCATGTCAGTGGAAAGTTGAAAACAAGCAAAAAAAACATTCAGGTAAAGGGTTGAAATAAAAAGTTCACTCCGTTACATTCAGTTCCTCCTATAAAACTCTCTTTTTAATTTGAGTGGACAGTAAACTGAGAATACCTGACTTTGGGCTAAGAAAGTCAAAGCCTTCTCTGTCACACTGTATTCTCTTGGGTCACTTAATAAAGATGCAAGTTGGGTTACTGGAAAAATAGTGGGAAAAATCAATCCCTCAGATATAAAGGGCTGCTCTTGGAAGCATGTGAATTGCTGTAGTTACTTTGCTCTTCTGGCCTCTAGAGTCTCTGTCTTAACCTTGGCCTCACATGGAGACTGACTTTTTGAACCGCTTTCCCATGACCCATTATATGCCTGTCAAAAGAGAAAAACCCAGCTCTTTTCCTGTGCTTTCAACCAGCCAGCATATTCAAAAATCTACTCAGGTTGTAATAACTTAACCTTGCCTGGCAAGGGACTTATGGGAAGTTTCTTATGATTTGAAAGACTGGTGCCATATATATGCCCGCAAAGAAAGAAAAAAGGAAAGAAGAAACAGGTGTGGTTATAAAACACCCCAGTAGTCAAGTGATCTGTCCCCAGGTATGTGAAAGCAGCTTCTGAAAAAGTTGACCTGTCAGAGCTTGCCATCTGGTTGTGTTTTATTCTGGAAGTAACAATAAATATTGACAAATGCTCCTGGTCTTCCCAGTTTCGCAAAGTTTCCTGGATTCATGCTTTAATATCTACTAGGAAAAATAGCACAGTATTTCAAGTCACTACTCTCTGCTTGTATTATTGATAGTCACTTCTCATGGCCTCTCCCCTTCAAAGGGGAGTAGATCCTGAGAAGCGTTCTTTGTTCGCCTTTGTGGAGTAACTGCTGGTGATGCAAACTGGAGAGGCTGAGAGATGTTTTAACTGTGGTGTAATAAAACGAAAATGAAGAGATCCAGAAAGATTTGGAAAGGTGGCTGGAGGAGTGTGTAGCAGGAGTTGGGAGCAGAGAGATGTGTAGGGAGACGGAGAGGATTTTTGTGGAGGGGAGAAAGAGAAACAAAGAATTTACTAAGTTATGTCTTGTGATGTAGGATGTGAGCCTCACCCTTCCCCTTTCCCTGGAAATCTCTTCACTGAAGACTGCATCATTCATTAGTGCTACTGAAATAGGATTTGCCATCTTATTTGGATACTGAGATGGACCCATGAATGCAAAGTTACATTTGGTTTATCTTTGAATAATGGCACTAATAAGGAACACACATATTGGCCATACTAGCTGAGCACATGCTATAACCATAGTCCCCTATTTAAAGATCAAATTAAGTCTTCTTTTTTAAGGTCAATCTCAAATTGCAACTCAAATGTACATTTGTCGATATACTCAGCCCATAATGAACTGTCCCTTCTTTGTCCTCAAGCTGTGTCTACAAAATCTCATTTTTGAACTTAGAGACGGTCCCATGTAACAGATTGTGATTCCATAACCATATCTTATATCTTCAACACAATTACAAGCTTCTGTGTAGCTACAATCTTCCATTTTCATGATTTTTCTTGGTACTTACTATGACAATAAAGACATTTATTCATCTAAATATTATTTATTGAGTATAACTGAAGTATCTCAATTCTAATATTGAGATACTTGGATATCTCAAGTATAGGTCTGGATGGATTCATGCCTAAATGAGGGAGTATGTAATAGCATCATGTACTACCCAGATTTTTTAAAAATGCAAACACGAAGAGCAGGCCAAAAAGAGGAGCAGAGCTTTTTGTAAAATATCCTTCTCATAGTTGAATCATTCTATGAAATTCAGGATGCTCTGGAAAGGTTTTGATGGCTGAGTAAGAATATTAAACAAATGAAATTCTCTCAAGCCTATTCAACCTGTCACCAGACAACTTTTGTACCTCCTGGGGATTTTATTTAAAACAGACTTATAAAGTCTTTATAGATAACAGACTTACGATTCTTTAAATATTCAAATATTCATTTATACATGAATTTTCTCTATTATTGTGTTCTAAAATATTTAAAGAAAATACATGATACTTGGCAATTGATATTATCTTTCTGATGTCCAAATTTTTAATAGCAAAAACCTTCTCTCTACACAATGCCTTCCAATTCCCATAGGTTCAGTTCTCAAGTGAATTTTGCTCTGAGTCGTGGGACATATAAGATGTGAATGAATTGTTTGTATATTTTTTAAGAATTCTTCGCAATGGCATGGCTATGAAAATGCATAGAATATTTGAATAACTAAAATCACTTCCTGAGAATTATTATTTCTTTCTGGTTGAGATACTGTCTACTCTGATTTACAAACATTTCCCTTTAAAGCAGTTTCAATTTTGTTTCGGATGGGGTCCTAGGATTTATTCCAATATTCGCGCTGCACAAGGTTTTTTTTTTTTTTTTTTTTTTAAATTAATCACCTTACAGTTTCTATATCATACAGAACGTACAATGGCAACCTGGTTATCACAACTCTGAACAACACAGGACTATTTTTTTAGAGCTGTTGAAGTTTTCTCTGAAGACCTCAGACAGATGCCAATCTTCTTTGCTACTTCTCTGGGCTCTTTTATGGACTGAACAGCCCCTTATGGACTTCACACAGGACCTCTGTATCAGCTCATGGATATTCTTCCATCTTGAGTCTAGACTTCTGGCCTCCAGATGCTGTTAGAGTTATAGCTCCAGCTTCTATCTGCATATGGCCTGGATTTAGGACCAGACCCTGTGAGCCTCTGCCTGCTCTCATCTCTGGATTTTATTTTTCTCATAATTTCAGAAAAGTGGAGATATGTCTTTCTTTTCAGTTTCAGCTACATGTTTTTAAATTTTTCAAAATTCACTTCACATTTCCATATATTAAGAGTAGGAGCGTGACATTCAATTGAGCTTACTCTGCCATTCTACAGGCATATTGGAGACCCAATTTACTAGTTATTCATTGGATTCCATTACCTGGGTATTTCAGACACCTGAACTTCACCATATTCCAAATTTCCCTCCTTATTGTTAATACTTTTGCTCATAATCCGAATGACATGAAATGGAATTAAAGCCAGTGAGTGGTTTTATTAATCAGAGGTAGAGCTTACGACACCTGACAGCTATAGGTCAGTAAGTACTTCTTCCTCTCGGGGTCCTGGATATAAAGGTAAACTTTGCTTCCTTCTGAGAGGTATACATGTGGCAGTGAACTATGAGGATAGTTTAGGAAACACCACAGTAGTTGCTTCTGCCTGGAATACACTTTACCAAGGTATTTTTTGGCAGCTGCTTTTGCCTCATTCAGGTCTCAGTTCAAATGCCACATCCACATAGAATTCTGTATGGAATACCCAATGAAAATGGTTTCCTGCCTTATCCCATCTTTCCCTTTATTCATTTATTTTTAAATTGCATTTCTCATTTATAAGATACTAGTGCTTAGAACAGTGCCTGAAACATAGTGTGATTTCAACAAATATTTATGAATTGCATGGATCTAATATTTTTTTTCCCAAGAACAAATCTGACCTTTATGTAAACTACTAAGTATATGCAGCACTTTCTACTTGCTTGCAAAGTCACTGTGCAACCAGTAATGTAATTAAATTAATTACTTTGCAAAGTGCTTGGAGAAACCCAGGACATGAGAGTCGGGATGTAAAATAAAATACTTTCCATTCTGCATATACCAAAGCATTTTACAAATAAATTATTAAACTATTGTAGGTCAGTGACCACAGTGGCAGAGAGCAAAGCTACTGCCTGGTCTAATGTAGCTCACCCAAAGCAAAGGTTTTATGAAGAAGTGAAATATTGCACAAGGCACTGAAGTCTCCTTGCTCCCCTATTCAAAAATTGCCACAAAATCTGATGTTTACACACCAGTCTCTGAACAATGTCTTGGTTTGGAATATTAATGAGATAATAGCTTCCAAGCTGAGAAGTCTCTCCAATAGTAATTCTCTATAATGTATTTCTGGCTGTCCAAATCTGGGTATAGAAAAATAATCAGTATACACATGAAGGATACAAAGCAAAAAATTCCTGATGTACCTGCACGTCACAAGTAGTGACAATTCTGATCTTTTGGAAATAAGTGCTGATGGGTTTGGAAGTCCTATCATATTCAGTAGTTAGGCAGTTTTGTTTGTTTGTTTTTTGAGATAGAGCCTCACTCTGTCACCCAGGCGGGAGTACAGTGGCGCAATCTTGGCTCACTGCAACCACCCCCTCCCAGGTTCCAGTGATTCTTCTGCTCCAGCCTTGTGAGTAGCTGGGACTACAGGTGCACACCACCATACCTGGCAAATTGTTGTATTTTAAGTAGAGACGGGGTTTCACCATGTTGGCCAGGCTGGTCTCGAACTCCACACCTCAAGTGATCCACCTACCTTGGCCTCTCAAAGTGCTGGGATTACGGACAAGAGCCACCATGTCTGGCCTAGTAATTAGACAGTTTTGTGATTGTTTTATAACTATGTATGTCTCATTAGACTTACCTCAAGGTAAGTAACTGTCTTTTTCATCCTTCACCCTATAGATAAGCCAGTATGTGGTACACAGTAAGTACTTAGTAATGACAACTGCTGTTCCTACTTATTCACGCTGTCTTTCACTTCTCCCAGCTTGAGGCAGAGCTTGCATGGAACTTACAAACCCGGGACAACAAAGATTAGGAAAAAGTGAAGTGACAAGTGATGCCGGAAGGAAGGAAAGGCGACACAGGCTGGTGTACTGTTAAGTTTCTCAAGAGCTGTAGGGAGGCCCTCGTGGATGGAACTAAATCAAAATCGAGCAGCTCCTCAACAATTTTTGGTATAGTTGTACTTAGGTATGCCCTTTTCCTATTTGTTTTGTCTCACCTGTTTTTGTTACTCTCTTCCTCCTTCACTGACTTTTTTTTTGTATTCAATGAATAAGTGTTCCATATTTATTGTTTTTGGCATTATAACCATATCTGTTACAATGATATGGAAAATGTTCATTACCTAAAGGCTAGTGTTTTTTTTCTTTTATTTGGGGTATTTTCTATTTCTATATATTTAGTTATTATTTCATTTTTGTTATTGTTTTTCGGTTTGTTTTGCAAGCCAGGACTTTTAAAAGTTTTAGATTGGACAGTGAAAATGCTATGCTGTTGGTTGTTGGCTTTGATTATATTCCTTTAAAAGATATACTATCCAACATCTTTTAATGGAATGTAATTAAAGTTCAATGATTCAAGGCTTGCTTTTAAACTTTTTAGAGTGGATCATGGAATGCTCTTTAGTATATGGCCAAATCATTTCTTTTGTGGGTTCTATTTGATACTCTGTATATTCCAAGGTTTTTTGAGTCTGGTTGGGTATACACCAGCTATCCCTATGTCTGTATGATGTGTAGGGATTGTTCTGGTTACTCAAAATGATTCTGTTTCTACCTTTGGTAGTTTCATCTCACACATGTGCAGGTAAATCTTCAGTTAAACACTCAAGACATCTTTACTACACATCTTCAGAGCCCTTTGTCAGTTCAGGATCCTCCTTTCCAGTAGTTGAGCCCACAAATTCCAGATCCTTTGGCTTCCCTGAGATAAGACCTCTATCTATTCAAGTCCCCAGTTCTCTCAGGCTTTGTTTGTATTTCCTCTTCCTACACAGAAGTTTGGAAACGGATGCCAAGAAGTAAGTGAGTGCAGTCATAGAGCTCTCTTGGTTTATTTCTCTCGCTTCTGGGATGAGAGTATCATGCAGCCTGTTGGTCAGCATCTGAAAATCGTTTCATAGATTTTCATAGACTAAAAACCTGGCAGGTTTTCTAAGAGACATTTTTTTGGCTTTCTTTGGGTTTGATTTAATGTTCTTTTTCTGCCTACTTTAGCTAGAAAATTAGAACACAGATTTTAAGTTTGTCGTCTTTTTCTACGTGCATTTAAGACTCTACGTCATTTTAACATAGGTCATACTTCAATTTACAAGTTGTGATAGGTTTTGTCGTTACTATCATTTGGTTTAAAACTTTGTTACTTCTGTTGTTATTTTATTTTTGACTCAGGTGGTTTTTCTATTGTTTTTATAGATGTTTATCACTTAATTTCCAAGAATGTGAGGATTTCCTAGTACACTTGAATTGCTAATTTTTGTCCTAAATTTATTCTGGTCAAATTATATACTGTGAATGATTTCAATCAAAATATGTTTACACAGTTTCTGAAATGACACAATTTAAAGTTGGTAATGGTTTATGTGCACTTGCAAAAAATGTGTGTCCTATATGGATTGTCTGCACAGTTTTACATATGTAATTAGATCCATTTTAAATTAAAAATTTTTTTTTCATATATTAACTGATATTTTGCCTGTTCTATCAGCTATTGAGAGAAATGTAATAAATTCTATTAAGATTGTTGATTTGCTTATTTTTTGTTTCAGTTTTGTAAATGTTTGCTTTATATATGTTGACTCTAATTTACCAAGTGCCTAAAGATTTAGAATTTTAATATTCCTGGTATGCTATGGTTTAAAGGTTTGCCTTCTCCAAAACTTATGTTGAAATTTAATTGCTATTGTGAAGGCACTGGGAGGTGGGACCTCTAAGAAGTGGTGTTTAGATCATTGGGGCTCCACCCTCATAAGTGGATTGATGTCATTATCGTGGATGTGGGTTCACCGCTTTTTACTCTCCCTCTCTTTCTTTCACCTATTCTTGGTGTTCTGCCTTCTGCCATGGGATAGGGCAACAAAAAGGCTGTCACCAAATGCTGGCCCCTTGATTTTGGACTTCTTACCCTCCAGAGTCATGAGTTAATACATTTCTGTTTAGTTTCAGGTATTCTGTTACAGCAGCACAAAATGGACTAAGGCGTGGTATATTTTCACCTATATCACTATGACATGTGTCTGTAATTATATTTTTGAAAGTTAACTTTGATATTAGCATTGAATTTTGTTTTTATATTTCCTTTTTTTCCCCGCAAATTTTTTTGGCATAGTGTATTATTTTTAATCCTTTTACTTACAATCATTGTGGATCTTTAGAATAAAAGTGAGTCACTTCTAAGCAACAAATGCAACTTCTTGTTTATTTGTAATTCAAGTATTACTGTCTTAGTGTTGTATACGGTATATTTATTTCTTTTATTGCTTTGTTATTATTGAAATGCTTGGATCAATATCTAACATATTTATTTCCTATCCTCCGATGTTTTGAGTTACTTTTACTTTCTTGTCTTGTTCACATTTGAATTAATAAATTGTTTTTAAATTTTATTTTCTTTCTTTCACATTTTTAATTTTAATCATTAATTTTTTATACTTTCCTTTACATGACTTTTATAGGGATTATAACAGGAAAACTGGAGCTATTATAGCTTATTTTTCTTTTGCCATTTCTATATAAATCTATAATTATCTAACACTTTAACTTTCTTTGTCCTTCTGCTGAGCTTTTATATTGTTTGATGCATTTTAGCCTACACATATTTCAAAATATATGAAGCATTTTTCTTTTGGTTTATATAGTCAAAATCCATTGACACTTATTCACATATTTGCCCATTATTCCTGTATTTCATGATTAAAAATATCTGGGATTTTTTTTTCTTTCACAGTAACTCCTTGCATATTTTTTTCAATAAAGAATTGCTCATAATAAATTCTCCTAATAGTTTGGTCTGAAATTATCTTAATTCCATTTTAAAAACTTTTCGTTTCTACAAAATTCCAGTTTGACACTTTAAAAATTATATTAATATAAAATGTGTTTTCATATGGCCTCCATGGTCTCTACAGAACTCAAATGTTTTTTTTTTTTCTGTCAATTTGAAGGCACTGCATCTTCCTCTCTCATCATGACTCCCCTCTTAGATGTTTTCAAATTTTTCCCTTTGGTTTTTGGGATTATTTCAATTGCCTAGATATAATTCTCTTTCTACTTATTCTGCTCAGAGTTTTCATAACTTACTGAATCTGTGTATTAGAGGCTTTAATCAATTTTGGAAAACTTTTGGTCATTTTATCCTCAAATATGTCTTCTGCTTCTTTCTCTTTCCCATTGTCAAACTTGAAAAATGCTTTTGTTCAACTATTTCCTCATATTCCACAAGCCTATTTATACTTCTACTTGCATTTTTCCTCTTTGTCCTCTGAGAGACCAGATGGTTCTCTAACCACATTTTCTGCTAATAAATCAATCTATTAACTCTTAAGTTTAGTTGTACTTTTAGTTTTAGACTGCCCATTTTATTATTTTTATACACTTCCATTCTTTGGTAAAATTCTTTATTTTTTCATGTATTTTCTATCTTTATTTCCTTGACCATATTAATCAAAATTATTTTAAAGTCTTTGATTGATAACACAAATATCATGTTCAAATCTCTTTCTATTGTCTATTCTTCTCTTTTAATTTTACTCATATAATTCTCACTCTTGGTATGTTTAGAACTTTTTGATTGAGTGTTAGTCATTTTATTTGTTTTATGCTTTCTCAGCGGTCAAAATATTTCATCCTAACTGAAACTGAAGCTCTTCAAATTACAAATTGTAAAATGCTGTCAAATATCACAGATATCACAAAATCTGGAAACAAAATTAAAAATTTGGCTACAACTTGGCATATCTCTGAAAACTTTTTTCCACTTTTTAGTAGAAATTTTTATGTACAAATTGCTTTGTAATATTCCTATAGATATACTAAGGAATAAATGGTATATTTTATATACATAAGTTTCTTTTATCATGGCTGATTACAATTTGCTTTCAATTATTAATTTAGAAAAGTTTCTTTCAGCTTCATAATTTTTTTTAATTATCAATAATGTCTAATTATTATTAGTTGGTTTTATATTTGAGTCATCTATAGATTACTTTTTCATAAATACTGTACAGTTGCAAATGCATTAGTAATTTCAGCACCACTATATGTTTATGCAGTATAGGAATTCTGATACAAGTCTCATCATATACACACACACACACACACACACACACACACACACACACACACTCCATTATTGATCAAGTATATTATTGACAGGAGAAAATGTCTGTTTTTACTAAGCATTGATGAGAATCAACCTTTTACATACACTTTATGTCTGATGATTGAAATAATTTTATCCAGAACAGCTTCTGGCTTCATACATTTCAATTCTTTTTTTCGTCTTCAACCTCACATGCTTTCAGAGGTATGAAGTGTAGGACATATGTTGCAAGATTGCCTTTGTCCTTGTGCCTCCACATCTTAGTGCCAGTTAAATCAGTAGTGTGGGCAATAGGAGTGTTTCTGGAAGCCATTCCAATAATAGAACAATAAATACTTCATTATACATGGTAGTGTTAAATCACATAATAGACTCAACTCAGACTTTCCTTTAGCCAGATACCCAAAAAGCCTATGGCCATTCTAGTATGACCCAATACCAAAGGAACATGATGGAGATGAATTTGGAAAAAATAAGACAGTGTCTTATCTAATTAAAGTTAAAATGGATCACTTTAATTTTTTTCCAAAGCATATGATTATATGAACTAATTTCTGGAGCTCCTTCTGGAATCTAATAAGGTACCTAAAAAGTGTGGATCTCTGAAGGTTAAGCCTCATTAGCTCCAAGGCAAACCTGTCTATTATGTAAGATGGTTGGGAGGAGGTAAGAGAGAAAAGTTATAAAAAGAATGATGAATCATTAGAAATAGACAGAAGTTTTTTTTTTTTTTTAATAAGAAGGTAAGAGTAACTTGCTGAATGAAGACACTTGGATGTCACTGAAGGAGACAAATATTACAAGGAACAAAATAATTACAAAGAAAACACCATTGGAAAAAAATATGATTGTGCCAGGTAATATTTTTGATCACTTATTAAGTGACTGGTCCTATATTAAGCAATTTAAATCCATACTTTCATTTAACCCTTATAGAATATATGTGAGGTTGATGATTATTTTGTGCCTAATTTTTTAAAGTAGAAAACTAAGGCCTAGGTAGGCTAAGTAACTTGCCCAAGATCCCATAGTTAGTAAGCGGTAGCCATAAAGTTGAACCTGGATCTGTTGGATTCATTGTTCATTCTTTTAGCTACCTCAGAGTAGAAACACATGAGAAACTAAAGGCCAGGAAAAAATGAGGATATTAATTACAATGTAGAATGACCAGCAATACATGAAATATGTTTTATTTATTTTTGATTTTTAATTATCACTATGTTAACATATAAAAATCATCTACTCCCATTGTTGTTTTGCTAAATCCAAAATAATACTTTTTTTCATTAATAGTATAACTTTGATGCAGCAGTAACAGTTAACCAAGATGTATTTACTGACAAATATTAAGGACCTTTAGTAATTCCCAATTATGATGCATGCAAAAACTGATGAGGATAAATTAACTAAAGTTTGCAGAGCTTTTTAAATATTAAAAGGGTCCCTAAGATTTTAGTATTATACACAATATTGGTTAATTATTAATGGCTTGGGAGGACCAATCTTAAATTTTCTGATCTTAGTGCACCTAAACTCATAATGATGTTTTACACATTGACTACGTGAATAATGAGGAAAAATCCAGTCAGAAAAAAAGTCTATTCAGACTATTAACTTTTGATTTGTTTTCTAAGAAAAATGTATAGGTAAATTTTATTCCCTGATTAGGGAGATAGTGGTGAAAGACAGCAGTATTAAGAATTAAGAGGCAAGACTGTTAGCCCCTACATCAGACAAATTATCCTTATACTGCCTGTCAATGTTGTTAACAGAGACTGTTATTTTCCTAATCCTCATGATCCAAATGATTTCTTTTTTTATGTTTCAGGGCACAGCAGGTGAGAGAGTGGATTTGTTAAGCTGGGTGGGTTTATCCTTCTTTTATGTGTTTGTTCAATTTTATGTTCATTTACTTATTGTACACATATGGCAATAGAAGCTGCTAAAGCAATCACTGTTATCCTGCAAAATAACAAAGCACAGAAGCAGATGTTATATTTCCAAGATTTTTTTTTACTCAGGATTATTATGATTAAAGATTCTTTCCTTCCCTCCCCCTTTGAAGGAGAGCAGGGGTTGCTTTCTGGAGGCTTTCTAATGACTTAGGGAAAGGCTCCAATATCCTCACGTTACAGCAATCCACCCCAGGGGTAAACCACACATGAACATTATGAATTTATTTTATTTTTCAAAATTACATGGATGAAGAAAATCACCAAAGTGGCATCATAACAGGTTTGTTATAGTTGTATTAAGTATATTGAAAAGGCAAAACACAGCACCTGATTTCAAACTGAGAAAATAATTATGTTCGTCTAAGGCTGGTCTTAGAAAAAGAAGATTTAATTCACACTGGGGCAAGAGGTTAGCTTCTGTTTTCAGCCATGTGGCTGTTTCAAGAATTAAACATTATGAGTAATATAGGAAATAGCAGGGATAGTCTAAGATAGGCAAGCATACTTTGCATTAGGAAAGACAATTCAAGGTTTAAGATTTTTTTCTTTTCTTCTTTTTAAAGAAAGCTGCCTGATATCAATAGAAAAAGCTGGATTTGATTTCTTTTCTTTCTTTCTTTTTTTTTTTTTTTTTTTTGCTTTTCTTACTTTGGATATTTGACCTCTAAGCTGAGATGACTGAAACTTCCTTCTCTGAGATCAACCTTTTTGAAATACTGTTTTCCTCTCCCTAAGGGCTATTTATCTTTTGATGGTACTGTCTACATTCCTCACCAAAAGGCAAACATTTGTCCTTGCACTGAACTCTGAGGTCTCCTGATAAAAAGGAGACTGAATAGAAGAAGCATTAAAGGGCAATATGTTTGTTTTGCTCTCAAAGTGCCTTGATGTATATGTATGTGTTGAGAGAGGGGAGTGGGCTTGAGGGTGAGGGGTAAATAATTTGTGATGCTGTCTACCTATGGGCTTAGAAGTTTACAGGGGTATTAGGACAAGCATTACTATTGGCATGAAGAGGAGAGTTGAACTCAATTGCAACAGCATCTAGCTAAACACAGTGCAATAAGTAAATGATACACATTAGTATTGTGTTCAACCCTTCTCCTTCCCTGTTCATGCTAATTGGAAATTTCAATCCATTTCAGACAATCAGCACAAGTGTCAGTCATTTTCCATAGCACAGCTCTTCCAGGAGGAAGAAATGGAATACACATAAAAACAGACCTCAAGTCACAGCCCATGTGTCTTACATGTTTATCCGATCACTAGTTGATTTGCAGCCCCCATAGGCAGTTTGCAAATTTGCTGCACATTAGGATCACTTGGGAAATTTTGAAAAAATCCCCATGCCCAGGCTCCTCTCCAGATCTACTAAATCAGATTCTGGAGGTAGGACCCAGAAACCAGTGTCTTTTAATGCTCCTTAGGTAATTCAAATGAGCAGCAAAATTTGAGTACCACTTCAATAGGGAAACAAATTTATTCCACATGCATAAAGTATGGACAATCCGTATAGCAATATGTATTTCCTTCTTTCTCTTCTCTTCATTCTGTTTATGTTTCAAATAAGGTTTGATATAGAATAATGAGGAGCAAGATGACTGACTAGTGTAGCCAGGTGCTGGTCCCCCACAACAAAAAGGGACCAGAACAATGAATAAGCAACTATACCTCAAGTGGAGTGATTGAGAAAGTATGCTGGAGAGCACCAGGGAGCAGTGGAATCCCTGTGGAGTACAGAAGCCTAGGATAGCACCATAGAGAAGGAAGCAACACAGTCTGCCTCTGCTGCACTATTTCCCCTGCCGCAATCAGCTTTGAGTCAGGGAAAGTTATTCTACTAGGAAGAGGTAAGCTGGAGACTCCCAGCGGTCTCGATGGCTACCAGATATGCCAGAAATCCTTGCTACAGGACAGTCCCTCAGTCATTACACGCCCTAAATACAGTGTGTAAAGTTGCTGAAAGTTCATGCAGCAGCATTGCCCCAGAGTAAGAGCCTAGGTTGTGTAGCCACCACTCCTATGACCTAAGCTGCAACAACCAGGTGCCATCTTGAAACTGGACCCACTGATAGAGTGTGTCCTGCCCTGGGGGCCAGCAGCCACTGCCTCTATTCTTGAAGCTCCACTGTTATTCTACCATGTTCATATGAGTGCTTATAGCACCACGAGCCTGGCTTCACTGAGCCTGTACCCCCATCCCCAAAGAACAGGTGGATCTGCACAGCAAGGCAGCTGCAGAAAAGCCAGTAAACCCACTGTGCCAATGCATACCCATAACAAGCCTAACAGAGCAGCAACTGCCCTGTCTCTTAGAGCTACCACCACATAAGCAACCTGCTCACTGCACTGTGTGCACCTGCACCAAGACCGACAACCAGTCTGGCATCAGCTCTGTCTGCTGTAGAGACTACCACACAGCTGGTGGGCCCAATAGTGAGTCTGGTGGCAAACTCATCTCCCTGGAGATATTGCCACACAGTAGTCTGGTCATGTGTGCATGCCTGGCCCAAAAGCCAGCTCAGCAGTGGCCCTGCTGCCCCAGAGAACCCATCATACACCCTGCCATCCTATCACTCCTGAGTGTGCCCAGCCTGAAAACCAGCGAGGCACCCCCACCTTCAGAAACATTATACCACTGAAGTACAAGCTTTCAGAGGCTAGTTCACTGAGGTAATCACAGACATCACCAACAAAAATTACAGCTGAAGAAACTGCATAGGGCCCATGCTATTGAGTCCACCTAGTTCCAAAGCCAAAGTACCGTATCCAACCAATACCCTTAGGACCCTGTAGATGTACAGAATAACTATACCTCTATGAAAGTTATTCCATAAAATTGCAAAAAGCCACTGTTCTATTAAATGTGTAGCTATCAATGTAGGAAGACAAGAAACATGAAAAAGGAAAGAAATGTAACATCCCCAAAGAAACATAGTAAGTCTCTAGTAACAGACCTTGAAGAAAAGTATGTTTACAGATTGCCTAAAAATCTTCATAATAATTATCTTAAGGATACTCAATGAGATACAAAAGAATACAAACAATAAAATCATAAAATACAATTTATTATATGAATGCATAATTTAGCAAAGAGATAAATATCATTAAAGGGCACCAAACAGAAATCTTGGAGGTGAAAGATTCAATGAATGGAATAAAAAATACAACTGAGAGCTTCCACAACCAACTAAATCAAACTTAAGAAAAAATTTTCAAACTTTAAGATAGGTCTTCTGAAATAATCCAGTTAGAAGGGGAAAAAAAGAAAAGAAGTAAGAATTTTAAAAAGTAAGAAAAAAATGCGAATTCATAGACACATACAACTATCAAGATTAAGTCATGCAGAAACAGAACATCTGCAAAGACCAATATTGAAAGAATTGAATCAGTAATATGATGTATTCCATCAAAGAAATCAAAGACCAGAACCTAATGACTTCATCTCTGAATTCTGCTAATCATTCAAAGAACTAATAGCAATCTTCCTCAAACTATTCCGGAAAGTTGAAGAGGAGGCCACACTTCCAAACTCATTTTACAAGGCTGCAATACCCTGATTCTGAAGCCAGACAAAGTCACACAAAAAAATGAAAACTGGAGGCTAATATCGCAGATGAAGATAGGTGCAAAAACTCTCAACAAGATACTAGTAAACTGTAGCACATTAAAAAAGTCATTCACGTGGGATTCATCCTAGGGAATGCAAAGATAGTTCAACACATGCAAATAAATAAAAGTGACAGAGGAAATCACCAGAAAAAAATCATTTCAATAGACACAGAAAAAGCATTTGATAAAATGCAACATCCTTTAATGATAAAATCACTCAACACAGATAAGTTACCTCAACACATCAAAGGCCATATACAACAAACCCACAACTAACATATACTGAATGGAGAAAAGCTGAAGCTCTTTCTCCAAGAGTAGGAGCAGGATGAAGGTCTCCACTTTCACCGCTGTTGTTCACCATAATACCAGAAGTCCTATGGTGTCTACAGTAATTAGGCAAGAATGAAACTAAAAGGCACACAAATTGGAAAAGAGGAGGCAAAATTATCCCTATTTGTAGACAACATATTATATATAGAAACCCTAAAAACTTTGCCAAAAAGCTGTTAGAGCTAATAAATGAATTCAGTGAATTAACAGAATACCAAATCAACATCAGCAGCACTTCTATATGCTAACAGTAAACTATCTGAAAAAGAAATCAAGAAAACAATCATTGCATATCCACATGCAGAAGAATGAGACTAGATCTCTACATCTTGCCATATACAAAAATCCACTCAAAATGGATTAACAACTTAAATGTAAAAACTGAAACTATAAACTATTAGAAGAAAATATAGGATAAATCCTTTATAATATTGGGCTGGGCAGGGACTTTTTAAATAAGACCTCAAAAACACAGGTAACAAAACAAAAATAGACTAATTAAATTAAACTAAAAAGCTTTGCACAGCAAAGGAACAGTTAACAGAGTAAAGAGACAATGTACAGAATAAAATATTTACAAACTATACATCTGACAAGGGGTTATAAATCAGAATATATAAGGAGCTTAACAGCAAAGCACAAACAACTTGATTTAAAAATGGGCAAAAGACCTTGATAGACATTTCTAAAAAAAATACAAAAAATGGCCAACATGTATATTAAAAATGTTCATCAGTAATCATCAGAGAAGCACAAATCAAAATCACAATGAGATATCTCACACCTGTTTAAATGGCTATTTATTCATTTTATGTAAAAGTAATTGCGTTTTTGCCATTACTCTGCACCAACCTAATTTTAAAGCAACATAATCAACAACCATAACAAAAGATAATAAGTGTTGGTGAGGATGCGGAGAAAAAGAAACACACACACGGTTGGTGAGATTATAAAGTAGGGCAGCTATTACGGAAAACAGTATGGAGGTTCCTGAAAAAATTGAAAATCAAGCTACTATGATCCAGCAATGTTGCTACTGGGTATATATCCAAAAAGAATGAAATCAGTATGTTGAAGAGATGTCTGCACTCCTATATTTATTGCAGCACTATTTATAATAGCCAAGACATGGAATCAACTGATTCAACAGGTGAGTGGGTAAAAATAGGGGCATACATACACAATGAAATACTTTCAGTCAGAAAAAACAACGAAATCCTGCTGCTTGTGACAATATGGATGAATACGAAGGACATTATATTGAGTGAAATAAGCCAGACACAGAAAGGTAAATATCCCATGATCTCACTCATAGGTGGAAGCAAAACAACAACAACAACAACAACAACAACAAAAGATATTATAGAAGTAGAGTAGAACAGTGATTACCAGAGATTGGAGAGAAGAGGGGGGATGGGAAGATGGGGACAACTTGATCAATTTGTACAGGGTCATAGTAAGATAGGAAGAATTCTAGTATTCTATTATACAGTAGGGTAACTATGGTTAACAACAAGGTATTGTACATTACAAAATAGCCAGAAGAGAGGCTTTTAAATGTTCTCATTGCAAATAAATAATAAATGGATGAGGTTACAGTTGATTACCCTTATTTGATCATTATGTACCATGTACATGAATGGAAATATCAAATTTTACTCCACAAATATGTAGTTACAATGTGTGAATTAAATATTTTTGAAAATTAGTTTCCAATATAAACAAACAGGTGCAAACAAGAACAAAACATGTTTTTCCCCTACAAAAAGTAGTTAGTGATAGTATAATCTGGATCTGGTAAGGGCTTCCCCCATTAGTATCTTAATATTTCAAGCCCCTGGAACGGTGGTTCTCAAAATGTGATCACCTGACCAGCTTTATCAGCATCACCTTATAACCTGTTCCATATTCAAATGATCGAGCCCTGCCACAGGCGTATGGAATCAGCAGCTCTGGTGGAACCCAGCAATCTGTGTTTTAAAAGGCACTCGAGGTGATTTTCATGCACTTTAAAGTTTCATGCCCTGGTGGAGGACCAAGTTGTTCTTAATATAGGTCATTACTTGGTAAGGAGGCTTATCACAGCCAGAGCAAAGATTTGGACTAACTAAAGCTATTATGACAGCACTTGCTGCAGTAGTAATAGAGAATGCCTTTTCTCCATTTCTTGGCAGAGACTGGTATCTGAAAGTAGGAGTGGGGATATAAAAATGCTTTCCATTTCAACACAGTCACCAGCTAACATGACATTTAGAGAAAACATGATCGAGGTTGGACAAATCACAGTGCTAATTAAAATTAAGCAAGTACGGACAAAATCTAGACTTCCTTACCCATTTTGGGGGAGGTATTTATCTTATGATTGGGTAAAATATCTTATTAAAAGATCTTTACAGCACATCGCTTCTGCTTATTTATTCTCAGTGTTAGCTGGACATTGGAATCGTCTGGGGAACTTTAAAATTACTGATATTTCAACCCACTATCAGAGAACCAGAAATTCTGATTTAATTGGTCTGAGATGCAGCCTGAGCATCAGGATTTTTAAAAAGCTCTTCAGGTGATTCTAATGTAAAGCCAAATTTAGAAACCACTGCTTAAGCTTTGGTGCTTAAGAATTGCTGCTACTTCTTTTAATCTAGCCTTCCTGTGATGAGATCCAACTGTAGTTGAGGCTTATGTTTCTTTTACTCTCTTATTATAAGATCAAACCGAACTCAGAGCAAACCCTGTGTGCCACACGATATAGCTGGATATCCAGAAATATTTGGTTATTTAAGATATATACTATTTAAATCAGGAGTCCCCAGCCCCTGGCCCACAGACTGGTGCCCATTAGGAACCAGGCTACACAGCAGGAAGTGAGTAGTGGGCCAGCACGGGAGACAAGCTTCATCTGTATTTACAGACACTCCCCATTGCTTGCATTAACACCTGAGCTCTGCCTCCTGTCAGTTCAGCAGCAGCATTAGATTCTCATAGGAGCTCGAAACCTGCTGGGAGCTGCGGATGTGAGGGATCTAGGTTGTGCTTGCCTTATGAGGGTCTAATGTCTGACGATCTGTCACTGTCTCCCATCACCCCCAGATGAGACCATCTAGTTGCAGGGAAACAAGCTCAGGGCTCTCACTGATTCTACATTATGGTGAGTTGTATAATTATTTCATTATATATTACAGTGTAATAATAACAGAAATAAAGTGCACAATAAAGGAAATGCGCTTGAATCATCCGGAAACCATACTCGCCAACCCTGGTTCATAGAAAAATTGTGTTTTTTGAAACCAGTTCCCAGTGCCAAAAAGGTTGGGGACTGCTGATTGAAATAATATGACTGATCTGTTAAAAGCTAATATATACATTGAATTAGTATATTTTCTTTTGAAATCATTTTAGGAAGCCATATCTCTAATCTAGTGGTCTTGTCGTTACATAAATACCTGGGAACTTTGTTTTAGTGATTTCTTTTTTTAAACTCCAGGGATTAAAACCAAAATTGCTGGGTGTTATTTGAGCTGGGGTCATGAAAATCTCATGCTATCAGACCTTAGCTATTATTTAGCAGCTTATTTAGTCTTTCTGACATAAACCTCACTAATCTTTTCTATGCCTACACTGCTGCTATTTTAGGCTGGACCCACTTAAATATTTTTTTAAATGTTGTAATATAGATTCACAAGAGGTTACAGAGAATTATATGGGTAACTCGGTGTATGCATCATCCAGCCTTCCCCAAAGTTGACATTTTGCGTGAATGTAGTATATTATCAATACCAGGAAACTGACATTCATACAGTTCCTAGAGCTTACTAGATTTTACTAGTTCTATGTGCTGTCTTAGTACATTTGAGCCACTAGTGTCTACCTATGCTGATCTATGAAGTAGATCAGGTCCTCATCTACCCCAGGTGTGAGGCAGAGAGCCTCACTGCTTTGCATTAGGCCACTCTTGCCCCAGGTGTGGGGTAAGGCTCCACTGAAGCTACTACAGCTGTGGGTCACAAGCCTGGACCCTGCTTTAGAAATGCTTAGATCTGAATACATAGCCTGAGTCTTGCAGGACCTCTGTCTTTGTTAATATTTTCTGTTGCTGTCATATAACTTACTGTACATTTAGTGACTTAAAAATATATTTATTATCTTACATTTTCTTGTGTCAGAAGCCTGACAGATCTCAATGGGCTAAAATAAAGGTGCTGGCAAGGCTGAGTTCATTTCTGAAGGCTCGAGGGGTGAACTCCTTTGCTGGACTTTACCAGCTTCTAGAAGTCAATTGCAGTTCTTAGTTCAGGGGCCACTTTCTTCACTGTCAAAGCCAGCAATGTTGCATCTCTGACCATTCTTCTACTGTGATCTGTCTCTCTCCCTCCGTCTCTCTCCCTCCCTCTCCCTCCCTCTTCCTCTCCCTCTTCCTCTCCCTCTTCCTCTCCCTCTCCCTCCCTCTCCCTCCCTCTCCCTCCCTCTCCCTCCCTCTTCCTCCCTCTTCCTCCCTCTTCCTCCCTCTTCCTCCCTCTTCCTCTCCAGATGGGGATAGTTCCCTGCTTTTAAAGACTCAGACCCATGTGATTTGATTTGTTCCCTGAGATAATCCAGGATAATCTATTTCGATGTAACTTTTACAATACCTGTAAAGCCCCTTTATTTTTCCATATAAGGTAAAATATTCACAGGTTTGGGGGACTAGGGTGAGGATGTCTTTGGGGGGCAATTATTCTGCCTATCATACCCTCAATGAGTGGCCATGAGAAAATTATTGAGCTTTTCTGGTTTTATTTTCCTCGTCTATACAAACTGTAGAAGAATATCTAGTTTGTATTAGGAAAATAAAATAGCATACAGGCAAAGAAAGCAACTAGCACAGAAAGTAAAATTTCATATTTTTCTTTCACATTATTCTCCGAGTACATTCACTTGAACAGTTACATTTTTTAAAACAGTTAACACATGTTAGGGTTCAGGTGCTATGGGTTGTTTGAATTATCTGAGTTGCAATTAGCTAAACACAGATGTAAAACATTTGATTTTTTTGTCTTGTGTTCTTTATCCTCTCCTCCTGTTAAATCTATAAGCCCTTGTGTAGCTACAGTCAGAGCTTGTTACTATTTAACCCTAGTTCAATTTCAGTTCTCTCTACATCTCTATTATGTGTCTAGAATTGGATATGGTTGTGGTTCTTAACCCTAGTTGTACATCATAATCATTTGAGGAGTTTTCAAAAAATACTGATGCCAAATTCTTATTATGGATATTTGGAGAGGGACCTGAGAATGAGAAGCTCTGGCTTGTGGTTTCTGGAGCCTTATTATTGTCGACACTGAGTCAAATCATTCGAGAGATCATTTCTGAAAAGAATTTCGTCCATCATGACCAATGTTCTTCCTTTGCCAATTTACTTGATTTGTTCTGATTTGAAAAGCAGCAGCAGTTTGGCCCCTGAATTATATTCTTATGCTGTAGAATTATATCTTCAAATGCTCATTTCTTTTTCCTGTTCTCAGCCTCATGGACTCATATCCTTGGGCAACTTTTAACGCAACACACTGTTCTACTTACAAACTCAGCAAGTCAAGATTCCCACTGATGAAAACAGACCTTCTATGGGCACCCCCTTGGGAGTATAGGTCAGTTCCAGACCTATCCTATGTTAGCTGAAGCAGATACAAGTGTTGTTGTATTTTTGGCATTCTGCCTAGTCAGTTGTAGAGAGAATAAGACAAAGTTTTATCTTTTTAGGTGTCATCTGAGTGAATAGGCTCTTTCTCTCCAATGCCTGCTGTGTGTAAAATTAAAGATAGAATGTTATCTCCCGGAGGGACCAACCAGTTCAAATAAATCAAACTGCCCACCAAAAGATGAGGAACCTGTGGCTGAAATGGTTAATTTTACATGTCAGCTTGGCTAGGTCATGATGCTCAGATATTTGCTCAGACATTATTTTGAGTCATTCTGTGAAGGAGCTTTTTTTTGGGTGAGATCAACATCTACCTGGTGGGTTTTGAGTAAAGCAGATTGACTGCCATGTTTGTGGGACCCATCTAATCAGCTGAAAACCTTACTGGAAAAAAACCTGACCTCCCATGAGCAAGTAGTAATTCTGCTATGAGACTGCATTCTGCCAGAACTGCAACTGTTCCCTGGGTCTGCAGCCTGGTGGCCTACCCTGCAGATGTTGAATTTATTATAGTTCCAAAATTGTATGAGCTAACTCCTTTCTCTCTCTGTTTATAAACTTTCTGTCTATTTCCCTGCTGTTTAATACAGCAGGCCATATAGATAAAGGGATGAGTCCAACTTCACCCAGGTAGAAAGTAGCACAGCGAGAACAAGAATTTAGTCTCATGACTCGTTGACTCACAGTCTCTTATGAACACTAAGCCAGCACTGGAGTTGGGAAACTGGCCAACTGATCAAATTCTGCTTGGCTCCTGGTTTTGTAAACAAAGTCTTATGGAACACAGCCAAACTCATTCATTAATGTATTGTATATGGCTGTTTTCGTGCTGAAACAGCAGAGTTGAGCAGTTGCAACAGAGAAGTATGACCCACAAAATCTAAAATGTTTACTCTTACCTTTTACAGAAAAAGTGTGCTGACCCTTGCCCTAGAATGGCATCTGATTCCTGACCACTCTAAGGGGAATAATTCATGCACATTGGGTCAGATGATCAATTTCATGTTCTGCTTAGGTCAATGATCTCTTAAATTGTATTCCTCCCAGGTGGCCAAATTGGAAAGGAATAGCTGAAGACATGGAGATATATTTTGCCATGTCTGTTCACCTCGCGCTGCTCCCTGTGGTTCTCAGAAGTGGTCTATTCTAACCACCTACCACTCATTTCTCCATGGCTCTGGCTTCACCTACTAGGCAACAAATCTGTTTCTTCTTCTATCCTGGATGACCCATTCTGTGGACTGATAATCGAAACAATATCTTACTCTATATAATTTGTCCTTGATATTGTCTATCTTGGGGTCTTTGTGTATGTCGTAGTTGGCCAGTCAAACCCTGTCTTTTGCTACTACTACTAATACCACATTTTATAGAGTGAATTTGGCTGAATGCACTGACTTATCCATTTAGAAACCATCTGTGGCCTGTCACTAGGTTTTAGCACAGGTGTAGAAACTTGGGTTAGTATCTATATTTAAATCAACCTAGTTGACCAAAAACTTGTTGTTTACTGCTTTACTACATAAGCAACTTCTCCTATCTTTCCACTGATGTCAAAAGTAAAATTTTTTATTGCTTAAATTATTTAGAGAATTAGAGTCACCATTTCAGGGAGCATTGGAATATGGAGACTTAGTGTGACATAACTATTTTATGATATTATTTCTAAAATGTTGAATTAGGCTTTGAACTTTGGCCAAGAGAGGGCAAAAAAGAAATTGAAAAATTAAGAGTGGGAAAATCTTCTGATGTCATGAATACTTAATAAAGATTTCATTTTGATCAATAGTTTAGGCCATTGGAAAATAACTGACAAGTTTTTATTCCCTCCCCTTAGTGATATTCTATTTTTTATCTTTTTTTATAATATAAAAGGTAATCATTAAAATGTGCAGAGCCCTTTTTCATTTATTAAACAAATCTATATCTAGATGAAGGTAGAATTTACTTATTACTAGAGCCTTGGACTTGTGACTCCAGCTCTGTCTTCTTTCTATCATGCCTGCTAAATTTCTAGCTTCTTGGACATTAGGTAATCATTCTGCTTCTGTCCCCTTCCTCAATATATAGCTTGGTGACTAGGAGTAAGGGGATATAATACCTGATTGCCTGGGTCCAAATCCTGACTCTAAAACTTCTTTGATGAGTACCCCTGTGCAAATTGTCTCTTTCTATCTCAGTATTCTCATCTATGAAATAGAAATAATAATATTACATCCCTTAGGAATTTCTGTGATGGTTAAAAGAGAAGATCTATACAGCATAAGAACTTATTGTTTATTGAAACAGTAAAATAAATGCTAAAAAACAGTTAATTATTATAAAGTCCCTGATTTTACGGGTAACACAGACTAGCTTATATAGGTATAGAATTTACATATACATGTACATTTCCTATGTGTGTGTATACATTCTTATAGTAAATGGAGCAGCGACACTAATGTCTAAACAGGTCCTCTGTGAAGTGTAGATCTCCTATATACAGAAATGGTGCTCCAGTTAACTATTGCTACATAACAAAGTGCTACAAACTTAGTATAGAAATAAAAATATGAATATGTGCATAGATTCTGTGGGTCAGCAGTTCAGACAGTGCACAGCAGGAATGGCTTGTCCCTACTCTGTGACTGGTATCTGGAGCTTCAGCTCATGGGACTTCAAATGGCTGGTACTGGAATCATTTACATGTTTTTAATTCACATATCTGGCACCTGAGATGGAGTGACTTGAGGACTGAGACCAACAGGGGCTGTTAATTGGAGTGCCTACATGTACCTTCCTCTGTGGCTTACACTTCTCATAGCATAATGGGTAGCTTTCAAAATAATGTTCCAAGGAGTGTCCAGAGATCAAGCATTCCAAGAGAACAAAGCAGAAGCTGAATGATCTTCTATGGCCTAGTCTTAGATATTTTATAGCACTCTTTCTATTATACTCTATTTTAGGAGTTGGAGAACTTTTTTCTATAAAAGGTCAGATAGTAAATATTTAGAATTTGAGAGCCATGCAGTGTCCATTGCAACTTCCCAATTCTGCCGTTGTACAAAAAACCATAGAAAATATATCTAAAAAAGAACAGGATTGTGCTTCAATATTCACAAAAGCAGGCAGGTGGCCTAGATTTGGTCAATAGGACATAGTTTACTGACACTGCTCTACTGGTTGAGGCCATAAAAAAGCCTGCCCAAATTCAAGGCAAAAACATACAGGGTCCACTTCTGGATGAAAAGGATGCCAAAGAATTTAAAGCCCTGTATTAAAACCGTCATATATAGAATATGGTTATATGGGGCCTGTCTGTGTATTCTACTTCTCACAGTCATGGGGGCTATTAAGTACTGGGACATGTTGCTAGGATCTTCATTAGCCTGTGTCAAGGTCAAAGTTGAAATATAAACTTAAGGACCTTGATTCTCAAAACAACTAGTGACTTTATTTAACTGTAATTTTATGTAATTCCATATCCTAATAAACATAAAAATAGCTTTTATTTTTAAAATTTGTTTTATTTTTACTTTACCTTTATTTTTATTTTTACTAATTTTTAAAATTCCACATTATATTTTAGATGCAGGAGATGCATTTGCAGGTTTGTTACATGGGTTTATTGCATGATGCTGAGGTTTGGTATACAAATGATCACATCACCCAGATAATGAGCATAGTGCCCAATAGGTGTGTGTGTGTGTGTGTATGTGTGTGTGTGTGTATATATATATATGTGTGTGTGTGTGTGTGTGTGTGTGTGTATATATATATATATTTTTTTTTTTTTTTTAGACAGAGTCTTGCTCTGTCACCAGGCTGGAGTGCAGTGATGTGATCTGCAACGTCCCCCTCCTGGCTTCAAGTGATTCTCCTGCCTCAGCCTCCCAAGTAGCTGGGACTACAGGTGTGCACCACCACACCCAACTAATTTTTGTATTTTTTGTAGAGACAGGGTTTCACCATGTTGGCCAGGATGGTCTTGATCTCTTGATCTTGTGATCTGCCTGCCTCAGTCTCCCAAAATGCTAGGATTGCAGGGGTGAGCCACTGCACTGGCCCCCAATGGGTAGTTTTTCAACCCCTTCCACTCTAGTAGCTCCTAGCTCCCTCCCCTCTCTAATAGTCCACAATGTCTGTCCTAACAATCTTTATGTCCATGAGTAATCAATGTTTGTATTCCAATTATAAGCAGGAACATGAGGTATTAGGTTTTCTGTTCCCTTGTAAATTCACTTAGGATAATGGCTTCCACCTGCACTCATGTTGCTGCAAAGGACATGATATCATTGCTTTTTATTGCTGCATAGTATTCCATGGTATATATGTACTATATTTTCTTTATCCAATCCACCATTGATGTGCACCTAGGCTGATTTTGTTCCTTTGCTATTGCAAACAGTGCTGTGATGAACATCTGAGTGCATGTGTCTTTTTGGTAGAATGATTATCTTTTGGATATGTACCCAGTAATGAGATTGTTGGGTTGAATGGCAGTTCTGTTTTAAGTTCTTTGAGAAATATCCAAACTGTTTTCCTTAGGGGCTGAACTAATTTATATTCCCAACAGTGCATAAGCATTCCATTTTCTCCACAGCCTCACCAGCATCTGTTGTTTGTTGACTTTTTAATAATAGTAATTCTAGCTATTATAAGATGGTATCTCATTACAGTTTTGACTTTAATTTCTCTGATGATAAGTGATGTTGAGCATTTTGTCATATATTTGTTGGACTCATATATATCCTCTTTGAAAAGCGTCTGTTCATCTCTGGCTTACTTTTTGATGGGGTTAGTTTTTGCTTGTTGAATTAAGCTCCTTATAGATTTTGGCAATTAGACTTTTGTCAGGTATATAGTTTGTGAATATTTTCTCCCATACTATAGGTTCTTTACCTATCAATAGATTCTTCTGCTGTGCAGCAGTTTTTTAGTTTAATTGGATACCAATTGTTAATTTTTGGTTTTGTTTCCACTGATTTTGAGGACTTAGTCATAAATTATTTCCCAAGGTCATTGTCCAGAATGGCATTTCCTAGGGTTTTTTCTTGGATTCTTATAATTTGAGGTCTTACATTTATATCTTTAATTTATCCTGAGTTAAGTTTTATATAAGATGAAAGGTAGGGGTCCAGTTTCATTCTTCTTCATGTAGCTAGCCAGCTATCCCAGCACCATTTATTGAATAGGTAGTCCTTTCCCCATTGCTTATTTTTGTCAACTTTGTTGAAGATCAGATGGCTATAGGTATATGGTTGTATTTGAGGGGTCTCTATTTTGTTTCATTGGTCTATGTGTCTGTATTTATGCCAGTTCCATGCTCTTTTTGTTACTGTAGCCTTATAGTTTAGTTTGAAGTTGGTGAATGGGATGCCTCTGGCCTGTGCTTTTTGCTTAGGATTGTTTTGGCTATTTGGACTCTTTTTTGGTTCCATATGAATTTTAGAATAGATTTTTTAAATTATGTGAGAAATGGTGTTGGTGGCTTGGTTGAAATAGCATTGAATCAGTAGATTGCTTTGGGCAGTATGGCCATTTCAATGATATTGATTCTTGTAATCCATTAGCATGAAATGTTTTTTCATTTGTTTGTATCATCTATGACTTCTTTCAGTATTTTTTTGTTCTTCTTGTGAAGATCTTTCACCTGCTTGATTAGATGTATTCTTAAGTTATTTTATTTTATTTTATTTTATTGTGGCTATAAGTGGGATTACGTTCTTGATTTGACACTTAGCTTGAAAATTATTGGTGAATAGAAATATTACAGATTTTTATACATTGATTTTATATCTGAAAACTTTACTGAAGTCACTTGTTAGTTCCAGAAGACTTTTGGCAGGGTCTTTAGAGTTTTCTGGGTAAAGGATCATCAGCAAAGAGACATCATTTGACTTCCCCTTTTCCTGTTTGGATGCCTTTTATTTCTTTCTCTTGCCTGCTTGCTCTGGCAAGGAACTCCAGTACTATATTGAATAGGATTAGTGAGAGTGGGCATTCTTGTCTTATTCCAGTTCTCAAGGGAATGCTTCCAGTCTTTGTCCATTCGGTATGATGTTGCTGTGGGTTGTCACAGATGGCTTTTATTATTTTGAGGTACATTTCTTCAGTGCCTAGCCTGCTGAGAGTTTTTAATCATGAAGAGATGTGGGTTTTATTATAGACTTTTTCTGTGTCTATTGTGATGAGCAAATGGTTTTGTTTTTGGTTCTTTCTATGTGCTGAATCACATTTATTGATTTTCATATATTGAAACAATCTTGCATCCCAGGAATGAAGCCTATTTGATCACAGTAAATTAACTTTTTGATGTGCTGCTGAATTTAGTTTTCTATTATTTTGTTGATGATTTTTGTGTCTATGTTCATCAAGGATCTTGGACTAAAGTTTTCTCTTTTCATTATGTCTTTGCCAGATTTTGGTATTAAGGGGATACTAAATTCACAGAAGGAGTTAGGGAGAAGTCCCTTCTCCTCAATTTTTTGGATTAGTGTCTATAGGATTGGTACCAGCTTTTCTTTGTACTTCTGGTTGAGTTTGGCTGTGAATCCATCTGGTCCAGGGCTTTTTTTGTTGGTAGCTTTTTAATTAGTAATTCAACTTTAGAATTTGATATGGGTCTGTTCAGGATTTCAGTTTCTTCCTGATTCAAACTTGGGAGCTTGTGTGTTTCCAAAAATTTATTCATTTCCTCCAGATTTTCTAGTTTGTGTGTCTAGAGGTATTTATAAGTCTCTGAGATTCTTTTTTATTTCTATGGGATTGGTTGTAATGTCACCTTTGTCATTTTTTATTGTGCTTATTTGGAACTTCTTTTTATTTAGTCTAGCTTGTGGGCTATTGATCCTGTTTATCTTTTCAAGGGACCAAATTTTGGTTTTGTTGTTTTTTCAAAATAAATGTTTGGCTCTTTATTTTATTCAGTTCTGCTCTAATTTCAGTTATTTGTTTTCTTCTAGCTTTTTGTTTATCTAGGTGCGATGTTAGATTTCTAATTTGAGATCTAACTTTTTGAAATAGGTGTTTCACACTATAAATGTTCCTCTTAGCACTGCTTACACTGCATCCCAGAGATTTTGGTATGTAGTATCTTCGTTTACATTTATTTCTAAGAATCCTTTAAATTTCAGCCTTAATTTTGTTGTTTACCTAGAAATCATTCAGGACCAAGTTGCTTAATTTCCATGTAATTATGTGGTTTCTGGAGAACTTTTTGGCATTGATTACTATTTTTATTCCACTACGGTGTGAGAGTATTGTTGATATAATTTCATTTTTTAAAAATTTATTGATACTTGGTTTATGGCTGACATGTGGTTGATCTTGGAGTATGTTTCATGTGCAGATAAGAAGAATGTATCTTCTGTGGTTGATGGGTGGAGTGCTCTGTAGATGTCCATTAGGTCCAATTGGTGTAGTGTTAAATTTATATCTATAATTTATTTGATAGTTTTCTACCTGTATAATCTGTCTAATGCTGTTGGTGGGGTGTTGAAGTCTCCCACTATTATTGTGTAGCTATCTAAGTCCTTTTATAGGTCTAGGAGTAGATGTTTTATGAATCTGGGTGCTCCAATGTTGGGTGCCTCTATATTCAGGCTAGTTAACTCTTGTTGTTGAATTAAACACTCTGTTACTATAGTAATGCTGTTCTTTATCATTTTTTTTTTTTTACTGTTGTTGGTTTAAAGTCTGTTTTATCTCATATAAAAATAGAAACTCCTGCTTTATTTTTCATTTGTGTGATAGATCTTTCTCCATCCTTTTACTTTGAGCCTATGACTGTTATGTGTGAGTTGGGTCTCTTGAAGATAGCAGATAGTTGGAAGTTGCTTTTTGTTTTTGTTTTTTTTTCTAAATCGTACCTGTAACTCTGTGCCTTTGAAGTAGGGGCATTTAGACCATTTACATTCAAGGTTAATATTGATGTGTGTTTTTGGTACTATTGTGAGATTGTTAGCTGGTTGTTTTATAGTTTCTACTGTGTGGTTGCTTTATAGGGCATTTGGGCTACGTACTCAAGTGTTTTTGTCATAGCAGGTATTGTTCTTTCATGTATATGTTTAGAATTCTTTTAAGGATCTCTTTTAAGGCTGGTCTAGTGACAACAACTTTATTTAGTGCTTGCTTGTCTAGAAAATATTTTTTTTCTCCTCACTTATGAAGATTAGTTTGGTTGAATATGAAATTATTGGTTGGAATTTCTTATCTTTAAGAATGCCGAAAATCGGCCCCTAATCTCTTTTGCCTTTTTAGGTTTCTACTGAAAAAGTCTGGTGTTTGGCTGACGGGGATCCCTTTGTATGTGATCTTATGTAGTCTGCCCCCCCCCTTTTTTTTTTTTGCTGCCTTCAAGATTTGTTCTTTAGCATTGACCTTGGACAGTCTGGTGACTATATACCTCAGTGCTATTCATTTTGTATAGTATCTTGCAGGTGTTCTCTGGATTTCTTGTATCTGGGTGTGTGCCTCTCTAGCAAGATTAAGGAAATTTTCTTGACTCATGCCCTCAAATATATTTTCCAGATTGTTTACTTTTTCTCTTCTTTCACAAGAATGCCAATAATTCAAAGGTTTTATCACTTTACATAATCCCATATCTCTCAAAGACTTTGTTCACTTTTCAAAAGACTGGTCTTCAAGCTTTGAAATTCTTTCTTCCACTTGGTCCAGTCTTTTGATAAAGTTTTCAGGTTTTTTTCTTGAGACGGAGTCTCGCTCTGTTGCCCAGTGCAATGGCATGATCTCAGTTCACTACAGCCTCTGTCTCCGGGCTTCAAGCTATTCATCTGCTTCAGCCTCCTGAGTAACTGGGGTTACAGGCATGTGCCACCATGAGATGGGGTTTTGCCATGTTGACCAGGCTGGTCTTGAACTCCTGACTTCAGCTAATCCACCCATCTTGGCCTTCCAAAGTGCTGGGATTACAGGTGTGAGCCACTGTGCTTGCCCAACAAAGCTCTCAGTTGTATTTTAAAATTACTAAAGTGAGTTCTTTAATTCCAGGAGCTCTGAATGATCCCTTTTAAAGATGTTTTATCTCTTCTTTCGCTTCCTGGATTGTTTTAGAAATTTCTTTGTGTTGATTTTCAACCTTGTCTGAGATCTTCTTGAGCTTCCTTGCAATCCATGCTTTGAATTCTTTATCTGTCATTCTTGAGTTTCCCTTTTCTTTAGGGACCATTGATAGAGAGCTAGTACAATCCTTAAGTGGTGTCACTATGTTAATATTTTTCATGGTGCCAGAATTCTTGCACTAATTTCTTCTCATTGGAGATGTTGGCACTTCAAATTTTTATAATTATTTTTGTGTGGGTAAAATTTTTTTGTTTTTTCCTTATAATATTATTGGACTTTTATTTCCCTTTTCCTTTTCCCTTCTCCCTCAGGGATGTGACTTAGAGACTGTTGTGTCTAAGTCACACCCCTGTTTTCAGCTCTGCTCCTGTGGTCCTATGCTTTTTCTTTGGTTTAATATTGGACTGTGTAGTTCTACCTACAAGCCACTAGACTGTGCATATGGGTAAGAGCTGGGAGCAAGCAATGTGGCTGGGTATACTTGATCCTTGTTTACCTGGAGCTCTCTGTTGCCACAGGCAGTGTTCTGAACCAAGGAGTGCATAGTGTTCTGAGCTCCCTGATCAGCACCAGGGTGGTTGGGGTGGGTGGGACCAAGATGGGTAGGACCAGTCCAGGCAAGCCCATCTACAGGTTGCCTGATGGCAGAGATAAGTGGCTATGGAGAATCAAGTAGATGACCACCAAGTGCCTAAAGGTTTGCCTAGGTGTGGAGCTGGGAATCCTCCTTGGTCCTAAAACCTCCAAGGTCCCACCTTGGTCTCTAATCCAGGAGACTGGTTACTCTAGGTGCCTGGAGATCTGCCAGGATGTAGAGTGAAGAGGACCCTGCTGTACAACAATCTCTACACAGGAAGGGTGGGGTGGCTCAGGCTTGTGATCCAGACAATTGGGTACTCCAAATGCCTGGAGATATGCCTGGGCATGGGGCAGGGAAAGCCCAGCATTACCATTATCTCTGCACAGGAAGGGTGGGGCAGTTCAGGCTGCTGATTTGGGTGAGTGGGTGCTCTGCATGCCTGGAGATCTGCCTGGGGGAAGAGCAGAGAAGGCCCTGCTTCATCACGTGCTTTGCACAGGAAGGGTGGGAAAGCTTAGGCTTTTGATCTGGGTGAGTGGCTGCCCTGACTGCGTGGAGATCTGCCTGGGCATCAAGCAGAGAAGGCCTCAATCCACCACTGTCTCTGCACAGAAAGGGTTAGGAAACTCAGGCTGCTGGTCCAGGCAAGCAGTTGCTCCAAATGCATGGAGTTCTGCCTGGATGTGGAGTGAAGAGGCTCCCCCTGCATCAGAATCTCTACACAGGAAGGATGGGAGTAGCTCAGGCTGCTGAACCAGGTAAGCAGTTGCTCTGGATGCCTGGATATCTGCCTGGTCACGAAGCAGAGAGGGCCCCATTGCATTGTAATCTGTGCACAAGAAGGGTAGGGTGGCTCATACTGCTGAACCAGGCAAACAGGTGCTCCAGATGCCTTGAGATCTGTCTGGGCATGGAGCAGAGAGGGTCCCACTGCACCACAATCTATGTCCAGGCAGAGCGGGGCAGCTCAGACTGCTGGTCCAGGCAAGCCTGTTCTCTGAATGCCTGCTGTTTCGCCTGGGAGTGGAGTGGAGAGGGCCTCACTTTACTACGATCTGAGGGAAGCAGGCTGTGGCACCCAGTGATGACACACACAGACACCACTTCCAAGTCACCAAGCTAGTCCTGATGCAAGTCTAGAATAAACTAGGACTGTAGCAGCTCTCCTACCACCCCAGGCCTGTGACAAGGGAGAGCAAAATTCCAGTGCTTACTGAGGAGGCACTTTCCACCATGCTGGCTGTGAAGGCCCCTATGCTGCTCCACAGCAGGTATTTCAATCTCTGGCCTGAGGCAAAAATGCCTGCTGTTTGCCAAAGTATGGTTGACTTTGTATGAACCTGGATTACAACTGGCATCCTGCTTTCAGTTCTAGGTCAGAGAAAATGCCTGCAGCTGTTCCTGGTGTCTTTGCCTTTCAGTGTCTCTGAGTCTCTCCACAAGATAGTTCTGAGGCTTGGGAGAAACAAGGTGCTCTCACTTGCCTTAAGTTACTTGGATCCCTAGTGGAAAAGTAAGTCACAGAGGGTGGCTCTCTGACCCTCACATATAACAGGACATCACTCACTTTTATCAGCCAGACACCATCATGGGGGCTGTTTGCCTGAATTCTCCTTCCCAGAATGTGGGGTGTCTGTCATGATTCCAGTGGATTTCCATTTTCCTTCTTGATTAAAGCTCAGAGAGTTTATGCATCATCTTGCTATTTCCAAGTGGCTGAGTCTTGCTAAAAGCCTCTAATCTGCCATCTTGGGGGGAAAAAAGTCTAGTAATTATCAGAAATAGCTTTCAAAAAAGCAATTGCTTCATGTAATTTGGTACAAGGAAAACTTTTGTTAGGATTCTACTGGCTGTTTGAATTATTCAATTTTGGTTAGAAAGCATGATTTTTGTTTTGTTTCCTTCCTAAAGAGATCTGCAGCTTTTCAGATCTTATATTTTATTCTACTGAGAGGATGATATAGGTTTTTAAAATTGGAAAAAGTAGGGCAGATTGAGTTCACTCAGATCACACTAATGAAATAACTGTAATTAGAACACAAGTTTCCAGATTTTCCTGTCCTGTGCTTTTTGTGTGTGTGTGTGTGTGGTTGTGCTGTATCTTGGGCCTGGCAATAATCATTTTTGACCTTTACCTCTCCAGGCTATTGTTAAGTGGTTTTGAGCTTTGTTAGCTTTCTTATGGGTTTGTGCTAAATTGTGTTCATAAAGTAGGCTGAATTCCCCAGGAAGTGTGATAGCTATAATATTGCATTATTACTTTAAAATGTGTTGGTTGCTTTTTATTTTTCTTTTCTTTTTGTCCAAGTATCTTGAACTTAAAGAATATATTATCCAATATGAAAGATTTGTATCTGGTGAAAAACACTAATTTAAGGGAAGAAAATTTCAGATGATTCTATCTGTCAATCCTTAAAACACACGGAGCTTCATTAGTAAATCGACTATCCTCAGATCTTTCTCTTGGAACAGGTCGCATAATCGGCCTTCGTGTTGATTTCTCATCCCCTTCTTTAGAGACAGAACAAATTAGAATAACTGGCTGGTACAGGAAAAGCACAAAGAACTTTCTTATATACTTGTGATTTATCTCTTAATTGGGGTTGGAAATGAGACTGGAGGAATGAACATGAAACTTGGAAGTGCAATGGGGAAAAATATTGTCTTTAAAATATTCTTTCAATGTTGATCCAGATGAAAGAAATGATAAATATAACGTTGAACAGAGTATAAATGAAATAACGTGGTTTTTGTGTTAACACGAGTGTGAAATTATTAAAAATCAGGAAAAAATATTCTTCACACAGACTCAGGAGCAAATGAAACTGTAAATAGTCTCTGCTTTTAGAAAACCTTTTATGTAGCAGTAATCATGGGAGGGTAGAGGCAATGCGCCAGGGCATAGGTGTTCAGAGCAAGGGGAAGGAAAGAGAACAAAAGGAGAGAGGATATTTTTAGAGCTGTCATTTTGAAATTTACCTGCTTCTGCTTCAGTGCTGCTTTGCCACCGTATTGGTCCAGTAGAAATCTCTCAAAGCGGGAGCAGCCGTATTTTAAAATAATAGGATTACAGCAAGTGACTTTAATCAAGCTCTCCTTAGTTCAAGTGCATGAAGGAGAGGGTGGTTAAAGAGTGACGCCACAAGAAATTGTTCACTAGGAAAGTTTTCTCCAAACCTCATCAGCTGGGAGAAACTGACCACTAAAGGAAAGCAAAAACATCGAAAGCAGGACGACAGAGTATTAGACCTGTTTAAAATGCAACCTGTATAGTTTTGGTCACCTGCTGATGATAGCTTACGAAAACAGTATTGAGTAGAATTTATCAGTCCTGGTCATTCACAACAGAGACAGTTTCCTGGGTAATAGGGTCTGGGAGGACTAGAACTGAACATTTCTGGTTCAGGATCATATGCTTAGAGCTCAGCACACTTGACACACAGTAGACTTAAAAGTGAATGCTTGTTGATCGGCCAAATGAATAGATGTGTGTTTCACATCTTATTTGCTGGTGCTGTGCCCTACACAGTGGATTTTCAATGTCAGACTGGGAAAGTATTTCTGAAGTCAATTAGCATCATTCCCCATCTTGTGGATGAAGATTCTACATGCTAGGACTTCACATTGCCATCTCAGAGGCCTCACAGGAATTTCTCAGTCCCCTTCCCTCTCCCACAAATGATTCTGTATAATTTATAATGTATAGACTGGCCAGAACGCTGCTAATCTGTGATTCCAACCATGTCCCAGTGATTACCAAGGCATAATCCACATGGATTATGGATTTGAGGGCCAAAATATTCCTCAGTATTTATTGCTTCGATTTAAAATGAACTACTGAAAATAAAATAGCTTCAGATACAATAAGGCATTTCATAATTCAGCATGCAATCTGAGATATGGGGGTTATTTGAAACCTACAGCGATAAAGTTCCCACTGCTATTGAAGTTATTGTCTTTAAACAAAAGATTCTATATCAGTAACATTATTTTTTGCATGATATTCAAGTTAATTTCCTTTTATCTCTAAAGAAGCAAAGAGGTAGTTGGTATGACTCCCAAAGGTAAATAATCCTGTTTTGTTATGATTTCCAGCTACCTAAAGATGGGAGAGACTCAGGACATTACAATCAGTGTGTTATGTGTGGCAGGTTACAGTGTGGTTTATTTATGAATTTTATGGATATATTTTCTGAATATGTAGCTCTTTTTTGAATCAGGGTAGATAAATTTTTTGTGACTTTGGAGTACTTGGAGTTGTATACTGTGGTTTTATAGTCCATTGTCTTAGGATAGAGATAAGCTAGAGTAGTTCTTGTCACTATAAAGTACTATCATGTTGATAGTCCGTGCTTACCTACTAGTATATGACACAATACCTTCTGAGAACAAAGAGAGGAATACTTAAAAAAATTACAACAGATAATGGAAATTATAATATATTCCTAACATAATATATAATTATAAAGCTAACAAATAATCATAGTTGAAAATTTGAAAATTTCCTAAATGTCAATAAAACTTTGAGCAAATTTGACAATGTAAAGTTGTCCAGGAATATTAATGCTTTAAAATTTTCTAGAACTTCAGACAACTCTGCTTCCTAAAATTGTATTCATGATATTTTATCTTAATGAAGCATTCATCATGTGGGCATACACTCATATGCACATATATTATTCTGTTAAAAAAAATAGAAAGACACGCATATTTCTGATGTCTCAGATAGCTAAATGGAATATGAAATAGGGAAAAGTCAACAAGCAGAAAAAAATACTAAGTAGCATCTTCTTAATTGCTTACAACAGTTCTGCTGATACCTCATTGTGGATAAAGTAATTAATGGGGAATCTAATTCAAGAAAAATGCCCAAACTTCAAGCCTTTTTGAAGCCAAGTATGTTTTTCTGCAAAAGGAAAACATCCATTGCCACACTTCCTTAATACCTGCCAGAGAGAGAGTACTGCATATGGCATTAGACATGCCAGAAGGAGTGTGCTTTCCACACTGACTGTCATAAATGACTTTGAATCTCTACTTCCATATTATGGTAATTTTAAACCAGTATAGGTTTTGAAGACACTGTATCTTAATTTTTAGGGCTACAGGCTCTCAAATGGCTTGGATACGACAATTGTTTTGACATTCCTCAGGGTAATAAAAATATAATGACCTGGAGGTATCATTACAGAGCAGGAAGGTGTTGATTCTTTGTTTCCAGAGTGGAGCAAGAGTTGAAAAAACTCACAACTGAGTGAGTGAGAAGGGAATATGGTGTTAGTCAAAAGCCACGTTTAAGTTAAGGCAAAGAGGCATGAGGAAAGAATAAACTGGTATAGCATTTAAAAGATCAAAAATCGTATCCGTCGGTGGCTCAGGCCTGTAATCCCAGCACTTTGGGAGGCCGAGGCAGGCGAATCATGAGGTCAGGAGTTTGAGACCAGCCTGGCCAACATGGTGAAACCCCGTCTCTACTAAAAATACAAAAATAGCTGGGCGTGGTGGCCTACGCCTGTAATTCCAGCTATTCGGGAGGCTGAAGCAGGAGAATCGTTTGAACCCAGGAGGCGGAGGTTGCAGTGAGCTTAGATTGCACCACTGCACTCCATCCTGGGCAACAACGTGAGATTCTGTCTCAAAAACAAAACAAAACAAAACAAAACAAAAACCGTGATGTAATGTGTACTGCAATCTTTTGAAACTAATGGTTTTTATATTGGAAAGAACCATAAAGTTTGGGATAACAACCCATTTGAAGCTGGATTATTTCAAGGAAAGGATATGTCATGATAACCCTTTACTACAAATATCTTGATAACTCCCTCCCAAACTCTGTTGTAGAAACTGCTGATTTAATGACAGCTTGAGATGCACACTGACAGCCAGAATTTATCATTCATTTAGTCATTCAATAAACAAGTAGTGGTCATTTTCTACTGCCAGTCACTATTCTAGGTTTTGGGGGTTCATCAATAAAAAATAAAATTAATAAAACAAAAAAGAGTCAAAGTTTCTGGTCTTCATGAAGATTATATTCTAAGTCTCATGATAGATTGCTAGTTAAGAGAGATGTACGTAAGTTTTAACCATATTGTGTCATCTCTGTAATATAAATGCAGCAAGGTAATTTTTTTAAATGTATGTGCGGAACGGGGCCAAGATGGCCAACTAGAAGCGGTGTGATTGGAGGTTCCCACCAGAAAGAATCAAAACAGCATGTGAATCCTGCACCAGCAACTGAGATAACCAGGTTCTGTCATCAGAACTGACTAAGCGGCTGGTGGGACCTACGGAGAGGAACGGGGTGGTGGGTCAGCCCACCTGAAAGCCACACAGGTCAGGGGAGCCCATACCTCCAGACAAGAGAGACGGTAAGTGAGCATGCGACCCAGCCTGGAAAACCGTGCTTCTTCCAGGGAACTGTGTAACCCATGGATCAGAAGATCCCACTCACGAACCCGTGCCACTGGGGCCTTGGGTCGCAACTATGGAGCTGGGCAGATTCTCAACAGCCTCTCTGCTGGAATCTGCCTAAGCCTAACGAGTTCTCAGGGGGAGGGGCAGCCATCACCACTGCTGCTGCCTGCTGTCTAAACCATCTGAGCTCCTTGTGGGAGGAACAGCAGCCACCACCTCCATTGTCTAAGACAAAAGAGCTCCACGAGGGAGTGGCGGCCACAGCCACTGGTGCTGCCAGCTGTCTAAGCTGTCTGAGCTCCCTAGGGGAGGGGGAGCAGCCAAAACCGAGGCTGCAACCTACCTAAGACACTAAGCTACATAAGACATAGCTGTAGGCCGCACTTTTCTCCTGCTGGAGCCAGGGAGGCTGGACTGCTTGGTCCCAAAAGGTATTCCTTCCCTATAGCGCAATACACTGGCTGTGGCCGACTACAGTCATATTGCCTCTTCAGGCTGCACCCTGACCCATCCCTCCTCGCTGGGCTGGGCACATTACAGGAATTCCAGCAACTCCAGCCAGGGACCAAGGGATATAACTCTGATCTCTCTGAGCCTGAAGGCCTAGGAGGAGTGGTGGCCATAGTCTCCGTGGACCATCAGACTCAGTCTTTCTTCCTGCTAACTCTGAGGAATCTGGACAGCCCAGATGAGTGGGTTTCCCCCAGCATGGCACACCACCTCCATCAAGGGAAAAACAAAGTTCTTTATTAAATGGGTCCTGGTTCCCAAGCCCCTCAACTGGGTAAGACCCCCCAAACAGGGGTCGCCAGACACCCCATACAGGAGCTTTCCTACTGGCATCAGGTTGCTGTCCCCTCGAACTCAGAGATCCCAGAGGAATGGGCAAGCACCCATCTTTACTGTTCTCCAGCCTCCTCTGGAGACATCTCCAGGGGCAGGAGTGAACCAGATGAATAGGGCAAATGAAAGAAATAAAGGGTATTCAAATAGGAAGAGGGGAAGTCAAATTGTCCCTGATTGCAGATGACATGATTGTATATTTAGGAAACCACATTGTCTTGGCCCCAAAACTCCTTAAGCTAATAAGCAACTTCAGCAAAGTCTCAGGATACAAAATCGAGGTGAAAAAATCACAAGCATTCCTATACACCAAAACAGACAGAGAGCCAAATCATGAGTGAACTACCATTCACAATTGCTACAAAGAAAATAAAATACCTAGGAATACAGCCTACAAGGGACGCGAAGGACCTCTTCAAAGAGAACTACAAACCACTGCTCAAGGAAATAAGAAAGGACACAAATAAATGGAAAAACATTCCATGCTCATGGATAGGAAGAATCAATATTGTGAAAATGGCCATACTGCCCAAAGTAATTTATAGATTCAATGCTATTCCCATCAAACTACCATTGACTTTCTTCACAGAATTAGAAAAAACTACTTTAAATTTCATATGGAACCAAAAGAGAGCCCATACAGCCAAGACAATCCTAAGAAAAAAGAACAAAGCTCGCTACCTGACTTCAAACTATACTACAAGGCTACAGTAACCAAAACAGCATGGTACTGGTACCAAAACAGAGATATAGACCAATGGAACAGAACAGAGGCCTCAGAAACACCACACATCTACAACCATCTGTTCTTTGACGAACCTGACAAAAACAAATGATGGGGAAAGGATTTCCTATTTAATAAATGGTGTTGGGAAAACTGGCCAGCCATATATAGAAAAACTGAAACTGGACCCCTTCATTACATCTTATACAAAAATTCACTCAGATGGAATCAAGACCTAAAATCTAAAATCATAAAAACCCTAGAAGAAAGCCTAGGCAATACCATTCAGGCAGGACATAGGCTTTGGCAAAGACTTCATGAGTAAAACACCAAAAACAAAGGCAACAAAAGCCAAAATTGACAAATGGGATCTAATTAAACTAAAGAACATCTGCACAGAAAAAGAAACTATCATCAGAGTGAACAGATAACCTATAGAATGGGAGAAAATTTTTGGAGTCTATCCATCTGACAAAGGTCTAATATCCAGAATCTAGAAGGAACTTAAATTCACAAGAAAAAAATATGAAAAGAAGCTCATTATCCCTGGTCATTAGAGAAATGTGAATCAAAACCACAATGAGATATCATCTCATGTCAGTTAGAATGGCAATAATTAAGAAGTCAGGAAACAACAGATGCTGGAGAGGATGTGAATAAAGAGGAATGCTTTTACATTGTTGGTGGGAGTATAAATTAGTTCAACCATTGTGGAAGACAGTGTGACAATTCTCAAGGATTTAGAACCAAAAATACCGTTTGACCCAGCAATCCCATTACTGGGTATATACCCAAAGGATTATAAATCATTCTACTATAAAGACACATGCACACGTATATTTATTGCAGCACTATTCACAATAGCAAAGACCTGGAAGCAACCCAAATGCCCATCAATGATAGACTGGATAAAGAAAATGTGGCACATATACACCATGGAATACTATGTAGCCATAAAAAAGAATGAGTTCATGTTCTTTGCAGGGACATGAATGAAGCTGGAAACCATCATTATCAGCAAACTAACACAGGAACAGAAAACCAAACACTGCATATTCTTACTCATAATTGGGAGCTGAACAATGAGAACACCTGGACGCAGTGAGGGGAACAACACACACTGGGGCCTGTTGGTGGGGGCGAGGAGAGGGGGAGCATCAGGGAAGATGGCTGGTGCATGCAGGGTTTAGTGCCTAGGTGATGGGTTTGATAGGTGCAGCAAACCACCAAGGTACCCGTTTACCTATGTAACAGTCCTGCATGTTCTGCGCATGTATCCTGGAACTTCAAGTAAAAATTTTAAAAATTTACGTGTTTGACATTCCTACTCACTTTCACACCTGTCATTGCTCCCTCTGTGGAAGGGAGAATCACAGAGAACAAAAATGTCAAATCTCAACTATTCAAGTTAATTTTTCCAACTTCCAGTGGAGACAATAGTTTATTTGTTAAGATTCGTGAGTGTCAAAGAGGTAGCTTTTGCAAAGTGCAGCCCAAATGTATCTATATAGCTTTGGAAATAATATATAATGATAGAAGAGCTGATTTTCCTTCCCTAAACTTCACTAGGTTGGAAGAAGGTACAGGAAAGAAATCAAGATACTGAAACATAAGTGAGTTGCTCTGAAAGGGAAGCCTGACACTTTAAAATGATGTAGATAATTCTAGATATATTTTAAAGTAGGGAAGACCAATGCATTCTTTCCAATCTTGTGCCCTGGGAGAAAGCAGCACATTTTCTTTGAGGATTAAGAGGCTTTTATTTGTTGTGCTTTGTCTTTAATAAACTTTATTGAGGAACCATTACATGCAATAAAATACGTGTATGATTAGTGAACAGTTAAGTGAATTTTAGCCAATGTGTACATTTGTGTAGTCAGTACCACCATAAAGACAGAGAAAGATTCCAAACCTCTAGAAAGTTCCCCTCCCTGCTCTTGGCAAAAATTCCCTTATTTCCTACACCAGGCAACCAATGATCTGTTTTCTAACATCATATATTAATTTTGTCTATTCTAGAATTTGTATAAATTAAATAATTTACTAGGTATGCTTTTGTATCTAGCTTCACTTGCTTAGCATGTGGTTTTAAAGATTCATTTTTATTGAAATTTTTAAACCAGGAATTTAGCCTGGATGACTGACTTTGTCTTCAACCTAAGCCTCTGGCATTACCAGTGTCTATTTTTGGCTTACTATGACCATTTCTAACTTTTTGAAGCAGCAGAAGGTTTACAAAAGAAAGGCTGTTGTCAGTATAAGAGAGGGGAAGTGTTTTTTGTTGTATAAGTTTCTCAGCACAGATTGACCTGGTTGGCATCATTGTGTTGATAATCCAGGAGGATATTCTTCCTATAAAAATGTTGATATTATAAAACTTTTATAGGCAGTTGTCCTAATACTATTTTAGGGTTTTGTTTTTTGAAAACACTTCTGAAAAATCTAAAGGGTCATAACCAGAAAGAAGCAGTAACTCACCTGAGGGCTAATTCTTTGGCTGAAGTTGAGTCATCTGACCTTTAAATGCCCTCTGATAGAGCCAGATACTCTTGCAAAACAATGCTGTCTTAGTTTTCTTACACTGCTACAGCATAATACCCGGGACTGCATAATTTATAAATAACTGAAATGTATTTCTCATAGTTCTGGAGGCTAAAAGTTCAAGATCAAGGTGAGGGTAGGTTCAGTTGTCTGGTGAGGCTGCATCCTCTGCAAGAGTGGAATGCAGTGCACTCCCTTGGCTGGAGGAGAATAAGCTAGAAAACTAGCAAAACTAGCTGAAGGGCAGGTGAAGTCTCTTTAATAAAGGCCTATTCCCATTAATGAGAGAGGATCCCTCATGACTTAAATCTCTCAAAGGCCCTGCCTCTTAATACTATCACATTAGCAAAACCTGAGTTTTGGAGGGGACACGTTCAAAATAGCGCTCTTTGATTGGATAAAAATATATAGATGAATTTAACATGGATAGGTATATGCCGTAAAGTTTAAAAAATAATCATAGTTTGGCTTACTGTTTTCATTTAAGTTTCTGTGGCATGTGCTAATAGTTTAGGATAACCTCAGGTTAGTTTTGGTTCCACTTTTTATACAAATGTTGAAATACTCCATATCTACTTTTTCTTTTTCTTCCCTTCCTCCCTTCTTCCCTCCCTCCTTCCTTCTCTCCATTTCTATTTCTCTTTCTTTCAACTTCTTTTAGCCCATTACACTTTATCCTGCATTGTCAAGGTGGCAATGAAGAGGAAGAGTGGAATCAGTGTGAAAAAGGTCCATGGATATTCTGCTGTTCAGAATGCATGTTGCTGAGCTATTACATTGAGGAGGGGTCTGAATTTGCCCACAATAACCCTTCCCTAGTGTCTCTGGATAAAAGCCATAGAAGCTGAACTGGAATATCCTGACAGGCATGTAGAATTCACAGCAATTGTTCTCAAAGAGCTTACCTGCCTAAGACGCATATGAATGCATTTCATTTTTCCTTTATTGGCAGCTACTCCAACATCCAGAGTCTATTTTGTTTTTTATCATCATCATTGCCTGATGTTTACCACTGTATACCTTGCTAATGGTGTGGTTTCCATGGCTTGTTAATTTCATGGCCAAATAATACTGTAATTTATTGCACACTTTAATGTGGAAGCCTGAGACTCCATAAATTCTTATGCACTTTTCCCTCTTTGGAATACTAAACAGATCAGGCAAAGCAATAAATTTATTTCAAATGCACTTGATAGCAAAACATCGATTAGGACTGATTGGCAATATTTCTTCTTTCAGCAACTGTCACTATTTTTAAAGGTTATTTTAAACATTGAATATGAAGTTACTTAAGACAGGACTCAGTTCACTAGGATCACTTAGAACCATAAAGGGAAATTTGCGATGGCTATCTGTAGCTTATTCAAATACTGACTAATCAGCTCCAGCTTGGCTAATTTAATTTGTAAGAATTTATTTAGTATTTTATTAACTTTTGCCCTTCCCCCATCACTCTCATGAGAATGGATCATCAGAATCTTAAAACATGCTAAGTCACCTTCTAGTTCAGCAACTCTAACTAAAAAGCACTTCTTGCTTATCTAATGTAACCTGCTTTTAGAATAACTGAGGCTTTAATTAGCCCTAAAATTAAAGCAAGTGAACAAAAAGCAATACATCAAGGAGCCACTGAATTTTAGAGCTTGAGGATGAAGACTTTAGAATTAAGGAAAAATCTATCATTTTAGAGCTAAAACAACTGAGGCCTAAAGTTAGAAGGTAGTTGCCCAGACCACGGAAAGGGACAGAAGACCAGGTTCCAAGCTGAGAGAGAGATGGGCAACACTCAACTGGAGCATTTCAGAAACTGAAATGTAAGCCCCGAGGGTTTGGGGAAAGCTGGCATCTGGCTACAATCTTGAGATTTCAGACAGACAGTGGGCCCAGTGGGCCCTGAGCTTCTGTAGTGGGCAAGGAAGATCACCATGTCTTCCAAAAATGTTACAAAATGCAGGGGCATGAGCAGTGAGTTCCATTGCTAAATTAATTCTGAGTTTAGATTTACCTCAGATACTTGAGAAAGATCTTAAACAAGGGCAAAGTCCAAGTCTGTTTCTTTAAATTCATGCTCTGCATTTAGTGGTAGAGGCACTTAAACTCTTCAACTGATTCCAACACTTTTATTTTGCTCTATGTTTAATTCTAATAGTCCTACAATGGAATTTTTAAATAAATGAATAGCTAGCATCACAAAGAATGTGAAGGTCTGTATAGAGAGAGTAAGGATGGGGGTGTAGAACAGTGTAGAATAGGATATCAGTATGAAGTGATCTTGGTTAATAAGAACAGCTATTACAAATGAAAATACATTCAGTAGGAAATGAGTGCCTGACACCCTGCCCTACACTTTGCATGTTTAGAAGTTGGTTTCTAAGTCCATGTTTTTTCCTCCCCATTTCCACCTTTCTCAGCCCCTAGCCACCATAATTCACCTTCCTGTCTCTATGATTTTGACTACATAGGTACCCCATCCCCATATAAGTAGAATCAGTATTTGTATTTTTTGACTGGCTTATTTTACTTATAATATCCTCAAATTTCACTCCAGTTGTAATATAGGTTGGAATTTCCTTTCTTCTTAAGGCTTAGTACTATTCCATTGTATGTGTATATTACATTTTGACTATTCATTCATCTGTTGAGGGCAACTCGTGTTGCTTTCATGTTTTAGGTATTGCAACTAATGTTGCTACAAATATGGGTGTATATATGGCCAGGAGTGGTGGTTCACGCTTGTAATCCCAGCACGTTGGGAAGCTGAGGCGGGTGGCTCACTGGAGGTCAGGAGTTCGACACCGGCCTGACCAACATGGTGAAATCCCATCTCCACTAAAAATACAAAAATTAACCAGGAGTGGTGGTGCATGCCTATAATCCCAGCTACTTGGGAGACTGAGCAGGAGAATTGCTTGAATCTGGAAGGCAGAGGTTGCAGTGAGCCGAGATCGCACTATTGCACTCCAGCCTGGGCAACCAAAGCAATACTCCGTCTCACAAAACAAAACAAACCGTGGGTGTATACATATCTCTTTAAGACCCTAAGACCCTGCTTTCAAATCTTTTGGGTATATACTCAGAAGTGGAATTGCTGAATCATGTGGTAATTCTATTTTTAATTTTTTAGGCTCCACCATACTGTTTTCTATAACAGCTATAACATTTTAATTTTCTCACCAACAGTGTACAAGGATACCGTTTACTCCACATCCTCATCAAACTTGTTATTTTCTGTTTTTTGTTCCTTGAGAGCAACCATTCTAATGGTTATGAGGTGGTATCACATACTGGTTTGGATTTGTGTTTCCCTAATAATTGGCGATGTTAAGAACATTTGCTTCTTGGCCGTCTATATACCTTCTTAGGTTAAAAGTCTATTCGTGTCATTTGCCCATTATTGAATTGGGCTGTTTAATATTGTCGTCGTTATTGTTGACTTTTAGGAATTCTCTATATATTCTGAATATCAATACTTCGTTAGATATATAGTTTGCAAATTTCTCCCATTGTGTAGCTTGCCTTTCCACTCTGTAGATAGTATCCTTTGATTCACAAAGGTTCCTAATTTTCAAAAAGTCTAATTTGTTTTTTAATTGCCTGTGCTTTGGCATCATATCCAAGGGATCATAGTAGAATCTAATGTTGTGAAGATTCTGCCCTATGTTCTTTTCTAAGAGTTTCATAATTTTAACTCTTACATTTATGCCTCTTATCTAGTTTTAGTTAATTTTGTATATGGTATTAGCTAAGGCTGCAACTTGATTCTTTTTCATGTGGAAATTCTAGCACCATTTATTGAAAAGATAGTTATTTCCCCTTTGACTGGTTTTGGCAATCTTATAGAAATTTATTTCACCATGTTTTCAAGTGTTTATCTGGACTATTTTATTCCATTGGTCTATATACATAACTCTTTTTATGCCAGTACCATGCTATTTTGCTTACTGTCAGCTTTGTACCAAGTTTTGAAATAGAGGAAGGATGGGCCCTTCAATTTTGTTTTTTTATTCCAAGATTGCTTTGGCTAGTCAGGGTTCCCTTGAGATTCCAAATTAATTTTAGGATAGGTTTTCCTATTTTTCCAAAAAATGTTGGGATTTCAACAGGAATTGCATTAAATCTGTAGGGCATTTTGGGTAGCATTAATATTTCATTTAAAGTCTGTTTTGTGTGGTGTTAATATAGTTATTCCTGCTCTCTTGTGGTTACTGTTTGCATGAAATATCTTTCTATCATTTTACTGTCAACCTGTTTGTGTCTTTGAACATAAAGTGAATCACTTTTAAACAGCACATAGCTGGATCATGTTTTTAAAGATATATCTTGTCAATCTTTTTTTGGTTGGAGAGTTTAATCCATTTTTATTTCAAGAAATTCCTGACAAGAAGAAACTTCTGTTATTTTGCTATATTTTTCTACATACATTATAGATTTTTATCCTTTTGTGGTTCCTACATTACTGTCTTCTTTTTTGTTTAGTTGATCTTTTATAATGAAATGTTTTAATTCCCTTCTCTTTTTATTTTGCATATATTCTATCAGTATTTTGTTTGTGGTTACCATAAAGATTACACTTAATATTCTAAAATTATAGCACTCTAAACCGAATTTATATTCAATTTAAATATTTAAATTTAAATATTTATATTTAAGTATTAAGTATGTGTTCTTTGAGCACCTTTAACACAACTGTTTAAAGTCTTTGTATAGTAGGTCTGCCATCTGGTCTTTTTCAGGGATAGTTTTGTTGTTTCTTTCTTTTCCTCTACTGTTTATTTTGTGCTTGTGATTTTTTGAATTGTTGAAAAGTGGACATTTGAATCTAATAATGTGTTAACTCTGGTAATCAGATTCTCCTCCTTCCTCAGAATTTACTAATTTTGTTGTTTGGTTTGATTTGGTTTTGATGATTTTTAGACTATCTCTGTACCAAGGATTAGACTGAGAGGTAAACTTAAAATTTTCTCCCATATTTTCTGAGTCTGTATTTTTCCCTGGGCATGCTTGATGACTTTCTAATTTCTCCTGTATATGCAGTTATGCTGAGTGTCCTAGTATTGAATGTCTAGCTCCCAAAAGGGAAAAAAGAAGATAAAAATAAGTTGGGGGGTGGGAGGCATGGAGGCACCAATTCTTTAAATCCCTTGGAAGCTGCCTCTGTTCCAATGGAAGAGCAGCTTGTGACAATGGCAATGAGGTGCAACAATGGGTGTTCACCTCTATTTCTATATTTCCCTGATCAGAAGCAGCAATCAGCAATCAAAAAAAAAAAAAAAAAAAAAAGAAAAGAAAAGATCACTGGCATTGGGAGAACAGGATCCTTATGGTCTACCCTGGTTCCTACAAGCTGTGTGCAAGCTGCCTCACTTGAACAACCTCCAGGCACAGGAATAAAGGGTGCGGGATAGGAGGTAGCCACTGCTGAATAAATCTCAATTTACCATCCTTACCCTGGGAGGTTCAAGCCTTTACCAAACTTCAGAGTTATAAAACACAGTATTCCTTTTATAATCTGAAAAGGATATGTCCTAAGAGCCCCAGTGGATGCTTGAAACTGCAGATACTACTGGAGTCTATATAAACTGTTTTTTTTGGATATGATAAACAAGATGGCTACTAAATAACTAATGGGTGGATAGTGTATACAGTCTGGGTATTCTGGACAGTGGAATAACTCATGTCCTGGAAAGGACACAGTGGATGGCATGAGATTTCATCACACTACTCAGAATAGCATGCAATTTAAAACTTACGAATTGTTCGCTTATTACATTTCCTTTTAATATTTTTGAAACCATGCAAAGTGAAACAACAGATAACTTGGGGCTACTGTAGTTACATCAGACAGAGTCAGCCAGTGCAACTGTCTAGGTGGGAAGACAGATTTCTAGTGCTTTCTATTCCACTGCCCTCCCAGAATCCTTTCTTCAATTCTATTTTTATACTTGATCTCAGTATGATGCATCATATTTTACCTCAACACTATGTACCTCATAGACATATTGTGAAGCTTGTGTGAGAGTAAGCAAGCAATAGAGTTTGCCTTGCAAGCAGCTTTAAACTGTTTCTGGAACAATCTAAGGTAGGAGAAAAAAGACAGGAAGAAGAAAATATGGGAAAAGGCAGTCAATTTCACAGGAATCTCTTGCCTGTATTTGTGGTATCCCTTTTTGAAGCTAAATATATAGCGATTCAGAACATTACACCTATGATTATTTTTACACATGATTTGATTTTTTCTGTTCCATTAGTTATCCATGGCAGCATTATGTCATCTTCAATTTTAATAAGCATGCCTGTTTTGTTTCTACCTGCGTTATTAATACAAATGATGATTGAACTGATGACCCCAATTTATCAAGGAAATGTTAAATATGCTAATTAATAAATGTATTAATTTTAGAAAAATTTACTAAAAGTGATGGTTAAATATTCTTTTTGAAATTTGTAATTAAATATTGGTTAAATTTTTTTTATAAATTTGTAGTTTTTAAAAAAATGTTTCCTTAATATACAGTACCTCATCCCCTAACAATGTCAGCAAATGAAGAACTTCTGTATATTGGTGAATGCATGCTAGTCTATATATTTTTCTGTGGGTATGATTGCACTGAGGGTAACAATACAGTTTACTGGCCATGTCCTATCTCCAGTGAAGCTGTAGTTTCTATTGTGACTCAGTTGGTCCATTAGATCAGATTAGAGATGAATTTTTAAAACTCCATGTTTCTTTACAATTACTTAGCATAAGTAATCCAGGCTGGCTAGACCAAATGACTAGTTTTGCTCTTGATATAATCTTTCAGACATAACTTTGAAGTCTTTGATATGGAGATATTTTAAAATAAGTTTAACACATGCATGTTCTAAATACAACAGTGTTATTAGAGATAAGGTTTTGCACCAGATAATTCTTTTTTAAATATTCTGGCTTACAAAAAGACTTGCTTTTGATTTCTGTTTTATTTGCTGGATATTTATGACCATAATAATACATTTAAAATTTTATCTCATATCTTTTAATCTGAATTAACACTGGAGATGGTGATATGTATGGAGGCTGTGATATAAATAGAGCTGCTAACTTCAAAGAACATACAACCTTTTGGAGAGCACAGACACATATGTAGTAATCATGGAAACTGCATTTGTTTACTAAATAAATTGTTAGTGGAATGGATAAAGTACTATAAAATCCTTGAGTAGCCAAAGACGATTTAAAGACATGTGCAGTTGTTAAAGATAATTTTTAAGAGCTAACTCTCAACATTTTTCCAACTGTCCATAGAAAACCACACACTATAAAAAAAGGCATGGTTTTTACCTTCAGATATTTAGCATTTTGATGTTCTGAGCATTCTCATAATGAAATTAAATCCAAAAAAGGGTCTCTCTTCATGATCTCTTGAAATTGTCCTCATTTGTCCCTAATACTTTTCATAATCACTATGGTGGCACTGAGAGCAGGAAACACCAGTGATATTAAAGTTTCATAAAGCGAAGAATATTTCAGGAATACAGTGTTTCCAAACAGACAAAGTTCTTTCAAAATAATTTCAAATGAAGCACAAATTATTTTTTGCTCGTTAAAAGGCAGAAATATTTAGATTGAGTTAATGAATGGTAGACTTTTAGAGTGGAGAGTGTCCTTAAAATATCTAGACCTGTATCTCTTGTAGACACTAGCCAGATGAGCTATTTATATTTAAATAAACTTAAACATAAAATTAAAAATTCAGTCCTTCAGTCACAGTAACCCCATTTCAAGTGTTTGTTAGTTGCATGTGAATAATAGATACTGTATTAAACAGTACAGGAGTTTTTCATTTATCACAAATTTCTACTGAGCAGTACTGGAGATAAACTTATGTATTTATAGAAAAGAAAACTGAGGCCCAAGGACATAATATAACTTTCCCAAGGTAACACAGCTATGTTTTTCTAAACACAGAATGACACAAAGGAAACAGTAACAAAGGGATAAAAGAAACCCAGTAGCTTCTGGAACTGTCAAAGTAGAGTTTAACAATGCACACTTAGCTATTAACAGAGTTGAATCTCCTGATCATTAGCAAGACCTACCTCCCTGAATTTGGACGTTTAACATGTTACACAATCAGTTTTAGAAGCAGAACACATTTCAACAAACTGTTGCCAGCTCCATACTTGCAGCCATTGCTGTACTTAAAAAATTATGTTTATTAGTTTAATGTACAGGGCACCACTTTGAAATGTAGTGGCACACCCTGCCCCAGAGAGATCAAGAAATCTTATGGGGGATTGTGCATATTTTAAAAGGTTGATTTTTAAATGCATCATGCAGACATCCAGGTTTTAAGAGATTCCTGCCATCGCTTAATCAAACTGTGAAATCTTTTCTCACCTTGCAAGACAGTCCCTGCATTTTCATTATTTTGTTGAAATCCAAATATTATTTTTCCATTCTCTAACTTGTTTTTATCACAGTGTGATCAGCTATTGCCAGGGAAGGAAAGGTTAGATTTATCAATCAAAGTTCGCTGCAGGCCCTCGAAATAATTGAACCCTCAGGAGAAACAATCCTCATGTCTTCTTTTTCTGTTGTTTCAATATCTTCATAAAAAGTCATTTCAATATATTTGGTCCTGTAGCAGAGGTTCTATGAAGTGCTTATCTTTCTTATAGGTTCAGAAAGCCTGTGAGTCCATGGATAGAGATGAATATGGAGAGAGAGTGAGGAGAATGGAGAGAGACTTACTGCTGAGGAAAGGACAATCTTATAACACCTCCTTGAGGCTGGGAGGCCACAGACACCCATAATTGAGCTAAGAAACCTTTTGCACAAGCGAGCAGATGAATACCATGAAGTCATGTCATAAATTTTTCCTCTAGAAACAGAAACGTCCTTATTTAATTCACCTCCTCCTCCCACCCCAGAAAAGGGCCAGGAGCATCTACCGGGATGGATTATCAGCAGAAACGGAAGGAAAGGTGGTTGACGAATCTAATCTGCAGCGGGGAGACTGAGAAACTGAAGCTAGCGGGTGTCAGGCAGGCGTGTCACCTATGTCGGCAAATAGTAAGACATTCTGGGAACACTAAGTACTGGTCAAAGAGGGCTCATATAACCCCTTCAGGCCCCAAAAGGAGTGAGGAAGGTAAGGCAGAGAGGGGAAGGGGCCATTGATGGTATAATAATCATGATGGGATTTAACTCCGGAAGGGCCACTCAATAGCTTCTATCGGTTCAATTTTTTTTTTCTGTCCTATCTATTCCTAGTGAGCCTCAGCTCACAGCTTCAAGGCCCCCTCTGCCATATGGGGGACTGTTGGTAAACATGCTGGCTTCACTCTGCTCTGTAGTAACCCAGATGGGAATCTTGACTCTATGTTGAGGTTTTAAAAATAAATTCCCCCAGCACTTTGGGAGGCAGAGGCGGGAGGATCACAAGGTCAGGAGATCAAGACCATCCTGGGTAACACAGTGAAACCCCCGTCTCTACTAAAAATATAAAAAATTAGCCGGGCCAGGTGGCAGGCGCCTGTAGTCCCAGCTACTCGGGAGGCTGAGGCAGGAGAATGGCGTGAGCCTGGGAGGTGGAGCTTACAGCGAGCCGAGATCGCACCACTGCACTCCAGCCTGGGTGACAGAACAAGACTCCGTCTCAAAAAAAAAAAAAAAAGAAAAAAAGAAAAAAGAAATTCCGTGCACCCATGCACCTAGAGATGGGAGGCTATCTTAGCCTGTTTTGTGTTGCTATAAAGGAATACCTGAGTCTGGGCAATTAATAAAGAGAAGAAGTTTACTTGGCCCACAGTTATGTAGGTGGTACAAGAAGCATGGTGCGAGCATCTGCTTCTGGTGAGAGCTTCAGAAAGCTTCCACTCATGGTGGAAGAAGAGAAGGAGCGGGCATCACATGCTCAGAGAAGGAGCAATAGACATAGAGGAGGAGGTGCCATGTTCTTTTTGATAATCAGATCTCATGGTAATGAATAGAGTGAAAACTCCTCCATTACTGGGTGGACAGCACCAAGATGTTCATGAGTGATCCACTTCCATGACCCAAACGCCTCCCACGAGGCTCCACCTCTAACTTTGGGGATCAAATTTCTACATGAGATTTGGAGGGGACAAATATTCAAATTATATCAGTGACATACTTGTGCTTTGCATCAGCACAAAGCTGCACAAATATTTCCCTTAATTTTCTCTGTCTCTTATCTCCCATCTCTGTGTCTTAGCCTCTCCTTGGTGGCTTATCCATGACAACTTCAAGTTCATTTTCATTTTGTAATCCTGGAAACAACACCTGTCTTTGACTTAAGAAGATGCTGTCCTTCTACATCAAGGGCTTGTTATGTTTCCACAGCAAGATACCTCATCCTACAAGAGCTTATGGGACCAGTTCTTAAATATATCATGGTTTCCCAATCCCTATATACATTGAAAGCTCTTCCTTGGTAACTGCTCCTGGCCTTGGTGTTCCCTGTGCTCTGCTGGTCTCATTTAGAAGCCATTTTTCTGTCCTTGCCTGGTGCTGTCCTCCCGTAGTGCTTAGGTCTGCCCTACCTTGGCTCTACCAGGAGCAGCAGTCACTGCTGGGTGGTGCTCTAATTAGATGCTGCCTCACCTGACAACTTAGTCTCTCATCAGAATAACTATGCCTCATAACCGTCTTGATAGGCTAGGCGTAAGAATTTATATCTGCTGTACTAGGGCCCATTTAGCACAACCACCAGAACCCTCGGCTCCCAATGACCAAGTGGATGATAAGTAGTGGTTACATGGCAGTGTTCCATCCTTCATTATATAACCTTTAAAGTGACCCAAAACACCTTTGCTAGGACCTCAGTATTTCACTAAGCATAGTGACACAGTTCTTTGAAATTTTAAAATTTATTTCCTTCTAATCCATAGAACATAGAGCATAAGCACATCACCAGGGCTCTGGAGGAGGGATGATCTGAAAATAGCTTTATTTAGAATCATTACTCTCAGAGTATGCAACTTCTTACTGAGTAAGTCTCAGAATACCTAGATTTTTTTTTCCCTTCAGTTACATCCTGGGAGGTCCCTAAAAAGAGATCTTAATTGCTCATTGTGGTTGGGTGACAAATAACCTCCTCCCTCACCCCCACCCCACAAAAAGAGATATCCACATCCCAATCTCTGGAAGCTGAGATTGTCACTTTTATTGGAATAAGAATCTTTGCAGTTGTGAATCTTGCAGTGGGATGATGGGTTATTCTGGGTTATGTGGGGGATCCCTAAATTCAATCACTAATGTTCCTGTAAGAACGAGGCAAAGGGGGGTTGAAATGCATAGAACAGGAGAAGGTAATGTGACCACAGAAGGGGAACCTGGAGTGATGTTTCCTGAAGCTAAGGAATGCTAGCAGCCTCTAGAAGCTGGAAAAGGCAAGGAATGAGTTCCTCCTTAGGGCGTCCAGATGGAGCATGGCCCTACCAACACTTTGATTTGAGTCTCATAACATTGACTTCTGACTTCTGGTCTCCAGAATTGTGAGAAAATAAATAGTGTTGTAAGCATCTGGGTTTGTGGTACTTTGTTGTATAAATCACAGGAAACATAAACACGGTTTTAGTTATCTTTTGTTGCATCATAAACTGCCCTAAAATTTAGTGGTATAAAATAATAATTTATTATTATGTCTCACACTTCTGTTAGTTGACTGGGCTCAGATTGGCAGTTTCTGACTGTGGCCTTTCATGAAGTTGCAATCAGATGTCCATTACGGCTGGAGTCATCTAAAGACTCAATGTTTTGGAGTATTCATCATCATAGTATTTTTGTCTCATCTATTATCTTGATGACTTTGTACACATACATGTACATTAGTAACACTAGCTGTTGTAACATTAAAAGATCTCCTTTCAAAACGCCACCATAAACACATATTTTTCTCTTTAGTTTTCGGTACCTTATGTGTTTGCTTTCCCAGAAACAAGTTCACAATGTTATTTTAAATAACTATTCCATTGTGTGAATATGTCCATGTTTATTTAATAAATGTTGAATTTTTATGCCAAGTAAAATCTCTTTCAGGCCCCCATGCATAAGTTCTATCCTTATTTTGTCATTTTTCAGTACCCAAGTTGTTCAGTTGAACCCTAATGACTATTTTGTCCCAGAATTCTATGGTCGAACTCTACTGTGAATAGGAAATCACAAAATTCTCAAGTCTGTTTCCCTGCCAGAGTCTCTCATCTACCATTATTTCTCTGCAATAAAATGTTAATGAATTGTAGTATACTTATAGAAAAGTGCACAAGTCACAAGTGTACAGTTCAATATAGTTTTCCAGGGTGAGCAAACCAGATAAGCACATCCAGATCACAAAACAAAGCATTCCCAGAGTTTTACAGATCCTCTCGCATCCTTTCAGTCACATTCTACACCAGGGTAATCACTATTCCAACTTCCATTATCTAATAGTCTTGCCTATTTTTGAACTTCATATACGGTAAAAGAAATCAGTTATGTTTGTAAGATATACCTGTGTCGATGTCTGTAGTTTATTCATTCTCATTGCTGTAAAATTTTCCATTACATTGATAAACCATGATTTGTATATTCTACTGTGTAAGGATACTTGGTTTATGTTTATCTTTTTCTATTATGAATAGTGCTTTTATGAAAAACTGCATACATAAGTTTTGATGATTATATCTAAGCCTCTTTATAAAATGTATACTGATGCGTGGATTTGCTGAGTCACTAGGAGTGCATAGCAACTTTAACTTAATTATATATTGACAAACAGCTTTGAAAAATGTTGTTCCCAATTGCCCTCCCAGGAGTAGTATATGAGAGTTCCAGGTGTTTCACATCTTCATTAACACTTGGTATGTTATCAATTTAATCTTAGACATTCTGGAGGTTAAGTATTGAGATCTCATTGTTATTTTATTCTCATTTCTTTCATAACTGCTGAGGCTGAGCCCTTTTTATAACCTATTGGCCATTTGGACATCTCCTTTTGTTAAGTGCATCTTCAGAGCTTTGTCCACTTTTTAATTGATTTTTTTTCTGATTAATTTATATATATAATAGATATATAATAATTAAACATATATATATAGAGAGAGCAAGAGAGAGACAGAGAGAGTGCAAATAATTTATTCCTCATTGCACCTTGGCCCTTTGCTTCTTTAATCATTCTTAAATTTAAAGTAGCACAATTTGTCTGTTTTTTATTTATTTATTTATTTTTTATTATTATACTTTAGGTTCTAGGGTACATGTGGATAACGTGCATGTTTGTTACATATGTATACCTGTGCCATGTTGGCGTGCTGCACCCATCAACTCGTCAGCACCCATCAACTCATCATTTACATCAGGTATAACTCCCAACGCAATCCCTCCCCCCTCCCCCCTCCCCGTGATAGGCCCTGGTGTGTGATGTTCCCCTTCCCGAGTCCAAGTGATCTCATTGTTCAGTTCCCACCTATGAGTGAGAACATGCAGTGTTTGGTTTTCTGTTCTTGCGATAGTTTGCTGAGAATGATGGTTTCCAGCTGCATCCATGTCCCTACAAAGGACACAAACTCATCCTTTTTTATGGCTGCATAGTATTCCATGGTGTATATGTGCCACATATTCTTAATCCAGTCTGTCGCTGATGGACATTTGGGTTGATTCCAAGTCTTCGCTATTGTGAATAGTGCCGCAATAAACATACGTGTGCATGTGTCTTTATAGCAGCATGATTTATAATCCTTTGGGTATATACCCAGTAATGGGATGGCTGAGTCATATGGTACTTCTAGTTCTAGATCCTTGAGGAATCGCCATACTGTTTTCCATAATGGTTGAACTAGTTTACAATCCCACCAACAGTGTAAAAGTGTTCCTATTTCTCCACATCCTCTCCAGCACCTGTTGTTTCCTGACTTTTTAATGATTGCAATTCTAACTGGTGTGCTATCGTATCTCATTGTGGTTTTGATTTGCATTTCTCTGATGGCCAGTGATGATGAGGATTTTTTCATGTGTCTGTTGGCTGTATGAATGTCTTCTTTTGAGAAGTGTCTGTTCATATCCTTTGCCCACTTTTTGATGGGTTTGTTTGTTTTTTTGTCTGCCTGTTTTTATCCTGAATGATTTTTTTGTGTACTTTGAAAAATTGTTGCCTACCTCAAGATTATGAGGATATTCACCTATATTATCTCTAGAATATTTATTATATTGCCTTTCACATTTAAATCTACAATTAATCTAAACTGATTTTTGTGTATTGAGTTAGAGGGTCAAGTTTCATTGTTTTCCCATGTGGAGATGCAATTACCCCACCACCTTTTATTACAAGGATAACCTTTTCTCCATTGCGCTGAGTACCGCTTGTTATAAATCAAATAGCCATAGGTATTTGAGTATGTTAATAAACCCTCTGTTCTGTTCCATTGATCTATTTGTCTATTGTTGTACCAAACTTCACTATCTTAATTACAGTAGCTCTGTAGTAAGTCTTGTTATACAGTAATGTTAAGTCCTACAGTATTAGAAATCTTCAGGATTTCCTTGTTTATTTGTGGGGCTTTATGTTTCTATGTACCTTTTAGAAAGTCTATCACTATTAACCAACACTAGCACCACCACCACCACTAGCAACAATAAAAACCTGGTTGGAATTGTAATTTTGATTCCATTGAATCTATAAATTTGTGGAGAATTGACATCTTTTAAATATTTAGTCTTTCAATTCATGAACAAGATGTATACTTACGTTTATTTAGAACCTCTTTAGTTTCTCTCAGTAACAGTTTATACTTCTTGGCATTGAGATAGTGTCAGTTTTTTATAGGTTGATTTATAGGTATTAGATGATTTGAGATTTCATTATAATTGATATTTCTTAAAAATTTTAATTTCTAGTATTTTTGTTTTTGGTATAGAATTCTACAATTGAATATTTTTTTCTATATCGGCTTTTTGTCCTGTAAACTTGCAAAATTATCCTGTATATGGTTTATCTGTAGATTTTTTTGATTTTCTATATAAAAATTTTGTCGTTAGTAAATAATAACAAATTTCCCCTCATCATGTCTTCTACTTCTCGTTCTTTCCCTTATTGCCTCTTCTGGGGCGCCAACCTAATAGAAGGTATGATAGTGGTTATCATTTTATTGCTTCCTATTTGAATCAAAGCTTGTCTTATTTTAATCATGAAATTTTTATAGGAGATTTTTATGTCAAAATTCTTAATAGATTAAGAAAGCTCTTTTTCTAGTTTTGTATAAATTTTTAAAATAATATTTTAATGCTGAATTATGTCAAATGCCTTTTATGCATCTATGGAGATGATAATTGCTCCAGTGACTAAACGAAGTCTGCAGATTCTTCCTGGAAGTAGTTTGTGTGTGCATCGTGTATCCCAACCTCTACAGGTCCCACCTCACAGATGAGCTCTTTAGTTATCTAGCTCTGAGACTTGACTGGGCTCTGTGTTCATGAGTTTCCCCAGACCACAGAGACTAAAGAGATGGTCTTAAGATAGACACACTTTTAGTGGCTATTCCAAGAGGCTCATAATGTGTAGTCTGGGTAAGAGTGAAGGCATTTACCCCAGACCCACTACCTGGATTAGTGCAAAATGAGTGAGAGACAAACTCCAATTCTCTGCTTCTTCCTGAGGGTAGAAGGAATTGGAACACACATAGAACACCCTAACTTTTCCACCTGCATCTCGAAGGACTGACTTCTTTCTTGCCTGTCTTGGGGCACTGACAAGGCATGGTATACCCTGGTTTTCTGGGGCCACTGAGAACAATGACAGCAGTTTGAACAAGCACAAAATTTTGAGTGGCATATATAACTCTGGCCAGGTTGATTGGGGAGATCTATCTCCTATCCATGGCCCATCTTACAAGACTGGGTGAGGGGTGGTCTTATCCTGTGCACAGAAATTAACATAGAGAATGAAGTAAAACAAGGAAATATACTCCAAATAAAAGAAGATAAATCCAGAAATCAAACATAATGAAATGGAGATTTGTAATTTACCCAACAGAGAACTTAAAAGAATAATCATAAAGATACTCACTGAGGTCAGGAGAGAAATTATGAACAAATTTAAAATTTCAGCAGAGATAGAAAATATTAAAAACCTACCAGACAGAAATTATAGAGCTTAAGAATACTATAACTGAAAAATCTAATAGACAGGTTCATCAGCAGACTAGATCAAGCAGAAGAAAGTATCAGTGAACCTGAAGCCAGGTTACTGGAAATAATTCCATCTGAGGAGCAAAAGGGAAAAAGAATTAAAAAAGAGTGGAGGTAGTGGAAGTGACTTATGGAACACCATCAAGTAGAACAATATGTTGATTATCAGAAATCCAGAAAGAGAAGAGATAAAGAAAAGGAGGGACAACGTATTCAAAGAAACAATGGCTAAAAATATCCCAAACCTAGGAAAAAGAAATCCAGATCCTAAAAGACCAAAGAATACAAAATAAGATGATTCCAAAGAAACCCACATCAAGACACATTATAATTAAATAGTCATAAGTTAAAGACAAAGAAGATTATGAAAACCGAGAAAGTTACTTGTTACATACATGAGAACCTTCATAAGGTTATCGGTAGATTTTTCAAAAGAAAATTTGCAGGCCAGGAGAGAGTGGATTGATATATTTAAAATGCTAAAGAAACATGTATCCCAGAACTTAAAATATTTTTTAAATGCTGAAACAAATTAATAACCATGAATATTATACCAAATAAACCTATTTTTCAAATAAAGACTTTATCAAAGAAACAAAAGCTGAGAAAGTTTATCACCACAAGATCTGCCGTACAAGAAATATTAAAGGGAACTCTTTAAGTTGAAACAAAAGAGCACTAAAAAGCAACATGAGGGATAAAAAATTACAAAACACATTGTGACAAAGGTAAATATATAGACACAAAGGGAATATCTTATTACTATAATAGGATTAAGTAAAGCAATTTTAATCCTATTGTAAAAGTTAAAAAACAAAAGTATTAAAACTACTATAACTAGATTATGTTAAGTGGTGCATAATATAAACAGTTGTAAAATGTGACATAAATAGCATACAGTATGGGGGGAGGTAGAAGTGAATAATTCTTAAATTCTTGCAAGAGAAATTAAGTTATTTGCTTAAAATACACTGTTACAACTATATTTTATATAAGCCCCTTAGTAGCTAGAAATAAAATACCTACAGAAATTACGCAAAATAAAAACAAAAAGGAATCAAAACCTAGCAATACCAAGAAAACTCGCAAAAACAAACAAAAAAACCCCAGAAAAGAATAAAACACAAATGATGACAGAAAGAGAGAAAATTGGGGGCAAAAGAATTAGAAGACAAGCAGAAAATAACAAAATGACAATATTAAATTCTTTCCCATAAATAACTACTTTAAGTATAAGTAGACTAAATGCCCCAATAAAAGGGTCCAGAGTGAACAAAGGAATAAAAACCAAGATCCAACTATAAACTGTCCACAAGAAACTCACTTTATATTTAAAGACATACATAGGCTGAAAATGAAGGGATGAAAGAAAGATATTCCAGGCAAATGGCCACCTAAGAAATTAATAGTGGCTATAATTATACCAAAGTAGGCTTTTTAAGAAAAGCCACTCTGAAGTTCACTATGTAATGATAAAAAGGTGAATTCAGAAGAAATACATAACAATTGTAAACATTTAGGCATGAGACATCAGTGCTCTTAAGTACATAAAACAAATATTGGCACATGTGAAAGGAGAAATTGAGAGCAATACACTAATATTATGATCACCAGTACCCTACTTTTAATAATAGAATATCCAGACAGAAATCAATAAACAATGGACTTGAACAACACTACACATTAAATGGAATTGACAGACATATATAGAACTTTTTAACCAACAGCAGAAGAATACACACTCTTACTGAGTGCACATGGAACATTCTCCATGACAGGTTACCTGTTAGGTTACAAAACAAATTTTAACAAATTTAAGGAGGTTGATATGTCAGATATCTTTTTTGACTGCAATGGAATGAAACTAGAAATCAGAAATTGCAAGAAAATTTGAGAATTCACAAATAAGTGGACATTTAAATATTCTTGAAAAATCATTGAGTCAAAGAGGAAATCAAAAGTCCATTTAAAATTAAGATGCTTACAGTAATTAAATTAAAAATTAAATCTTATAGTAATAAACACCTACATTTAAAAAGAAGAAAGATCGTAATTAAACAATACAACTTTACATTCTGAGGAAGTAGAAAAGAAGAACAACCTAAGCCCAAAATTAGCAGAAGAAAAAAAAAAAAACAAAACAGAAATCAATCAAATAGGGAATGGACAAACTATAGAAAAAAAATAAACTCAGGTTTTTGTTTTTTTTTTAAATAATAGCAAATCATTAGCTAGGATAAATTAAAAACAAAGTTATAGGACTCAAATAAAATCAGAAATGAAAGAGCAAACATTACAACAGACACCCAGAAATGAAGAGGATAGTAAGAATTTACTATCAGCAATTAAAAGTCGACAGGTTGGATAACTGAGGAGAAATGGATAAATTTCTAGAAACACACAACCTATCAATAGTGAAGCAAAACAAAATAGAAAGCCTAAACATATCAATAACAAAGAGATTGAAGTAATAATCAACTCCCGTCCTGCCCCTCAACAAAAAAGCTCAGGACCAGATGGCTTTACATTTAAATTCTACCAAACATTAGAAGGAGAATTAATACCAATCCTTATTACTCTCTTCTTAAAAACAGAAGAAGAGGAAATATTTTCGAACTCAATTTGTGAGCCTGGCATCACTCTGATACCAAAGCTAGTCACAGGCACTTCAATTAAAAAAAAAAAAACGAGGTGGACCAAGATTGCTGAATAGGAACAGCTCCAGCCTCCGGCTCCCAGCATGAGTGACACAGAAGATGGGTATTTCTGCATTTCCAACTGAGGTACCAGGTTCATCTCACTGGGGCATGTCAGACAGTCGGTGCAGGACAGTGGGTGTAGCCCAACGAGCGAGAGCCAAAGCAGGGCAAGGCATCCCCTCATCCAGGAAGTACAAGGGGGAAGGGAATTCCTTTTCCTAGCACCTGGAAAATCGGGTCACTCCCACCCTAATACTGCACTTTACCAAGGATCTTAGCAAACAACACACCAGGAGATTATATCCTATGCCTGGCTCAGAGGGTCCCATGCCCATGGAGCCTCCTGTCAGGCCTCTGAGCCCAAGCTAAGCCATCATATCCCCAGGGACCTGCACATATACATCCAGATGGCTTGAAGCAACTGAAGATCTACAGAAGTGAAAATAGCTTAACTGATGACATTCCACCATTGTGATTTGTTTCTGCTCCACCCTAACAGATCGATGTACTTCGTAATTTCCCCCACCCTTAACAAGGTTCTTTATAATCTCCTCCACCCTTAAGAAGTTTCTTTGTAATTCTCCCAACCCTTGAGAAGGCACTTTGTGAGATCCACCCGCTGCCCACAAAACATTGCTCTTAACTCCACTGCCTATCCCAAAACCCGTAAGAACTCACGATAATCCCACCACTTTTGCTGACTCGTTTTTCACACTCTGCCTGCCTGCACCCAGGTGAAATAAACAACCATGTTGCTCACACAAAGCCTGTTTGGTGATCTCTTCACAGGGACACATGAAACACCTCCCTCATTGCTAGCACAGCAGCCTGAGATCTAACTGCAAGGGGGCAGCGAGGCTGGGGGAGGGGTGCCTGCCATTGCTGAGGCTTAAGTAGGTAAACAGGTGGCTGGGAAGTTCGAACTGGGTGTAGCCCACCTCAGCTCAAGGAGGCCTGCCTGCCTCTGTAGATTCCACCTCTGGGGACAGGTCATAGCTAAACAAAAAGCAGCAGAAGCCTCTACAGATATAAATGTCCCTGTATGACAGCTTTGAAGAGAGTAGTGATTCTCCTAGCATGGAGGTTGAGATCTGAGAATGGACAGACTGCCTGCTCAAGTGGGTCCCTGACCCCCGAGTAGCCTAACTGGGAGAGCCTAACTGGGAGTAGCCTAACTTGAGTGGACCTCAAGTAAACTCCAACAGACCTGCAGGTGAAGGTCCTGACTGTTAGAGGGAAAACTAACAAACAGAGAGGACATCCACACCAAAACCCCATCTGTACATCACCATCATCAAAGACCAAAGGTAGATAAAACCACAAAGATGGGGAAAAAGCAGTGCAGAAAAGCTCAAAATTAAAAAATCAGAGTGCCTCTCCCCAACCAAAGGAACGCAGTTCCTCGCCAACAACGGAACAAAGCTGGACGGAGAACAACTTTGATGGAGAATGAGTTGAGAGAAGAAGGCTTCAGTCGATCAAACTTCTCAGAGCTAAAGGAGGAACTATGAACCCAGCGCAAAGAAATTAAAACTTCGAAAAAAGATTTGACGAATGGATAACTAGAATTACCAATGCAGAGAAGTTCATAAACGACCTGATAGAGATGAAAACCATGACACCAGAACTACGTGACAAATGCACAAGCTTCAGTAACCAATTCAATCAACTGGAAGAAAGAGTATCAGTCATTGAAGATCAAATGAATGAAATGAAGTGAGAAGAGAAGTTTAGAGAAAAAAGAGTAAAAAGAAATGAACAAAGCCTCCAAGAAATATGGGATTATGTGAAAAGACCAAATCTACATCTGATTGGTGTACCTGAAAGTGACAGAGAGAATGGAACCAAGTTGGAAAACACCTCTGCAGGATATTATCCAGGAGAACTTCCCCAACCTAGCAAGGCACGCCAACATTCAAATTCAGGAAATACAGAGAATGCCACAAAGACACTCCTCGAGAAGAGCAACTCCAAGACACATAATTGTCAGATTCACCAAAGTTGAAAAGAAGGAAAATAAATGATAACAGCAGCCAGAGAGAAAGGTCGGGTTACCCACAAAGGGAAGCCCATCAGACTAACAGCAGATCTCTCGACAGAAACTCTACAAGCCAGAAGAGAATAGGGGCCAATATTCAACATTCTTAAAAGAATTTTCAACCCAGAATTTCATATTCAGCCAAACTAAGTTTAATAAGTGGCAGAGAAATAAAATCCTTTATAGACAAGCAAATGCTGAGAGATTTTGTCACCACCAGGCCTGTCCTACCAGAACTCATGTAGGAAGCACTAAACACGGAAAGGGACAACTGGTACTAGCCATTGCAAAAACATGCCAAAATATAAAGACCATCAAAGCTAGGAAGAAACTGCATCAACTAATGAGCAAAATAACCAGCTAACATCATAATGACAGGATCAAGTTCACCCATAACAATATTAACCTTAAATGTGTGAACCTTAAATGAATGGGCTAAACGGTCCAATTAAAAGACACAGACTGACAAATTGGATAAAGAGTCAAGACCCATCAGTTGGCTGTATTCAGGAGACCCATCTCACGTGCAGAGACACACATAGGCTCAAAATAAAGGGATGGAGGAAGATCTACCAAGCAAATGAAAACAAAAAAAGGCAGGGGTTGCAATCCTAGTCTCTGATAAAACAGACTTTAAACCAACAAAGATCAAAAAAGACAGAGAAGGGCATTACATAATGGTAAAGGGATCAATTCAACAAGAAGAGCTAACTATCCTAAATATATATGCACCCAATACAGGAGCACCCAGATTCATAAAGCAAGTCCTTAGAGACCTACAAAGAGACTTAGACTCTCACACAATAATAATGGGAGACTTTAACAACCCACTGTCAACATTAGACAGATCAACCAGACAGAAAGTGAACAAGGATATCCAGGAATTGAACTCAACTCCGCACCAAGTGGACCTAATAGATATCTACAGAACTCTCCACCCCAAATCAACAGAATATACATTCTTCTCAGCACCACATCACACTTATTCCAAAATTGACCACATAGTTGGAAGTAAAGCACTCCTCAGCAAATGTAAAAGAACAGAAATTAGAACAAACTATCTCACAAACCACAGTGCAATCAAACTAGAACTCAGGACTAAGAAACTCAATCAAAACCACTCAACTACATGGAAACTGAACAACTTGCTCCTGAATGACTACTGGGTACATAACGAAATGAAGGCAGAAATAAAGATGTTCTTTGAAACCAATGAGAACAAAGATACAACATACCAGAATCTCTGGGACACATTTAAAGCAGTGTGTAGAGGGAAATTTATAGCACTAAATGCCCACAAGAGAAAGTAGGAAAGATCTAAAATTGACACCCTAACATCGCAATTAAAAGAACTAGAGAAGCAAGAGCAAACACATTCAAAAGCTAGCAGAAGGCAAGAAATAACTAAGATCAGAGCAGAACTGAAGGAGATAGAGACACAAAAAACCCTTCAAAAAATCAATGAATCCAGGAACTGGTTTTTTGAAAAGATCAACAAAATTGATAGACCACTAGCAAGACTAATAAGAAAAGAGAGAAGAATCAAATAGACACAATAAAGAATGATAAAGGGGATATCACTACCAACCCCACTGAAATACAAACTACCATCAGAGAATACTATAAACACCTCTACGCAAATAATCTAGAAAACCTAGAAGAAATGGATAAATTCCTGGACACATAAACTCTACCGAGACTAAACCAAGAAGAAGTTGAATCCCTGAATAGACGAATAAAGACTCTGAAATTGAGGCAATAATTAATAGTCTACCAACCAAAAAAAGTCCAGGACCAGAAGGACTCACAGCCGAATTCTACCAGAGGAATGAGGAGGAGCTGGTACTATTCCTTCTGAAACTATTCCAATCAATAGAAAAAGAGGGAATCCTCCCTAACTCATTTTATGAGGCCAACATCATCCTGATACCAAAGCCTGACAAGACACAACAAAAAAAGAGAATTTTAGACCAATATCCCTGATGAACACTGATGCAAAAATTCTCAATAAAATACTGGCAAACTGAATCCAGCAGCATGTCAAAAAGCTTATCCACCATGATCAAGTGGGCTTCATCCCTGAGATGCAAGACTGGTTCAACACACGCAAATCAATAAACGTAATCCAGCATATAAACAGAACCAAAGACAAAAACCACATGATTATCTCAATAGATGCAGAAAAGACCTTTGACAAAATTCAACAGCCATTCATGCTAAAAACTGTCAATAAATTCGGTATTGATGGAACATATCTCAAAAGAACAAGAGTTATTTATGACAAACCCACAGCCAATATCACACTGAATGGGCAAAAACTGGAAGCATTCCCCTTAAAAATTGGCACAAGACTGGGATGCCCTCTCTCACCACTCCTATTCAACGTAGTGTTGGAATTTCTGGCTAGGGCAATCAGGCAAGAGAAAGAAATAAAGGGTATTCAATTAGGAAAAGAAGAAGTCAAATTGTCCCTGTTTGCAGATGACATGATTGTATATTTAGAAAACCCCATCATCTCAGCCCAAAATCTCCTCAAGCGGATAAGCAACTTCAGCAAAGTCTCAAGATACAAAATCAATGTACAAAAATCACAAGCATTCTTATACACCAATAGCAGACAAACAGCCAAATCATGAATGAACTCCCATTCACAATTGCTTCAAAGAGAATAAAATACCTAGAAACCCACCTTGCAAGGGATGTGAAGGACCTCTTCAAGCAGAACTGCAAACCATTGCTCAATGAAACAAAAGAGGACACAAACAAATGGAAGAACATTCCATGCTCATGGATAGGGAGAATCAATGTTGTGAAAATGACCATACTGCCCAAGGTAATTTACAGATTCAATGCCATTCCCATTAAGCTACCAATGACTTTATTCACAGAATTGGAAAAAAACTACTTTCAAGTTCATGTGGAACCAAAAAAGAACCCACATTGCCAAGACAATCCTAAGCCAAAAGAACAAAGCTGGAGGCATCACATTACCTGACTTCAAACTATACTACAAGGCTACAGTAACCAAAACAGCATGGTACTGGTACCAAAACAGAGAGATAGACCAATGGAACAGAACAGAGCCCTCAGAAATAATACCACACATCTACAAACATCTAATCTTTGACAAACCTGACAAAAACAAGCAATGGGGAAAGGATCCCCTGTTTAATAAATGGTACTGGGAAAACTGACTAGCCGTAAGTAGAAAGCTGAAACTGGTCCCTTACTTACTCCTTATACAAAAATTAACTCAAGATGGATTACAGACTTAAATGTTAGATCTAAAACCATAAAAACCCTAGAAGAAAACCTAGGCAATACCATTCAGGACATTGGCATGGGCAAGGACTTCATGTCTAAAACACCAAAAGCAATGGCAACAAAAGCCAAAATTGACAAATGGGATCTAATTAAACAAAAGAACTTCCGCGCGGAAAAATAAACTACTATCAGAGTGAACAGGTAACCTACAGAATGGGAGAAAATTTTTGCAATCTACTCATCTGTCAAAGGGCTAATATCCAGAACCTACAGAGAACGCAAACAAATTTACAAGAAAAAACAACCCCATCAAAAAGTGGGCAAAGGATATGAACAGACACTTCTCAAAAGAAGACATTTATGCAGCCAACAGACACATGATAAAATGCTCATCATCACTAGCCATTAGAGAAATGCAAATCAAAAGCACAATGAGATACCATCTCACACTAGTTAGAATGGCAATCATTAAAAAGTGAGGAAACAACAGGTGCTGGAGAGGATGTGGAGAAATAGGAACACTTTTACACTGTTGGTGGGACTGTAAACTAGTTCAACCATTGTGGAAGACAGTATGGCGATTCCTCGAGGATCTAGAACTGGAAATACCATTTGACCCAACGATCCTATTACTGGGTATATACTCAAAGGATTATAAATAATGCTGCTATAAAGACACATGCATATGTATGTTTATTGCAGCACTATTTACAATAGCAAAGACTTGGAACCAACCCAAATGTCCATCAGTGACTGACCAGATTAAGAAAATGTGGCACATATACACCATGGAATACTATGCAGCCATAAAAAAAAGATGAGTTCATGTCCTTTGTAGGGACATGGACACAGCTGGAAACCATCATTCTCAGCAAACTATCGCAAGAACAGAAAACCAAACACTGCATGTTCTCACTCATAGGTGGGAATTGAACAATGAGATCACCTGGACACAGGAAGGGGAACATCACACACCAGGGCCTGTTGTGGGGAGGGGGTAGGGGGTAGGGATAGCATTAGGAGATATATGTAATATAAATGATGAGTTAACGGGTGCAGCACACCAACATGGCACATGTATACATATGTAACAAACCTGCACATTGTGTACATGTACCCTAGAACATAAAGTATATATATATATATATAAAAATAAAAACTATAGGCCAGTATCTCTAATGAGCATAGATACAAAAATCTTCAATAAAATACTAGCAAGCTGAATTTGACAACACATCATGTGATTATGTATCAAGTCCTAGTGGGATTTATCCCTGGGATGCAAGTAGGATTTGAAATATGCAAATCCATCAATGTGATATACCACATTAATAATATGAAAGATAAAAATCACATGATAATCTCAACAGATGTAGAAAAATCATTTGATAAAGTTCAACAACCTTTCATTGTAAAAACTCTGAAAAAATTAGGTATAGTAGGAAATCTCAACATAATACAGGATATTTATGAAAAGCCCACAGCTAATGTTATAATCAATGAGAGAAAACCATAAGCTTTTCCTCTAAGATTTGGTGCAAGGCAAGGATGCCCACTCATAATTTTTATCAAGCATAGTATCATCACTTCTGTCAAACATAGTACTGGAAGTACAAGCAGGAGAAATCAAACAAGAAAAAGATATAAAAGGCACCCAAATGTGAAAGGAAGAATACAAATTATCCCTGTTTGCATATGACATGATGGTATACGTAGAACACTCTAAATAGACTCCACAAAAACCTGTTAGAACTAATAAATGAATTCCATAAGGTAGCAGAATACAAAATTAGCATACAAAAATAGTTGCTTTTGTAACACCAAAAATGAGCTATTCAAAAGAGAAATCAAGGAATTATTCCCATTTATGACAGCATCAAAAAGAATAAAATACTTAGAAATAAATTTAACCAAGTAAGTAAAAGACCTGTATAGTAAAAGCTATAAAATACTGATGAAAACATTAAAGAAGAAAAAAATGGAAAGACATTTCATGTTCATGGATTGAAAGAATTAATATTGTTAAAATGTCCAGACTATCCAAAGCAATATACAAATGTGATATCATCCCTACTAAAATTCCAATGGCATTTTTCACAGAAATAAAAATAAACTCTAAAATTTATACAGAACCACAAAGACCTGAAATAGCCAAAGCAATCTTGAGAAAGAAAAACAGACTTGAAGGCATCACACTCCTTGATTTCAATCATATTACAAAGCTGTAATAATCAAAATAATATAGTCCTGGCATAAAAACAGACATATAGACCAATGGAACAGAACAGAGAGCCCAGAAATCAACTCAAGAATATACGCTTAACTAATTTTCAACAAGGCCAACAAGAAGACAGAATGGGAAAGGATAGTCTGTTAGATAAATGGGGTGGAAAAAACTGGATATCCACATGCAGAAGAATAAAATTGGACTCTTACCCTACACCATACACAGAAATCAACTCCAAATAAGATTTAAAATGGGAAAACTCCAAGAAGAAACCACAGGGAATAAGTGCCTTGATTTTGGCCCTGCCAATGTTTTGGATATCACAGCCAATGTTCAGATGACAAAAGCAAAAATAAATGAGTGAGATTACATCAAATTAGAAATCTTCTGCACAGTAAAGGAAACAATCAACAAAAACAAAAAGGAAACGTGTGGATTGAAAGGAAATACTTGGAAAGCATATATCCAGTAAGGGGTTAATATGCAAAGTATATTAAGAACTGATATAGATTGATAGTGGAAAACAAAAACGGAATATCAACCTAATTAAAAAATGGGTAAATACCTAAATAGAGATTTTCCCAAAGATAACATAAAATAACCAATAGGAATAGGTGCTCAACATTGCAAATCAACAGGCAGATGCAAATCAGAACTACAGTGAGATATCATCTCATACCCAATAGGATGGCTATTGTCAAGAAGACAGAGATAACAAGTGTTGGCTAGGAAGTAGAGAAAAAGGAACACTTGTACACTGTTGGAGGGAATGTATATTAGTACAACCATTATTGAAAATAGTATAGAGGTTCTTCAAAAAATTACAAATAGAACTATCTTATTAAAAATAGCAATCTCTCTACTTGGTATGGAAACAAATGAGTTGAAATCAGCACTTCATGAGATATTTGTACTCCTGTGTTCATTGCAGTATTATTCACTATAGGTAAGGTATGGAAACCGCCTAAGTGCGCTTGATGGATGAATGGATACAGAAATTGTGCATATATACTGTAAATGTAATGAAATTCAGCTTTAAAATATGAGATACTCCTATTTGCAACAACATGGATGAACTTGGAGAACATTATGCTAAGTGACCTAAGTCAGACACAAAAGAAAAATATTGTATGATCTTATTTATATGTGGAATCTAAAAAAAATTGAACACATAGAAATAGAGTGAGATGGTAGTTACCAGGGTTGGGGAAGAAAAGGAAATGGGGTTATGTAGGTCAAAGGGTACCAACTTGCAGTTATGTAGAATAAATAAGTCTAGAGATCTAATATGAGCATGAAGACTATAGTTCATAAGATTGTGTTGCATACTAAGCATTTACCAAAAAGGTAGATTCTAGGTGCTTCTAGCACAAAAAGAAGAAAGGTAACTATGTAAGGTGATGAGTATGCTATTGATAATAGTAATAATTTCACTATGTATGTGTACGTAAACATCATGTTGTACACCTTAAACATATACAGTTAAAAAAAAAAAAGGAAAGTATGTGCACAACATTGGTATCACTTCAGTGAGTTTACTTCTCTTCAGATTTTACTTTTTGCAAGTTTAACGCCCATTATTAAATGTGGCATACAATTTACCTGGCTTTTCTGGTATGTTTTTCCACGGTGAGCTGGTATCAAATCGTTATTCATCATTTTTTAAAATTGTGTTTTGTTTTTCTCTGAATTTTATGGTTACTTTTTTCCCCATCTTTCCTAGATATTCCTGCCAAATAATACTAATTCTAACAGAATTATTAAAAATAATAAAGCTAATGTGCTAATTTTGAAAAGAATTAATTTTGCCTTGATCAAAAACACAGATTGGTTAGCGGAATGTGGAAACTTCTAAAATAAACTTTTCAATTCCGAAGAGTACTATCCAAACATCTTTGCCATTTTGAACTAGTCAACCATGGAGGAAATGCTCTATAAAATGAGCATTATTGAATAACAGATATACAAAATTGCCTCTCCTTCTTACCTATGGCACCAATTTTCAGATGTTCAATAAGAACACAGAGTTATGGAATGGGGCGTGGAAAACTGGCCTACCATAGTAACTGCAAATATTGAAATAATCTTTTTTTTTTTTTTTTTTTTTTTTGAGACAGAGTTTCGCTCTTGTTGCCCAGGGTGGAGGTGCAATGGCGCGATCTTGGCTCACCACAACCTCCACCTCCCGGGTTCAAGCGATTCTCCTGCCTCAGCCTCCTGAGTAGCTGGGATTACAGGCATGCAACACCACACCTGGCTAATTTTGTATTTTTAGTAGAGACGCGGTTTCTCCATGCTGGTCAGGCTGGTCTCAAACTTCTGACCTCAGGTGATCTGCTTGCTTTGGCCTCCCAAAGTGCTGGGATTACAGGCGTCAGCCACCACGCCCAGTCTGAAGTAATAAATCTCTAAAGAGAGTTTTCTATAAATAGATTTTAAATATTTGTGCTTCAAGAACTTCTGGAATAATACTGAAAAGTTTAATACAAAACCTCCAGGTAAGTAAGAAACTCAGTGAAATTAGGCTTATATGCTTTTTTCCTGACTCTATTATGTGATTCTCAGATTCACACAAAATTATTTTTATGTGTGTTCTTGAAAGATATTTTTATTATGGAATCAGTGTTTCTACTTTTCTGGAACTAAAGCCAAGGCATATGACAAAATAGATGAAACTGGAAAAATTTCCCCAAACTCAGGGCATATGACAAATGTCTATAGAAGGCAATATTATATTTATCTCTAGCTTGGGGGTAAACTTTTCATATCTACCAATCTAATTTGACTAATGTATTGTTTTTACAATGCATTAGTGGAAATTAGATGGTAAATCCAGTCAAACAGTCATTCTATACATCAAAAAGAAAAATCAGTCAACACAACTGTCTGACTGAAATGAATGAAGAAAAACAATTCAAGGCAAACAGTTGTTCCAGTAGACTTGTATAAATACAGTAGTGGTGTCATGTGCAGAGTTAATCTTTCCCCACTCTTAACTGGAGAACATTCTGCCAGGCAATTCAGTCACTCAAATAATCCTGAATTTTAATATTCCAGTTTCATTTACTCTAAGTTAATGGTGACTGCCCTTCCTTCTCCTTCATCTGTCAATCAATGAAGAATGTCAGAGCAGGAGAATAGTAATATTGGCATATTGTAATGTACTGCCCTGAATTCTACAGCTTCAAAACTCTGAGACTAACTCAATGATGGTCTTAAAGAGTGTGGTGCAGAAAGAATATGGGAATTGAATCACGGACCATAGCCAGTTCCTTCTAGCACTAACATTCGATATCTCTGGTTCTAATATATTATAAAATACTTCAAAAAGAAAATTTTTAAGTAGTCAGCAGAAATATGGCTCAAAAGCAGGCACATTGAGAAGAAACATTGTCATATATGATCGACTTTAAAGTCTCCTTGTCTTTTACTCGTTAAACTGGAATTCAGTGTGTAGATTCTCCTCTGTTAAACATTAGACTGTTGGGGAAGCGTGTTTGATTTGATTTTTTTAATACTCTAACTTTTCAAACAAGATTGTCTTTAAAACAGTTTAAACGTTATTTGAATATTATAAGGCCCTTTTGTGTTTTTGAGTTGCCAACTTTCTAGAACAAATTTGTGTGCTTAACTGTAATAGATGCGTAGTGTCTGGAAAGCAAGCAAAATAGACGGGTTTTCTGTTTTGAAAGAGCTCTGCCTGTGTATGTAAGCAACCTAACACATTTCTCATGAAATAATACGTTCAAGAAAGAAAGAAAGGTGATTCCCTTGGTGTAATTCATGGTAACAAAGAAGACCCTAAGAATACCTTTATAAAGAGGATGTAAACAAAAGAAAAGTAACTTTAGAAATGATAAAACCAAGTCTTGGTTAATATTGTATATTTTCTGATAGACTATTTTTGCGATACAGAGAGAGAATATGGTAGAGGAGTGGCAATAATATCAATATGTTACATCCAGCTATTTTGTAGAATGCAAGGATTACATGTAGGATAATAAAAGCACTTTGCAAGGACAGCCAGCTCTCAATTATTCAGTACAGTTCATTCAGTCTGTTCTTTTGCCTCCTTCAATTGAATAATGTGAATTAGAAGTGTGTAAACTTCTAATTCATTTATCAATTGTCCACTCAGATAATATATATGGGCTAAAAATAAATTCTTTCTTTTTTCTGCCCTTACATCCTAACCTTAATGGGCACTGCAGAAATCAATCTCTTTCTCTCTCTCTAGATACAGATATAGTTATAGATATTTTGGAGTTTATGGATAGGTTGGTCTTGCATCTGTTTTTTCCTCAGATCTATTGCTTCTCTTATTTTTCTTTCTTTTTTTTGGGGGGGGGCTGGGGAGACGGGGTCTCACTCCTGTTGCTCAAGCTGAAGTACAGTGGTGCAATCACAGCTCACTGCAGCCTCGACTTCCTGAACTCAGGTGATTCTCCTACCTCAGCCTCCCGAGAAGCAGGAACTACAAACGCGCACCACCATGCCTGGCTATTTTTTAAAATTTTTTGTAGATACAGGGTTTTGCCATGTTACCCAGGCCCATCTCAAACTCCTGGCTTTCAAGCCATCCACCCACCTAGGCCCCTGAAAGTGCTGGGATTACAGGTGTGAGCCACTGCGCCTGGACTCCTTTTTGTTTTCTTGCTTTACTGACCTCTGGAAGCTGCATATCTAAGGGCCCACTGTTCACTGGCTCATGGTAGGTTTAGCCTGTGGGAATCTCTGGTGTCAGATTGTGGGGCAAGAGGACAGGTGAAGCCAACATATTTTCTGTTTTTCTCTCTGTCTTGGTGGCATTTGTGTCACTAATATCATCAATTCTAGGTCTCCAGCTCCTATGTGAAAAGCCTAGCAGCCAGGTGATCCTGGCCTCTGGGCTTTTGTGTCATCACCCGTGCCTTTGGTCTCCCCAGACTAGGAGAGTAGTGGCTTTCTGTTGTTAATAATCGCTGAGTTGTCTCGCCATCCTTTGTTTGGTCTCATAGCTCTTCCTGTGTAAGCAATCTTGTACACTACATTTCTTTTATTTTAGCGTGTAAAATGGTTTTATTTTTCTGATTAGACCCTGAAGGATACAATGGATAACAGTTTTTTTCATGACTCAGTCACTAATCAGTGGGTGCCAACAAATTCCCAATAATTTCAATATCCTCATTTTTCCAGCTTATTAGCTGCATTGACTAACTGGGATATCGCATCCATCCTTAGAGTTTTTCTGAGGTAGGAGGGTATTAGGACTCTTGGGACGGCGTTGATAACCCTATCCATCCTCTTCATAAATTCTCCTCCTAATGTCACATGGAAAAATAATCTTTTTTTTTTTTTTCTGGGTATGGTTGTAGAAATAATACAAAGTTAATAAGTATTTTTTTAAAAATTTATTTATTATTATTATACTTTAAGTTCTAGGGTACATGTGCATAACGTGCAGGTTTGTTACATATGTATACTTGTGCCATGTTGGTGTGCTGCACCCATCAACTCGTCAGCACCCATCAACTCGTCATTTACATCAGGTACAACTCCCAATGCAATCCCTCCCCCCGCCCCTTGATAGGCCTCGGTGTGTGATGTTCCCCTTCCTGAGTCCAAGTGATCTCATTGTTCAGTTCCCACCTATGAGTGAGAACATGCGGTGTTTGGTTTTCTGTTCTTGTGATAGTTTGCTAAGAATGATGGTTTCCAGCTACATCCATGTCCCTACAAAGGACACAAACTCATCCTTTTTTATGGCTGCATAGTATTCCATGGTGTATATGTGCCACATTTTCTTAATCCAATCTGTCACTGATGGACATTTGGGTTGATTCCAAGTCTTTGCTATTGTGAATAGTGCCGCAATAAACATATGTGTGCATGTGTCTTTATAGCAGCATAATTTATAATCCTTTGGGTATATACCCAGTAATGGGATGGCTGGGTCATATGGTACTTCTAGTTCTAGATCCTTGAGGAATCGCCATACTGTTTTCCATAATGGTTGAACTAGTTTACAATCCCACCAACAGTGTAAAAGTGTTCCTATTTCTCCACATCCTCTCCAGCACCTGTTGTTTCCTGACTTTTTAATGATCGCCATTCTAACTGGTGTGAGATGGTATCTCAAGGCTACAGTAACCAAAACAGCATGGTACTGCTACCAAAACAGAGATATAGACCAATGGAACAGAACAGAGTCCTCAAAAATAATACCACACATCTACAGCCATCTGATCTTTGACAAACCTGAGAGAAACAAGAAATGGGGAAAGGATTCCCTATTTAATAAATGGTGCTGGGAAAATTGGCTAGCCATAAGTAGAAAGCTGAAACTGGATCCTTTCCTTACTCCTTATACAAAAATTAATTCAAGATGGATTAGAGACTTAAATGTTAGACCTAATACCATAAAAATCCTAGAGGAAAACCTAGGTAGTACCATTCAGGACATAGGCATGGGCAAAGACTTCATGTCTAAAACACCAAAAGCAACGGCAGCAAAAGCCAAAATTGACAAATGGGATCTCATTAAACTAAAGAGCTTCTGCACAGCAAAAGAAACTACCATCAGAGTGAACAGGCAACCTACAGAATGGGAGAAAATTTTTGCAATCTACTCATCTGACAAAGGGCTAATATCCAGAACCTACAAAGAACTCAAACAAATTTACAAGAAAAAAACAAACAACCCCATCAAAAAGTGGGCAAAGGATATGAACAGACATTTCTCAAAAGAAGACATTCATACAGCCAACAGACACATGAAAAAATGCTCATCATCACTGGCCATCAGAGAAATGCAAATCAAAACCACAAGGAAAAATAATCTTTAAACCTCACAATAACTAAGAGATATTGGCAGCATGGGGGAAGGGGATTGTTACTGTGAAACAAATGGGTTCTGGAATCAGCTACATACATTTCTTTGTTTTTAAATATAATTTCAGCTTTTATTTTTGATTCAATGGGTACATGTGCAGGTTGGTTACATGAGTAGCTTGCGTGATGCTGAGTACATTTGGATACGAATGATCTCATCACCCAGATAGTGGGCATAGTACTCAAGAGTTAGTCTTTCAACCTTTGCTCTTTTCTCTCCCTCCCCCATCTAGTACTCTCCAATGTCTATTGTTGCCATCTTTATGTCCATGAGTACCCAATGTTTAGCTCTCACTTATAAGTGAGAACAGGCAGTGTTTGGTTTTCGTTTCTGTGTTAATGCACTTAGAATAATGGAATCCAGTTGCATCCATGTTGCTGTAAGGGACACGATTTTGTTCTTTTTTCATGGATATATATCCAAAAAGAAAGTAAATTGTTGTGCAAAAGGGCACTGGCATTTGTGTATTCATTACAGCACTGTTCACCACAGCAAAGACATAGAATCAACCAAGGTGCCCATCAATGGTGGAGTGGACAAAGCATGTAAAATGGTTTCATTTTTCTAATTAGACCCTGGAGGATACAATGGATGCATTTAAAACATTAGTCACACTTCTATTTGTTCTATGACAGTAAATATATTTCAATTATTTGGTCTACAGAAAACCTAGAAACAAATATAATTTATGATAAATATATTTTCACCACATCTTTTTTTTTCCTGCAAGGTATTTTTTGCCATAATATAACAAATATGATTCATTTCACAACACATTACAGGATCCAGGTAATGTCACAGATTTCAAGGTTTTTTTTTTGTATAAATTTTAATTTAGGTACAGATACAAACCACCAAGTTTGGCAAACGTATAGTATAAGCCAATTGTGGGAAACCATTTCTTTTACTTTGCAGAAGAAATCAGAAACTTCTACTCCCATAGAAAAAGTGAGGAAAAGCTTGGTTCTCAATTGCAAAGGTCACCCCTGAAAATACTGTTTGATCAGACTGGAATGGTCCCTTCAAAAGTGCAAGGGTTTCTAAAATAATCACGATTTAGAATTCACTTTCCATGAACACGACCTATTTTGGAATCCTGCTATCTCATGGGTGCTCAGTTCAAGTTGTAACCTTCTTTCTTTTCTTACTCCTCAGTGGCTTCACACTAACTTAGGATCAGATCATTCTCACTAGACTTTAACATGCACATCTTCAACCCATTGGTGTTCTGGTAAATGTTTAGCAGCCATCTCACTGAAAAATAAAGCCAGAATTGTGTTTACCCATTTTTGTGATGTGAACACTCCCAACGTGGCCAACATTGTCGTTCTGCCACCAATGTGATATCAGTAAAGACACAGTTGGGAAGGGATGCTCAGTAGCATTTCTTATATAGTATTTCTGCCACACCAATGCAACACAGGTAAATAATCTCAAGAGCATAGACAACAGTAAACTATAATAAAATAATTAGGAACTGATGAGTTTGTATTTAACATAATTTATTTCAGAGTGTGTTTATGTAATTTAAATTTTAATAATATCTGTGTTTAACAACATGGAATTCCTGAAAAATGAACAACTGACTCTTGCAAGCCAGTCCAAGCTGGCTGCAATGCACTATCATTTGTCCTCCTCTGATATTTTCTGAATAACCTTGACCACCAAACACAAACAGCCATTTAGAAATAGTCTTCAGTATGTTCCACAATCCATTGTCTTTCAGAGAAATGCAAAAAAAAAAAAATGCCATTTGCTATACCCCTTGCTTTATGGAGAGCTAAAAATGAGAAAGCATGGGGCTGACTCTAGCCCTGGAGGGGAAAGAGTAAGAGATAGAGCACTATAGGGAGACATTTCATACATTTTTATGAGTCTAGAGGAAAAAAAACAATATGAAAATTCATTTATTAGTAGACTATTTTGCTCCAAAAAATTTTAATAGATCACCTGTTACAAAGAAATGCTCCTGTCCCCTCCAACTGATTCGGGATGTCACAGGGACTCTCTAGTAGTGTTCCTAGTTATGTAGAGGGGCAGCTCCCATTGACACAGCTGCCCTTTGCTTCCTTTTTCTAAGGCACAACCATCTTGCTTCCCATTATTTATGCTACTCTCCAATTCTACTGTCCAATGATTTCTCAATTTTACAGGGCTTGGGAATCATCTTTAGAGCTAGTTCTTTTCTCCCTATTCTGCTCTGTTAAAGATGTCATAGAGCCGAGTTGCTTAGGTCTAGTAAAGCACAGACTTGAATGGGACAACTTTTTTGTTTTTATACATAGTTCTCCTATTCTGTGGACATACGAGATGCATCGACCCAGGTGGCTGGGTCAAGGCCATTTTGTAAAATATTCACTAAACTATGTCTGGTAAGGCACTTCTCTCCAATGGTAAGGATTTTGTTTCCTGCCTTAGCTTCCATTTGTGGTATGTCTTTTTTAGCAGCACTATTGATCCCTTTAAAATAATTTTTGTCATTTATCCCAGAACATTCGGTTTCCATATATGTCTCTGTATATGTTTTAATGCCAGTTGTAGAATTGTTTCATCTTCTTTAAGTTCTTGCACTTTTATATTTTCTTTAAAAATGGATGCAACAAGGTATTTGGGAAGATCCAGGCATTGTACATAATGAAACCTGCCTACCCATGATTAATTTTATGTGTCGGCTTGCCTGGACCATGGGATGCCTTGATATTTGGTCAAATGTCATTCTGGTTGTTTCTGTGAGGTTGTTTTTTGACAATATTAACATTTAAATTGGTAGACTGAGTAAAATAGATTGCCCTCAATAATGTAGGTGGACCTCGTCTAATTTCTTGCAGAATTGAATAAAATAAAAAGACTGGCCCTCCCTGAATAAGAGGCAATTCTTCTGCCTAATGGCATTCAAAATGAAAAATCATATTTTTCCTGTCTTTGTACTCAAACCGAAACATTGATTCTTACTGGGTCTTCAGCCGTTCAGACTTTAGACAGAAGCAATATCATTGGCCTTCCTGATTTTCAGGTGTTCCAAATTCAACTGTAGTGAAATCATTGGCTTTCCTGGGTCTTCAGCTAGCTGAATAATCCTGAAGATCTTGTGATGTATCTGCCTTCATAATCATGTGAGCCAATTCCTTATCTTTTTATATCTATTAAATATCTTTTTATATCTATTCATCCTATTGATTCTGTTTCTCTGGAGACCCCTAATTGCCTGATTACTGAATCTTAGCTCTCTTGACCTCAGAATTCTCCTATTCCACATGGTATATGTACTTTTAAAAATATAGGTATAATTTCTTTATTGAGTAAATCTTTGAAAAAAAAATTTTATATTAGCAGCAATATGTGATTTTTTCACCATAGTCATGAATTCCAATGATTACTTAAAGGAGCTGGTTAAGTAAAATGTTTCCAAATTTGGAAGTGATGAAGAATATTTTTAAACTAGCTTCTAATTGTATAACCATAAGTCTTCATATTTAATCATAGTGTATTAGTCCATTTTCATACTGCTCTGATGAAATACCCCAGACTGGGTAATTTATAAAGAAAAGTGGTTTAATAGACTCAGTTCCACATGGCTGGGGAAGCCCCACAATCATGGCAGAAAGTGAAGGAGGAGCAAAGGCACATCTTACATGGCAGCGGGCAAGAGACCGTGTGCAGGGGAACTGCCCTTTATAAAACCATTAGATCTCGTGAGACTTATTTAGTATTATGAAACAGCATGGGAAAAACCTGACCCATGGTTCAATTACCTTCCACTGGGTCCCTACTATGACACATGGGGATTTTGGGAGCTACAATTCAAGATGAGATTTGGGTAGGGACACAGCCAAACCAACACAGCCAAACCACATCATATAATTAAATCCCTCTAAGGAAGCCTAAGTAGTTGTTTGTGTTTACAATACAAAATTACAGAGACAGGAAATTTTTTGAGATTTATAAAGATATTTTAAATTTTCAAAATGTTGTGTAGGATTTAGTTTACTTCAAAGTAGAATTAGCTTTTATAAATAAGGGATCAAATTTCTGAGGAGTACCAAACCAAAAATCAAATTTTCCAAAAGCTAATGTTAGCTTTACCAATGACTAGCTGTTTAACTAGTTCTCATCTGTAGATATGATTTTCATCATGTACAAGTCCTGGTGTTAAACAGCTTATATCTATGTTTTTAATATTATGTCATTCATAAGCAACAGTATGAGATAAGCAAATGTTTTCTTGGTGTTTCTCCCTCATTAAACTCATCCTACTGATACATTTTTCTCAAGCTACTTCAGATGTCCAGAGATGATAGAATGACTCCTTCTTTCCAACCAAAAGTCCACTGGGGGAAAAACATGATATTAATTTATCATATGTGTAAATGACTTAAAATAACTTACATGTCATTGGATCTCTAGGTTTATATATTTTTACTTTGCATTTAAAGAAGAGTGACATTTTTAGCTAAATGAAGGAGACTTAGAAGTGGAATTTCAGAGAAAAAAGTATAGTTTGGGACATTAGGAGTATTGGGAGCCATTTAAAGAACTTTCAGGGCAATTGCCTATTTGACTTAACTATAAAGTTGATTGAAGGGTCTACAGGGTTACAGGTCAGGACTGGACAAGAGATAGAATTACTACTTCCCATACTTCTTTAATTTCTAATAATCTATTATATGCTAAGCATTGTGCTAGTTGATTGGCGTATATTTATTAATGCAGATGACACAGGCAAGGTGCTCATGGAGCTTACTATGTAATTACTGTACTTAGGACCATGGAGTCTACAAACTTATTAGAGAAATACTGAAGATCCTAAGCCCATAATGTCCTGTATTACATAATACACATCTATTCTCATTTGAAATGACTTTTTGAAACACCGTTTAAATCTAGATGAAAGACAAAAACAATTCTTTACATCTTATTTTTATTCAGAAATATATTCTCTTCTTATATACCCACTTTGTTTTCTGCATTAAGGAAGACATGGAATTTTTAAAAAGTATTAAACTGATAGGAACAGTTATGACACTGGGTATTAGCCAAAAGACCAAGATATATGGAACCACAGAGGACCTTAGAGAAAAGACCTGAGCAAAAACAACAAAACTGGAGGCATCACACTACCTGGCTTCAAAATATGCTACAGAGCTACAGTAACTAAATCAGCATGGTACTGGCATAAAAACTGAGACATAGAACAATGGAAAAGAACAGGAAATCCATATATAAATCCACATATTTATAGCCAATTAATTTGCAACAAAGGTGCCAAGAACATACAATGGGGAAAAGAGCACTCTCTTAAATAAGTGGTACTGGGAAAGCTAGATAACCATATGCAGAAGAATGAAACTAGACCTCTATCTTTCACCATATACAAAAATAAAATCAAAATGGATTAAAGGCTTAACTCTAAGACCTGAAACTTTGCAACTACTAGAAGAAAACATTGAGAAAACCTTTCCAGGCATGATCTGAGCAACAATTTTTTATGTAGGACCTCAAAAATACAGGCAGCAAAAGCAAAAATATTAAAATGGGATTATACCAAGCTAAAAACTTTTGCACAGCAGAGGAAACAGTCAGCAAAGTGAATAGACAGCCCAGGGAATGGGAGGAGACATTTTCAAGGGATTAATAATCAGAATCCATAAGGAGCTGAAACAACTCAATAGCAAAAACAAACAAAAAACAAATACTTCAATTTAAAAATGGGCAAATGATCTGAATTACATTTCTCAAAAGAAGAAATACAAATGGCCAACAGGTGTATGAAACAATGTTCAACATCACTAGTCATCAGAGAAATGCAAACCAAAATTGTATCTCACCATAACATCGTACCAAAATCATAATATAATATTATCTCATCCCAATTAAACTGGCTTTTATAAAAAAGACTGAGAAGAATGGGTGCTTAATAGGATGCAGAGAAAGGAAAACCTTTCTGTGTTGTTGGTAGGAATGTAAATTAGTATAGCAACTATGGAAAACAGTATAGAGGTTCCCCAAAAAGCTAAAAAATAGAACTATCATGTGACCTACCACAGCTGGGTATATATCCAAAAGAAAGAATCAGTGTAATGAAGACATATTTGCACTCCCATTTTGTTTCAGTACTATTCACAATAGCCAAAATATGGAATCAACCTGTCCATCAATGGATAAATGGATAAAGAAAATGTGGTGTATATACAAAATAGAATATTATGCAGCCATAAAAAAGAGTGAGATCTCGTCATTTGCAGCAACATGGGTGGAACTGGAGGTTATTATGTTAAGTGAAAAAATCCAATCACAGAAAGAAAAATGTAGCATATTTTCATTTATACAGGGGAGCTAAAAAGGGGATCTCAGGAAGATAAGAGAGTAGATCAGTGGTTACAAGAGGCTGGAAAGTTTGAGGGGAGAGAGGGATAAAGAGAGTTTGACTAGTGGGTACAAATATACAGTCAGACAGACGTCTTGCAGACTTAAGTTTGCAAAACACAAGGCATAAGATATCACTTTGGACAATTTTCATCATCTAGCCTTTTGTTCCCAGTAAGTGGTTTTTAATAGTCCTGTTTCCGTATATATGCATTATATATATATAGACCTGGTGTTTAGTAGATCAGTAGATTGAGCACATTGAGTACAGTTAGCATTAACCAACTATACATTTAAAAATAACTAGAAAAGAATAATTCAAATGTTCTTAGCATAAAGAAAAGATAAGTTTAAGGTGATGGATATCCTAGTTACCCTGATTTGATTATTAGAATGTTTAAAATTATCACATGTACCCCTAAATTTTGTACATCTATTATATATCAGTAGAAAAATAAAATGTGAAAGTGCTATTGAGACACTGAGATAAATGAAAAAGTAATATCAATGTATTTTAATAATTGATATCTGAAATTATATAAGCTATGAAACAAAATTGAAAACAGTGTAACAAAAATTGATCATTTAAATATTAGCCACTAATATTTATTTGATCCAAATACCCAGAGCCAAGTATTGGACATTATTAATAATGTTCAAATGTAAAGTCAAATGTAAATACATAACCTGGAGAAAATTCTTATATAGAACTTCTGTAGCTTCCTAAATTAATTCACCAAAACTCAAATACTGTCCTTTATAACACTGGAAATGAAAGCTTTACTTTTTAATAGAAAAATCTGCATTTCACTGTAAAAATAGAACACTTCATTCCCGACCCTATACACACTTTCAGAAGCAATAGTTTTTGGAATGCTGAGTACTTAGCATAAAGACATTGAGTCTTGAAAATTCATTTCAGGCTTGAGAGACCTACATATATACATTTATATATATACATGGAAACAGGACTATTCAAATAACCACTTCCTGGGAGCAAAAGGCTATGTGACAGAAACTCTCCAAAGTTATACGTTTTGCCTTATGTCTTGCAAACTTAAGTCTGCAAGTACTTGAAAATGAGGAATATATGCAATTTATGCTGAATACTGAGGTAATTAAAGTTTCTGGCACTACTTGGGTTAACCATCAAGAGGCAGAGTAACCAATTTAAGCAGTAAAATAGCACACTGGATTTATTAACTCTTGTCTTAAATTTGACCGTTAAGGTACCCTATACACAAATATCATTTAGGTTTTGTTTTATGATTTTGTTCCTCTTTAATGAGAAGTAAAGTATATATCAGAGTGGTAATACTGAGCCCCAAGTTTTGGTTCCAATTTCGTGATTTGGGATAAGTCACATATCCCATGTAAACCTTCTATGGTAAAAGTAAAGCTTTCATTTATAAAGTTGTTAAGCATAGTGTTTAATATTAAGTGTTAGCAAATTAAATTTATGAAGGTTTAAAAAGTCTTACATAAGGATTTTCTCTAAAGTATTGACATTTCATTTGTTTATACATTGAGACGATAGATCATGACATCAGTTGTCAGTGCTGGCTACTTTCTACTCTACCAAGATGTGCCTCACCTTAAGCAAGCAGTGGAGACTGGTCAATTCAGATTGATATGAACCTGGGCATTGGGATTTTGGCCTAACTCATGTTTCTTCATGAATGTAAGGTATCTCATAGAACTAGTGAACAGATCCCTGGTATTCAGATTGAGTTTAAAGTAAACTGTGCAGAAGATATATTCCAGAAAATTTCATATGTTTATAGATGAAACGATCTGTGTTTCTGTGAATTTTAGTGTGAAATGCTCAACTGACAGAGCCTCAAAAATTGATATGTGGTTTGTGGAAGAGAACAAAAGGGCAATGTGGCAGACATGCCTAATGGACTGATAAAGATTCATGCTTTCCTTAGGTTAATTGCCACTAGGTGAGGTGGTGTGGCTACTTCTCCGTCTAATGAATGCAAGTGGGAATGATATGAACTTCTTCAGGACTAAGTGGTTATGAAATAGGAACATTTTATCTGTGTCTTCTTTTCTCAAGTACAATGCAAAGGGAAAGGAGCCCAAAAACCTAGATAAGGACAGAATCACTGAAGGCAGTTAAACCAGGAAACTCCAGTTGGACTTTACATAGAGTGAGAAATAATATCTATTATGTGAAGGAACTGAACATTGGAGGGTTGGTGATTATATGGAAATATTGATTAAAAATTTGGCTTTTTTTTTTCTGAGATGGCACTTGCTCAAGATGTGTAAGGACAGTGAAAAATAATGCTATAAATTTGCCGTGGTCTCTCAGTTTAGTGTTCTCACTTGTGCTTTACGAACCCCTGTGAATTAGTTCAGGCAACAAGTCCATAAGAATTTTACCGGGGAAACCGAGGCTTAAGAAACTTCCCCTAAAACACACTGCTATTAAATTTCACAGTGGAATGGAGAGTTCCAACTCAGGCATCTGAATCTAATGCCCACGCTTTTCCAATGCTATTCTGCCTCAGAAAGCCTGGAGTTAGTAGCTCCAAGGTATCCATGATAAATACAAATGCAATCTTAATCTTAGGATCCTGTTACATTTTCCCCTCAAACATTTTATTGAAGTATATTATATGTACAGGAAGGGTCACATATCATAATTTGGCTTCAAAATGTTTCACAAATTAGCACACCTGTGCACCCAAGTAAAGACATACCATTTCCAGTACCCCTGCTATTTCCTCTGTACTCCAAGTTGCTAATCCCCTTAAGGGTAACTGCGTATAACCTCTTAACTTTTAACCTCAGACGGTTTTACTGCATTGTATCTTATATAAGTTTCATAAAACAGTATGCACTTTTTTGTGTCTGCCTTTTTGTTTTTTTGCTAAATATTACCTTTCATAAATTCACCTATACTGCTGGGTATGGTTGAAGAGTTTTAAAATTGCTATATTTTATCTTGTTCATCTGAAAAACAATCTATTCATTCTATTGCTCATAGACATTGCGTAGTTTGCTGTTGGGGTCTATTAGGAATAATCAGTGGCTGTCTGAGTCACACATTTTGCCAAGGGAGTACACAAATGACAAGTCCAAAGGGCACAGAAATAAGATGTAAGAGAAAGTGTCTGACGTTCTTTATCTCCATCTATATCCCAATTCTTTACATGTAAGTGAACCTGTTATTATAGGATAAAAGGCCGTTAGAGGCCATTTGGCCTCAATCTTCTGTCTACTTTTATATAGAGACTATTCTACTTTAGTATTTTATTCAGGTACTCTCTAGAGGTCTGTTTTTTTAAACATGTGAAACATAGGAAGCCTAATTTTAAATTTCCTTTCTTATAGAAAGTATAGACAATTTTCTACAAGAATTATAGAAAATGTACAGAAACAAACAGATGTTTCAATGATTGAAAGTATCAACTTAGTATAGGCAAAAGAGCACTGGGCTTTGAATTTTGAAAAAGTAGATTTTAATTGCCATCTCAGGAACTTTGTTTAAATAACTTCTTCAAAGCTCAGCTTTGGGATCTGTATGATGGAGTTATATTCCTGTCTCAAAAATTTTTTATCATGCCAATATTATGTGTGTATTATATATTTATGTATGTGTGTGTGTGTGCGTATAATATTAGTATAAACCCTTTGGAATGTTAAGAGCATTATACAAATGTTGGTCATTATTAGAGATGAATTCACAAAGAAATTAATATTAAGGCTGAATATTCATGACAGATAAAACAAACCTAAGGTCAAATCTGTTAGAATTGTCCCTGCTTAATTTTCTCCCTTCCTCCTTCCCTCCCTCCTTCCCTCCTTCCCTTCTACCTTCCTTTCTTTCTTCCTTCCCTCTTTCCCTTTTTCTTTCCTTTCTTCCTTCCTCTGCTTAGTTGAACAACAAGAGAGTGAAAGAGCAAGCTATCTAGGAAACACTAAGCTTGAAATTCTTACCAGGAACTAGACAGGCTTCCCACAGATGGAGACATTATGGTTATCGACATTCATTTCTCCCTTCTCTTGGGACTCATGAGCTGGCTAGATGTCCTCTAATTTCTACCCTGGACGTTAAAGGGCCTGGGTGTACTTCTAGCATGTGATTATGCCTTCCCCCAGGGATCTGCAGTTTCAGACACCCACTCCTATTCTCCCTGCTACAGCAGGAGTGCACTGCAATCACAGGCAAATTTATAGGTCAATGAGTTGAAAATTGGTTGTCTTTAAGTTTCTGATTTTTAAATACATTTTGTACAAATTGGTTCAAATGGAAAATAGGTTGGGACGGAAAAAAAATGAGAGCCGCCACCTTGCATTAATATACACAATATTGCCTACTTATTTTTAGTTTCTGGATTAATGTAGCACTGACATGGCTCCAGTCTCTGTCAATAAGAAAAGGATAATAAAATGAATAAATGCAAACCAAAGAATTTGCAAGCTGCATGATAAGTGTGATTTTTCAAGTTAAAAAAAAATGATCTTCATCTAGGAACAAACTAACTTAAAGATTTTAAAAGCCAATTTCAGCTCAGTTGCTGGGGTTTGTTTGAAACCTACCACTGACTGAGGTGTGAAACTTACATTTGATACAGTAAATCTTGTCGACTGTTATTTTAAAGGACTGAAATGTGCTTTTATAGCAAAATTGTCTCAAATAAAAAATACATTTTTACAATCTCACTCTGTCATAAACTTTCATGTCAGGTTTTAGCTTCACAATATATGCAGAGGATACATTATACAGGAATAGGAAGGAGGCATGCATAATAAGTTGTAGTTTCCATTGAGAGAGAGGAATGTCCTATAGCCTTCCTATGATCAAAATATTAAATACTATACAGTTGATCAGAAATGACCAATATGCTTATCCTGAGTTGTCAGACTATTATTGCTGCAGAATAGTTATTTTATATTCTCTAATTACTATGTAAGGAGTGCTATGAAATGGGTTATAATTCCTTTTACCATATTTCTTGACAGAAATTTTAAAAACTCCAGGACAAAATTTCATAAGAAAAGGATACCTAATTTATATCATCCTCACACTAACATTTAAAAAATGAGGTTTCCTGGAAAATATTTTAAAGAAAGAGTGTTGTAATTAATTGTAGCTCTCTCACTGTTGCAGGTACTACTATCTCAGGTCTGAAGGCAGTTTAACAGATTGTGCGTGAATATAATGTTTTCTTGAGTGGGTGTGTGAGAGTGTAAAGATGCAGTTTTGAAATGACATCAGATCACTAACATTTATTAATCATTGGCATATCACATACTAGTAGATTATTGGCAAAAGGCATGTCAATAGATATCAATGACAGAGAACAAATTGACAGACAATTTTTGTCTTGGTGGGCATTTTTTTTTTTGAGCACAGAAGTTTGATTTTTTAGTGACTTTAGACATTGTGGCACTCAAGAAAGGCGTTTAAAAAATAACCTGTGAAAAACAATTAGAAGACATTGCTTATTGTTGCAAAAAACCCACCAAAATAATAATAAAATTAAAGATATATCCTTAGTCCTCAGCTTTTTAGAGTTTCAGAATAAAGATATGATGCTCATAATATCTCTTATCTTACATTGTCACTATAAGGTGCTTTTAGGGACATTCAAACAGGATAAGGAATGTGAAAGTACTTTGGAAGTTAAAAATACAAACCACTGACTCTTATGCCTATTGTTGTGTTTGGTTTTCCTTACAAGTATGGATTCACTGACTCTTGGAACAACTTCGTGTGGTTATTTGAGTTTGGCATGAGGGCCTAAATGTGGGTTGGGATGATTGTCACTTGATGTGTGTGTCTACCCTGCTGAAGCATGAGAGAGCTTGGCTTTTAATCTAGGCTGTTATGATAAACTCAGGGCACTTTTCCATTACATAAAAATTCTAAGAAGATTCTAGCATTTATAAGATATTGTGTAATGGGCTGGGTATGGTGGCTCATGCCTATAATTCCAGCACTTTGGGAGGCCAGGGCAGGTACATCGCCTGAGGTTGGGAGTTTGAGACCAGCCTGGCCAACATGGTGAGACAACGCCTGTAGTAAAAATACAAAAATTAGCTGGGCATGGTGGCGCACACCTGTAATCTCAGCAACTTGGGAGGCTGAGGCAGAAGAATTGCTTCAACTCAGGAGGCAGAGGTTGCAGTGAGCCAAGATTGCGCCACAACACTCCAGCCTGGCTGACAGAGTGACACTCTGTCTCCAAAAAAAGGAAATTTTGTAATGAATTCTTTGATTGAGAAGTATTAGTTTAATACAGAATGCTGTGGATTATCAATAAGGTGGTTCTTTCCAATAAGGAATTTGTAAAAATGAGAGAAATAAGATTAAAAAAAAAAAAGAACAAATAGCTCTTGTGATTTAGGGAGGAAAAGCTCTTCATGAAGAGACACAAAAGCTCTTGTGAATAGAAAGTAATTCTTGTGATTTACCTACATTATTATTTAGGAAAGTAGTAACGTTAGTTATTTCTAATATAAGCAAATTCACAAGAGTTCGGTTTAAATGCTGCTAAATGCTGCTTGACAAAAATATTGAGACATTTCTTGTGTGTATGAACAGAAAGAACCTGAAAGCATGATTTCAGCAGTTACACTCTGAAACCATCAGCCCATATGTAAAGAAGACTCTTAATCAATTTAGCTGAGATGGTAACTAGAAATAAAAGGCCAGCAAGATTTCATTTAAATTCAATCTGACTCAACAAATATTTATTGAGCTCTTTTTCAGAGTAAGGCTTTGTTTCAGGGACTATAAATATATAGTTAATAGAAGATGATTCTAGCTCACACTGACCTTGCAATCATCAGGTTATATCCTAATTTCTTAGGAACTTGGCACTGGCTCATATATACCTATTGCTTTAATTTCTACAAACTTGCTTCCCCAAGTGTGGTCCATGGACTAGGAGTATTGGCTTTACCTGGGAGCTTATTAAAAATGTAGCATCAAATATGGAAAATTATCAAAAAAATTATAAGGAAATTTCCAGAGATGAAGAGCACATGTCTTCAGATTGAAAGCACCTATTGTATGCCAAACAAATAAATAAAATCAAAACAACAGCCAAAACCTTATATCTATCAAGAAATCTAAGAAGAGAGAGATTCTCAGAGGCTCTTGCTATAAGAAAAACAATTACCATTAATAATAACACATTGACCAAACATAACGAAATGGAATCCAACTACCATCTGGTTTTCTAATAAAAATATTGGATGTTATAAAATACGAGAAGCAATTGTTTTATAGTCTTAGGGAAAGTATTTTCAACCCAGAATTCTATACACAGGTAAATTATCAATGGAGTGTGAGGTGAAAATAAATTCATTTCTAGGTATACAAGTTCACGAGAATTTGCCTCTCTTCACCTTCCTTTTTGGAAGCTACCGTAGGATACATCTCAGCAAAACAAGGGAGGAAACAAAAAAGAAGAACGTGAGATCCAACAAAATGAGGATCCCAAGACTAAGCAATGGAGCTGCAGTCTGACCACCGTACAGGGTGCCAGATGCCTAGGAAGCAGTCAGTGAGCAGGAGGATGGAGAGCCACAGTGTGAAGGTCTTCCTACAGCAATCATGCACACAAGGAATTCTTTCTGGTCAAGTGGATCATTTACTAATAGGCAAATTGATAAATTTACCCAATTTATTGAAAGATCTGTTGGAACATTCTTACAAAAGTAATGACTCCAAAGAAAACTGGGAAAATAATGGGAAAGGGGCAATTATTGTTTTTCTTATATGTGGAGAAAATGTAAACGAGAAGGAATTCAATCATTCCAAGTCATATTAAATAGTATAAGCCCTGACTTTCATTTAAAAAATAACATTATAACTACATTGACAGGATGTGGGGAAGGAAACTGTGTGTGTGTGTGTGTGTGTGTGTGTGTGTGTGTGTGTGTGTGTGTGTACATGTATACGTGCATGTGTGTGTCTGAGGCAGGGTGGATTTAATTACTGTAATAAAAATAAATATCTAAAATTTATTTCTACAAACTTGCTTCTACAAAATTACTAGAAGAAATAGTAATTATTAGCCAATAGTAATTAATAGCCAATTATTTTTACATATTGAGATATAAAAATAAACAGCAAAAAGAATTAAAACATTTTTGGGGAGGAGTTTGATGAACAGAAAAAAAGTAGAGAGGATACTATTTGTGTTACAAACTTCTAGAAAATACGTGAAAATTATGTGCATGACTGTTGCAATATAAAAAATAAATTTTAAAATAAACATAAACTCCTAGGAGTAATATTTTATCTACTAATATAAATGTAGATCATTTTTATGCTACTCCTGATTTTGAGAAAAAATATTTCATATGCTTAAGAAAATGATGCTGCTTCATATTTTTATTTTTTGTAAATGAAATTTTAAAAGCAGAAGAATTTTGTTATATCACAATAAAGTGGGTAAAGACTTTTGTGCGGGGTTTGAATGTATGCCACCCATCCAGATTATCCATCCATAATCTGGTTATACATTGTCCAGATTTTAAAGAATTTGCTGAACATATTAGTTGAATTGGTAAATGATCTTATTTAAACATCATGTATTTTTTAATTTATAACAAACCAGCCCTGAGAGAAAGTGTGTGTGTGTGTGTGTGTGTGTGTAAGTGTGCACATATGCACACACCATATATAATGGGGGACTGAGGGGAGGCTGACTGTGACGAGCCACATAACTCTCTTGTATTCCAAGGACTGCTACTGATGCTTTTGATCACTAGGGCTTATGGATGGACTGTGTTCCACTCCATAGCATTGTTTACTTTGGGGCAATGCATTATCAGAGGAAACTGTTTCTTTGTGTCATTACATTGGTGCAGTGGCTCTTCTCTTTCAAGGTTTTACCAATTACACTGACAGCATTTCTGCATCATTTCTATTTTCTTTCTCTTTGTTCTCACTCCAAGTGGTTCACGGCTGGCTTCGGTCAATCCAGCCTATTTCTGACCTGTCGTTCAGAGTAGCAGCCACAGGGGAGAGGACCTGCACATCAGTACACAAAGAGCCTAATTTAAATCCTCTCTCTCCTGATTCAGGGGTCCACTTTGAATTCACCTCTTAATCATGACACACAGCACTTCATCTGCCTCACAAGACTTCTTCTGAATTCTTTTGTTAAGTGCCTTTATTTAGTTACTTTGTGTTCCTAGTCTTGTTTGTTTGAATATGATTTCACCTTGCAATTATTATTTTTTTCTTTTAGTGCATCACATGCTACAGCACCAAGAAAATGGCTGCTGAGTGTCTAGTGCTCTGGAAACATTTGGAGGTCAATGCCTCTCTAAAATACAGCACCCATAGCATTGACTTGCAAGACAGATGTGCTGTTAAAACAAAGTATATTCACAAATGGTCTCTGTAGGGATAGCTTATTTTATGCTATGGGAAAGGAGGGTACTGGAATGTTGAAGATGACTATATAATAGGTACCCAGTTTCCTTTGGGGTTGAATAGAAATGTGGAATCAGTTAACAGTTCATTAATATGCTTAGAAAATGCCAATATCAGCTTTAATTAAAAACTAGATAGCCAGCTTATTTAAAAAAAACAAAAAAACAAAAAAAAAAAACACCTAGTCACAGAAACAGCAGGTTTCTTTGTTTTGCCTACTATAAGCTCCAAGTCCTTGCTGACTGATCGGATAGTGACACTTACCAGTATTAACTGAATTCAATCCAATTTTACTAAATAATGGTGTGTCGATTACATTCCGCCAACTACTATACTTGCTATAAAAATTTGGCTACAGTTCAGATACTATCTTGGAGAAATCGTAGCCTGGCAAAAGTAATAAAAATATTACTGACATATATGACATGCAAGACAAGAAACTCTGAGTCCCCACAGGAACAACTTTCTCTACTTGGAGTTAATGTGCTTTCAGATGTGTATGCAAAAGTTTTTATTTTGAAATCTTTTAAAATACCTTTTCCATTGCATCTCTTTTCTCCATTTTTTTTTTTTTTAGTGATTTGGGATTGCAGAATTCTTTAGCTTACTGAGTCAGCAGAAATGGGCATATTAATTCATTTTTGTAAATGAATGTTCTGCATTCAAGCCCACTGGGTCAAGGTGCTAGGTCTGCCCTCAGGAGTTTCCTACAATCCATACACACTGAGCTTCACTCTCTAATTATGAATGTTCTCCTATCCTGTTCTTCCAGAGTTGGCATTGCTCAGAAAAGCACCATTACTTTATAATTTCTTCTTGAACATCAGAATTGGCAAGAGTAGCGTCTAATGCAATTATGTTAGTCCCTGAGTGCCAATGGGTAAACCTCTCCAAAGCCATTTAAATTGATCAAGAAGATAAAATGCTAAGAAGTCAATATTCTGAACAAGCAAGGGAAGTTTGTATACTGAGCACCCTCCCATCTGCAAAACTGGATCTAACAAGTAGAACAGTAGTAGGAAATGCGGCTTGGTTTGAAGGTAATGTTGGATGACATGCTTGGTATGACCAAGTCACAATTAAATATAATCAAAAGAAAGTTGTTGAAAATTGTTTCTCTACTTCACTTTGGTGGAACACCATTGTACAGAGCACATTCAAAATTAAGAGCCTTGTGTGTATTTAGCTTAATTAAATATTTAATCAAATGTCATCTACCTATTATTTCCACTCTACAATTTTCCATAACACCTGGAAGAGTTAGCTAATTTTTAACATTGCTGTTGACTTTGTCAAAATTGAACATTATTGTTTTATGCTTCTATCTCTGGTTGTCACAGAATGTCACCCTCTCTCATCACCTTCAGCTTTGTAGGAGAATCCAGCTGGAATTAGTAATCACTCACAGCATTTAAAAGCTTGGCTGACCTGAATGAGATGCTCAGGAAATATCCATGTTAAAAAATAAAATTGCTATGCATTGTTGTGATTTTCACATATTTTCACTTCACTCCTGGAAATGATTTCTCAATCTTAATCAGAAGAAAAATGTGAGCAGATATGTTATGTAAGACAGTGGAACAGGGACCAGGCACTAGGTAGAGGCCATTTAATTAAAAAGTGTAAAATAAATAGACTGTAAAATTCAGCTAGTCTTATATAAAAACAGTCTGCTTGGCCGAACTCAGTGATGATTTAGATTAACATGTAAATTTCTGGAAAAGAGAAATAAGCTATGAGTCTTATTAGCTTAGTTTTTGCTTTTGTTATTTTTATGTTCAAGATTACAGGTTAAGTAAAATTTTTTAAAAGGAGAGGAAGGAAGAGAGAAGAGTAAGAAATAAGTCAGTCATATGAGTGAATGATGGCAGATTGCAATCAAAGAATCTTATTCTGGTGGGCTTGTCTAATATTAAATGGATAACAGCACATTTTTCCATAATATGTCAAATTGCTTCAATAGTGATTAGGACCACGAAATGTCTGGACTGTGGCTTCAAAACAGTTTGAACCAGATTTATGATAACAAAGAAGCAATGTCCTAGAGAGGAATTTTGTTGTTTGCTAGGGGGCACTGTGAGGCTATCTTTGCCTTGTTTATTCTTTTGAGTTGTTAGTGGTTGGTCCATTTTAATTATCTGTGTTTCTATGAAAGATGAAGTATTACATTGTTAATTACTGAGTTTTCAGCTTCATAATGGATTTTGTCTAACTACTTTTGACTCTGCATGTTGCCTGTGCCCTTCAAATTCTACGTTTTCTAGAGGGATTTCGGTAAATTGGAAACAATAGATTATCATGGAAGTCTAATATAGAAAATAACTAAATCCTGCCTCCACAATGAAGAATATACTTTGTTTTCCCCTAAAACAACTAGGCCTAAGAACAGCACAAAATTTGGTGTTGAGTCTTTGAATCTTGGCATTTCCATACTGTGAAGTATCCCTTCTGTTTTGAAGTAAATGAGGGAATTTCTAAAGCAAGGTGCTGTCCTCCCCTATTACCAGGAGGGCCTGGCTCACCTATGATCACAGTATGATTAATAACAATTTTAGAAAGCTCTGGGGACAGGATGGTCCCATCAGTCTTGGTTCAGAGGTTTTAATTTTCTAGGGGGAAAAGAAGGTAGTTTTCAAGCCACTGCTGCTTGCACATCAGAACAGCAAAATCAAGTCAATTTCAGCTTCCTCTGATGCCATTTGTACATAGTAGAGTTCTCTTGACTAAATTGCATTTGATATTTTCATGGTCCAGGTAAAGCCACTCAACAGTTAAATTATTTCATCCAAATTCTCAGAAATTAAGAGAACAACTTTCACTGTAAATGTTCCAACAACAAACAGAGAACATTCACAGGGTCAACAGAAAGATGGAAAGCTCCCAGCTTGAATATCTGTAGTGATTTCAGACGTATATAACCTTATTTCAAGCTATGGAGGGATAAAATAGTAGTCTGCTTGCAAGTTAAAGCAGCAGTTAGTAGATTTTGCAAGGGAAGGGTCATCCAGATGGCATATATTGCTAAGAATTAGAGCAATCCTTCTCAAACCTTTAACCTTAAACCCACTTCATTTCCAGGTAGCCTAATTCTTATGGTAGCCACTCAGTGATGACCAATGGACACGGCTACAAGGCATGATAGAGGCCGATTCAGATTAAGATTTGAATGGGCAACTGTTACCAAGTCAGTATACCCATTTCTTACTTCTTACTAACATAATCCTAATTTAATTGAATGTGTCAGTTGCCCAGCTAAAAGTCTATTTCTTTTTTTTTTTTTTGGAATGGAGTTCTACTCTTGTTGCCCAGGCTGGAGTGCAATGGCATGATCTCGGCTCACTGCAACCTCCGCCTCCTGGATCCAAGTGATTCTCCTGCCTCCAAGCGATTCTCCTGCCTCAGCCTCCTGAGTAGCTGGGATTATAGGAACACACCACCCCACCCAGCTAACTTTTGTATTTTTAGTAGAAACTGGGTTTTACCATGTTGGACAGGTTGATCTCGAACTCCTGACCTCAGGTGATCCACCTGCCTTGGCCTCCCAAAGTGCTGGGACTACAGGCATAAGCCACTGCACCCGGCCCTAAAAGTCTCTTTCTACAACTTTCCTTGGATCTAAGTTTTCCCGTGTGAAACAATTCTGACCAATAGATTAAAGAGAAAGTTTTTTGTTGTTGCTTCCAAGAAGTCATCTAAAATGGGCCAAATTTGGATAGATTGTTCCTTAGCTTTTTGTCTTTTCCAGTCTCCCCTATTTCTGGAACATAGAATGACTGATGAAGAATTTTGTGACTGTGAGGTTACAAGCATGTGGGTGGGATGGCTGAGCACAATGATAGAAGGAGTCACGTTTTTGGTGATATCATAGAGTCTCATGCCAGCACTATGATACCTAACCCACTCTAGACTTCTCATCACCTGATAATAAAACCCTTGCTCTTGCTTTACATAAACCACTGATAATTTATTTTTCCTTTAATACAGTTGAATTAAATTTTTATCTGATACACACATTATAGTAAAGATATAAGCTATTGACATAACAAACAGTAAACAAATTTGTTAAAAGTGTTTAAAATTTCGTTATTTTCTTTTGAAAATTTAAATATTTCATATTTTATACAATTTTTTAATAAAACATATTTTAGGGAAAATTCATGATGATCCAGGAAGTGATTTTTCCACTGGCTTCTCATAGCACATCATGCCACTGTTATCTTCTGTATGGGAAATACAACATTGGAACAAAGTCCAGGAAACATGCTACAACACACATCCTCTGACAATGCTAGGAGTGGTTGAAACTTTAGTTTCCTCATCTGTAAAGTGTGAACAAAATACTAAGAACTTCTTGTGAGAAATTATTGTGAGAAATAAATAAGATAAGGCTAACTTACCTCACACTATGCCTTACCTATAGTAGATACCCAACTGTTTATATAAAACATATACCATGCATTTCACATATAAATTTGTATACCATTATATTACATATGAAACATTACAAATATAGACTTTATTACAGAAGATAGCATCATATTCTACATTTATATATATGATGTATATTAAAATATTCTTATTGATATTTATGAACAATAGACTACTTTTTGTCAGGCACTGTCCTATATGTAAGTAAATGCAGCGATGAACAAGATGAATCTGGCCTCTATCTTAAGAAAGTTACAGTCCTTCATGCTACAGAGAAGATGTCCTTGAATGTGTAATATTGTAAGAGTGCTCATCAAAGGATTTCAGTTGAAACGGGAATTGATTCTCATAAATGTAGAAAAATTGGAAAAGGCAATTTGTATAATTATTTTACAAAGGATCAGTTGCCAATAATTCCAAGATCTATCCCCATTCTTCACCATGTCTATTATAACACAGATAACAGCAGAGATGATAATCTGCCTGTGAATGGTGTCTAAGGTAGGTCTTCAGCATGCCTTGGGGACATCACCACAAGACAGCTGTCCTAAGAAGTGGGCCTCCTGGACATGAAATTATTTATAGTCCAAAATCTCTATGTTGAAGGCACACGTGTCATCTAAACAGTGTGACCACAGCTTTCACAAATTTCGCAAGTTTTTCTTAAACATAAAAATAGGGTCTTACAAAGAGGAGATACAGAATTAATCATTAATATAGTCATCAAATATTTTCCAGCTCTCTGCCTTCCGAGCATGTGTAGGGTTGCATTTTCTCGCACTCTTGTGTCTGAAGGTTCTATGTAGTTAGTTTGGGAGAATGAGTTATGCCTGGAAGTGATGTCGGTTACCTCTAGGCTATGATATGTAGTAGCTGATGTGAGACACTGAAAAGCTCTTTTTTCTCTAGCACCATGGCCTTTGATGTTCAGGAGGAAGACTTTCTCCATCAGCCCAAATTTCTGACTGACAGTGATGAGCAGAGTGCCCCTGCCTATCCATGAATGAACAAGTAACATAAGCAAGAAGTAAACTTTGTGTAGATTGAGGCTATGTGGTTTCCACAGTTATTTGTGAATGCAGCATTACTTACATTTATCTTATCTGATACTGGTCATTCAATCCAGTACAACCTTGAATTTCCATTGTTCCCACCCTCCTATTCAAATCTTCCTCAAATTATGATAATACATTTTTAATCTGCCCTCTGCTTAGTTTAGGTGGTCAGTATCACTTCCCTGGCTTTATACTAATCTTCACTTGAAGTGTCATTTTTTCCCTCTTTTGACTCTCCAAGTTATTTGCCATTTAGCAACAGAAGTGATTAAAAAAAAAAAACTAATCAGTCACTCCCACTGTAGTTGGCATAAAATCAAAATTATTTACAAAAGTCTAGGTCATTAAGCACACTCACTCCATACAACTGTCCCCCTAATTTTACTGTGTTTTTTTGATCATTTAAAAACATATTTTTATTTTTTTCTTGACTCAGTGCCATTGCTTAAAATCTTTTACCTTCTTGAATTTTCTTCTCTGCTGTGTAATTGTTAGCCTCTTCTCCTTAAGGTCTGAGCTCTATAAAACCTTCTCAATATGCTCCCCTGATCTCCTGTCTACAATACCCCTCCTTCTTCAACATTCACACACACTGATACAAGCATTGCTCTATTCTATTTCATTGTCCTTTGTGAAGTTTTTAAGGAATAAAACTGATGTATTTGTTACATGTATTTTTTGTGCCCTGCCCCCTCTAAGACATAAGCCCTATCATGGCAGGGACTATACACCTTTCATGCAACAACTCAAGTGACTGATATTTAAGGAATTTCTGTTGAGTGAAAGAGTGAAGACTAAAATAAAGGAAAAACAAATTGATTCTCCTGAATAATTAAAAAAATAACTTTTATACTAATGAGAAAATTTAAGGCAGAAATTAGGTATTTTAATTCAAAGTGCCACAAACCGAGTATATGTATTTAATGAAGTAAGTCACACCAACTGAACCTGTATTAAGAGCTGGGAGCAATCTAAATTCAAAAAACTAAGAAGGGCCGGGTGTGGTGGCTCACACCTGTAATCACAGCACTTTGGGAGGCCGAGGCGGATGGATTGCCTGAGGTCAGGAGTTTGAGACCAGCCTGACCAACATGGTGAAAGAAACCCCATCTCTACCAAAAAATACAAAAATCAGTCGGGTGTGGTAGCCCGTGCCTGTAATTCCAGCTACTTGGGAGGCTGAGGCAGGAGAATTGCTTGAGCCCAGGAGGCAGAGGTTGCAGTGAGCTGAGATTACACCACTGCACTCCAGCCTGGGTGATAGAGTGAGACTCCATCTAAAAAAAAAAATAAATAAATAAAATAAAGTAAAGTAAAATAAAATAATAAATTAAGAGGAAGAGCAAAAGCATGCTTAGATATATTCTCTAAGCTCATGAACTTTAAAATTGATTACATAAATCTATAATTATCAATAGAAATTAAATTTCCTTTTTGACAAAGCTTGAAATCCTTAGCTATCAAACAGATGGCAAGTTTCATTTGTAGGACTTTATAAGTCACCTGATGCCAAAACACAGAGATTGGCTGTGTTTCAGGCCTAGAAAAAGCAAAGCATATAACTGATTTACAAAGACAAATAATTTAGGATGTTCCATAAATGAAGAAAGTCCTTTGTTTTGACTTTGATCTAAATTTAATATGGTAGACAACAAAAACAAACAAATAAAAAGGGCCAATGTAACAAAATATAAATAAATATTTAGAAGATGTTAAGTCATTTGACAATTAATTTATATAGTATATGGGAGTTTACAAAATTGTCATATGGAAAATATATTAATTTTGTGTTTACTGAAGCTGCTGAAATAGAAATAGACTTTTGATTGAATACTCCTTTCTGATTAACAGGGAGGTGGTTTAGAGGCCATGAAGTTTAATCAAAAATGGCACTAGATTGAAAGTCAAGAGACCTAGCTGTAATCACAGTTCAATCTTAAGCATATGACCTTAAGAAATGCATTTTCTCAGGTCTTGGTTTACTCGAAAGAAAACAAAGATAATAACATTTACACCACAGGTATTCAATGAAGACTTAATCAGAAAATATTTATAAAAGTTGCTAGCAGAGGACTTAGCTTATAGAAAATATTTCAAAAATATTTATTTCCTTGGTTTGTGTAGTACTATGCAGAATAGGGCACAATCTAATTCTTTTTTTTTAGGTAACATATATTGAACAAGCAGAATTAGAGGGCATGCTAGGACCTCCCAACAGCACTGAACAAAGAGAAAACAGAGGTAGGGCAAGGTTGAAAGTCTGGCAACTGAAGAGCAATAACGTACTGCAACTGCTGGTTATAAAAAGGTCATGACGAATTCATACTTCATTCAGGCAAGTGGTCATGTTTAAGGAAGTCTCATCAAGTGAACTGGGCAGGCTGGTCAGGGATCCCAGGCAATAATCAAGGTCAAAGACTATTAGGAGTATGGTTCTAGGTGATCATCACATTCAGAAGAGGTCCAGTCCAGTGACTAAGCAGCTTGTGAAAACACAGAGAAGGCTGGGGACAGAGGATTACAAATGGGCCTCTTTCCCAGAAGAAAAGGGGCACTTCGATCTCGAATTAAACATTGTTGAACGAAGTGTTTATATATTTGTAATTCTAATAGATGTTGCCAACTTTATCTACTTAGAGATTTTAAGAATTTACGCTTCTATCAACAATGTATAAAACTGCCTTTTGGCTCTAAATTGGCAAAGCAACATGGTATGTTCTCAAACTTTCTGAGTTTTGCTAATGTGATAGTGGCAACTCCTGTGTTTTGATAAGCTATTCACTTGCTGAATGGTATGATAGCTTGGGTTTTAGTTTTTCTCACTTTTAATATTTCATTTGGACATACTTAGTAATTGTTGAGAAATACGAACTTCAAGGTCACTCTAGGAGCACAAGTGGCAGAGAAAAGAAATTGTAGACTCTGCATTAAAAAATACTGACTTCAAAACCTATTTACACAATTGTTTGTTTAGCTACCTTCTTCTGTAAAAGGAAACGCAGAATTTGACAATTGTATA